>NW_023604295.1:30595025-31239194 GCF_014898055.3 Talpa occidentalis
TACTTATTGGTAAACCCATCTCATTATTGGCTATAAGGATCCAGGATAATAATATGCAGTAAGTTTCTGAATTAAAGTAAACTATAAATAAAAGAATATTTGACCTGCAGAATAACTAACCAGATGCATATAATAGTGAGACAATTTTAGTATCCTTTTTTTCTTTAAAGAATCACTTTATCCTTGCAAGAATATTTGTCTTGTATAGTATTATATTATATTATTGACAGAGAAGAATCCCACCATGTGGAAAAGTAACTGTAAAATGTTATTTATGGTGTTTCTATGACCCAGCCAAAGTCCCTAATAACAGTGCTTTGTTAATTTGATTATAGTTCTTCCATTCATTCCATATGGGTATTTCAATAAAATGAATATGGGTAATTCCATATAATGAATCATGTCCTGCTTTGTGGTCATGTAATAGCCATTCTCTATAATAAAGGACCTTCCTTAATGGGAGAAGCAAGTCAAGCTCTCAAAAATGTTTTTGTGTAACAATCATTATTAAAACCTTTCTCTCAGTCCACCAAAGGGGAGCTTATTTCCTGTCTCTTTTTTTTTTGACTGTATTATAGTATGTCTCATTTTACTTTTCAGTTTGCTACCAAATCCCTTACCTTCAACAGTTAATTATTTTTTTTTATCTATTTGGTTAAACAGGAAAACTGTGGTATGTCTGTGTGTAATGGTAAAATATACATCCTGGGTGGAAGACGGGAAAATGGAGATGCAACAGACACTATTCTCTGTTATGATCCCTCGACGAGTATCATCACGGGGGTAGCTGCAATGCCCAGGCCAGTGTCCTATCATGGCTGTGTGACTATTCATAGATATAATGAGAAATTCTTTAAGCTCTAAAACCAGGATACCTCACCCAAGAAGCCGCACCAATCCAAGATGGAGAGGTTTTTGAAACTCCAGAGTGGGAACTTGACTTATCTCCTTTGTGCTATAGGCACAAAAAAATAAAATAAAATAAAAATAATAATTGTGGTGCCTTTCTCCCCAAAATATCAATCTTTTAAATGGTAATAAAGCCTTTATTGTATTTGAAAAAATAGTTTGTTCATTGAAGGTGATAGTGGTTGTTGCTTGGGCTTTGAGAGTGTACCTTTGTAAGTATTTGTTAAAAAAAAACCTATGTGGCATCGGAAGTAATGTCTCCCTGCATACCTTTTAGGAATATGTGAATGGTCTCTTTATATATGTATGTGTATCTCTGCAAGACTGTATATTCCTTATTTTCTCATATGTATATAGAAAATTACATGATTTAAGGCTTCATTTAGGTTGAATCTTAAAAAGCTTAGTATGCATCCTAAAATGAAAAATCAGTTTAAAAAATATTTCTCATTAAAAATATGTACAAACTGATTAATTTTATTGAAGGTTATTTCTATAATTGATAAAATTATAATGACAACAATTTGAGTATCATAAAACACTGGATTTTTATGACTTCTTTGAATTGCTGTCTTACATTAAACATTTTTTGGGGAGGAGATTGGGTAGGAGCTATAAATAGCAAGTGCCCTTGAAATGAGGATTAAAATTTTAGATTAGTTCTTAAGAAATAACTATCTAACACCATTGAAGGAAAAATAACCTGTTGTGGCTCTCAAAGTATTTACGTATCATCTCTAAATTATATAGGAAAGCTCCTTGTCTTGAACCTAGCTAAGGAGTTAAATCCATTTTGTAATATTATCTTATGAAAAACAGGGACAGATTTTCTCCCTAGCCCAATAGGATTTGAGCTCATAAATGTGGTGCTTTGGGTGAGGATCTTTTTCCTGGTTATCCTCCTTTCTTGTGAACAGCTGAAAATTCTGGGAGTCTTTACTGTTAGGTTGCCTTTAAAGGATAAAGCAGGGACCACATATCTCAGTGGGTCCATTTTTCTTTTTAAAAGATATAGCTATCTAAAAAAAAAAACTCAACAGCAGTAGTTATAATAGTCTTCTAAGATAAATCTTTCATTTGATATCCATTATGTAAACTATTGATCATTATTCTCAAGCTTCTATCAGCAAATTACCTTTGTCTAGATTTTTCAGTTCCAGTTTATAAAGTTTACTAGTTTTCAGAGAGTAATGTAAAAATTCTTTTTAAGGCAAATGAGATGGCAGTAACTACAGCATACGTGGTTATTGTTATTCCTGGGTGGACAGAGAGAGTTCACATTTTAAGGATGTTCTAGGTAGCCTACATTTCTATTTCCCAGGCACTGTTGTTGTCTCACATTATAATTGTATACTTCTTGTCATAATAGAGATGATGCAGATATTTGATTATCATGTAACCAGGTTTCTGTTTAAACCAAAGTGATTGAACAGAAGACCTAACATTGGTGAATTACTTTTTTTCCTCATCTTAGAGTGATGCAGAGATTTTAAGAAAAACATACAGAATCAACTTTAATGCTTATCTGGAATCTGAATGCTGAGGAAAACTTTGGAAATCTTACAAAGTTTTGGGGAGGTTTTTTTTGAAATCATAATTTAAAAGGGTACGGATACATTTTTGTGACAGTTACCAGAACACTTCAGGAAACAATCTTTTCTCATTTTCGTTGAAAGGTATATTGGGATACTTGTACTTTAAAGTAAACATCTACTTCTGCATTATACTTTTTGTAGATAATGGAACATATTTAGTTCAGAAATTCTTTGCAGTAAATGAGATTATGTATAAGTATAGTGTTTTGTAATGCTGAGAATTATGCAAATGATACTTGTTATTTTCATGTGTATCTGTAAGATCATGCTCATCCATAAATACAGACATCACACAAAAAAAAAACTTTGTTAAGATAACTTGTATTCTTGTATTTTGTTGTTGTAAACTATTAACTATCTACTTGTATTTTAGTATACATTTATCTATGTGTTTATTGTAGTAAATTTGAGTTGAAATTCTATAAAAGAGTTTTGTTTAAACATAGACCTTGTACCAATATTGCTTAATTCTTTTTCCTCTACCTAATTTAAAACTGCATAAATTAAGCAGGCCACCATGAACTTACCTTGAATCCTAGGAAACTAAAGTAACTTTTTAAAGTTACCCAACTGGTATTTTAATTTCATTATCTTCCTTTACTGATTTTTGATAAATAAATTTTAGCCTTGATAAAATAATTTTAGCATATAACTAGTATATCAAAAGAGATATATCAATGAAATTGGTGTTAGAGTATATCCATACTGTCACCACCATACAGTTGACAGATTTTCTTTTGATAGGTCATGTTCATATAAGCCTTTTGTGTCATGTACATATAGATATATGTAGATACATAGTATGGTCATGTACACATACATACAAACACCAAGAATTTTATCAGTTTGTGATGATCAGAGAGAAGCACATTAAGTAAACATTCATAGACCTTATTAAATTCCGTTCCAGAAGGTGTTTTTATTTGGGCATTTCTAGAATTTTTTTTTATGCTTGAAAGTACATGATGAGTATTATTAGTATGATGACTTGTATACAGTCAGACTCTATATAGTACATACAGTTTTATAAGATCAGAAAACAAATTGGAAGTAGACATGAGTTTGCTAAATAAACCCAACTGTGATACCTCAGTGGAAGGAAATTCAAGAGCATATTTTGTGGATCAACAGAAAAGTACCTTTTTTCCTGTGAACTTAAATCCTTCAGGTTTTCCTATATGTGAGTGATCTATAAATTGATTTTTACAACAGAAGACCTTCGTTTCCTACTCTAATCTTCAACTCACTTTACTGCACAGGTATGAATATGGTAGCCTATTGGATTTTCAGTAACCTTTTTTCCTAAATGACTGAAATATAGCTCTTTACTCCATTTAAACCAGGTGTTAAGGGAAAATGATGTAAATACTCAGGGAGGGTATTAACATTTTGCCTATTGGGGGTGTTTAAAGTGCCATAACTAAAACTTCAGTTATGATTCTAGAGTAAATTTAATTTGATAAAGGGGCTTCACACATGAAGGTGTTTGAACATTCATTCTTCTATATTTAGAAAGATGAAAATGTTTTATGGACTGAAACATTTTTCTCTTAGTGAATATGAACTATTTATGTATCTCTACTGTCAAATACCCTTTTGAAACTCAGGAAAGACAAAGGTTCAAATATACAACTTTTGTCACTATGCAAACCAGGTATTTTTTTTTTTCCTGTTGTCTGGACATGACAATAGATTTTTTTTTGATTTTTTTTTTTTTTTTTTTTTAAGAACTGCTGTGAGAACCCATCATGAAAAGAGCAGGGTTGAATTGTTTGTGTGTGCATTTTGTGTCTTGAGACTTAATGTGTGGAAAAGACATCTTTCTACTCTAGACTGATTTTCAAAGAAGAGAGATTGCTACATGGTGTGAAGTGATCAGATAATGTCTCTTGAAGGCTTCCTATGGATTGCCTTATTTTACTAAACTCAAGACACCAGTAAACCTCAATGTAATTTTGGCCTTATTAGGATTTGTTGTGCATTATATTGAAAGCCAGGTTTACATCACCTCAGCCCATTATTCTTTAGTTAAACAATCTCACCATACCGAGTAACCAGAATGGGGCAATTTGGTTGACCTTTGAAGCAGTAGGTTTGACTAGCGAACTATACATATTGTCACATCCAGTCTCAGGCACCAGAAACCACTTGAGCCAGGAGTGTGAACTGATAATTCCAGAGACACTTGCAACAAACTTCAAACATTTTTAAATGTTTTATATGAATGTTTTACATTTGTGTGATTGCCTTAGATATTAAATTTACTTAGTGCTAAAGATGATCATCATAATTTTTTAAAATAGCAATTGTCATAACTTATTTTATATATTGTTCCAAAGAATTTGTTTCAATGTTTTCAAAAAGACATCATCTGAATTTATGTGCCTTAAGTTCTCTAGTGCTATTTCAACTTTTTTTCTGATCTAAATACTCTATTTAGAGTAAATAAAATTCTCTTCTTAAACTTTTTAATGAGCACCAACCATGTGGTTGCTTGGCGGAATGAGAATGCTAAGAGAGGTTGTTGGGTGTTTGGAGTTTTATTACAATGTTTGGTTTGTTTTTGATACCAAGGTGCTTTTTAAGATACTGAGAAAAACACCTATCTTACATTGTAACCATCGTTTGCCATATCTACATCTGATATCAAAAAAGTAAATGTACTTACTTTGTTCTATTTGTATGTACTATTTTTTTTAATTTAACTTTCTTGAAAAAGTTCTTACTCTTTCCCAACACCCTTCCTTGCAGCTTCTTTATTTAAATTTTTGTTGAGTTTCTGGAGCTAAAATAACAGTTACAGAGTTAAACAAAAGTATACTGTTTTACAACTTACATAGACCCTTGGCTGCCAAATGTCATTGGCTTTCAATTAGTCTCCAGAGTTTTCACAGTTAAAAAGAAAATGCTTTGTACTTGTTCCCAATTCAATTTGTAACACATTAACTTAAATGTTTTGTTTAAATATACTCTGTGCATAGTTATCTTTACTTTTTTAAAACTTGTGTCTAATAAAATGTCTTTTAACCGTTATTACTTGACTATATGGTTGTATTAAATTTTGTTTACCAAAAATTTGATGATCTGTTTTATTTTAAATATATTCACTTGATTGTATGAAAAAAGAATGGGGGCAATATATATTAATACATTTGTGGTTATAGGTATGTCAGTAAAGTAACTGGAAGAATAAACAAGAAACCAAAGGCATTGGTGTGTATGAGGAGAGGAATGGGAGACGTGAAAAGGAAACCTCACTGCATAATAATTTATAATTATATATGTGTATATATATGTAGTTATATACAAATATATATAATCAATTTTATAGTGTAAGCTAAACATGGAAATGTTACCTATTTAAAAAATAATAACTAGGACATGATCTATAACACTTGCACTCTAGTGTTCTTTTGATTTGGTTCTCAAAATACCCCTATAATAAAATAATACTGAGGTTAAATCAGTTAGGAAATTCTATTTCAGGTGTCAAAGAGAAGGCAGTTGTCTAATAAAATTTTGAAAACATAAAAGGATTATAGAAGCACAGGCAATGCATAGATTTTTTATACTCGGCTTTTCAATTATGCTACCAAAATTAAATGTGAAGTTAGAGTTCTTAAATAATAAATGTTAAAGCTGTTTGCATTTGGGGCCTCCCCAGTGGCACGGCGGTTGAACGCTGGGTTGCGAAGCTGCCTGTGGCCTCTGCGGCGCCGGTTCGATCCCCGGCTGCTCCCCGGCCCCCGGAGGAGGGTCCCACATGGCGCGCAGACCTCTCCTGCCGCCCGCTGCTCCCCTCAGCAGTGTACTTCGGTCCTTCTGCCTGCTCTGCTCCCCGCTCTGGCTCTGGTGAATTCTCTCACCCTCCCGTGCTTCTGACTGTACCCAGTGCATGTATAAACAAAACAAACAAACAAACAAACAAATAAATAAAAACATGCCTCTGTATATAAAAAAAAAACAAACTTAAAAAAAAAAAAAAAAGCTGTTTGCATTTGACCTAATTCTTCTGCAGCCACACCTGGAAAGTGCATGGGCTTCATCAGACCTGACTCCATTCATCGCTCAGCTGAAAAGCCATTTAACACTGAGTCATGCTTTTCTTCCTTTAGGGAACGCAGTCATAATACTCACCTTACAGGCTTGTTGTAAGGAGGTGAGGTCATGCGATGTATGTTGAAGGTCAACACTATTCTGGCACAGAAGAAAAATCCGTAAATGTTGATTCCTTCTCATGCAG
Organism: Talpa occidentalis; assembly: GCF_014898055.3. Lineage (NCBI taxonomy): Eukaryota > Metazoa > Chordata > Mammalia > Eulipotyphla > Talpidae > Talpa > Talpa occidentalis. The sequence continues at coordinate 30,601,773 of NW_023604295.1, forward strand.
CTGGTTCAAGACAAAATTGCAAGGAAGGACATGAAAGAATTAAACATTTGTTAACATTTGGAAAACAGAAGGCAATGGGGGAAGAATAGGACCCTCTTGTATTTTAAATTTTCTCCCAAAAAAAGCACCTGCACTCTTAATGGAATGTGGGGAGAAATGGGCTATACCTGTCTTGTGTTCCTCTACTCTTTATTAGCTGTTAATGGAGACGGGAAATGAAACGGAATGGTTTCCTCCTAATTATGTTGGGGTCTTTATTTTCTATATTTTATGATTTTTTGTCATCTTTGGGGAACCTTGCTGGCTGAAGAGAGACTGTCCCTTCCAGAATTATTTATTTCTTAGAACAGTAGACAACTTGCCAGTGAACCCACCTTTTTGAGGTAAACCCTTGTCCATACTCCCAACCACCTCGTTTTAAGTCTCACATACCATGCCAGTATTTTCCCTGCCCTATAGTACTTTGAAACCAGGTACCAGATAACTAAGAGCAGCCTCTGTACCCCATGGAATTATTCCCACTAGCCAGTCCTATGCTTTTTACCTTGCCCTACCTTGAGTTTCCCACGGAAAAGTAGAGGCTGTGGCCTATGTTCTCCAGTTATTCCTGTCTGCCTCCTCACTGACACTGGCTCTTCCCCTGCAGCCCTGCACGGCCATGCTGTGTCTCTTGTTTCTAGGAGAATGATAAGTAACAAACTCTTTCAATGGCATTGACCTCTTCATATTCTCAGTAACCTTTAAAAATTCAGACTCCATTCACTTGACCACTCTCATGTTTTAGTACTGCATTCAGTACAGAGGTGTTTAATGTTTCACTGATGAAAGCACCACTTCTGGTTCTTATGACTACAAGAATCTGTTCAAAATAGACCTTAAAACAGGACTTTTGAGTCCTGATTTGATAACTAAAAATCCATACATATGTACTAAGACCAAAATGCTAAAGAAGGAAGCCTCCCTGGTGGCCCAGGGGTTAAAGACACAGTGCGAACAAGCTATCACCAGCCACTGTGACATGAGTTCGATCCCCAGCCAGGGAGCTACCGACATGGCGCAACAGACCTCTCCTGACTCACCTGCTTCTCCCCTCAGCAGTGTATTCAGTAGATCTGCCTGCTCTGCTCCCCACTGTCTCTGGTGAATCCTCTCGCCCTCCCACACCTTTGGCCTACACCCCTGTTCTTATATGCATAAAGAAAACCTTTAAAAATAAAAGGCTATGATAGGAGAAGCAGGCTTTCTAAACAGATAAATTCCACATAGTGCAAAAGAGGAAGTCATAGGCATTCTAGGTACTGAGAACTGTGTAAATGGGAATAAAGCATTACTAGAGATTTTATGGTCTTTTATTTCCAGTTGTTGCCAAGCACTGGGCCAGGTACTGTGGGATGAATACATCAAATGAGACAGGCCCAGATGTCCAAAAGCTTTCTGTCAAGTCAGAAAGTACATAGCAATCAGAGAGGGCTATTTGCTGGAAATACGGAAATAACATTTCACTAATGTCCTAATGCTGCATTTTCTGCTTCTCAACTTGTGGTGTCTTTATACCTACAGTTCACAATGTTGTTTATCAGCAAATTTCACAATCTGACTCATCACCAATTCTTTAATTTTTATTTCTGCCATCATGCCTGGGTCATGTCAGTATACAGGACCCATCCTTTTGCTCTAGTGTCACATTATTTTCAACTCTAGATTACAGACCTCCACCCCTCACTCACTCTAGTAACACATAAAGTCATGCCTTCAATTGTTTCATCACCCAAAATTAGTCTTCCTATAAAACCTTAGCTCTAAACCCTTCTGTCTTTTGCCAACACCTTCCTTTCCTTGCATCTTTCTTTCTTATTCCATGACTTTCCTTGTGACCTTATCCAGGTTTCCTCTCTAACACCTCTTCATGCAGGCCCCTGACTCTCATTATCCCTTCCCAACCTGCATTCCATCATTATAATGTCATTCAGCCACTCTCACCAGCACTCAGACTTTGCTCCTCCTTTGATCTCCCATTCCAGTTATTCTGCTGTCCAGGCAGGTAGCAAACAGATTGTTGACCTTCTCTAAAATTACTGCCAAGCTCTTAAAGAGCAGTAGAGAAAAGAAATTAGCTGCAAATTGACACCTCTAAAAGTTTGTGATCTCCATCCTCAACTAAGCGAGGTGTTCTTGGCAAGCCTTCAGTGTGCTCCTGCTCCTGCCTTTTCCCTTTCTCTATGACAACTTACTCACTGATCTCCAGAAGTGCTCCACTGCCTTCTCTTGTTTTCAGCAGTTTATCTTTTCTTCTCCTTCAAAGGCTTAAAGTAAAAGACTTGAGTAGAATGTCTCTGCACATCTTGCCCTCTCATACTTATGTCTTCTCTCCTCCCTCCTTGGAGATGGAGGTCTCCTTCCTCCATCCAAACTCTAAAACCTGCTCATCCAGCATCTTAGGGACTCTCTTCTCTCTCTGGCTCTGATTTTCAACCTCTCTCTGTCCCATGGCATTTAAACATGCTCCCACCTTTCCATTCTTTAAAATTCATTCTGCAACCTTAAGTTCCCATTTAACTCCACCTTTTTTTAATTATTTGAAATTTTTTCTCCTCTCTCTCCCCTCGCCCCTGCAAACTTAAGATTATTCTGACATATCATGTCTGCTCAGTCAGGAAACACCAAACTTGGAGGAGTTTACTCTGACCATATATGAATAAGATGATTTAAAAGCGTAGATGGAAAAGTATAATGGTCATACAAAGGGGGAGAGTTTGGAGATGTTAGTAAAAATAAAAGTGATTACACACATGGTATGTCTCACTGCCAAAGTCGGCTTATAGAAGCCAACTCTTCCCAGCTAAAATGCCCTTGTTTGCTTGCATTAGAGGAAAGAGATCTGATTACAGGGACAACATCCCATAATCAGCCATTGGATGTCCCATTGTAAGGGCAGAATAAGAAGCCTTCTAACATCAGGTGAACAGGATATACTCTGAGCAGTAGTTAATTCTTGAAACCTGATAGAGGCAACCTTATTTGCTTTGGCTCAGTCCGGGCCACCAGAGAACTCTTCTTATATTTGAGAATAAGTTATATTTACAGTTAGGACTATACATCTGCACTAAGGACATTTGGAGGCCTTTCTAGAGTAGATGGCCCATAAAATAGGATGCCAGGAAGCCATCATGATAAAAGCTGGCAGAAGAAAATAAAGTAAATGCCATAAGGATATTAAAGATTATTTAAAATTCAGTCAGCAAAGAAAGAAACTCAGCATTAATGCCATTATTTATCTTTCACAATAGCTATACTGCAGAGACTCAATTTAAAAACAATAAATAAATGAAAAATCTCAGTGTTGCATTAACTGGACACTTAAAATTTAATTAAGGATATAAGGAAATGTAACCAAATTAAAGTCAGAAGTCTTCAGTCTTTCAAAATTTGGCTGGGAAGTTTAAGTAGAACTATTTTTTTACATTCCTCTTTACATTGTCTAGATTCCTCAACTCATGGTATAGCTAAAGTTTTATATCTAAGTTACTTAACCTTTACAAGTAATTCACAGACATGTTTAGCTTATGCTCAGAAGTTGTTTTTCTTAAACAAGTTTATTTAGACATACGTTTTTGCTGCAAACCTCCATGCACAAATTTTGTGTAAACACGCACATTCATTTCTCCTGAATATTTTTTTAGGAGTGTAACTGCTGGGTAGTATGGGTTGACATGTTGAAGAACTGCCGAGCTATTTGCCAAAGAGACTACATCATTTACATTCTCATCGGCAATGTATGAGAGTTCCAATTTCTCCACATCTAGCGCCTTCCTTTTTATAAGAAACAAAATTCAGAACCCAGTCACACCAGGGACAAAAAGAACAAATATCTATGTTTGCATGTCTTGCATCATTTCTCCCATTCCCAAAGTTTGTAGTCTGTGGTTATTGAATAATCCAAGGGGAAGCATAATGCACCAGTTATTTAGGGTTATAACCGGGACCAATAAGAGCTGCAAGGCTGGAATATGATTTTACCAAAACCTAAACATTCATTTTCTTGTTTGGACTTTGCTGTGAGGTTGAGCAGAAATTTAGCAGAGGCTGCAACGCACCATGCCCGGCCCATCTAACAAGTCTGAAAAAAAAGTTTGCACATTCCAGAGCAAAGCTACCCAAACCCTTTTAGTTTATACCCTTTATCTCACACTGGGTTCCAGTGATTGTAAAACCTCTTCTATCTTACTTAACAGGGAGGGAGGGCTGTTATGGCCCAGTGGTCTTGTTAAACAATACAGGTCAAAACCAGTTCAGGGGCCTCCCCGGTGGGTGGCGCAGCGGTTGAGCGATGGGTTGCGAAGCTGTCCGCAGCCTCTGAGCGCCGGTTCGATCCCTGGCTGCTCCCCGGCCACTGCAGGAGGGTCCCACATGGCGCGCAGACCTCTCCTGCCGCCGCTGCTCCCCTCAGCAGTGTACTTCGGTCTTTCTGCCTGCTCTGCTCCCTGCTCTGGCTTTGGTGAATTCTCTTACCCTCCTGCGCTTCTGACTGTACCCAGTGCTGTATAAAGAAATAAATAAATCTTTAAAAAAAAATAAAAATAAATAAAGTCTCAGCACTATCAAGGAAAATAAAAAGAAAAAAAAACCAAAACCACTTCAGAACCCCATCTGTAAACCCCCACCCACTCTTGCTAAACACACTAATCAGAACCCATCCAGTACTCCAACTCTGAGTCCTTCCCCTTACCCACTCAAAGTAAGCAAGTATTTATGTCAGCAGCCTTAAGACATATGGTGCAATTCTCCTTTGAATCTGCCTGCACACACTCTGAGCATGTACTCTCACCTGCAGTAAAGCTGCACTTTTAAGTCACCTACTCTGACTCCTGCATGAATTCTTTCCTGGGCCTAAGTTAAGAACTCCCCCAGATTCCATCAGTTGGGGACAATTATTCATTTTTAATTGCCTGAGTATAGTTCTAGGCACTAACTAAGAGTTTGTTTGGGACTGTAACATGAGCTTCTCATTTTATAAGTCTAATCAGTATCTGCATCCTGGTGGAGAAAGTCCATCGCCCTAAGGACTCCTTTAATCTTAAGAAGGGTGGCTGGTTTTCCCGAGAGAAAGCCAGACACTTGGGACCTGGGTATCTCTGCACCTGAGATTAGCCACAATTTTCCACCCCCACCCCAGACCAAAGAGATCCAAGACACCAAGAACTACAAATCCCACAATGTCATCACCACAGAAGGGAGGGTTGCTGGGACGTGAGGGTGGACCTAAGCAGCCAGGTTTGGTATATAACCAGACATGTGGGCCTTGGAGGTCCTTGGTTTTTCACCAGCTTTCAGGGTGCTATTGGACTCCCAGCTCAGCATAACTGGTAGGACACATTCACCCATGTATCTCTCTTTCTCCCTGAGTTTTTCTTTTCTCATTTTCCCTTTTTGTAAATAAACCCTTTATTAACCTTTTTGTGTGTGTCTACAGTTGAGTCTCATTATAAGTCCCATTTTAAATGTGCAGGTGATGACCCACAGTCAGGCAACCCATTTCACAAAGGGGTTGCCCTGTAACAATTCTTAATAGGAGAAAGCAGCAGTGTGAGTTAAACAATAAACAGCAACTGAAGCTCAGACTGGGATGAGGGAGATGGGGAAACAACAGAGAGCAGGGAGGGTCCCCTGAAGGCAATGGGACTGCCTTGAGTAGGATGACAGCTTCCTAGCAGCATCCCCAGCCTCCTGGTACAGATCTAAACTTTTAGATCCTGGAGTCAGAATACTTCCATCTGTCACTTCACTCTATCACTTAGCTGTTACTCTACCTTTTTATTGTACTGTACCTTTTTGTAATCAAAGTAATCTTTGTGAAGTGCTTGGAATGCTAGACTGGTACATAGTAAGTGGTAGCTAATATCCAATATTAGCAATTGGGTCCAGATTAACACAGCTCCTGATTTTTCATAGAAAGAAAAGCTGATTATTATGCAAAATTTCTCATTATTTGAAACGTTGGCTTGTTTTTTTAAAGATGTATTTATTATTATTTATTTATTATTTATTAAGTAAATAAATTTATGCATACAAGAATTGGGGTGTAGGCCAGAGGTGTGGGGGGTGAGAGGATTCACTAGAGACAAAGTGGGGAGCAGAACAGACAGATCCACTGAAATGTACTGCTGAGGGGAGCAGGGGGTAAAACAGGAGAGATCTGCTGTGCTATGTGGGTCAGCTCCCTGGCAGGCATCAAACACATCAAACACATGTGGCAGTGGCTGGTGATGGCTTGATAGTGCTGAGACTTTAACCCCTGTGCCACCAGGGATGGCCACGTTGGGTCATGTTTAAAGCAAGGTGGGACTTTGGAGCTTGTGGCCGTACCATCACTCTGATCTGCAGTGTCTTCCACTGTACCCTCACAGCCTTGTTGACAATAGAATGTTGGCCTCACCACCTATCCCTTCTCCTCTGAGCCCCAGAGCCCTGTATACAACGGCTGTATAATCTTTACAGACAAATGTACCAGAGCAACTGCTCGATTTACCCACCCCTCAACTTACAAAATATTCTTCCTTCTGACTCCCTTCTCTCAGGAAATGGCACCACCATACACCATCTTACACCATCTGCTAATGCCAGAGACCTGGCAGTCACCCTCAGTTCTTCTCAACCCTAGTCTCCTTCTTCCAGGGACACCTCCAGTGGTTGTATAGGTGGTTAATGCCCAAGCAGACCTGGTCAAGGAGGGTACTAAAACCCAACTTCTAGTCACCGAGTGCCCCAGTGCAGGGCTGTGTCTGCTTGAAGGATCGGTTGGCTTTTTCTCACTGCCACTTGACTTGCCAGGTCTCAGTCCCTTTCCCTCCTCTCCCCAGTCTACTCCCAGTTCATTACTAAGTCTCTAGGTATCTTCTCTACAATTCTTGCATCTAGCCACATCCTTCCACCTCCACTGTCCTGGCAAAGCCACCCTCATTTTTCATCTGGGTCACTCAAGTTGCTTTCCCAGCTGTCTTGCCGTTTCTTTGTTCACACATACGTCCAGTCATTCCCCACCTATTTTGCCAGGGTAAGTAATCCTTTTAAAAGGGCAAATCATGCACATTATTCCCCTGCTTAAAAACCTTCCATGACTTCCTGTTGTTCTTAGGGTAAAGATAAAAATCTTAACTCATCCCCCTGTGTGCTCTTGCTCCACCTAACTCCTAGCCGCACCCCCAGTCACTCTACTCTTGTTAGGGTGACTATGGGCTTCCCTTGCCTGTCTTAGACTTTACTGTGCCTCAACAGCACCTGCTGCATTCTAATTTCATTCAATATATTTTCAGGGGAGATTTTTCTACCTCCAATTTAAATATGGTCTCCCTGTATTGTGCTTTCTTAGCACCATACCTATTTCCTTCATAGAGTTTGTATCTTTGTTACAGAAATTTACACACTGTGTACATATGTATAAAAATCTGTAGCTATGCTAGTTCTCTTTACGTAATCCAAACTGGGCTCAGTGGTGCTGCCATGGGCACACGATCGTTGAAGGAGACCACTGGCCTTATGGGACTGGACGTATGTGACTCTCCATGGGCTAGGCTATGAATATTGTATGCAAAGATTCTTGATGTTGTTGAGCAAATTCCTTAAGAATGCAGCATAGAGGGGGCCTCCCTGATGGTGTAAGGAGTTAAGATGCAACCTACGAAGCTATCTGCAGCCACTGCACACAAGTTCGATCCGCAGCCAGGGAGCTACCCACATGGTGCAGCAGACCTCTCCTGACTCGCCCACTACTCCCCTCAGCAGTGTATTTCAGTCAATCTGCCTGTTCTGTTTCCCAACTCTGTCTCTGATGAATCCTCTCACTCCCCACACCTCTGGCCTGTACCCCAGTTCTTGTATGCATAAGTAATCTTTAAAAAAAAAAGGAAAGAATGCAGCATATAGGAAGTATATAGAACAGATTACAAATGAAAAGTTGGGCATGGTTAAAGAGGAAACAGATGTTAAAAAATAAGAATATCTTGGGGTAGTGAAATAAAAGCAGTAACTCTTCAGCCTGAAAATGAGCTAAGTCTGGTGAGAAAAATTATACAATGGAAACAATGGGAGCCTTTAGTGGCAAGCCCCTGCCAGCCAATGGAAATAGCCAATATGATGACTTGTGCGCTGATGGGAAACAGATGCAAGTAATGTTCTGTTAAATTTAAAATGTTTCCATGTTATTGACTTTTTATAATAAAAAAATTCAAACGGAAAACATTCAGGAGACATGTTAATGTTGGATATTATGGTAATAGGGACATGAAAATCAATTTTTGATTTGTAAAGTATACATTCAAATTACTTCAAAGATGATATTTCTTTAAGGAGTTTATGGGAAGCTCTGAAAGTTAACTGGAAAAATTCCTATAGATTTTCAATGCAGAGGCCATATTCAAAAGAGGAAGTAACTTTCAGTGGCATCTTCAACACACTTCATTTTTTAATTCTGAATAAAACAGAAAAGGTATTTTATTATTTAAACAAATTTATAGGTCACCGTTTCAAGTTCAAATAGTAAGTAGTAAGAATAAAAGTCATCAAGTTAGAATTCATTGTAACACTTAAGGAACTTGATTTGGTATTTAAAAGAAAGATTTCTTGTTTATAGTGGTAGTTGGGAAAACATTTTGACTCATTTAAGGAAGTTAGCTTTGGGATCCCTAACCCCAATTTTCTTGATTGGTAAAACCGCATCAGGATAGAAGTAGAATTTCTGTAAATAAAAAAAAGTCACATTAAGATTCCTAAAATTTATCAGGTAGACTATATAGAAACATATTATTTGTATAGTTATAACTTCAAAGTAGAATCACTAAGTGGTTTTCACTAAGTCTCCAATATCAGTGCAACTGTGTGTGAAAAAGAAGGTAAATGTTCAAGCAAAGATGCAGTTGGCATGCTCAAGGTTAAGCAAAAAATAAAATTACTTTTCATATGTTCTCAATAAAATAAAATATATTAAAATAAAATCAAATAAATGATCCATACTTTCTCATGGGCTCTCATTCTCACTAGGGACAGGGTTAAACAAACTTGCCAATCAAAGTTACCCGGTTTTAAGCAGTCTCAGTTTGGGTAAATATTTAGTCAATTTCAGTTTACAGTCCCATCAGAACTTTCTTCTCCCCCAGTCTGGATTTCCCAAGATGGCCAATGGGATCAAAGAGAAGTTTTGAGATAGCGGCTGGAGAAGTCACAGACTGTGTGCAGAGCTGTGAGCTGGAGTATGGGTCCTCAGTGCCCTCAGCTGCCATGTCCCTAGTCATCCTAGGTCATCTCGGCCCTGCTGGCATTGTAACCAAACTCAATGGGTCTTTTCTCATGATGGGCATCTGGACTGAATGAAAGATACCACCAAAATGGAGTGCACAAAGGACAAGTATTTACATCCTTGTGACAAGAAAAAGAGACAGCCAGACCAGTGTTTCCAAAGAAACTGTCTCATAGATGAGAAAATGAGGTGGTTATATGGTATTGTTCAGTGTGGGAAGGGGTCTTCAGCAATGTCTTTGTTCCCTATGCTGGATGGTAGCATCATCTGGACCTTATCTTTAGTCAGGGAGATCTGCAAAAATATACTTTCATGCAAACCTGAAAGCTTGTCACATATGATTCTTATCTCAATTAGGTTTTATTTATGATCAAGGAGCTAGTGTACAAGGTGACCTATGCCTGGTGGCTTGGGCCAACAGGGAAAGTTCCCTAATTCTTACTACTGTGTGCTCACAGCATCTGCTGCTGAGGTTGTTGGCTAGCGTGCTCATGATCATTGCTTCAGTACCTTCAGAGTCTGATGTCTCAATTTCGCACTCCCTCCACATCATCCCTGATCCCAGCTGACGTGGGAGCATTCTAACTTTTGCTGGGGTCTTCAGTTCTCCACACCCTTATGTTCTTAGCCACATTCTCCAGCCATTCTCTGAAAACCAATCCAGTACAAAGTCTCTGGTTTAGGATAATCTGCGTCCTGGCATTGTGCCCACTGGCCTAGCTATGGCTTCCTAGCTTGCTACTTTCTGGTTGCCTGGCAGACAGCATACAGAGAAACCCAAGTTTCTGGTATACTAGCTGCAAATTGTGGCTACCCAACAGCATTACCTCAAACTCCTCTTCCTTCCCAATGCCACCACCTCTTCCTGAGCCCTGCTTGATGAGAGAGTCTACCAGACTGGGTCTTTCAAGCTAAGGAAGTGGGCTTCCCACAAGCTTAGCTGGATATTTCTCAGGGTTAGAACCCCAAACTGATAACATTGAGTCACTCATCATGATCTTTTACTCTCCCTCTTTCTCCATGAAATGTACTCCTATCTTTCCAGTGCTTATTCTCTGTTGGCTCGTAGATTTAAGGTTCATGGAAGCTTTTCCTGGTCTTTCAGATTAGATTGACAACAAATTGCACAAGGGAAGGAACTGTTTTATTTCTACACCCTCACTTCCTACCACAGCATTTGGCACACAGTGTCAGAACACAGACTAGAAATGCAATAAAAATTTGTGCAGTAAGTATTGTTAATATCTTTACCTCTAGTAGACCTTAAGGTCAGGAGGCCATGGGTGACATATTATAAATCCCTTGATTCCCTCATCATGCAGGATTTTGGAGTCAGCTCCTGGACCTACTATTTAGTCATTCTTCGTTCAACAAATACTTTTTGAGTGCAAATACTGTGTACAGTGTAAGGCACTTGCTACTGGAGATATAAATAAATCATTTAAAACATTTATATTAAATACATCAAAAAATCATAAAACATAAGCAATTATATATAAAACATAAGCAATTATAAAGTAAGCCTCTTCTAAACCTACCATTAAGCTCCCATGGTAAATCTTTACATAGTGAGAAGAAATGATTAAAGAAGGAGACAAATATATCCTGGGAGACCAGCTGGAGCCTACAACGATATTATACATATGGATGATGGGGTCTGGGGCAAAGTGTTATAGGAAGAAGAGGGAAGACTAGGCTCAAGAGGTGTTTGGGGGCCTCCCCTGGTGGCACAGCGGTTGAGCGCTGGGCTGTGAGGGGTTCGATCCCCGGCCGCTGGCGAAGGTCACACACACACACACAAAAAAAAAAAAAAAAAAAAGCTTTTTGGGGGGAATGCTGGACTTGCTGGCTTGTCACTAAGTAGTTGTGACCTAGGTAAGTCTCAACCTTTCCATGCCTCTGTTTCTGCATCTGCAACATAGATTAGGAACAGTTATTTCTATTCTGAACACCAAGCTTGTTACAAGTTTTCTCTCCCTTTCCCTCCACCCGCCCATCACACACACACACACACACACACACACACACGCACACACACACAGAGTAACTATTGTTATTACGAGGTTGCTTCAGAAATCCAGGAGGAATGAATACTCTGCCACACTTGGGCCAGGACCTCCCCATTTTCTTCCAGGGGGTAACCGACACGTGAAGCGCTCGCCTGGAGACGCCACCGTCCCTCGCAGCTGCAGTAGGTTCGCAACCGCGGCGGCCCGGCCTGGCCCCGCCCACCCTGCGAGCCCCGCCCCCTGCGAGCCCCGCCCCCTGCGAGCCCCGCCCCCGGCCGCGCGCGCCGCCTCCGCCGCTGCGCGCGCCCGCCCCGCCCCCGCTGCTGACGTGAGGGGCCGAGCGGGCCGGGCGGGCTCCGCCGAGCCGTGTGCTTCCGCGGGCTGCGGGGTCGCTGGGGCCTCGTGGCGGGGCGGCTCGGCCGGGCTTCGCCCGTTCCGCCGCCTCCCCCGTGCGCTCCCGCGGCGCCAGGCGGGGCCCGCGCCTCGGCGGGAGATCCGGAGAGCGGGTGAGAGCCGGCGGGAGCGGGATGGGACCGGCAGGGCGCGCGCGCCGCTCTCCGGGGCATTGTCTGGGCGGGGGCGGCGCGGGCACGTGCGCGCCCCTCCCCCCCCCCGGCGCCCCGACCCCCCCCCCCGGGGCCGGCGAGGTGGGGACGGGGCCTGCAGAGGGGAGACGATCGGGAGAGGAGGCTGGGTCGCGGGTGGATGTGTCTGTCGGGGAGTCTCGGAAGCGGGAACCCGGAATTTGGGGGGGGGGGGTGTATTGGGGGGCCTTTTCTAAGCGCTCTCTGAGCGGGGTGCGAGTCCCTTGGGCCTCAGAGCTCAGCTTTCTGCATGTTAGTGAAGCTTGGGGGCCTGTGATGGGATTGGAGGCGAGATTTGGCCCCAGCACCAGCAAGTTGTGGGTTTACCACCAAGAATCCTGGAATCTCCCTCCAACCTGTCGCCATCCCTACCGCCCCTCCCCGGTGGAGGATGAGTCGGATCCAGCAGGTTGGAGGATATTCCAGGAGCAGTGTCCTACCTAATTAAAACACCAGAGGTGTGAGACAGTGTGGGGTCGGAGTGGAAGCTTGGGAAAGTGAGTACTTGGAAGAAAGGCTGGCTGGGTGGATTGTGGCCAGATTGCAGAAGACAATGAGGTTTAAATCATAACCTTGTTATTTCTATCCTGAAAGTAATTATGTTCAAAAATAGAAAGTAGAGGAGGAAAATATCACCAATAACCCTGCAGCCCCGACACATCATTGTTTTAGTGTTTTGCTAGATTTAATTCTAATATTTTTAGGTAAACTTTTAAGATTCTCTGCAGTTTTCCATCCCCTTTCCTCCTCAACATGTAACAGTGCGATGTGATTTGATACAGTATTCAGCAATGTCGTTTCCTCTTAATAAACGAGGAGAAAGTATTCATTAGAGAAAAATGTAAAGAATAGAGGCACGATTAAAAATACCCTTAGTTTTGCTGTCTAGAGATATTATGGAGCGTATATTTTGGTTGTGTACATTCTTTGAAAGATAGGAGCAGCTGATGCCCTGATTAGGAATTTGGAATTTAGTTTTTAAGAGGACCCTTTGAAAGTTTTAAGTAAGGCATGAAGCCTTAAATCGACTGTGTGAAGGAAGGGGGCTGGAGTGGAAGCTGGGAGATCATTAGGATGCTTTTTGCAGGACCTTGGACCAGGACCATGGCCATAGAGATGGAGAAGACTACAAAAGTTAAAATATTTTGGCTATAGCATGAAAAACACTTGGCAGTGAACTGGTGAGGGAAGAACTTTTGATAGTTTGATGCCACTCACTGAGAAGAAGAATGGGAGAGAAATTTGAGGGGGGAATAATCATGAATTCTCTTTTGTATGTTTACATTTGAGATGCACATTAGATGTGAAATGGGTATGTTGAGGAAGTAGTTGGATGTTGTGGATGAGATTTTAGAAACGGAGATTAAAAAAATTGAGAGATTCAGTTCATAGATGATATTTAACAGTATGGGGCTATATGAGATAATTTAGAGAAAGTGTAAATAGAGAAGTGAAAATCAAGGCTCAAGCTCTGGAAGGCAAAGGAAGTGTCAACATAGGAGGGAAGAAACAGCCCGTGAGATGGGAGAAAAAGCAGGAGACTAGGTGTCATGGAAGCCAAGAGAGATACATTTCTGGAAAATGGAGAATTGGATTTGGCAAAGTGGAGGTTACTGTCCAAAGTTCTAGTAGAAGTGGAAGGTGGAAACTGCATTGAAATAGTTGAATGGCACTAAATCTAAATGACCAAGTCAATATGAAGTGAGTATGGATTAGAGAAAAGTAACAGAGTTTCAAGACATCTTATTTCCATCTGCCCCCAAACTAAGTTTGACAGCTGAAAAGTGGTGTCTAGTTTATTTTTCCATTTGTTACTGGCATGTTTGAACCTATTTTATGTTTATTGGCCATCTGTGAATTTATATTCTTGTCCTTTGTGCTTCTTTTTATTTGTGTTTATCATTTTCTGATTGTCAAAAATTCTTTAGATATTAAAAATATGTAGCCTGATATAGAGCTTGCAGAGTTTCCCCCTTTGATTCCTACCCATCTGCTAAGATATGCATGAGTTTATTACAAATACTTTGTCAGAAAGGACATGGTTAATAATGGAAAAACCATGCTTATTTAACTCCTATGTATATTTTGTTTTTCAATTGTGGTAAGATACATGTAACAAAATTTACCACCTTAAGTACTTTTAAGTGTAAATTTTAGTGGTATTAAATACATTCATAACATCGTGCAACCATCTCCACTGTCCATAACTTTTTTCATCTTGTAAAACTGAAACCTTAAAATTCTCAGTTCCTCTTCTCTCTCCACACCCCGCCCCCCAAGCCCCTGGCAGTCTCCATTTTACTATCTCTGATTTTGACTACCTCATATAATTGGCATCATGTGATATTTGTCTTTTTGTGGCTGATGTATTTCATTTAGCATGAAGTCTTCAAGGTTCATCCATGTTGTGGCATGTGTCAAAATTTCCTTCCTTTTAAAGGCTGAATAGTTGTTGCACATAGGTATATGTCACATTTTGTTTATTCATTCATCTGTCAATGAACACTTGGGTTGCATTCATCTTCTGACATGAATAAAGCTAATTCAAATATCTTTTTGAATCCTTGCATTTCTTTGGGGTATGTACCCAGAAATAGAATTGCTGGGCCATATAGTAATTCCATTTATAATTTTTTGAGAAACTGATACACTTTTCCCTAACAACTGCACCATTTTACATCCCCACCAACAGTACACACTGGTTTCAGTTTCTCTGCTGCAGCAGCACTTGTTTTCTGTTTGGGGAATAGTAGACTTCCTAATGGGTGTAAAATTGATAACTCGTAGCAGTTTTGATTTGTCCTTTCCTAATATTGGTGATGTTGAGTATTTTTTCATGTGCTTATATCATCTTTGTATATCATCTTTGAAGAAATGTCTATTCAGATCCTTTGCCCATTTAATTGAGTTGTTTGGCTTTTGTTGAATTTAGGAGTTCTCTCTATTCTAGATATTATCCTTCAGCAGATACATGATTTGCAAATATTTTCTCCATTCTGAGTATGCCTTTTTACTCTGTGGAGCATGTCTTTTGATGCACAAAATTTACAAGTTTTCATCAGGTCCGTTTTGTCTATTTTTTTGATCATCTGTGCCTTTGGTATTATATTTAATAGATCATTGCCAAATCCAATGTTGTGACTCTTTTTGTTACAAGTTTTCTTTTAAGAGTTTTATTATTTTAGGTCTTACATTTAGGTCTTTGATTCATTTTTAGTTAATTTTTGTTCGTGGTTGTTAGTAAGAGTCCAACTTTAATCTTTTGCGTGTCAGCATCTAATTTTTTTAGCACCATTTGGTGAACACTCTCCTTTCATTATTGAATGGTCTTGGCATCCTTGTCAAAAATCATTTAACTCTATGCTGTGATTTATTTCTGGACTCTATTCTAGCTTTTTGGTGAATACATTGTCTTTATGACAGTTCCATATTGTTTTGATTACTGTAGCTCTGAAGTAAGTTTTGAAATCAGGAAGTGTGAGTCCTCCAGTTTAGTTGTTCTTTTTCAGGGTTGTTTTGGTTATTTAGGGTTCCTTGAGATTCTATATGATTTATAGTAGGGGTTTTTTCCTAAATGTTTTTTTCTAAAAGTTTCATTGGGTTTTGACAGGAACTGCACTGAATGTTTCGATGGCTTTGTGATATATTGACCTTTTAATAATACTAGCTTTTACAGTCCATAAACATAGATGCGTTTTATTTATGTCTTTAATTTCTTTCACCAATATTTTGTAGTTTTCATTGTGTAGAACATTCACTTCTCTTGGTCTAAGTTAATCCCTATGTATTTTATTCTTTCTGATGCTATTTTTTTTTTTTTTAAAATTTTTTTTTTTTTTTTAAAGATTTATTTATTTATTTATACAAGCACTGGGTACAGTCAGAAGCGCGGGAGGGTGAGAGAATTCACCGGAGTCAGAGCGGGGAGCAGAGCAGGCAGAAGGACCGAAGAACACTGCTGAGGGGAGCAGCGGGCGGCAGGAGAGGTCTGCGCGCCATGTGGGACCCTCCTCAGGTGGCTGGGGAGCAGCCGGGGATCGAACCGGCGCTGCAGAGGCTGCAGGCAGCTTCGCAACCCAGCGCTCAATCGCTGCGCCACCGGGGAGGCCCTTCTTTCTGATGCTATTATAAGTGGAATTGTTTTTGCCATTTCCTTTTCAGATTGTTTATTGTTTGTATGGAAATGGTAGCGATTTTTGTCTATTTACTTTCTATACTGTTAGTTTGCTGAATTCATTCATTCTAGCATTTGTTTAGCGGACTCTAGGATTTTCTACATATATCACCTCATATTAAAATGCCTTCATTCATTGGATGAATGCATCCATTTGGGTGATTATATAATTTGCTATAGACTACTTCACATTTATAAAGCATATAGGAAGCATAGAATTAATATTTATACTGTAGTTCAGCCCACATGTGATGTGCATCATCCAGTCTTGAGTGTACTTCCTTAGAAATTTTAGAAATGTTTTCTTTTTTTCATTGAACCACAGATTTTCATTTGAGCCTTCACTGCCAGTTTCTCAAGTTGGCCTGCATCTCTCTGCTTTTAACCCTGCCTCCTTTCATTAAGTTTGCTGCACTACTTTCCAATGGAGGGTGAAGGTTGATTTGCTTTTCCCTCGTAAAAAACAAGAGTTATGAGGCAGATTGTTTCTACATCATCTGCTCTGTGGGAGTTTTTGAAGGTTGGAGTGTACTTAATGGATGAGTCAGAATATAATTTGATTCTTGAAGGATAAATAGCAAGCATTTCAGTAAGTAGAGAGAAGGTAGAGGTAAAATGAGAACCATTGGAAGGTAGTTGTGAGATGTTCAGGCATGTGAACTCTGATGACCGCAGACAAGGAGCCATAGAAGAACTAGTTCTCCTCGCCAAAGATTGTTTACTCTGCTTGTCTGAAGAGTGAGCTGTGGGGGTATTTGTGCGGGACACTTGCTATATGGTAATAAAGAAAGCTGTGGATGCATTGGTCATTATCTGTTTTGTTTTTTTAAAGTTACTTTATTTGAGGGCATATATGTATGCTTTTTATTGAGATATAGTCATATAATGTAAAATTCACTATTTAAGAGTGTATATATAATTCATTGGTTTTTAGTATATTCACAGGGCTGTACAACTGTCACTACTGTCTGATTCCATGTTTGCAACGCTTGATAAAGAAGCCCCATACCTTCAATAGTCAATGCCAGCTCCCTTCCCTCTCTCATCTCCTGGAGACCACTTTCCCAATGGATTTTTGGACATTTTCTGTGAATAGAATCATATAATATGAGGCTTTAATATCTGACTTGTTTACTTAGCAAAATACAAAATTCATCCACATTGTTGTGTATATCAGTACTTCATTCCCTTTTATTACTTAATAATTATTCATTTACATGATTATACCACATTTTGTTTTCCAGTCATCAATTAATAGATATTTGCGTTGTTTCTACTTTTCTGAATTTATGAATAATGCTGTTTTAAACATCTGCATGTGAGTTTTTACATGGACATATGTTTTCAATTCTCTTAGATATGTGCCAGGAGTACAATTGCTAGGTCATATAGGAACGACCAAATGGTTTTCCATAGCACCAAGGAGTCCTATTTTGTATTGTTTATACATTTTGGGGGCAGGCTTTATTTAATAGCTATGTGTATATGTTTTTAACAAATGAACTGAGATAAATTGGCATACCACAAACTGCACACATATAAAATACACAGTTTGAAAAGTTTTGACATTGATACCCTCTGAAACCATCACCACAATCAAGATAGTAAACATATCCATCATACTTTCAGATTTTCGTATGTCCTTTCATAATCCCTTCCTGCCTCTCAATTGTTGTGTTCCCCCCCCACCACCACTGATCAGCTTTCTGTCACTATAGACTAGTTTGCCTCTTATGTTAATGGAATCATTGTAGTATATACATTTTTCTTAAGTTGGTTTCTTTCATTTGGCATCATTTTGAGATTAACTTTTATTGTTGCATGTATCATTTTATTCCTTTTTATTAATATCATATGGCTATATTACAACTTTATCCAGTCACCTGTTAATGGGCATTTGGGTTATTTCTTGGTGTTGCCTAGTACAAATAAAGTTGCTGTGAACATTTGTGTACAAGTTTTTTATAAATATCCTTTTTTCTTGAGTAAATACCTAGGGGGTGGGATGACTGGATTAATAGTAAGGTATATTTAACTTTTTAAAAAACTGCTAATCTGTTTTTGAAAGTGGTTGTGCCATATTATATTGAGTATGAAAATTTCAGTTATTCCACATTCTCTGTAGTTCTGTTCTTTTTAACATAAAGAGGAAAAAAAACAGAAAGACACCTATAAACCATCTCCCAGATTAGTCATTTTGGCATTTTCCTCCCTAAAATAATAAATGTATGTGATTAGAAAATTCAAACATTATTGTAAGGAATAAAATGAATGATAACATCTCAACCCAGAAGTGTTAATTTGTTTTAATCATTTCTTCCAAGGAGGCCTACACAAACAACTGAGAACATTCCTTTGGTCTCTTTTCTCTCCTTTAATTTACAAAAGACTCATGTTCTTAACTCTGGGTTGTTTTTATTTGTTTCTTTTTACATTTTATTTTAGAGGTGTCTCTATATTAACACGTTCTTTTTTTCCTCCTTAAATATATCAACACATCCTCTTTCGTGACTGCATTACAGTCTTACAGAAATGTAATCTGTTCTGCTATAAGAAAACACAAATGTGTCCCAATCTGATTGATAAATTAGGGATCTATTTGAGTATAATGTGCGTTTCACATTTGCTCGTGGGTGATTTCTCCTGCAAGAAATACTAGTGAAATACTGAAAACTACCCTGCTGGACTGAACCACAGAAAGAATACACAAGCCACCTAGTCATAAACCTCAGACATCTTCTCGCTACCTCGATTTACTGCTGTGATATGAGCCACACCCTTCCACAGCTTCTCTTGATTTCAGATTGCCTGCCTTCCTTCTGAAACTTGACAGTAACTCACAAACTAACATTTCAGTGCCACTTCCACAAGCAAACTTGGTCTTTTTCAAGAGAAAGTATCATTTGTGTAATTCTTAATCACTTCACATGTGTAACAACTCTGCTACCATTTTTTATTAGATTCCCTTTTTTAAATGTCACTGGTGAAAATTTCAAGTTGTCCCCCAGTCCCATTTCCTGTAGAAGCCTTATGGCTTTTATTATGCAATTTTACACGGCATGGCATGGTGATTTTAAAATGCACACATTATAGCAGAAATTATTTATTCCATAGTATGAATATGTTGTAATTATTTTTACATTTTCTAAGTTGTAAAATACATGGTATATAATAAAGAGCACACATAAGAAGTAGTATTTAAAGAATAATAAAGCAACAAATACCTACTTTGTTACTCCCCATCTTAAGAAATAGAAAATTACCAATACTTTTGAATCTCCTTATATTCTCCTCACTGGTCATTTTATACATTTTTGCATGTCTGAAATATTTGATGTTATAATTAAATTAAATTTAATTTAATTATTAACGACTAATGCCCTCCTCATCCACTAACTGGTCTTTCTAACTGGTTTCCCTGCTAATTGCCCCACTCCGCAAGTATACACAAAGCATGCTATGTATACATACTTGGGGGAGGATAATGTTTAAATAGATTTGCTTAAGATTGCTATAGATTGGATTTATCATTGAGACTTCTTGTAACAGCTTTGTTGAGCTGTAAATCACATACTGTAGAATTCATTCTTTTCAAGTATAAAATTGTGTTTTTTAAAGTATATTCACAAAGTTGTACAACCATCACTATAGCTGATTCCAGAAAAATTTCATCATTGGGTAAATTTTTGTAAATTGGTATATTTTCTAGATTAGATCATGCTGCTCTAAATAAAACAATTTTCTTTTTAAAAATGTTTTATGTTCAAAGGTGCTTACTTCTTTTCTAGACACTCAGCCCAAGATGGAAAGGAAAGTTAGGCCATAGGATTTAATGTCAGTTTAAAAGTGCCCTTTTAGTAAATTGTACAAGATTTTGCCTCAATGTATATATTTTCCCTGACTGTGTTCCAGAGTTTGGCAAAATTGTGATTTGGTCCAATATACCTCTCTTTTCCTTTCCAGTCTGGATTTGTAGACGTTTTGTTTCCTTTTTGCTTCTCTTGGAAAGAGAAATTTTATGGCTTCAACAGCAGAAACAAGAAGACTCATATGAATCAGGTTTGGTTTTAGACAATTGTAGTGGTCTTTGTCTGAAAGTGGCTCCAAGGAAGTCACTGGAAGTTATATGGCACCTCTTCTGCCACTTAGGAAGAATTTATTTTAAATATCTCCAAACCTCTAAATAGCATATAACACTCTGTCCAGAAAAAAGTACATTGAAGTGTTAGGGTAAAAGAAGGGGAAACTTGCCTAAAGTCTGCTTTAGGCAGTTGTTACACTACAGGATAGAAAAGCTGTGGCGTGGATAATTCAGGATAGCTGTTTTTATCCTAAACTTATTTTCATGTTACTTTGCAAGATTGGAGACAGAGTACTGGCTTGAATAGATCCTAGGACTGACCTTATATAGAAACTGTATAATCTTAAGCAATTTTACTTACAAGAGGAAAGTAGGTATTTTTTGGCCTGAATGGTTCCTGGGGCTGATTTTACAGAATACCAACTTGTGTAGTCTTAAGCAATTTTACTTAAGTAGTTTTGTTTGTATGGGAAGTAGGTATGTTTGACTTAGAATATATAATAGTTAATGAAACATTTTTATGAGTTCAGCTTTTCTATCTAGATCTGTTCTTTACAGGTCATTTTGGCATAAAGCGTGATGCCAATGAATAGCCTCTGTCTGCTTCCACCATTCTGGTTCAGTGTAAAATTGTAATTTTTTTTAATTGAAACATAACAGAGGACTTGAAGAAACAGTGATTGACCAGCAAATGAGAGCCTATTTAAATGGTTTGTGTATAACAGCTGACTTAGAATAGTTTTGTTAGTACCAACTTCAATGAAAATAGACCAGAACCTTCTATTTCCCCTTTTAGATTTCCCTTGAGCTAAGTCTTTCTTATAATAGGTTACTTTAAATTGCTTGTACTATTAAAAAAGAAACATAATTTGGGGAGAAAATTAGCTGAGTGTATTTTCAGTTATCTTTATCAGTGGGAGGAATACATGAGTACTCTTCAAATAGAGGGGAAAATTTTAATTGGCTGATATTTTAAAAATTCTTTTGATAGGATTTCTTTATGCCTAATAATGTTATCCAGTATAATATTAAAATGAATATATATTCATAGAGTACATACTGAGTGATCTTTGGGGAGCCTATTTTTAATTTAAAAAATTAATTTATGAAATGGATTACTGAAAATCAGTTGCACCAATATATTCCTAAAGGTTCAGTATTAAATGTATAAATATACAGTGTGAATCACCTTGCTTCTGGATCTCCTCAGTGCTTTTTTATTGCTGGCAGTAAAACTTTCTACTTCTGTTGCACTATTTTAATACCCTGTCAGATTTGATTTGTATCTGTATTCACAGATGAAAACTGGTCTGTCATTTTTCTCTAGGGATACCTTTTGCCACATCTTCATAGGTTTAGATATTATGTTCAATTATTGTTAATTTTTAAGTAGTTTGTTATTTTGAATTGTTTAGAAAGAGTATCATACTTTCCATATCAAAATGAATTTTTGTTTCATATTTCATTTTATTAAGATTGGAATAGGAGTATAACATTTCCACATTTTGCAAAAATTTCTTATCCTATTACAATTTAGAAATGAGTTTTTTATATATATATCTCAAATGGATTCTCTGTTGGGTTCAGAGTTTATGTATCTGTTAAATGTGGCTTCTTAATTGCATCTGTACTTTTATCTGTTGTCTTCTAGGTCTTAAATTTTTCAGAGATGTGTTCAAATTCTCTTACATGCTATTTTCTTAAATTTTTGTATTTCTGGTTTGTTTTGTATTTTGTATATTTTGATGTCTAGTTTCCAACTTTATAATGTGTCTTTTTTAAATAATGTGTCTTTTAACAGTAACAATCTTTATATGTTAAATGTTTTTTTTTAAAAATGTTTTTTTGCCTTATTATGTCTGTTAATGTTATGCTTGCTGTTTATTTGTATCTGTGTATAGTAACTGCATATCTCTTTATTTTATACATTTAGCTATAGTGCCTTTGAATATAGCAAAATCAACATAGATTTTTAAGTATTTTGGAAAAAATGTTGTAAACTAATTGTTATATTCACTTTGGATATTTTGGCTTATATTTTAGTCATTCATTCATTCATTCAGCAGTCATTTATTGATAGCTTCCAGGAACTTTGAAGAGGGAAGTTGGGGATAGCTATGTTGAATAGGGTGATCAAGGAAGGCTTTCTCTGATAAAGTGATATTTGAGCTGGGATCTGATAAAGCTATCTGAGGGGAGGCATTCCATGCATAGGGATTTGTAAGTCCATAAACCCTAAGGAAAGATTGAGGTGTACTTGAGGAACAGAAAGAAAAGCAGTATATCTGGGTCTTAATTATTGAGGATGGAGAGGGAGGTGGGACCTAATTCACCTAAGACTTGTATGTCATTTTAAGGAATGGGATTTTATTGTGTTATGGAAAACAGTTGGAAGATTTCATGCAGGAGATTACATGGTCAGATAGATTTGTGCAATCCTTTTGTAAATTGAAGTAATAGTTTAAATACAGTGAAATACAAAGGTAATAAGTTGGGTGAGTTTTCATAATTGCATATACCCAATGTATTATCTCAAAAAGATCCTTTATTTCCCTTCCCAGTCAGTCCCCACCACCAGCCTCCCCAACCACTATTCATATTTCTTCACCAAAGATTAACTTACCTGTTCTAGACCTTCTATAAATAGAATCATTAGTATGTGTACTTTTTGAGACTCATCCCTGTTGCTTGGATCAGGAGTTCAGTGGGTATACCACACTTTGTTTATCTATTTTCCTGTTTTGTTTTCTGTAGAAGTTTTTGAAATGTTTCTTTGGCTAACAGGAGAATGGATTCTGTCATCCAGATATTTAATAAAGGAACACTGGTTATCCCATTTACAAAAGGGAACTTAGTTTTGTTTGAAAGCAAGATATAGAAAGGACAGGGCAAAAGAATTGACATCTTAGGAACATCTATCTATATGGAAGCAAATGGAAAATAATGTGCTGTCCTCTTCATCTGCCCTGTAAAATTAGATGGGCAAAATTGTCTTGAATGAGAGCACAGAATGCAGTGGTTCTAATGAAATTTAAATGCTGTGAGGGTCATGGAATTTTATATTGAGAAGATACCTCAAATAATACATGGCAGATTGTTCGAGTGCCTTACTTGTCAGATTTTACTTATTCCCCAGCAATTGTCCACATTTTGTAAGATGTGGTATTTGCAAAACAGGATTCTGAATCTTCTTTGTGCACTCAGACCTTTTACCAAGAATTTCTTGTGACTGTATTACTTAATTTTTGGGTTTTTAATTAAGTAATTTCTTTTTTAAATTATTTTTCTTTTGTGGTTCATTTCAATGTTTAAAGCATTAAAAGATTTTGAATTTTGGTTTTTAACATTGTCAAGAACACAGACTTGTTATTTGAACAAAGCAGGTTTTGCTTTCTTACATGATATGTGACAAAACATGTGATTTCTAAATTTGAATCAACAGCATTTACTTTTTTGTAATAAGGCTGTTTTCAGATGAAAACTTTAACTTGGAGGATTTACATTTTTATGTATTTCTGTACTTGAATTTCATCCCACGGAGAAAATCCTTTCTCACGGACAGATTGTAAACAGTAACAGACTTTTAAAAATAGTTTATATTATTACCTCAGTATTTTCAATTTCATCTAATTCAAAATATGAAGTGAATTAGTAGGACATTCTGTTTAAAAGTTTGATATGACAGGACTTAATGACAACTCACATATCTCTTTCATAAATCGCAGATAAGAAGAATCCAAAACTTAACATTATACCATGGGTCTTTGTTACACATTCCATATACTTGTTTATTACATCATGATGAGAGTATGCCTCAGCAGATGTGCTTAGCCTTAGCTAGCATATGCCTAAATGTTCCATGGGTGTACTTTAGAGTTGTTCTTAGTAGACATAAACAAATGTGAATTAGTTTAAAATGCTCAATACAGGACCTCCCTGGTGGCGCAGAGGTTAGAGTCTCAGCACTAACAAGCTATTGCCAGCCACTGTGGCATGAGTTTGATTCCCGGCCAGGGAGCTAACCCATATGGCACAACAGACCTCTCCTATTTCCCTTGCTGTTCTCAGCAGTGTATTTCAGTAGATTTGCCTGTTCTGCTCCCCACTCTGTCTCTGGTGAATCCGCTTACCCCCTGCATCTCTGGCCTACACACCCAGGTCTTGTATGCATAAATAAATAAAAATAATTCTTTGAAAAAGAAATAAAAAAATAAAATGCTCAATACACCTACATCTTCCTATGTTTATCTGAATCTCAAATCTTTAGTCCAAAGGTGACCAAAAAGCATGAAATAAGAATTTTCTTGGCAGCGTAAGTTACCTCATTGATGGTTTCTTCCATTACCCCCACATCCCAATGTACAGCAGATTTCTTTTTTTCCCATTCTGTTTCTTCAGTTATAGAGCCAAAGTCAGAAGAGAGTTTTGCTTCATCCCATAAGTAAGAGTGAAATAAAATGCTGTTCCCTACTAGCATTGTCAACATTTTGGGGGAAGGAACTTACTCATAATCCCCTAAGACTCTTGGAAAACTATAGAGGACAGGTGTGGGCAGGAACAGAGGGCATAGGAATGCATCTGGGTGCAGTCAAAAGAATGTATGTACCTCTGATTCTAATTTTATCTGATAATAGGAGGTAGTTTTTCCCCCCTGCTGCATTAAAGGAAGATTGAGGTTCGTTGATTTTTAAGAATGTGTTCTTTATATAACTGCCCAAGAATTTCTTAAGTTGTCTAAAACTAATTGCAGACCAAATGGAGGTTAAAAGAACAAGACCTTACCTTTCATAAGCTTTATTTTATTTTTTTTAAAGATTTATTTATTTATTTATATAAGCATTGGGTACAGTCAGAAGCGCGGGAGGGTGAGAGAATTCACCAGAGCCAGAGCGGGGAGCAGAGCAGGCAGAAGGACCAAAGTACACTGCTGAGGGGAGCAGCGGGCGGCAGGAGAGGTCTGCGTGCCATGCGGGACCCTCACCCGGTGGCCGGGGAGCAGCCAGGGATCAAACTAGCGCTGCAGAGGCTGAGGGCAGCTTCGCAACCCAGCGCTCAACCGCTGCACCACCTGGGAGGCCCACCTTTCATAAGCTTTAAAAACAGAAAATAGTATTTGAATTTAGAGTCTCTCCAAAATCATGGCAGATAAACGATTATAAACAAACAATACATAGCTTAATTTTGATTAAGAATGCTTATAAATGCTTAGCTTCTTTTAAAAAATTTTTAAGCTTAGGAATATTGTACAAAATAGCAATTATAGGAAAAATGTTCTTTCAGATCTAGGATTTACATATGTCCTTACATGATGAGTCTCTCTCCCAGTTGAGTCAAATAAGTCTTGGAGATGTGAAAGAAGTAAACTAAGAACCAATAGTCTTTTAAATTCTTCCTGTTTTAACTTTGATAAAAAATACTTTGAGTTTACATTTTCATTAATTTTAAAACTTTAACTACCTACCTTTAGGTAGGTAAATAATCTGTCAGTGATAGCAGAGGTTTGGAAATCAGGGAGTACTTCTAGTCTCGTCTGTGTCATACATGAATGCATGTAAATACCCTGGCCAGTGTTTTTCATAGCTGTGTATCAGTATGCCCTCGTGGTGATTGAGTTTTTGAAATGTTGGTATTCCAAATTAAGATATGCTGTAGATATAAAATACCCACTAGATTTCAGTGACTGTACAAAGATAAGGATATGAACTGACTGCTAATTTATTTATATTGATGAATGATAATATTTTGGTTACAGTAATTAAATATATTATGAAAATGAATTTCAACTACTTTTTCCTTTTTAAAAATGTAAAATTTTAAATATACTACATGACTCAAATTATATTTCAGGAACTGCTGGTATGAACAGTGTTTTCTGAATTGCCTCACAAGAAATTAACAGGTGCTCAGTGAGGCATTTTTTGGAAGAGTACTGTGCTGTCCAATATAGTAGCTGCTACCACTGATGGCTGTTAAGTACTTGAAATACAGCTAGCTCTGAAATGTGAAAGATTGAAATATGAAGAAAAGGATCTTTTATTTGATTTTAGCTAACTTTAAATAGCCACAGGTGGAGCAGTGCAGATCTAACGGATTTCTGGGATTGCTTTAGTCAGACATTCATAACTAGGACTTGTTTACCTGTTGCAAATTTGTTTAATATTAATAAAGTTTGTACACTTTGTCTATTATGAATAATAATAAATGATCAGTTGTGATATTTATTGAGTACTTATTAATGTGGTAATATACTATCTGAGTACCAGAGAGATTTGCATAAGTATTTATTGAGACGAACTAATTTGCTTATATTTTGTAATATACTTGATACATTGTGAATTCCAATTCCAATTCTACACTATGTAGACTTACTATGTTTTCATTAAAGTCTGGTTTCTTTCCTTTCCTTAGACAGTCTTTTTTTTTTTTTTTAAAGATTTTATTTATTTATTTATTTATACAAGCACTAGGTACAGTCAGAAGTGCGGGAGGGTGAGAGAATTCACCAGCAACAGAGGAGAGAGCAGAACAGGCAGAAAGGCAAAGTCTGCTGCTGAGGGGAGCAGCGGGAGGCAGAAGAGGTCTGCGTGCCATGTGGGACCCTCGTCCGGTGGCCGGGGATCGAACCGGTGCTGCAGAGGCTGCGGGCAGCTTCGCAACCCAGCGCTCAACTGCTGCGCCACCGGGGAGGCCCTAGACAGTCTTTTCTGAAAAAGCCTGACTCCTTTTCAGACGTATGAACAATGTGCTGTTGCCCTGTTAAAGGATTTTCTTTTGACAGGGAAAGCCATGTTTTTTAACAGGTGGCGGTGGTGGTGGTGGTGGTGGTGATGATTTTTTCTAATAAACATTTGAAGTTAGTACTTTGGTTTTAAAAGGGGTGTGTGCATATTTACACTACTTACAGTATTTTGTAATATTCCCTTTATACATGTGTACACATGAATTTATAATTACTAGTGTCAAGCACTATTATTAATTAATTTCTTGTTGTTTCACAGTGAAAAACAAATGTCACCATGTCTGGAGTCAAGCGAACAATCAAAGAAACTGACCCTGATTATGAGGATGTATCTGTGGCCCTTCCAAATAAACGACATAAAGCAATTGAGAATTCAGGTAGAAATTCACCTGCCTTACGAGATTTTTTTCTTGGTTGACATATTCTTCCCTGTAAGATTTATAAGAACTAATATGAATTATATTTCCCCTATTGTGTGTAATTTTAAGGTTTATCTTAAGTATTTAATGGCGAGGTACCATAAATCACACAAAAGGCAGGTACACAATCAGCGAGTGAAAATGTCAGCAGTGAAAGAGGGTAAAAGTTTTAGCTCTCATTATTTGTTAGGTTTAATCATGAAGTCTGATGTCTGCTTCAGTGTTGTAGCATTGAGGTCATAATAGGTGGTACAAGGATTAGGTTTTCATATTTTAATACTTACATATTATTTTAATGAGTATATAGGAAAAGATAATGATCTTATCAAACTTGTAGTTTCATGACTAGTATTGGGATAAGGTCAGATTATTTAGAAAATTATTATTTAATTGTGTTAATTAGATGTTTCACATGGTTCTCAGATGTTATAGGTATCTTAAGAGGGTGTATGAATGACAGAAATTTGGGAAATAGTGACTTAATTCAGTCCCTGCATTTTGCTCCTGGTGGTTAAGTTGAGGCTCAGAGGAGTTAAATTACTTGCCCAAGATCATATAATTAATTGAAGAGCAAATCATCAACTGTGTCTATAGTTACCAAAGATTATTTTAAGCTAACTCAGAAAAAAAAGTTGCTAAATCTGAGTGTTTTAAGCAAATTATTGTTGAATTCATTACTATTTATTTATAAAACTGTAAATCTTCAGGCTTGTTTATTTAAAAAAATCATTTTCAGGCTTTCAGCTCTTTTCTGTTCTCTGGTATCCAGCTACATTTCATATTGATATTTTTAACTCTTTGAGTTTCATATTACTTTGAGTAATTATCTGAATTATAGCCTCTTCAGAGCCATTTTTTTTCCTGGTGATCAGAAACCACTTATAGCATGGTAAAGAAGGCTTCAAAGTCATGGATAAGATACTGCAGATTAGGATCCTTACAGTTTAAGTGGTGATGAGGAAAATTCCTTTCTGTAAACAGTCAACTCATATATACCCTCCAAAAGTCACTGTGGACTGAAAATTTTCGAGTCCAGTTCCAAATGATAATAGCATTTCACTGCAGCTTTCCCCCTCATTCAGTTGTAATTTTATTTGGTAGGAAGTGTTATTTCCTTTCACTAATAAGCTAAATAAATGTGAAAATATAAAATTTAAATCCATTAATTACTCAAATGCACCACTTGGTATAACTTTTTTTTAAATAAAAATGAGAATGTAGAAAACTGTTCTAATAAACATCATAATTTCAGTTTAAATCTAAGTTCCTAAAGACTCAGCCTAAGTGGGGACAGTTACTGAATGACAATTTGCTATTCTTCCTCTTGGTGTCCATATTGTACCTAACACCAAACCAGATTTTACGTATCAGAATTTTTCTTTTTTTTTTTTTATTTTAAAGATTTATTTACATAAGAACTAGGGTATAGGACAGATGTGCAGGAGGGTGAGAGGATTTACCAGAGAGAGAGTGGGAGCAGAACAGAGGCAGACAGACCAAAGACACTGCTGAGGGGAGCAGCAGACGTGACAGGAGAGGTCTGCCGCGCCATGTGGGTTTCTCCCCAGCTGGCTGGAAATCGAACCAGTGCTGCAGATGCTGCGGACAGCTTCACAGCGCTGTGCTCAACCCACTGCGCCACCTGGGAGGCCCTTATCAGAATTATTCTCAGAGTATATTTGATGAACTGTTTCCCTTGATTTACAGTGTTTGTTGTTTTTACTTATTCCATAACAGATAATTTAAAAATGTATAAGGAAAGTCAGTCTTTTGCCTGTGTGCAGACATATCCATGAGAATGCTTACACCATTACTAGTTTTAATTGTTATTCTAATGGCTTTTTAGCAGGGGAGAACATGGGTGATTAAAGAGTCCAAATTTTCTGTGCAGTTTTTCATATACTCCACAGCATTAGTAGTGATTTTTTTTTTCATATTACAATACAAACACAGGAACATTTTACAGAATCACAGGTTTTTAAAGTAATCATTCTGCTCTTCATTTTTTTATTCTCTTATATCCAGCTCCATTTCATACACTAGATTTGCTGTTTGTGTTGCATATTAATTTGAATAGTTATCATCTGAATTGTATTAACTTCATTGGTATTTTCTTTCCTTTTGAATTAATTCTTTGTCCATTCCTTTTGGTTGTTGTGATCAGAAATGTTGAATTTCTTGCTTGATCCTTTTCTCTCGAAAGAGAACACTTCTCCCTTCTATGAGTTGCTTTCGTGTCGTAGACTACTTCTCCTCAGCTAACTCTTTACCTTCTCCTTGGGGGTGTGGTTTTTGAAAAATCACAATCCTCGTGGATTTCTTTTTTCGTTTTTGGTAATTTAATTTTGATAAAATTTCAATTGGAAAAATTTCAAGGAGCGTACTGGTCATATGTCTACTCTTCGGAGTAGTTCATCATCATCATTTGTTTACATTTTGCCTCATTTCGTTTATCATTCTCCCCTGCCTCCAAATGCACATACACACACCACACAGACACAGATGTGTATGCATGCATGCCTGCAGATTTATGTGCACATTATTCTTTCTAAATTAATACTGAAAAATAAATTGGACACTTATATAAGCATTTCTGATTATTTCCTAAGGACACTGTCTTGTGTAACCACAATGCACTTATCAAAAGCAGGAAACTTTCAACATTTACATTACCTTACCTATGCAAGTTTTACCAGTTGTCCCAGTATTATATTTTATAAGTATTTCCTCCTTTCCATTGCAGTCTAGGATCACACACAGTACATTTAATTGTTATAGCTCTACAGTTTCTTTTAACCTCCTCAACCTTTCTTTGTCATTCTTGACTTCAATACTTCAGTAGTACAGGCCAATTATTTTCAGTTTATGTTTGTCTGATGTTTCTGGTGATTAGAATCTGCATTAATGGCAGGAGTGCTTTGGGGTGATGTAGTCTTCTCTAAACATTATATTAGAAAATTCAAGGTTAGTTTGACCCAGTGTTAGTGATGTTAGCTTCACAGGTTACAGTAATGGCCACTAGGTTTCATCACTTCCCTGAGTTTCTTTTTTTCCTTGTGGACTTCAAGCAAAGTCTAATCCAAGTCTTAATTAGACTTTGAATTATTTTCTATTCTTTGTACAGCTCGAGATGCTGCTGTGCAGAAGATTGAGACTATTATCAAGGAACAATTTGCGCTTGAAATGAAGAATAAGGAACATGAAATTGAAGTCATTGACCAGGTATAATAATAAAATAAAATAAAATAAATTAAAAGGCTTTGAAAAAAATCTGTGCATAATGTAATGAAAAAATATTGACATAGAGTCATGGTTTGTAGTTCCTTCTTTTGCTTTACTTATTTATAAAGAGAGCTTTCTCCTTTTTGGGGGGGAGAACCATGCTTTTTTTTTCTTTAAATGAAATTGCAGAAAAAGAGTGGGAAAAATCACCTAAAACTCCATCTCAGAAGAAAATTCACCTGTGTTGTGTTCAGTGTCTACATTGTGGACATTTCTCAGTACGCATATATATATATACACATAAATAAATATTAATAAATCTATATACTCTTGCAAACATTGATCGATTTCTTTTGTTTTTTCATTTATTATTAGAGAAGTTGAGCTTTGTCATTTGCATTTCTTATTTTGTGAATTGTTTATATCTCGTTAACATTTGTTTTTAGCGACTGATTGAGGCAAGAAGGATGATGGATAAACTTCGTGCCTGTATTGTTGCAAACTACTATGCTTCTGCAGGCCTTCTAAAAGTTACTGAGGTAAGTTTTCTTCAAATGTAGTCATTCTGACCACCCGTATTGATTGTGTGAAAGGGAAATTAGTATTGATATAGAGTCCCCGCCTTTGAAACTTTCTTATAATGGCCTTTTGTACTCAAGAAGCCTACCCTCCTGGGAAGCCTACCTTCCATGAATTTATATTTATCATCATGTTCAACCATAATTCTTACATCATAGCTCTGTAATACTAAGTAGCTTTTTTTCCTTTTTACGTGATCCTCCTCCTGGTTATTAGCATTGTTGCTAAGCTTTGCAGATACAAAGGTGAGTAAGGACCCTGTTGTAATTTGTCATATTCCTTTTTATTTAATTATTGTAGGTTTTTGAGGGAGTTATTATCACTTCTAAACTAAATAGCAGTTGATTTTCCTCTCAAGTTTTAATGTTAATAAATGGCAATTTTTAGTTTAAGATTTAACCTATTAAGAATCCCTGACTTTTTCCCCCTACATTTTATGAAAAATTTCAACTATACAGAAAAGGTGAAATATGCACCTGTTTATGAATCACTTAGATTCACAATTTTGCGCTGCCATATTTACTTTATCTATGTTACTTTTTTCCTAAAACAATTGAAAATAGGTTCTAGCATCATGACACTTCGCCACTAAATACTAATGTATTCCCTAAAAGGATTCCTCTATGTAGTCACAGTACTTAAGAGAATTATTCTTTTATATTGTCTGATAACCACCCCATGTTTAAATTTTCCCAATTGTTTCCAAAATATCTTTTCAGGCTGGTTTGTTTGAAATCAGGACTCTTAGATACCTAGGAGTGGAATTGCTGGATCATATGGAAACTCCATTTTTAGCAGGTTGAGGAAACTCCACACAACTTTCCATAGTGGTTGCACCAGTTTGCACTCCCACCAGCAGTGCAGTAGAGTTCCTTTTTCTCTACATCCTCGCAGACATAACATATCCCTTTTTTAAGCATTATCTAGTTAGAACTGATGCTCCTTTTGTATTCAATGAGTGCTGGCTCAGTAAGAATGGTCGATGATCTTGAGGGAAGGGAGTATGGTGGCCAATTACTTTGCATCATTCCCTGTGGTTTTTGCAGATAAAAGGTACCTGTCATGTTTATTAGGTTTTCCAATCATCTCATCGAGCTTTAGGGTAGTTGGTATTGATTCTCCTCATCTCTTAGAGAAACTGGAGCAATATTTGAGTTGAGTCTTAGATGGTAGATAAATGCTTCTATTGCAAGCGTTTCCAAATACATACTAGAGTCTGACTGCTTTTCTAGAGCTACCTTAACAAATTATCACATCTTGGTAACTTAAAACAATAGGAATTTTCCATCTCATCAATCTGGAGACCAGCGTTCCAAAATCAGGGTGTGGGACTATGAATTCTTCTTCTAGGAATCTTGTCTTCTCTAGCTTCTTGTGGTTGTTGGCGACCTTTGGTCTGTAGCTGCATCACTTTCAGTTTTTGCCTCCATCTGCTGCACCTCCCCCTGCAGTGACCCTCAGGGCTAATGGCTGTTGCCATGGTCCCTGAGGTCCGGCGTGGGCAAGGAACCATGTGCGCAGGGGGAGAACAGCAAACTCCCTAAGATGCAGAGAAGCCGAATGCCTGCCAAGAGATAACGACCACCAGAAGCTGCCACAAAGATGATTAAAAGAAATGCTGACCACCTGGAACCTTATCTCGCTTTCTCAAGGCCCACAAACTTTATTCTGCTACAACTATCTTTCTAAAATCTTTCCTTTTTCTGTCATTGATTGCTAA
This sequence comes from Talpa occidentalis, assembly GCF_014898055.3. Lineage (NCBI taxonomy): Eukaryota > Metazoa > Chordata > Mammalia > Eulipotyphla > Talpidae > Talpa > Talpa occidentalis. Next base: position 30,634,589 of record NW_023604295.1, read on the forward strand.
TTAAAAAACATATGTAATTTAATAATTAGGCTAATGCAAATGAAACATTACTAAACACTGTGTTATAATAGAATTATTAGTTTAATAATCTTTCTATTATGTGCTTGACTTTAGTACCTTTGATATTAACTGCATTATAATATAAATTCACCCATGACAATTAATTATGAGTAAACATAAGTAGGTAATAGTAGTAGTAATTAGTACAAGAATATAGAAAGAGTTAATAGCCTGTCTACTTAGGAATGCAGCTAGGTCCAGATGTATTTTGGACATAAATCACTGCCCTGTCAATGATAAGCTAAACCTATGAGCAAACTGATTTCTTTGATGTTCACTGTTCTATGCCTTTAGAAAAAACATATATACTGACCACCGACTCAAATAAAAGTGCACTCAGATTTACACTCTCTCTTGAAGTGTGTCTGTTTGTCATTTCTTTAACCGAATCCCTGACCACCCTGCGCAGTCTCTCAACCCTGAGACGGCCTCATCGTCTACTGCTGTGCTGGTCCGCGGCATCCATCTTCATGTGGACTTTTTCCCTTTAATTTGTTACTTTAATTTTGAAACACACAGCTGGCTCCTTTTTGCTTGCTAAAGCATAGTATTTTAATAGCACAATTTTTAAAAGCTGAGCTTCCTTCTAAGTATAATATATCCTGTTAGAACAGAATACATTTTATTTTGTATGCAAGTTATAAGATACATAAAAACACCCTAGGCTTCAATATTGGACAGGGCAAGCTTTATATATCAGTGTTAATCATTTCTAAGCATATATCCTGCATGTTATAGCTATGTGGGAATCATTTTACATATCTTTAATTTACATTTCCTATAGAAATATTTTGTTTAGAGCAGTTGATGTGTTTGTACAAAGCATGTGAGACATTTTTTAAGTAAAATATTATTTTCCATATGTTTCTACATATTTTTATTTTTCATTTACCTCCATCTTTAGCTTTTAGTGTTAGGACCTTTGCATAATAATTTACCATTTTCTAGTTTTTGTTTTCTTGGATCAGACTACGTTAGGGCATTTAGACTTCATTTTGTGGATGTAGAGAGGTTTGAAATATTTTAAACATGATCCTGAAATAGATACAGGTTTGGGAAAGAAATAATTTTGCCAACTTCCGATGATTTTGATTAAAAGTTTGTTTTTGTTTGTTTGCTTTTTCAGGGATCAAAGACATGTGATACAATGGTTTTTAATCATCCTGCTATCAAGAAATTTTTAGAATCACCATCTAGGTCATCATCTCCTGCTAATCAGAGATCAGAAACACCATCAGCCAATCATTCAGAAAGTGATTCTCTGTCTCAACACAATGACTTCTTGTCTGATAAAGACAATAGTAGCAGTATGGATATAGAGGAAAGACTCTCAAACAACATGGAGCAGAGACCTACCCGAAATACTGGAAGGGTACAGTTGGATTGATGGGAGGGAGTCAAAGGAAAAGGGAACTAATAGTTTTGGGTTTTTTGCTTTTTTTTTTTTTTTTTTTTGCTGTCATAAAATAGTTTTATTAATAACTTTTTTCCTTTTTTTATTTAAATTTTATTTTTATATTCCCCATACAATTACAACCCCCTTATTTTGACCCCTATGTCTCCTTTCCCTGTCCCCCACCCTCCATAGAGTGTCTCTGGTTCATAGTTGTTGGTTGATTTTGATATTTTCTTTCTTATAGTTATTTTTTTTTCCTGGTCCCTTATTTAAGTTTTCTAGATTCCTTCTATGAGTGAGCCCATCCGGTATTTTTCTTTTTCTTTCTGGCTTATTTCGCTGAGCATGATCCCTTCCAGCTCCATCCATGTTGCTGCAAATTGCATGTGTTTATCTTTTTTGAATGCTGAGTAATATTCCATGGTGTATATATACATCTTCTTGATCCAGTTGTTAGGGGGAAAAAAATGCCCTAAAACTAATTCCATACAGGCTTTGTGGACTCCACCCCCACCCCAGGCCAAAGCCAGAGACACTAAAAACTCCAAATCCCATCACCACCAAAAAAAAAGTAACTGAGACCTAAGAGTAAGGTTAAGCAGCCAGGTTGATATAAAAGACAGACACATGAGCTTTAGAGGATCCCCATTTTGGCTCTCCACCAGCTCACAACGTCCGGCCAGCTCTGTGTGTAAAAACCCACAACCAAAAACCCGTTCAATATCAAGACTGTTCTATAACACAGTCATCTATTTTTGGGCATTTGGGTTGTTTCCAAAGCTTAGCTATTGTAAATAGTGCTACTATAAACATAGGCGTGCAGGTGCTCTTTGGAATTGATGTTTCTGTGTCCTTTGGGTAAATACCTAGGAGTGGAATTGCTGGATCATATGGAAGCTCTATGTTTAGTAGGTCAAGAAGTCTCCATGCAGCTCTCCATAGTGGTTGGATCAGTTTGCACTCCCACCAACAGTGCAGGAGAGTTCCTTTTTCTCCACAACCTCGCCAACATTTGTTGTTGCTAGTTTTTTTAATATGTGCCATTCTCATTGGTGTAAGATGGTATCTCATTGTAGTTTTGATTTGCATTTCCCTGATTACAAGTGATGTTGAACATTTTTTCATATGCCTGTTGGCCATTTGCATTTCCTCTTCAGAGAAGTTTCTTTGTAGCTCTTCTGCCCATTTTTTGACAAGATTATTTTCTTTGTTTTTGTTGAGTCTCATCAGCTCTTTGTAGATTTTTGTGATCAGTCCTTTATCATTAGTGTTGGGTGCAAAAATGTTCTCCTAGTCGGTGGGGGGGAACTAATACTTATTAAGTATGCGTATGTTGTCTTGTTTAATCTTTGTAGAAACCTTAGGGAACAAGCTAATTATAGTTCCCTTTTAGAAATGGGGAAAATGGTGCCTCCCTGGTGGTGTACAGGTTAAGTCTCAGTGCCATCACGATTGTGGCCTGAGTTAGTGGCCAGGGAGCAAACCCGCATGTAGCACAACAGACCTCTCCTGTCTCACCTGCTGCTCATCTTGGCAGTGTGTTCCATGGGTCTGCCTGTTCTGCTCCCTACTCTGTCTCTGGTGAATCCTCTCAACCCCTATACTTCTGGCCTACACTCCAGTTCTTCTATGAATAAATAAATCTTATAAAAAAAACGAAATGGGGCAACTTAATCTCAGTGAGTTTATATTTGACCAACAGTATCAGAACCTAGAATTAAATCTGGGCCTTCTCTAATTTCAGGATTCACATCTCTTGTGCATGGCACAACCCTTAAATGCCGTTAATGTAGATATAAAAGACACCTTCACGAGCTGACAGTGCTATGAACTTGCCCAAGCTCTACCTACTCTGTCATGTTTTTTCTCTCAAGGGCAATGGCTTTTTAGCACTTTTTTCTTAAACTTTACATTCTAAAATGCTTTAGTAATTGGTGCAAGTTTGACAAATAATGGAATTAAAAAACATTTATTATTATTCTGTCCTGCCAGTTTGTTGGTTGAGTTTCCATCTCAAGTGAACTTCTTGTTACATTTTGCTATAAACTCCTTTTTGGATGAGACCAGTGTTTTTACTGATAGAGGAAATTGGCAGGTTGCTTGCCACCTACTTGGACATCAAGAATTTGAATTTGATTTACTTTTGATAAATTCCTGATTATAAGTTCATATGTGTTCATTGTTGAAAATTATGAAATACAAAAAATTAAAAGTGATTCATAATGCCACAACCTCCAAAATCAGAACTCAATGTTTGGGTTTACTTATCTCTTTCTAGTGTTATTTCTGGGCAAATACTGCATCTGGTTTTCTTTTTTTTAAATATATAAAGCATTTAGATCATACTGGCCATAGGATTCAGAAACGTGCCATCTCTTATGTAATATGCTTGCTGATGTTTATATCACAAATAATTTAGCACTTACTTTATACGAGGCACTTTTGTAAGAACTGTACAAAACAACAAAACAGATTCTGTGAGATAGGTACTATTATCCTTTTTTTTCTAGATGAGGAAAATGAGACAGAGAAGTTAAGTAATTACCCAAATTACACATGTACTAAATGGAAGAGCCAGGATTTGGACTCTGGCTGTCTGTCTCCATAATGAAACTTTTAATTTATCATCATGTGTTTATAGTCTCACTGAAAAATTTTAAATAGTACAAAAGATTGAGAAAAGAGTAAATTCTTTCAACTCCTTTCCCTATTCCTATTTCCCAGAGATAACCATTATAATAGTTTTTTTTAAATCCTTCCACATTTTGTTTGCATATAAGAAATAGATAGGTGACTATTAAGAGCTCACCCACCTGCAAAGGGAATTGTAGTATACAAGCTCATTATATTAACTAGTATAGAAATTAGAGTAAAATTATTTTTCCATGCTCTGAGACGTACCATAAGGCCAGAGAATTTTGTAATAAAAACAACACATTTCTGAGTTAATCTGTTATACGTAGATGATTTTATGGTATCTGCCTATTGAAAATATTCCAAAATGAAAATGGATTGTGATTTCTTTCAGGACACTTCTAGTATTACCGGCTCCCATAAAACAGAGCAGCGGAATGCTGATCTCACAGGCGATGAGACGTCACGACTTTTTGTAAAGAAAACAATAGTAGTGGGTAATGTGTCTAAGTGAGTATCCTACTGAATTGCCTCATTTTCACTCATACATTTATGTGACTATTTTTGCATACTCTTAACATAGTATTACAGTAAAGTGACCAAAGGGGTTGTTTTCCCCAAACTTTCAGCTGTCGCAAAGATATAGCTAGGTCCAGAGACTTGAGACTCTCTCTCAGTGTTTCTGCTGATTTTTGATGTAGAGTAGAATTGTATTTGATGAGAATATTTTAAGACATGAGCTTTTACACAAATGGTGTATTTCATTAAGCATGTCAGTATGAATAAGTTTGGAGGAGCTGTTTGATTTCTTCTGACCTGGTTCTATTCCTAGGGACCTTACCTAATTTCTAAAAATGTTTATTTGGTTTCCTAAACTGAAAAGTTTTTAATTTGTAATAACAGATTGCAGAGCAGATCTTAAGCAGAATTCCTGCAAGCTAGAGGACTATTTCTTTAATAATATAAACTCATGTCATTTTTGTGGGTACAGCATCATTTTTGTGAAGTGCCTAGGAATGGATAAAGATATTATGTCTTCAAAAAGCACCCAATATTTTCCTCATAGTCTTTATTTGCTTTTTTCCTTCCTCATTAGGTATATTTTCTCTGTTCTTTTGTCATTTTTATCCTATTTTATAGTCATTACCTATTTTCATATATATTTTCCAGATCACACTAGAATCTCTTCAGGGTAGAAAGTGTATCTTGTTTTTGTACCTTACATTGCTTGATATTCAGTAAATATTTGATTGATGAATAAATTGATATATTTATGAAAATTGTAACTAGATCCAATTGTTGAAAATGAAGTTTTGGGATTACAGTATTTATTTGGAGGTATGGTGGAATCAGAATGGAAAAGTAAGCCACAGTTAATGAACAACTAATAACAAACAAGAAATGCATGAAAAATTTCAGGATATTAAAAATAAAGATTCTTAATGGTTTACATGATATATTTAAATAGTAACAAGAAATATGATTAAAGCAATTATTTTTTTCTATAGATTATTTCAGAGTTAGTGTACGTTCTGCTAAAAAGACTAATAGTTCATGTGAAGTATTAGAATATTGGGGTCTTAACTACAGTACAAGACAGGTCAGTCCAGAAAAGGTGCAAAATTAGGTATCCAGGTAGATGCACAAGGGCACAAGATGATTAAGAAGACATAACCATTAATATTTTCAAACCACTTGGCCTAGAGTTTTTTGCTTTTTGGGTTTTTAAAAAAACAAATAGGTCTAAAATATTTGTTAAGCATAGATTTTAAGTGAAGGGGGAATGATTGACTTGACAGTTTTCCAAGGTGTTGTGTTGTGTTTTGTTTTGTTTCATTTTGGGAGGAGTAAATACTGGTTTACTTTAGATTTTAAGAATGCTTATATAGAGATTTTAAGAATGCAATACAGCATATCTGAGATAACTGAGATAGATAGAGATTAAAACTTGCAAGGGGTTACAAATTGAATAAAAATTGATTTCAAAATAAGGTAAGCAGGCACTAAAGGTGAGATTTAGAGAAGAGAAAATAACAAGACAAATACTGTAAAATAATTTAGTAGCAGATCCAAATATATCAACATTGATAAAATTGTATATGAAGTTAACTAGTGAAAGATGAAAATTGTTAGACTGAGATAAGGCAACCTAAAATTCAGCTTCCCATTGTTTGTTCTTGACACATCAAAATGCAAAAAAAGATTAAAAGTAAGCAGAGAGGTAAAAAAAAGAGCTGTCAGACACTAATTTAAAGAAAGTCAAATAATTTTTGTTGAGCATCCTTTCATGAACCTGTTGGCCATCAATAGGAAGACTCAGTATTGTAAAGACAACATTTCTCCCCAAATTGATATGTAGATATTTTAATTCAAATCCCATTAGGGTTCATGAAATTCACAAGTAAGTTCTTATATATGGAAGTTCAAAGGGTCAATATTAGAAAAGAACACACCTGAAGGGCCTCCCTGGTGGTGCAGGCAGTTGAGTGCAACACTGTGAAGCTGTCTGCAGCCTCTGCAGTGCTGGTTTGATCCCTGCCGGCCGCGAAGCAACCCATATGGTGAGGCAGACCTCTCCTGTCTCGCCCGCTGCTCCCCGCAGCAGTGTATTTCAGTCATTCTGCCTTTTCTGTTCCCCACTCTGTCTCTGGTGAATCCTCTCACCCTCCCGCACATCTGGCCTGTACCCCGGTTCCTGTATAAATAAATAAAATAAATCTTAGAAAAAAAGAAAATGTCTCTTTTTCTTAAAAAAATAAATAAAAGAACAACCTGAAGAAGAATACGTTGGGCAGCTTGACCCACTGCATTACAAAGAATGATAATTATAGCCATAGGTGATGTATAGAAGGCCATGGCCATCTTTTCCAAGAGAATGTAATAAGGGAGCTTCATCAAATAAAGTTAGAGCCTTTTAGTTTTTTCATGGTTGGTACTCTTAGAGCTTTTAAAAAGCAAGAGACGAGTTGTGATCTTACTGGCAAAATGAGTAGGACCCAGAAGAGTTCAGAGTTCTAGAACCTTGAAACTTGAATAAATGAAGTCTACCCAAAGGCTGTCATTTCCCTAACTTATGAATAAAATGTTAGCTTATTTCTACCTTCTATATCCACTTGGCTGAAAAAACTAGATTTTTTAAAAAAAAAATTAATTGCATGCTAATAATCAGATAAGAAACTTTAAGGGAAAGTCCCTTAGACCAAATAGAGGTATTAAGAAAAAGGATTAACTGCAAAGACTGGTTAGCTGTTAAGTACTGCTGCAATTTTAATCTTTTTTTAATTAAAAGTTTGTTTTCCATTTTATTTTTGTGTATTTGACAAAACTGTAAGGTCTCTAAAGTAGACATGATGATTTGATATGCTTATACACTATCCCATTAGTGAGTTAACTCATACATTACCTCAATTATTTTTTTGTTTTGATCAGAACATTTTAAGTTTTCCTCTCTTAGCAAGTTTCAGTTGTACAGTATAGTTGTGAATTATAGTTACCATGTCATATATTAGATCCTTAGACCTTACTGAGAAATGTTGTACTGTTACTAGCTCCCTATTTGTCCCATCCTCTGTCCCCTGAAAACCACTTCTTTTTTTTTTTTCAGTCTAAACACTTTTATGGTTATGTAAGCAATTAACAAACATATCCCCAATCTCAAAGAGAGGATAGTCAGGTTCCACATTTTTAAAGGAAGACTGTAAAACATTGTCTATATACTATAAAAACATCTTGCATATACGATCTATCTTTATTGACACAAATTAAGTACAAAAAAGCCCATATTTTCCTCCTTAATTTGTTTTACATAATATATTTTGGATTTAATGCTAAATCAACAATAAGAGATAAATTTGTTTGTTTTGTTTTAGACTGACATAGTACTCCCTTGTAAGGATAAATATACCATTATTTAACTAGCATTATCATTTTGGCTATATTCCCCATACAATTGTACCCCCCCTTATTTTGACCCTAGTCCTTCCTCTTCTCTTCCCTCCCCCTCCCCCACAGTGTGTCTCTGGTTTATAGTTGTGTGTTGATTTTGATTTTTACTTTCTATTAATTAAGTCTTTTGGAAACCACTTCTTTACTCCCTTTTTCTATGGGTTTGGTAGTTTTTAGTAGATTCTATATATACTGATAAAATACAGTATTTGTCTTTTTCTGTTAGGCTTATTTCTCTTAGCATAATTTCCTCAAGGTCCATCCATGTTTTCATGAGTGTGTGTGTGTGTGTGTGTGTGTGTTTTACCTTTATCTATTCATTCATTGACAAACACTTAGGTTGTCTCCATATCTTAACTGCTGTGAATAATGCTGGATTGAACATAGGAATGCAGCTGGTTCCTTCATAATCCTGTTTTCATTTGCTTTGGATATAGGCTCAGTAATGGGGAAGTTCTACTTTTAATTTGTTTTGGAAGTGCTATACTGTTTTTCATATAAACTACACCAATTTTCATTCCCACCAGTTGTATACAAAATGTTCCATTTCCTCCACATCCTATAAACACTTGCTACCTCTTGTCTTGTAGATCATAGCCATTCTAACAGGTATAAGGTGATCTCATTTTAGTTTTGATTTTGCATTTTCCTGGTGATTACTTTTGTTGAGCATCCTTTCATTACCTGCTGGCCATTTGTATGTCTTTGGGAAAATGTCCAGTTTTGGTTTTTTTTATTTAAAGATTTATTCAGGGCCTCCCCGGTGGCGCAGCGGTTGAGCGCTGGGTTGCGAAGCTGCCCGCAGCCTCTGCAGCGCCGGTTTGATCCCCGGATGCTCCCCGGCCACCGGAGGAGGGTCCCACATGGCGCTCAGACCTCTCCTGCCACCCGCTGCTCCCCTCAGCAGTGTACTTCGGTCCTTCTGTCTGCTCTGCTCCCTGCTCTGGCTCTGGTGAATTCTCTCACCCTCCTGCGCTTCTGACTGTACCCAGTGCTTGCATAAATAAATAAATAAATCTTAAAAATAAAATAAAATAAATCTTAAAAAAAAAGATTTATTCATATAAGAGCTGGGGTACAGGCCAGAGGTGCAAGAGAATGAGAGGGTTTACCAGAGACAGAGCCAGGAGCAGAACAGGCAGATGACTGAAAGCGCTGCTGAGGGGAACAGCGGGTGAGATAGGAGAGGTCTGCCGTGCCGTGTGGGTATCTCCCTGGCCGGCTGGGGATCGAACCTGCCCTGCAGAGGCTGCAGACAGCTTCATAGTGCTGTGCTCAACTCCACTGCGCCACCTGGGAGGCCCAAAATGTCCAGTTTTTTTATCATCTCTTAATCCAGTTGTTTTTTTTTTTTTTTCTTTCCTTTATTGCTATTGAATTTTTTTTTTTTTTTTTTTTTTTTTTTGGTGGGACCCTTGCTGGTGGCTGGGGATTGAACTGGCGCTACAGAGGCTGTGGGCAGCCTCGCAACCCAGCGCTCAACCACTGCGCCACTGGGGGAGGCCCTGAATTTTGTTTATTCTTTATATATTTTGGATATTAACCCTTTAATCAGATAAATGTTTTGCAAATATTTTCTCCCATTCCATAGGTTGCCTTTTCATTTTGTTGATGGCTTCCTTTGCTATGCAGAAGCTTTTGAGTTTATGTATTCTCACTTGTCTGTGTTGCCTTTGCTTTTGTTATCAAATCCAAAAAACATTATCAAGACCAACATCAAGTAGCTTATTACTCCCTGTGTTTTCTTCCAGAAGTTTTATGGCTTCAGGTCTTACTTTTAAGCCTTTAATCCATTTTCAGTTATATTTTAATGTGTTTGGTGTAGATAGAGGTGTGATTTCATTCTTGTGTGCGTGTGTTGTCCAGTTTTCTCAGTGCCATTATTAAAGAAACTGTCCTTTCCCCAATATATATTCTTGGCTCCTTTTTTTGTAAATGAATTGACTATATAAATGTGGGTCTATTTCTGAACTCAGTTCTTTTCTACTAATCTGTATGTCTGTTTGTTTTTTAAAGATTTATTTATTTATACAAGCATTGGGTACAGTCAGAAGCGCAGGAGGGTGAGAGAATTCACCAGAGCCAGAGCAGGGAGCAGAACAGGCAGACTGATGAAATACACTGCTGAGGGGAGCGGTGGGTGCCACAGGAGAGGTCTGCACACCATGTGGGACCCTCGCCGGAGCCAGGGATTGAACCGGCTCTGCAGAGGCTGCAGGCAGCTTCACAGCCCAACGCTCAACTGCTGCGCCACTGGGGAGGCCCTATTTGTTTGTTTTTAAGATTTATTTATGTATGCATACAAGAACTGGGGTATAGGCCAGAGGTGTGGGGAGTGAGAAGATTCATCAGAGACAGAGTGGGGAACAGAACTGCTGAGGGGAGCAGTGGACAAGCCAGGAGAGGTCTGCTGCACCATGTGGGTAGCTCCCTGGCTATGGATCAAACTTGTGCTGCAATGGCTGCAGATAGCTTCATAGGTTGCGTCTTAACCCCTTGCGCCACCAGGGAGGCCCTGTATGTCTGTTTTATGTCAATACCATACTGTTTTTGATTTCTCTAGCTTTGTGAAATAGTTTGAAATCAGAAAATATGATGTTTCTACTTTGTTCTTATTTGTCAAGATTGCTTTGGCTGAATTATTCAGTGTTTTGAATTCAGTGTTTTGAATTCCATATTAATTTTAAGGTTCTACATTTGTGGGAAAAAAATACTTTTGGAATCTTGATAGGAATTGCCTTTAAACTGTAGATCACTTTGGGTAATATGGACATTTTAACTAGTCTTCCAATCCATGGACACAGATACCTTTACATTTGTGTTCATCAGTGTCTTGCAGTTTTCTGTGTACAGATCTTTGAGATCCTTGGTTATTTATTCTGAATTATTTTACTCTTTTTGATGCAATTGTAAATAGGATTGTTAAATTTTCCTTCTGATAGCTGATTGTTAATGTATAGAAGCACAACTGAGTTTTGTGTTCAGATTTTATATCCTGCTTCGTTACTGAATTTGCTTCTTCTCAATCTTTTGGTGGGTTTTTCAAGGTTTTCTATATATAATACCCTGTCGTAAGCAAATAGCAACAGTTTTCTGATGTTTTCTCTTCTGATATTGATGCCTTTTCCTTTTCTTGCTGAATAGCTTTGGCCAGGACTTCCAGTACTGTGTTGAATAAAAACGATGAGAGTATGCATCCTTGTCTTGTTCTTGATCTAAAAGGAAAAACTTTCAGCTTTTACCATTGTGTATGATATTAGCTGTGGGCTTGTCATATTTGACCTCTGTTATGTTGGGACATTCTACCCCATTTGTTGACTTTCATCATGAATGATTGTTAAATTTTGTCAGATGCTTTTGTGTGTCTACTGAGATGATAATTTCATTTTCATTGTTTGTTTTGTTAATGTGTTATATCACATCAGTTGGTTTACAGATGTGGAACCATCCTTGTAGCCCTGTAGTGATCCTTCTTGAACATGGTGTGCAGACCTTTTAATGTACTTTTGAATCTCTTAAGATTATGCTGACGGTTTTTGTATCTATGGTCATTGGGGGTATTGGCCTCTATTTTTTTTTCTTGCAGTGTCCTATTTAGTTTTGGTATTATTGTAGTGTTGGCCTCATAAGTTGAATTTGAAAGTGTTCACTCTTTATTTTTTGAAATAGTTTGCAGAGGATTGGTATTAATTTTTCTTTAAATGTTTGATAGACTTCATCAGTGATGCCATCTGGTCCTGGACTTTCATTAGTTGGGAGGCTTTTGATAACTGATTAACTGTCCTTACTAATAGTTGTCCGTTCAGATATGCTATTTTTTGCTAGGTTTTGTGTTTATAAGAATTTATCCCTTTCTTCTGCATTGTCTAATTTGTTGGCATATAGTTACTCAGTCTCTAAGGATCCTTTGCTTTTGTGTGCTATCAGTTGTAATGTCTTCTGTTTCACTTATACTTTTATTTATTTTAAGCCTCTTCTTTTTCTTGGTAAGGCTTGCTGTAGGTTTAACAATTTTATCTTTTTTAAAAAACCAGGTCTCAGTTTCATTGATCTTTTTACTCTTTCATTTATTTCCATTCTGATCTTTTATTTCCTTCCATCATTAACTTTTAGCTTAGTTTGTTCTTTTTCTGTTCCTCAAAGTATAGTTATGTTGCTTGAGAGCTTTCTTTTTTCTTTTTTTAAAGGACATCCTCAGGTTTTTTTTTTTTTGTTTGTTTTGTTATTTTTTAAAGATTTTATTTATTTATTTATACAAGTATTGGGTACAGTCAGAAGCGCAGGAGGGTGAGAGAATTCACCAGAGCCAGAGCGGGGAGCAGAACAGGCAGAAGGACTGAAGTACACTGTTGAGAGGAGCAGCAGGCGGCCTGAGAGGTCTGCGCACCATGTGGGACCCTCCTCCGGTGGCCAGGGAGCAGCCAGGGATCGAACTGGTGCTGCAGAGGCTGCGGGCAGCTTCGCAACCCAGCGCTCAAACGCTGCGCCACTGGGGAGGCCCGCTTTCTTTTTTCTTAACATAGTTATTTACTGATATAAACTTCTCTTTGACAATTGCTTTTGCTGCTTATCATAAGTTTTGGTATGTTGTATTTTCATTTTCATTTGTCACAAGATAATTTTTGATTTCCCTTTTTGATTTCTTCTTTGAGCCATTGTTATTCTGTAGTATGTTGTTTAATCTCCATATATTTGTGAATTTCACAGTTTTGTTCTTATAGTTAATGTTTAATCATCTTAAATAGCAGTTAATTGTTTTTGTTAGGTTTTTTGAAGAAAAAAATAATTCAAGGTTTTTTTTTTTCTCCTCTAGGTATATTCCTCCTGATAAGAGAGAAGAAAATGACCAGTCGACTCATAAGTGGATGGTATATGTCCGAGGGTCTCGTAGAGAACCCAGTATTAATCATTTTGTCAAGAAAGTTTGGTTCTTTCTTCATCCCAGCTATAAACCAAATGACCTTGTAGAAGTTAGGTAAGCACTCTTGAGTTATTTTACCTAAAGAGTAAAGATTTATTGAAGTGGAAAAAAGGTGATTTAAATTAGGAACACTCCTTGGGAATTATTCTATTAATAATTTACCCAGTTTTGGCTCTTAGTCACAATGTAGTTTTAGCTGTGTTTCCCTTTGCTATATTACTATCTCAATGAACAGGTATTGTCCCCCTGTTCAGAGTGTTACCATGTTACCATAAAAAATTATATTTGTTCCTTCTGCTCCTGTCTGGAAATAGCTAAAACTGTTGATGTGGTTAAAGATAAATATTAAAATGTTGTTTCTTTATGAATGAGAACATAACAGAATTATAATATTCCAGAAATATTTAATATTGAGGTTTCCCATGATCTCATTCTCAAAGTAACCCCAAGTGATTTTTTTTTTTTAAAGATTTATTTACTTATGCTTACAAGTACTGGGGTATAGGCCAGAGGTGTGGAGGTGAGAGGATTCACCAGAGACAGAGTGGAGAATAGAACAGGCAGATTTACTGAAATACACTGCTGAGGGGAGCAGTGGGCGAGTCAGGAGAGGTCTGCTGCACCATGTGGGTTGCTCCCTGGCCAGCCAGGAATCGAACTCGTGCTGCAGAGGCTGTGGATTTCTCCACAGTGTGGTGCTCAACCCCTTGCACCACCAGGGAGGCCCCATTCTGTATTTTTCTAGTAAAGTTTTTTAAAGCCCTCTATTATGTGATTTTTTTCTTCTTGGCTGTCATACATTTCACATTCTTTGAGGAATCTAGATGTACAGAAGTCTGTTTAGGGGAGGCAGTCATTTTTTTTGTGTGAAATACATCTCTTGGGGTATAATATTTCCATTGGTGATAGCTTATCTGTTGGTAGACCTTACATTCCTCTTTCACCTCCAAATATATGGTCATAGAAGAATTTCCTGCTGAAAAGCTTCGTTCCTTGTCCTGAATATGGAGTGTATTAGTCTGTCTTCCTGGCAGCAATCTACTATGTCCATTCACTCAAGTTTAGACTATGTACATAAATTGAATACAGCTAATCTGCTATATTCATTGTGAAAGAAATTTAGCATACAAGTAGTATATTTGGTGCATATTGCATAATGAATTCTAGACTATTTATTTAGCTTTACTGGAATTAAAGAAACTAAACTTCTCATCAGTATAATTTCCTTTAATTAAGTGTTCCATACCCATAAACCCCAATGCTTTGGATCCCTTTTCAAATTCCTATCTCAGATTGCCTTTTCATTTGACCCCAAGCCTATTATTTAGTTTCTGCTGAATCTGTGTTAACATCTTCTGGGACCTTCTCTTAGTAACTCAGCCTGGTATTCAACTCTTTCTTGGATCCAGGGCACTCCTAATTTTCTTTTTTCTTTTCTTTTCTTTCTTTTTTTTTTTTTTTTTTTGTTGTTGCTTTCTCTAATTTGCAAGCTACTCTCAAACTCAGGGATGATCACCTCACTCACTAGTCTGTCTTGGTCTTGGGCACTCCTGTAGTCTCTGACTCTGTGTTGTTAGACTTCTCTCTGGCTGTGCTCCTAAACCTGCCATTACTGAATTCATGATTCTCCTTCGTTTTCCAGAAGCATCCTACTGAAAATTCCTTTCTTCCTGCAATCTTGGCTTCTCTCATTACAGTGATTCCAAGGGAATGATTCATATGAACAATTTCATTTTAAAGGCATTCTCTCTTCCCCCATTAGCTTAAACCATATTATTTTGGAGTACTTAAATGTCTTACAGTTAAATGTTAGCAGTATACATTATGGAAAATTTCAAACATGTACAAAAGCCCAGCATATTGAATCCACATGTACCCAGCACCAAATACTAAGTTTGCCAGTCTTTCTTAATCACTTTTCCTTTTCTTCCTTTCTCAAATTACGTTTTGAATGAAATTTTTTCAGTCCAGCTAGCATCTACACACAATCCTCTCTATCCACTAAAATTTTTGTCACTGTTTAGCAAACATCTAACCGTGAATATAAGGTCTTTTAAGTCCTTTAGGCAGACAGTTTCAAATAAATTGTCTCTTTCACATTGAGCAATCACGATTTAGTTTTTTTCCAGATTAGAGGAATATGTATGAGTGTCTGGGACAGGGAATATATACATCACAACATGTATCTGTCAAGTGCCAGTCAAGGATTCTGGCTCTATTACTGTGACAGGCATCCAACTAACATATTCCCTGTCTGAAAATAATGACATTGGATTATGTGGTATAAGTTTCTTAGCTCCAAGTATTAAGAAATTTGAAGTTTAATATAGATTTAAGTTTAATTTTTATAGTTCAGCATTTTACCAAAACTTCAGTATGTTGAGCTTCAAATAAGGAAACCTAAAAGGATTGTAGGAGGGATGTGAATTTCTAACTTACCCATTATAAAGGAACTTTTCCTCTTTAGAATGAGAGAGTGTGGGCTAATGTATAAGTATGTTTTTTCCTAGAGAGCCACCTTTTCACCTGACCAGAAGAGGCTGGGGTGAGTTTCCTGTCAGAGTTCAAGTTCACTTTAAGGACAGCCAGAACAAGCGGATAGATATCATACATAACCTGAAGGTATTGTAACAAAACACTGCTCACCAGAAATGAAGTGTCTCTTTCACATGCTACTGATAGCAGGAGTGTTAGGTGCTCTTAGAGAAGTGGCCAAGGAGAGTGAAGCAGGATAAATCCTTTTGAATGTGTTCTGCATACAGCCATACCACTCCTTTGTCCTTTGAACATTAGCAGAGGGGTCACTTCACAGCACAATGTCTGTTTGCCAGATAATAAGAAAACTTAGATCTGTGGTTAGGCCTTATGGTTGTTGTATACTTGGGGCTATGTAACTGAAATCTTTTATTTTTCACTCTATTTACTTTCCTAAAATATAAATAGATATTAAGAAATACATATATTTCTTAATATAACTAAGACAATTACAAACCTTGTCTGTTTATCTCATGAGGGTGAAGAATTTGTTTATCTCCTAAAGCTAAAGATAGAAGTGAACATGTTTTAGAAAATATTAAGTACTATACAAGGTTGTAATACTGCAGTATTGTAAAAAATTCTTCACTGATTTGTCTACGTGGTTTATTATGTTGCCATTAGTAATTGTATTTTATGAAGTGCTTTCAATGAAGAAAACTACTATTATGCTATTTGAAAAATACAGGATATAAAACTATAATATGAAGTCAACTATGACAGTAAATAGGTGGAAAAGCCAACAGAAGTATACCAAAATGTTAGAGTAATTAAATATTGACATTGTGGGCAATTTTCCCTGTCCTTTTTGTTTGCTTTCTTTTAATATTTTTACAATTTTATATGGTAAACATAATTAACTTCCATAGTTGAACAATTGATTTTTTTTTTAAGTTCCCCTAAACCTTTCTGTAGTGGTCTTATGTACATTTTTCCTATATAAGATAGAATCCTAATATTGAACTTTTCCCAGACTGCCCTTATTTTGTGGATTACTATACTGTTCCCATTAATGGCTTCCAAACTGAACTGAGTACATCTGCAGAATTTTTTTGTTCTCTTTGTCCTGTAGTTGCTCTGTTTCAACCTTAAGGTATGCTGAAATGTGCCCCCCACTGGCAATAGGCAGCACTGCCTATTGAATTCATGTTTGTTATTTTTTAGAGATTACTGTAATGCTATATTGCAATATGACTTCAGAGAAGAACTGAAACCAAATAAAGAACATACAGCTACCTTGTTCAGAGGGGCAGAATATGGTCCCACTTATTTAGAGGAAGATCTAAAATAGTTTCACTTTCCTTTAATTTTACTTCAGCACTACACATCTTATGTTACAGTGGGCCCAGTTCTAATCCCTAAAATAAAGGAAACTATCGATTAAGTTTTTGCATGTCTTTTTATTTATATAACAGGGTTGTTGGTGGAAAATTGAGATAAATTGTTTTTAAATTACAGTATTTAAAATACAGGTTTTCTGGAAAACTTAATATTTCTGTTTTGAACTGGTTGAACCCAAGACTGTAGACACCTGGGCTGTGACCACATGATCTTTATTTGTACTGGAGTATCATTCTCTATTATTTCTATGTTAACTCTCAGGGCCATTTTTGATTCTTACCCCTGTTGTATTCTTTTAGTTGCAAACCATTAATTTTTCTTCATGATCTTTGTAATATTCTACTGCTTGCCCTCGCTCACTCTTTTTAGGCCGTTCTACTCTGTCTCCTCATTACTTTCTTTAGTTCTAACCTGTCACTTTTCCCCTCCATCCAGTCTAATGACCTCAGATTAGTCTTAAAGAAGGACAACCTCACGGCTGTTCCTGTCTGAGAAACCTTGATTGAATTCCTCTTATTCAAATTCAAACTCCTCTTCCTACCTACATTTTGATTCAGCATACTTCCCCCTAAATTACTTTTTACTGATCCACTGTATGAACATCCTCCTCCAGCCAAATCAGTCTGTTCATGTCCCAGAAATTCATGTCCTCCTCTTTATTCATGTTCTTTCCTACCTCAAATCTATATTTGATTTTTTCCATTTGTCAAGTTCCTGTGTAACATTCCCTGACTATGTAACCCTGGCTATGTAACCCCCGCAGTAGTCTCTATATTCTGAAATTCCATTGTATATAACAATTTATATTTGATACTATAATAATTATATTAAATAGTAAATACTCTTAAGTATTAGATTATATGAAATTCAAAGTTACCAGGGTGTATAAAATTCTTGTTTCCAGTTTCCCTGACTCTCAGCTACCACCATGAAGCACAGTAATTCCCCAAACAACTCATTTATCCATTTAGTAAATATCCTTTCAGAAGGTTCTTTCATAAATTTCAATAAATTTACCTAAAACTGCCGCCTCTCCTTCTTTAAGAAAAAAAAACTTGATCTCATTTGTCCTACTTTGAGTTCTGGAATTGAACAGAATAAGATTTTGTTTTGTTCTTAAGGACTGTAAAAGTGTTTAATGGTTGCCTTCACCTCTCTCCTTAAATTGTTTCTTTTCCAAGCAAAACCTGTTGTTGTTTTTTTTTTTTTTTTTTTAGTATTTCCAAACTTTATTAATTAAAATACATAAAGGACATGCAGAGAGAGGATTTTATTTTAATGAACATACAGACTTAATCCTTTGTCATATAGAATCAAATCTATCTGTATCTGGAGTGAAGTATAATTTTGGTTTGCTTTATATGCAGCATGATTCAGGAGTTTTTATTATATACGAATTTTATGGTGATGGAATTAAAATGAAAGTGACTAATCTTTTTTAAACATGGCAACTGATGTTTTGTGCATTATTTTTATTCTTTTTTTAATTTAAATTTTATTTTTATATTCCCCATACAATTACAACCCCCTTATTTTTACCCTAAGCCCTCCTTTCCCCGCCTCCCACCCCCCATATAGTGTCTCTTGTTCATAGTTATTTGTTGATTTTGATATTTTCTTTCTTATAGTTATTCTTTTTCCTGGTCCCTTATTTAAGTTTTCTAGATACCTGCTATGAGTGAGACCATCCGGTATTTTTCTTTTTCTTTCTGGCTTATTTCGCTGAGCATGATCCCTTCCAGCGCCATCCATGTTGCTGCAAATTGCATGTGTTTATCTTTTTTGAATGCTGAGTAATATTCCATGGTATATATGTACCACATCTTCTTGATCCAGTCATCTATTTTGGGGCATTTGGGCTGTTTCCAAAGCTTAGCTATTGTAAATAGTGCTGCTATAAACATAGGGGTGCAGGTGCTCTTTGGAATTGATGTTTCTGTGTCCTTTGGGTAAATACCTAGGAGTGGAATGGCTGGATCCTATGGAAGCTCTATGTTTAGTAGGTCAATAAATCTCCACACAGCTCTCCATAGTGGTTGGACCAGTTTGCACTCCCACCAACAGTGCAGGAGAGTTCCTTTTTCTCCACAACCTCGCCAACATTTGTTGTTGCTATTTTTTTTAATATGTGCCATTCTCACTGGTGTAAGATGGTATCACATAGTAGTTTTGATTTGCATTTCCCTGATTACAAGTGATCAAAACCTGTTCTTATAACATTTCCTGTATATGATGCTTTCCAGTGTCTCTTAATGTTTTGATAATAGTTCTGTTTATCAACATTCCTTGTCTATGTGGTTCTAAGAATGAAAGGTGGGCCGGTACAGGTTACAGAAAAACGTTATTTTTCTGTGCTCTGGAGGATATGAAAATGAATGTGACTGTAAATTACCTTTTTAACAGGTTTCTATTGGCTAGGTTTCTATTGAATAGTAATATTGGCTCAAGTTTCTGTTGAAGTGATGAATTGATAGTTCACATTTGGAAAAAACAGATACTATGTTATGAAGACTTGTGGAGAAAGGGGTGTTAGATAAGGTTGTAGCCTAAGTTTTGTAAGTAGACATTGTGAAACTTACCACTTTTCCTTTTGTCTTTCAATAGCTGGATAGAACTTACACTGGCTTGCAAACTCTTGGAGCAGAAACGGTAGGTTTTTTTCCTATTATTTGGGAACAAGTAGAATGAAAATTGATCTTCATTTTTAATTAGGAAGGGGAAAAAATGCTAAAATTTTTTAGAAGTTTATCTGCACGATTTTTTTTTAAGAATTGTGATAAAGTATACATAATATTTGGCACCTTAGCTATTTTTAAGTATATAGTTAAGTGTATTAAATATATTTTCGTTTGTGTAGCCATTGCTACCATCTATGTCTAGAATTCTTTTCATATTAGAAAACCAAAATTCTATACTTTAACAATAAATAACTCCATTCATATCTGCATTCTTACAAATTTGACTCCTCTAAGTACCATGTAAGTGGAATCACAGTGTTTGTCTCCTTGTGACCGGCATATATTTCACTTAGTATAATGCTGTCAAGGTTTATCAGTGTTGTAGCATGCATCAGGATTTCCTTCCTTAAAAGGCTGAATAATATTCTGTTGCATATATTTATCACATTTTGTTTGTTTATCCATCAGTGAGTACTTGAGTTGCTTACATCTTTTGACTTGTGTAAATAATAATGCTCACATCATAGTTGTGCAAATATCTGTTTGAATTCCAGATTTTAGTTCTTTGGGTATATCCCCAGAAGTGGAATTTATAAATCATGTGTTTTTTTTTTTAATTTTGAGAAGCCGTCACATAACAGCTGAACCATTTTTACATTCCTGTCAGTGGTGCACAAGAGTTCCAATGCCAGGCGCCTCCCAGGTGGCCTAGGGTTAAGTCTTAGCTCTATCACCAATATGGCCTGAGTTCGAAAACCAGACAGGGAGCTAACCCACATATGGCACAGCAGACCTCTACTTTCTTGTCTGCTACTCCCCTCAGCAGTGAATTTCAATCAATCTGCCTGTTCTGCTCCCCACTCTGTCTCTGGTGAATCCTCCCACCCCAACACCTCTGGCCTACACCTTAGTTCTTCTATGCAAAAATTAAAACAATTTAAAAAAAAAAAAACCTTTAAAAAAAAGTTCCAGTGTCTCTACATCTTTGCCAAACACTTGTCACCTTGTTTTGTTTTGTTTTGTTTTGTTTTGTTTTTTCTGATAAGAGCCAGCCTAATGAGTGTGGTGGTTTGGGTTTACATTTCCCTAGTAGTTATTGATGCTGAGCATCTTGTCATTTGTATATCTTCTTTGGAGCAATCAATGTCTGTTTGAATCATTTGCCCATTTTTAAATTGGGTTGTGTGGGGTTTTTGGTTGAGTTATAGTTCTTTCTGTTTTCTCTTTATTAATCCCTTATCAGAGATACTATGAGCAAATTATTTTCTCCCATTTTGTGCCTTGCCTTTTTACTCTGTTGATTGTGTTCTGAGGCACAGAAGTTTTAATTTTTGATGTAGTCCAATTTATCTATTTTTTCCTTTTGTAGCCTGTGCTTTTAGTGTCATATCTAAGAAATCATTGCTGAATCCTGAGTCATGAAGCTTTGCCCTATATCTTCTTCTATGAGTTGTATTGTTTTAGTCTTGGGTTTAGGTCTTTGATTCATTTTGAAAAGTTAAAATTCGTATATGGTATATGGTAATGGTCCAGCTTCATTCTAATGCAAGTGGATATCTAGTTTTCCAGCACCATTTGTTGAACAAACTGTCCTATTCCCATTGAATGGTCTTAGCACCTTTTTCAAAATTAATTTGACCATATATATGAGGACACATGCATTCTGTTCCAGTGGTCTATATTTCTTGGTGCTTCTATCACACAGTTTTGACTACTATAGCTTTGTAATAAGGTTTTGAAACCAGAAAGTGTGAGTCTTTCAACTTTGATGTTCCTCCCCACCCCTTTTTTTAGGGGGGGTGTATTGATGATATATCAGCATTAGTCATTCTTATTAGAATTAGTTAAACTTTACTTGGAGAAATATGATTATACTGTAACTATTAAAGTTATTTATTAAACATATACAATATGCTAGACATTGGTCCAAGTGTTGGGGATAATAAATGAATAAAATTGGGCCTCCCCTGGTGGCACAGGTGGTTGAGCGCCACGCTGTGAAGCTGTCCGCAGCCTCTGCAGCACTGGTTCGATCCCCGCTGGTCAGCAAGGGTCCCACATGGCACGACAGACCTTTCCTCTTGCTCCCGCTGCTCCCCTCAGCAGTGTATTTCATCAGTCTGCCTGTTCTGTTCCCTGCTCTGTCTCTGGTGAATCCTCTCACCCTCCCACACATATGGACTGTACCCTGGTTCTTGTATAAATAAATAAATAAATCTTTAAAAAAATAAATGAATGAATAAAATCGTTACTATACTTAAAGAGTTCATTTCTTGGTTGTGTTGAGAATGAAAAGAAAGATGAACGGTAAACATAAAAGAAAAAAAGGTAATTTCTGTTATAGATAAGAAAGGGGCAGTCAGGCAAAGATTTGAAGTAATGTTCTAAGGTATAGAAGTAGCAAATGAAAAGATCCCAAATTTGTATTGAGTTATCTATTAAGCCAGACTAGATTCCAATTCTAGGATAATTTCTTTAGATTTTGAGATTGAAGTTGCCTTTGGAGAATGATTAGAAATAATTTGTCACATCCCTTAGAGTACCCCATTCTTAGACAGCTTTTAGGCTTTCTCTGACATCAATGATGGATTCATGAGCCCAATTGTTGCCTGGTTGTGTAGGTAGTGGATGTTGAGCTCCACCGGCATTCTCTTGGAGAAGACTCCGTTTATCCTCAGTCCTCTGAGTCAGACATTTCTGATGCCCCGCCATCTTTGCCTTTAACCATTCCAGCACCAGTGAAAGCCTCCTCACCAATAAAGCAGTCACATGAGCCAGTACCTGATACCTCTGTAGAGAAAGGTAATATCCTTTTCCTTGTATGGAAATGCAATTTTTTTTATGGAGGTACGCCATAAAAAATGGAGGCATTCCTTTCTCCCATTTTTATAATATGATACTGAGCTGCTTCCTTCAGAGATTTAGATTATATGGAAAGCAAAGTTTGCTTAAGTAGGCATGTTGCTTCTGCTGCACAGTCCTATTATGAAAATAATCAAATCCTTACTTTTATCAGAAAAAAGGTTTTCTTAAAGTCCTGACATTTTATAGAAAGAAAACTTAGTAAGAGTCATTTCTCATTTTTTTAATGATCGTAATGGTTTTTTACAGTTTACAGGAAGGTTTTCCTAGTTCAATCCTTAAATGTATGAATGAGAAGTTGAATATTATCTAGTCTTATTTAAAATACAATCTAAGATTCATCATCAACACATTATTTGACTATGGCATGTTTTCCATTCAATAAATATACAAGTATAAAATCAGTCTTATATACTTGTAGGTATATAAGATGCAAAACCAATTCTGACTTGTATTAATTTTATATGAGTACCATATAATGTGTTATTAATATCTTAGTTCTTTTAAAAGTCTCAGCTTTATTCCTCTATAAATTTCAATTGCATCTTCTTTATGGACATCTAATAAGATAGGATATCACTAGAGTAAGTGAATGGTATCTTTTGAGGGTCTTCTTTCTTTAAACAGTTTTTCAGTTCATCTATAAAAATGGGAGAGTGTAAGGAACTTGTATACCTTTTAATACTTGGTTAATAGTTTTATGATCTCTAATTTTCTGAAAGAAACATTTTGATAAAATAGGATTCTAGGCATATTTATATTTCACCACCAAAAATCTATAAAGGAGTAAAAACTGCTGTCAATTGTATTTATTTTGTTACTAGTAAATGGTTTAAATGGTTGAGAAATAAGGGATTTTCATTCTTTTCCCACAATGATGAGATTTTATTATTTCAAAGTGATTAATGAATTATCATTTGGCCATTTCATTTCAAGCAGGATTCCCAGCCAACACTGAAGTTGAGAGACATACTACATTTTATTCATTACCATCTTCATTGGAAAGAACACCCACCAAAATAACAGCATCCCAGAAAGTTACCTTTTGTTCTCATGGCAATTCAGCTTTTCAGCCAATAGCATCAAGCTGCAAAATTGTGCCACAAAGTCAGGTTCCTAATCCCGAGTCACCTGGAAAGTCCTTCCAGCCTATCACCATGAGCTGCAAGATTGTTTCAGGTATGATTATGTCTGTGAAGTTGTGTGTAAAAATTGCTGGCTGACGAAATTGCAGTGTGCTTTTTATTCCTCCTTAGCAGAATTTGTTTTGTTTTGCTTTTTTTTTTAATTTAAAAAGATATCAGTGGGCCTCCCCGGTGGCGCAGCGGTTGAGCGCTGGGTTGCGAAGCTGCCCGCGGCCTCTGCGGCGCCGGTTCGATCCCTGGCTGCTCCCCGGCCACCGGAGGAGGGTCCCACATGGTGCGCAGACCCCTCCTGCCGCCCGCTGCTCCCCTCAGCAGTGTACTTCGGTCCTTCTGCCTGCTCTGCTCCCCGCTCTGGCTCTGGTGAATTCTCTCACCCTCCCGCGCTTCTGACTGTACCCAGTGCATGTATAAACAAAACAAACAAACAAACCAGCAAACAAATAAATAAAGCATGCCTCTATAAAAAAAAAAAAATAAAAATAAAAAGATATCAGTATTGGTTAACAAGCAAAGCTGTCACAAAACAAAAACAAAAGTCATTCATATAGAAGCAGTTTTTGAGTAAAGGAGGAAATGAAGTTCAAAGTGGTCAAATTGTGTCACCTAAATCAGCACAGGTAAAATTCCTAAAGTAGAAATTAAGTTTTGGGATTTTATATGAAAACCAGTGTGACTAACAATAGAACAAATTCAGAGGCCTTTTGTTTTGGAGTTAGGTTTCAAGTGTTGGAATTGTTTTGGGAATAAAGTCCCTTTTATACTCTTAACCTACACTAAGAAATTATTCCTGTTTGTTGTAGGTAGTTCTGAACCTTCATTTTCAGTTTGAATTGCCCATTTCCTCACCAACAGTTTTGTGTTTATGTTGAGCATACTTTTATTAAAAATATACTTTCTGGTTTTGGCTGTACTACCTCAAAAAAGACATAAAAGACCGTCAATAAAAGTGGCAAGGGGAGGTTTATATGCAAAACTTAGTAAAGTATTGGGGGAAGTCTTTGATGCTAAAAGTAGACAGTTAAGCAGAAATAGGACCCAGGTGTCTGAAGTTGATAAAAGATGAAGAATGTGTACTTTTACCTACCAGTTAGAAGAGTTTTGGAACTTACCATTTCAGAGGTGGAATAGGCTGAATGTATAAATTGATTTGATATTTATAGAGAAATTTGTGGATGACAGATTTGATCAATAAGACAGTTGATGTTTAATGATACATTGGTAACTCTCTGAGAGTAGTATGTAGGAATGTGAGCCGCTGGATAGTGGCTGACATAATTCTGATAGACTTTGGTTGTGCTAGGTGAATTCCATATTTTTCTATTAGAAATTCATTTCAAATCAAGACTCCTGGTTCCTGAGTCTGGTCATTTACTAGTGTTCCTCCCTAATTTTAGTGTCTATGGACGTACTAGTGTTATAACTCCTGCCTAAATTGTTAGATTTATTATCTAGGTAATCAGATGTTTCATTAATGATGTAAAGCCCTGCTTTTTTGAAATTTCATGTGTCCATTGAAGGATCTTGTTAAAATGCAGATTTATGTTCAGTGGATCTGGGGTGACATCTCAGAATCTGTTGTCTACCAAGCTCCCCAGTGGTGCTGATGCAAATGCTGCCTGTCAGGGGATAAGGGAGTCCCTGTCCTAGCTGCACTGCTGTACTGCTCACACCTGAAACACCCAGTCCTGCTCTCTGCCCTGGTGTCCCTGCCATTCTTTTTCTTCAGTGTCGTCTTAGACAGATTGAATCTATCTATCTTATTTCTCTTTTCTCCTTTTTTAATTAATAAAGGTTCCCCTATATCAACTCCAAGTCCATCACCATTGCCTCGAACCCCAACTTCCACCCCAGTCCATGTGAAGCAAGCCACTACCAGCTCCGTTATTAATAATCCTTATGTCATTATGGACAAGCCTGGACAGGTTATTGGCGCTACTGCTCCCACTACAGGTGTGTACTTGATGATCAACATTTATGCAATCCAAAAGATTTTATCTTTTTTAAATATGAAATCCTAGCATGTTGTAATAGACATGTAGGGGGAAATGAATTCTTTATCCATGAACAAGAGGAGGGAATATGTAAGAATAACCTCGGTGCTTTTTCTCTGAGGGAGGATTTACTCTTCGTAAAAGTTGAGATTTTAGGAATTTACTTTTTTCTTTTTAATGTATAAAGATTAAAAGTGAGTCATTATTTTCTTTTTTAAAAAACTTGATTTTACCTTCATTTGAAATGCATTCTTATGGGATATGTTAGCAATGTGTTTAATTTTCCAAATTAAACTTTAGGGCCAGAATAGCTTTGTGAGCAATTTATACTTCTCCTCAGTCAAATAAAAAGTGATCTTTTCTGTAAATACAATAAATTTTATGTGTGGGAGGAAAATACCCATGCAGTTAAAAAATACTGCTTTGCTAGAAAGAATAAGTCTTTTGGGGGAGCCTCCCAAGTGGTGCTTCATAGCACCGCACTATGAAGCAATCCGTAGCCTCTGCAGCATGAGTTCAATCCCCGGCCAGCCAGGGAGCAACCCACATGGTGCAGCAGACCTCTCCTGTCTATCCTGCTGCTCCCCTTGGCAGTGTATTTCAGTCAGTCTGCCTGTTCCCCACTCTGTCTCTGGTGAATCCTCTCACCCCCAGCACCTCTAACCCTAACCCTAACCCTGTACCTCAGCTCTTGTATGCGTAAATAAATCAATCTTAAAAAAAAAAAAAATTCTTTTGGGCCTCCCTGGTGTCACAGGGGTTAAAGTCTCAGCACTATTAAGCTATCGCCAGCCACTGCGACCTGTGTTCAATCCCCAGCCAGGGAGCTGACCCACCATACTCATAACTGCAGAGTACTTTTAGGTTTGTTGTTCCATTAAGATTATTTTATTTATTCCCTCTCTAAGCACATGCTACTTTAGTGTAGACTTCTCTCACTTGTAATTTAGAGAACTAGCGAAAAGAAATGACAGATGACTTTAAGGTAATTAGATTATTTTTCAGGCACATTAATTTATTTTGGATCTTTCCAAGTATTTTTTGGGAAAAAATATATACTTTAACGATGATTAAAAATGGAAATTTCCTTTAAAATGCTGCTTTCAGAGATTACCTAATAGAATAGCATTTTCGATAGATTTAAGGATGCCATATAGATGTCTTTTGAGTTTTAAGAATCAGCCAAATGCCTTTGTGGACTAGCTTAGTAAATGGAGTATTTGATCAAATACTGTTTTTGGTCTTGACTTACTATAGGTAGGGTGGTTTACCTTCATCAGACCCTAAAGGCAGTTAGTAGTGTACAGTATAAGATGTCTGATGTAGACAGCATTTTAGAATGGATGTAACCTTCTAGTGAAAGTACTTTGGAGGAGCTAGCATTCATTTGAATGCATACATTTTTGGCACATTGTTCAATAACCAATCCCATTATTTTAGTATCTCTTTTGATTTAATTAGCTGAGTTTATAGTGTTTGCTTACTAATTTATTCTTCTGTATTTCCTTACTAGCTTCGTCTCTTTTCAGGTTAATAAAATGGTCAGCTTCTGAATCTTTGACTTTTTTTTTCTATGATAATTTCAGGGTTATGAAGTTTTCAGCCCTTAAAAATGAAAAATGCTTTAGAATTCCATTTTATAAGTTTTATTTTCTATTTTATTTTTAAATTTGTCTTGCTCATTAGGAAGTCCTACAAACAAACTCTCCACTGCCTCTCAGGCCTCCCAAGGAACGGGTTCCCCTATTCCTAAAATTCATGGAAGTAGTTTTGTAACATCTACTGTCAAGGTAAGGTTTGCATTATTGTGCTTTGCTAGTTTCTAAAGACTGTTCAAGCTCAGTAAGAATTTGTAAGTTGACAATGCAAGTTTCATAAAGTATAATCTTCAAGCTAACAAGTACATATAAGATCTAGCCCAGACTTCCTTGATTTCTGCCTAGTGTAGATAATGCTCCTTAACATTTCTATCAGTCTCCCAGAATCTATTTGAAAACTCACTGTTATAAGGAGATGTCTCTTTTGTTGAATAGTTTTGTTATAAATTTTACCTTAAAAACAATTCATATGGCAATACATCCTTTTTTGCCTACATTTGCACCCAAAGAAGTAAATGTAATTTCTTTTCCACATTTAGTTACTTGAAACTATCAGCCATTTAGTTACTTGAAAGTAATTCTTATCTCATCACAATGTTGTTGGGGTTTTTGTTTTTCCTCCTGTAAGGTAAGAAATCCTTTGAAATTTAGAACTCCAAGGTGATCTGACTTGTTCAGATTAGAGTGCTAGATATCCTTTTCACTATTCGGCAGAGATGATCTCTACTGTTTGGTTTGTTATTTGGTGTATTTTATACTATCATGACTGTCTTATGACAAACTTTTGCGTTATAAACTGAAAACTCATGAAATTTCAAAGATCATCTCTTCTGTGATGAGTGCTTAACATAGCATTTCCTATATTTAGGCACTTAGTAGTGGTAAGTTTCCTGATCAAAAGCAAGCCTTGTCTCTAAATTTAGTGCAATATGTATGCACACTGTATTATATGAAAGACTGACTTGTAATAATTCCCTGAAGGTCTTAATTCTCTGTTTACTTAAGCAGTGTTCTTAACTTTGTTTCTTGCCCCTAACAACAATTTATGGCAAATTTCCTCTCAGATTTGCATTTTGTATTTGAAAATGAGAGACAAACAGTAATAATTCTAAATATTGACCTTTGGTATCTTTGTATTTTTAATTTCTTTTTGTTTTGTTTTTTAAATCTGTCTTGAGAATTTTCCTCTGTAACCTGGAATATTTATTCAGCAAAACATGTTTTGAATACTGGTTGGTTTGTTTTAGTTGGTTTGTTTTTGCTTGTTTTAGTGCCCAATATTTTATTTTACTTTTATTTATTTTTCATTTTCTTACAGTATTGTTCATTTTTGTACATATTTGATTTCTCCCTTCAGGTGTAGTCCCCCTAAATACCTACCACCACATCACCTGTGAACCATCACCATGGTCCCTTGTGCTCGTACCACCCCTGTTTTGATCTTCTCTCTCCCCCTCCCCTGCTGTAAACCTCAGATCTAAAGTTGCCTACAAGTTTTGTCTTTTTTTTTAACCCTTTGTTCGATTTCCCTGTATTTCCCCTATAAGTGAAACCGTCTGATTTTTTCCTTTTTCTTTCTGACTTATTTCACTGAGAATAATTCCTTCCAGTGCATGCAAATGGCATGAGTTTATCTTTTTTGATTGCTTAGTAGTGTTCCATTCTGTAAGCAGTGTTCATCTTCTTGATCCAGTGATCTGTTTTGGGGCATTTAGATTGTTTCCATATATTAGCTATTGTAGGTAGTGCTGCAATAAACATACCAGTGCACATTTATGTTTTAAACATCATTAAAGAGGTGTGTACTAAAACACAATAACTGCCTATTTCATTTATTTATTTATCAAGTGCCTAGGCTCTAGGAATATAAAACAAATAAGATACAGTACCTACCCTGTCGTAGCTTTTCATCTGGCAGTGTAGACATGCAAACCAGTGAGTCAACTAAATATTAGAGATAGGATGATAGGAGTCTTTCCAGCATACGGTGGGATAAGGAGAAGTAGGTCCTTCCCAAGCTACAACTTTTGCTTGCATTTTGTTTTTAAACATTAAAATGAAGGTATGATTTGGACAACCCCAAAGAGTTTTGGGCTTTTTTGTTTTGGTTTGGTTTTATGGTTATTTATGTTGCTGAGAATGTCACAAGTTTATATTAAATATAAGTGACTAGACTGCCTGAAGTCACTCATCTTATACTAATTGTATAATATCTTTTTTATTATAGCAGGAGGATTCTCTGTTTGCATCTATGCCACCTCTTTGCCCAATTGGGAGTCATCCTAAGGTTCAGAGTCCCAAACCTATAACTGGAGGACTTGGAGCTTTCACAAAAGTGAGTTTTTATTAGGGGATTACTACAATAGTCAATATGGTATTGTTATATAACTTTTTCTGTAGTGTCATGTAGTTGATTGAACTATCCCCTGATATGTAACTTTTCAGTATATTCAAGTTCTAAAATTAGATCCTACTTCAGAGACATGCTTTTATTTATTTAGTGGTATCTTGTAGGGCAGCCCTTGGAGTCCCACAAGACGGAGACTTCAGAGAACACAAATGTGTTTGTTGCTCTTTGTACCACCTTAGTCACATGTCCAGGTCGAGCTTACAGATAAACAGGATCAAAATCAGATCTTACTTTTTGGTCCCGTTAATAGATGTTTTGGGCTGTATTTTGCTTTCCCCATTCTGGTGGAATCATTCCTTGCAGACCAAGTTTCACTAATTCCTGCAAACAAAAGATTCAGATGTTGATAGTTTTTTTCATGGGGTATTTATTCAGAGTCATTATCATGTTTGTTGCAAGGTAATCATCAAACAGGAGCCTGGCGAAACTTCTCACATACCCACAACAGGAGCTGCCAGCCAGTCACCACTCCCTCAGTATGTGGCTGTAAAAGGAGGTCACATGATAGCTGTATCCCCTCAAAAACAGGTCATAACTGCTGGAGAAGGAACTGCCCAGTCACCAAAGATTCAGCCATCTAAGGTTTGTGTTGGGTAGAGATGGGAAGATCAACATGTAAATGAATACATTTGTCTAAATAATTGACAAGTGCTGACAAGATTCAGGGTGACATGGTTGCTGGTCCCAGAGAAGTCTATAAATTAAAGCCCTTTTGGAAGAGCAGGTCAGTTGATATAAAATTACCATTTGTCCTTGTAGTAATCTTTGACAAGAGCAGGGACATGTAATGGCAAGTCCACAGACAGTCAAAGAGGCAGCAGGATGTGATGTTATCTTATCTCTCTGGCAGTAAATGTGACTGACTTCATGGACACAACTTTCCACTTGATTCAAGTTGGGTAGACTTGAGGTCTTCTGTTTCACTTGTTATTTCTGGTAGAAGAGTGCTGTGGTTTACACCTCTTGATATCCAGGCTTGTGATCTGTTTAATGATTCTTGGTTCTTCAGAGTTTATTTTCTTTTTGTTAGTAAGTGTGGGGAATTAATGTATTGAGAAAACTGTAAAATGGCACATAGCCCTGTGTTTTCCTGTATCAATTCAGTACTTATAAGTGCCTGTGTATGCCATGTTCTTATTTATACATTATTTATAATCTTCAAACAGCCTTTCATAGTGAGAACTTAAGTAGCTTCCTTGAGAGCATGTAGCTAATACGTGACCTGAACCCAGGTCTACTAACTCTAAAACTCTCTGTTCTAGAAATATTTATGTTATGAGCCTTTGTCTATAACTCAGGCCTGCTTTTATAACATCCAGTTAAATGATCTTACTTTTTTGGACAGATATATTCTAAAACTATTAAGAATATTATATAAGGTGTTAATAATTATATTATATAAGGTGTTAATAATTGTTAAGTTATTTAATTTTAAGTTAATAATTTTTTAATTTTTTAGTTTTAAGTTAATAATTTTAAAAATTAACCTGAGAGAGTGCATTGTTATAAGAGAATTAATATAAAAATAGAAGAGGGATTTAGATATTTTGATTAACCTAGATAATTACATAATGATTGAGATAAAAATTCATATATTATGGATGATTTTGCCATCTGTAAGAGTTCATTGACGACTTTCCCAAACTTATCTGATCATAGGAATCGTGATTTAAAATATAAAACTGCCGGGCCTCCATAGTAGTGCAAGGGATTAAGATGTAACTATGAAGCTATCCACAGCCACTGCAGCACGAGTTCTCTTCCCGCCCAGGGAGCTACCCATATGGTGCAGCAGGCCTCTCCTGACTCACCCGCTGCACCCCTCAGCAGTGTATTTCAGTCAATCCACCTGTTCTGTTCCCCACTCTGTCTCTGGTGAATCCTCTCACCCCTCATACTTCTAACCTGTACCCCAGTTCTTATATGTATAAATAAATAAATCTTTAAAATAAAATAAAATAAAACCTGTAACTGCCTAGGCTCCCATCTCAAATTTACCGAATCATCTTGGGGGCCCTGGGAATCAGGATTTTTAACAAGCTCCCCTAGTGTCTCATGATTTGGTAAATTTAGAAACCATAGAGCTATAGCATCAAATTTGACTTTGGGACTTCCATAGCCAGAATCCCTAAGATAGGCACCCCCCACTTGCTTCCTAATGCTCCCTGTGTTGTCTGGTGTCTGTAGTAAGCATTTTATCATTATCAGTGAGTCTTTTAGTGTCATGTGACCTTCATTTTTAGACACATTCTACATGTTCCTCAATATGTCTTGCTTTGCTTTGAAGTACATACTATTGCTGATTTAGGTTTTTGTATCAATATAGCATTGCTGTTTATACTCAGAAGTTCTGTATAACTTAGTTTCCACTTTTTCCCACTTTGCATTTTGTAAATCCTCTCCTCCAGTAATGCAGAGTATTTATATCAGCTTTCTTATCATGCTGCCACCTATGTAGTGGTAATGTAAGACTAAGAGAAGTAAATGGGTTTGTGTTGGAATTCCCTGAATAAAGTTTAATGGCACCCGAACAGGGGCGACAGAAGAACTGCAGGAACTGCAGAGAAGTAGTAGAGCATGAGAAAACGCATTGCTATTTATCCAGGAAATTCAGCACATGCTTTGGATTCAAGATAAGAAGCTGTCTGAAAGTACAAACTGTTCCTACTCAAGTGCATTCCTAGAAACTCTGCCAGAAAACAGGAGGGTGAAAAAAAAGATACTGTTTTATCTTCCATACTATTTTGCCACATTAGAAACACAGCTTATCTATTTCATAAAAGTGGAAAAAGGCACTGCTCTTGACATCAAAAGGGACAACTGAGGAATCAGTGGGCTCATGGAGGAAAGCAGTGTATATAGTGAAAAGAGCATGAGCTTTGGAGTTAGAGCTTGTTACAAACCTCACGTGTCACCCAAGCATTTTTTGTGATTTGGGCAAGTTTATCTCTGTAGACCTTGTTCTTGTTGTTTAATAAAAGGGAATAATGCCCTCTGTCTTTCAGAATTGTAGAGTTAGAAATTATAGTATATAAAGGACCCAGCTAGCACAGAGCAGTTACTCAGTAAATTTGCTACTACTCAGTAGTAGCTAATATTATGTAACTGAGGACAAATCCTTTGTATAAGTGCCTGAGTACCATGGTAACATTTATTATTGAGAGCTAAGTTGTAAATGAATGTTTTTTAGTATGTGGAGAGGGAAATCATATGCTGAATCCGCACCTTCAGGTTGATAATGAAATAAATTCTGACTTGTGCAGGTTTTTCTTTATAGGGCACTGGGAAGGCAGAAATAGAAACATTAAGGCATGAATCAAAGTTAAGTATTTATAGCAATACAGAACAAAAGGTTTCTGTTTTATGAAGCTAGAAAGAAATTAGGGATAGAGAGAAGTACAGAATGGGAAGAGAAGAATTGGTAGTTGAATTCAGGTTCTAGGTCATGTTCTATTCTTAAAAAAGGAAAAACAGTTTAGGGTTACAGTGTCCTACTTAAGAACCTCACTTATGGTGTCCATAGACAGTTGTGCTTGGAGTTTGCCCCAGTAGATGCCACACTTATAAATTCTCAGGGTTGAGGGGTTGGGGAGTTGTTAACTTTGTGAATGGCCTGCTCCTAGAAGATAAGCTCTGCTAATAAAGACTGCCCTCCCGTGGTCAGCTTTGTGATTTGGGCAAGTTTATCTCTGTAGACCTTGTTCTTGTTGTTAAATCTAATAAAAGGGAATAATGCTTTCTGTCTTTCATCTTGTGGAGATTAATGTGTGTCATATTATGGAAATTTTTTCTGTCCCAATCTGGTGACAAGAAAGTACTTCCTACTTTATCTTTATTGCCTTCAAAAGGCATATCTTTTGTATTTCTTACAGCTTTATACAAGTGTTTTTCATCTAATTTCTGCTAAGAAGCAAATGAATATGAGGATATAGAGGGAAAACAGATCTCTTTGGGAAGGAAATTTAAATACATCTAATAATATGTGTTGTGTTTAACTTTGTGAAGTTTCCTTTAAGATTTTTGCTTTTTTGGGGGTTATTTTAGGAATATGGAAATAGATTATATATAACTTAGCTTATGTAATGGGTTATTAAATTTGATATACTTAGGAAGGAAATATGAAGATTTCTTGTCTTGGAAAAAAAAGTTCAACTATTATAAAAGATCCAAACACCAGAGGCTTAAATAAGCTTATTTCCATCACACAAAAAAGACCAATAGGCAGTTCTGTTGTGTTGGTTCTATTAACAGATAGGGGAGAGGATCCAGGGACACCTCAGCCTGACCCCACCCCCACCAACACAAGGTAGAAAAGCTGGGCATGAACCTACCATTGCCCCCTGCTTCACCTGCTGGAAATCAGGGATGGAAAGGACACTTGAGACCTTATGGTTAGGATTGAAAAGAGGATTCCCCAGATATGAGTGAGGGCAGGCAAGGAATCAGTGTTTTTTGATTACCAAAAGAGGCAAGGAGAGAGCTCCAGGGAGACTTCTGCTCCAAGGTGCCAGAGCTAGGGGTTTATATAGGTTTTAGGACTGGGGGTTGAGAACAGCGGTGTTAAGCTTTATTGACTAAGAAAGCGAAGAAAGTGGATTTGGCTAAAGTCCATTTATTATTGCTGATTGTGGGCACCAGGCACTGCAGCTTAGTGGTCATTCAGGGCTTGTGACCGTCTCCAGGTGAACATCTCATGGAACGCCTGTGCCTGCAGCTCCAGGTTGAACTGGTCTGGTCTCAAGGTCTGTAGCTCCCTTCCATGTTGCCTACAGAATGAGGCCCATCTAGTCAGAATAAGGAGATTTAGATAATCATAGGGATTGTTTAAAACAAATGGGATTGGGCCTCACTGGTGGTGCAAGGGGTTAAGCACCACACTGTGAGGCAAATCACAGCCTCTACAGCACGAGTTCGATCCCCGGCTGGCCAGAGAGAAACCCACATGGCAAAACAGACCTCTCCTGTCTCGCCCGCTGCTCTGCTCAGCAGTGTATTTCAGTCAGTCTGCCTATTCTGTTCCCTGCGCTGTCTCTGTTGAATCCTCTCATCCCCGGCATCTCTGGCCTGTAACCCAGCTCTTGTATGCATAAATAAATAAATCTTTAAAAAAAAAAAAAGGATAGCTGGGAGAATTTTTTTTCTTCATTCTAGCTTAACCTGCTTTTTTCCCTTAAATTGATTCTTTGTTTCTTCTTTCCTCCACTACTTCACCTTACATAACAGTGGAAGGAATATTTGAATGACTCCACTGTACTCACTACCTGCTGTTAACAATTATCAGCATTTTGCTAATTTATTTCTAGAATATTATAAAGTAGAAACCAGATGTCATATACTTAAATTTCTATTGAATGACTGAATCTAGGGTTTAAGATCAAGTTCCTCTGCTCTAGCCTAATGCTGATGACAGACATAAATGTTTATCCTTTGACTCTGTCCTTAGGAGTCCGTGTGGCCTGCAGATTACCATTCCTCAGTCCTAGCAAGTGTCGTGGCTGGCAGCGGCCATCACTTACTGTACATATCACATTAGCTGGGCGTTTTTTAAACTTCCTCTCATGTATGACTCATGATCTTATGAGATAAATAATATACATATTTTATAGATGAAGCATCTCTAAAGCTTAAAGAGGTTAGGTTACTAATTGGTAGAACTGAACTGAGGAACCTGTTTCACTGCTTATAAAAGCCCATATTCTTTCCTCTGTATTATACTGTTGTTTTTTAACAGTCGATTAGGAAATCGTTTTCTTTATATCAGCCATATAATGTTTTTGAGTGATCTGAAGATTTACAGAAAAGATACTCGTGTATTTTCCTGCAACTCCTCTTTCACTCAATGTTGGAACTTCCAGTACCAGTTCATATGAAGATCTATAGTTGTAGTGCATTTACTTTTACTCGTTTATGCTATTCCATTGTCTATTTTATACCACAGTTTATTTATTTCTCTATCTTTAGACATGAGGTATGTTATCACATGTTGCAGACATTAAGATTGTTTACAGCACTAAAAATAGTGCTGCTTTGGACATGCTTGTATGTGTATGTTCTCTTGAGCAAATGTCCAAAATCTCTCTAGGACATATTCCTAGCAGCACAATTGTTTTCAGTATGAGGTACATGAATTTTCAAGTTTAATAGATATGCCAGTGTCTCTCTGGATGACTACAAATTTACCTTTCAACCAGCAGTGACCAAAAATACCTGTTTCGGGCCTCCCCAGTGGCGCAGCAGTTGAGCGCTGGGTTGCGAAGCTGCCCGCAGCCTCTGCAGCGCCGGTTCAATCCCCAGCTGCTCCCCGGCCACTGGAGGAGGGTCCCACATGGTGCGCAGACCTCTCCTGCCGTCCGCTGCTCCCCTCTGCCTGCTCTGATCCCCGCTCTGGCTCTGGTGAATTCTCTCACCCTCCCACGCTTCTGACTGTACCCAGTGCTTGTATAAATAAACAAACAAACAAACAAATAAATAAATAAATCTTCAAAAAAAAAAAAAATACCTGTTTCCCCATGTCCTCTAGCTAATTCTTGGTGTTACTGCACTTTAATTTTTTTTCCTTCTCCAATTTGATGGGTAAGTGGTACTTCCTACGTTATCTTTTTTGCCTTTAGGAGGCATTTCTTAATAACCTTATAAAAAGTCTTTTCATGACTGGTGAGCTCTTTTTATAAAATAAAGAACACAACCCCAATTTACCATTAAATTGTTTCTTCTTATTTACCATCCTTATATTGAGTTTATGTTAATAGAGATCCATAGTATTTTCTTCACATTATATTATTTTCAGAGCTAGATATTTCTAACTTTGGTTATTGGAGTCCTTTATTTTTTTTTTATTTAAAAGATTTATTTATTTATGCATACAAGAACTAGGATATAAGCCAGAGGTGCAGGGGAGTGAGAGGATTCACCAGAGAGAATGTGGAGCAGAACAGATCTACTGAAATACACTGCTGAGGGGAGCAGTGAGCGAAGCAGGAGAGGTCTGCTGTGCCATGTGGGTTGCTCCCTGGTGGGCTGGGGATTGAACTTATGCTGCAGTGGCTAGAGATAGCTTGATAGTGCTTTCTTTAACCCCTGTGCCGCCAGGGAGGCCCTGGAGTCTTCTATTTTTAATTCAATTTTTCTTCTTCCTCACGCTTTTTTTTTTTTTTTTTTTTAAAACCAAATAACCCTAGTCAAGGAAAGGAAAGATTAGCAATGTTCAGAAAGAGGTAACTTCTTAAAAAATCAGTTGGAAGAGATGTCACATTATACTAGTAACATCAGTTATTAGAGGTCTAGAGATGAAGGAATAATTGTTTCAAATGGGAAATTATAATGGGGTTTCCTGAAAAGGTGATATTTAAAAGTATATAGTGGAGCTCATAGTTCCTGTATGAGAATGTTTATTGCAGTTTTTCATAATGTAATGTTCCCAGTTGTCTAAATAACCAACAATAGTGAAAATTTATAAAGATTATGTTATGTCTATTCTAATGTATTATTTGGTCATCTAAAGATTTTTTTATATATATATAAGTAACAATGCAAAGGATCTCCTTGGTGGCACACGGGTTAAAGTCTCAGCACTTGAGCTGTCAAGCTATTGCCAGCTGCTGGGCCAAGAATTCTATCCCCTGCTAGGGAACTAACCCACATTGCACAGCAGACCCGCTCCTGTCTTGCCTGCTACTCCCCTCAGCAGTGTATTTCAGTTGATCCGCCTATTCTGCTCCCCACTTTGTCTCTGGTGATTCCTCTCACCTCCCACACCTCTGGCCTACACCCCAGTTGTTATATGCATAAATAAATGAAATAAATCTTTAAAAAAATAATAGCAATGGCAAATGCTTATATATTAGTTGCAAACAATGTGCATTGTAATATGCATTAAATCTAGATAACATTCGTGGATGATTGAATTAGACGCGTATATTTTGTTGAGGCCTTTGATTTATTTTGTGCTAGAACATAGTGCCAGTTCTATTCCAAGAGTTCTGAAAGGGCTATGAGAAGCTGCACTGCTGGACTCTCTTCTGTCTTAAACAGGTTGTTGGTGTGCCAGTTGGGTCTACATTACCTTCGACAGTGAAACAGGCTGTGGCAATCAGTGGGGGCCAAATCCTTGTAGCCAAGGCCAGCTCTTCTGTCGCCAAAGCAGTTGGTCCAAAGCAAGTTGTGACCCAAGGAGTTGCCAAAGCAATTGTGAGTGGAGGTGGAGGAACCATTGTTGCTCAGCCCGTGCAGACCTTAACCAAGGCTCAGGTCACTGCTGCTGGCCCTCAGAAGAGTGGATCCCAGGGCTCAGGTAACAGTGTTAATTGGGGGCCCTTTTAGCAACAGCCCTATACAGAATGTTTTTTGCTGGTTACTTTATTTGGTATTTGGTTTGTCTAGGAAAAAACTAGTTAGTTGGTACTGTAAGAAGGGTATAGAAACATTTGCTATTTTTCATGTAACATTCTATATAGATAAGCTTCAAGTGTGTGTATGTGTGTTAGCAAGAATAATAAAAATAGAGAATATTGCTTGATACTATTTTCAGGTCTGCAAAAGGATTCTCATTTCACCTTCTCTCTGCTTTGGGCTGTATTTCACATTTAAAATCTTGCTATGATTATTTGCCAGGAGCATTTTAAGATACTTGACTAATGAATTCTCTACCAAACAAGATTTTAAACACTTTCACTACATTTCAGGCCTTTTTCTGTGAGGGTATGAAAATGTAAATCATCTAAAGGCATTAGATGTCTGCTAATTTTTGAAGACCTGAAAAGACTAAAGAATTGTTGCAGTGAGTTGGAAGGATAGAACATAGTAGATGTTTCCAGTGAAGATTTCAGAAATGATAGTGCTAGTTGTGACAAAATTCATTTGTGTATTTAAAAATGAGTTCTTGAGATTGATTAGAAATAATCTTTGGCAGTTAGGTGATCATGCAGCTGAGAAGCCAGAGAATTAAGTAAGTTATTTATAGTGCCGTTGCTGAGAATGACGTTCTTTATAACAGAGAGCAAGACTTTGAGTCACGAGTCAGCCTTTAGCAAATAAGGGGAGTGGAAGGGAGCAATGAAGAGAGGGGTAAGATGGGATAGCCATGCAGGAGCCTTAGCATAACCAGGGTTGTTTTGTAGAGTGAGAGGTGATAATGTCCCGGAAACCAAACTGGAGATCAGAAAGGCCCCCGCTCCTAGCCCTGGCCCTCAGATATTGAGGTCAAATAAAATGGCCCAGGATGCCGGGGAAGTCATATCTTCTTCAGAAGACTACAGATTTAATTACCACAAAAAGAAATAACAAAGAAATTGAGGATGTAGAAGGTATTGTGATCACAGAGGAAATTCTTGGGGACCATTGTGAAGCATTTGGGAAGGAGGAAGAAATGTCGGATGGATTAGATGAGGAGCTGTGTAGTGTGGAAGTGGGACTCTGGGGTGGGTTGATGACCGGAAAGGCCTGCTCTTCTGGTGGTGGCTGAGACACACAGAGGACTAGGATAGGGTTAGTTCTAGTAAAAATGGAGAGGAATGGCACTTAATTTTAATATCAGCCCCTGATATTTTGGGGCAGTTTCCAGGGTTCCTCCTTCCCAAAGCTTTTACAGTGATGTGGTAATGAGGAGAAGGACTGCTCCACAGGAGATCCTTTTCCTGCGGGGACTCACTCTGTAGGCTTCATTTCATGGAGATTTGAATTCAAAGTAACTACTGAAAATTTGGTATCTAAGTTCCTTTAAGATGCATTTTAGAATTTTGTAAGTATTAGAGTGCTTTAGAAATCTATTGTAAGGAATAAGTGAAAGCTTTTTGACATAAATAAGACTCAAAGTATTATAGTTTAATATTGTATGTGCCAGTTGTTGACAACTGTTGGTACTTAGAAAAGTGAGGGAGACTAGAAGTTCTGTTTCAAATTAATAGATTCAGCTACTGCTTAAAATTGATTAAAGGGACTTAAAACAAATGAGAGGGTAAGTGCATATTCACCCATAAATAAGATGAGTACTTGTTTGTCTAAATCACAGTACTTTTGAGAGTAAGAGACACTATCAGAAATTACAGTAGGAAATGGGTTAAAACTAGAGCTATTCTGGGTAAATCAGGACATATGGCCACCCTATTTATATACAGATATAAATTATTTTGAGTTGTAGCAGGGTCTTCCGGTGTATAAATTGTTAATTAGTAAAATAAGTGTCAGTCTTTATTGCATTTTATTTCTAGGAAACACAGTAGTATTTACTGTTTGTTCATGTTTTTTTAATAGTATTTTATTACTCTATTTTAATTTTAGAGATAGCATTGCCTTAGTTCCAATGTATCTTACTATTTTTCCACTTTTTTTTTCTTTTTCCCTTTACCATTTTAGTAATGGCAACATTACAGCTACCAGCCACTAATTTGGCCAACTTGGCAAACTTGCCTCCTGGCACTAAACTCTACCTTACAACAAACAGCAAGAACCCTTCAGGAAAAGGCAAACTGCTGCTGATCCCTCAAGGAGCCATCCTGCGAGCTACCAACAATGCCAGTTAGTCTACCATTAAGTCATTGGGCTCTTGGGTGTTGGGGTATGTTCTTTCATCCACCTGAGGGAAAGTTCTTTACTGTTTCAGGTAGCATTTCCGTTGCTCTGTTTGATGATCTAATTTGCCCAAATGGATTTAAAACATACACATAATTTAATTAGAAGTGGATTTAAATAATCACAGTCTTAGGAGGTAGCACTGTTATGTTAGGTTTATCTACTCGATGTTTGGAATCAGGGACAAACTACAGTGGAGAGGTGTGGCTATTGAGGCTGTGTTCAGAGAAAACTGTCCATTGAACTGACAGTTTTCAGTGAACTGAAAATAAAAAAGTCACCTTCCATTCTTCAGTGGTATCTGAAAAGTGGTGACATCTGAGGAGAAGATCTGTGTGCTTCCAATTGACAAAAGCCTGTTTTTATTTTGAAAAGGATTAGACACAAGTATCTCGGCTTACCATTATTTAGATATGCTTCTTAATGAAGTTTACTATATTTGGAGATGGAAAAAGTACTACAGATTGAACCTTAATGTGAAGGTCATAAAGCCCCAAGGAAATTAGATAGCTTATCTAAACTTACATAAAAACTTTTGACATGGGGGCCTCCCTGGTGGCACAAGTCTCAGCACTCTGAAGCAATCCGCAGCTACTGCAGCACTGCTGCACAAGTTCAATCACCAGCAGGGAGGTGACCCACATGGCGCAGCAAACCATTCCCATCTTTTCTGCTGCTCCCCCCAGCAGTGTATTTCCATAGATCCTCCTGTTCTGCTCCCCACTCTGTCTCTGGTGAATCCTCTCACACCTCCCCTCGCCCCCCACACACACACCTCTGGCCTACACCCCAGCTCTTGTATGCATAAATAAATACATCTTTGTAAAAAAAAAAAACTTTTGACATGTAGAGAAAAACCATTTGAGTGGTGTTGGAAAGGAAAGGATAACAGGAATTATTCCCCCTGAATCAGAATCAGAAATATAATTGGTACAGCAATTGCTTTCATTGGAAATTAGCCATGCCCGCCAAAATGCAGTATGTAATGTAATCACTGTTTTGCTTGCTAACTGTAGTAAGACATGGGTCATTTCTTTTTTTTTTTTTAAATAAATTTTATTTTTATATTCCCCATACAACTGCAACCCCCGTATTTTGATTTTGATTTTCACTTTCTTTTTTTTTTTTTTAACTTTTCATACTTCTTCTTCTTCTTTTTTTTTTTTTTTAAATATATATTTATTTATTTATCCAAGCACTGGGTACAGTCAGAAGCGCGGGAGGGTGAGAGAATTCGCCAGAGCAGGGAGCAGAACAGGCAGAAGGACCGAAGTACACTGCTGAGGGGAGCAGCGGGCGGCAGGAGAGGTCTGCGCACCATGCGGTACCCTCCTCCGGTGGCCGGGGAGCAGCGGGGGATTGAACCGGCGCCGCAGAGGCTGAGGGCAGCCTTGCAACCCAGCGCTTAACCGCTGCGCCACCGGGGAGGCCCAGATTTTCACTTTCTTATATTTATTCATTTTCCTGGTCCCTTATTTAAGTTTTCTAGATTCCTGCTATGAGTGAGACCATCCGGTATTTTTCTTTTTCTTTCTGGCTTATTTCGCTGAGCATGATCCCTTCCAGAGCCATCCATGTTGCTGCAAATTGCATGTGTTTATCTTTTTTGAATGCTGAGTAATATTCCATGGTGTATATGTACCACATCTTCTTGATCCAGTCATCTATTTTTGGGCATTTGGGTTGTTTCCAAATCTTAGCTATTGTAAACAGCGCTGCTATAAACATAGGGGTGCAGGTGCTCTTTGGAATTGATGTTTCTGTGTCCTTTGGGTAAATACCTAGGAGTGGAATTGCTGGATCATATGGAAGCTCTATGTTTAGTAGGTCCAGAAATCTCCACACAGCTCCCCATAGTGGTTGGACCAGTTTGCACTCCCACCAACAGTGCAGGAGAGTTCCTTTTTCTCCACACCCTATGTGCCATTCTCACTGGTGTAAGATGGTATGTCATGGTAGTTTTGATTTGCATTTCCCTGATTACAAGTGATGTTGAACATTTTTTCATATACCTGTTGGCCATTTGCATTTCTTCTTCAGAGAAGTTTCTTTTTAGCTCTTCTGCCCATTTTTTCACTGGATTATTTTCTTTGTTGTTGTTGAGTCTCATCAGCTCTTTGCAGATTTTTGTGGTCAGTCCTTTATCATTAGTGTTGTGTGCAAAAATGTTCTCCCAGTCGGTGGGGTTTCTCTTTGTTTTTGTTATTGTCTCTTTTGTTGTGCAGAAGCTCTTTAATTTGATGTAGTCCCAGCTGTTTATCTTTGCCTTCACTATCACTGCTTTGGGTGATGTGTCTGTAAAGATGTCTTTGATGTGCATATCACGTAGTGTTTCGCCTATATTTCCTTCTATGTATTTTATGGTTTCAGGTCTTATGTCCAGTTCTTTAATCCATTTTGAGTTGATTTTTGTGTATGGTGTGAGGTAGTAGTCAAGCTTCATTCTTTTGCATGTAGCGACCCAGTTTTCCCAGCACCATTTATTGAACAAACTTTCTTTGCTCCAATGCATATTCTTTGCTCCTTTGTCAAAGATTAGTTGACCATAAATCTGTGGGTTTATTTCTGGATTTTCTATTTGGTTCCATTGGTCTGTGTGTCTGTTCTTGTTCCAATACCATGCAGTTTTGATGATTATGGCTTTGTATAGTTTGAAGTCTGGGAGTGTGATGCCTCCATTCCCTTCTTTTTCTTTGGGAAGAGCTTTGGCCATTTGGGGTTTTTGGTGATTCCATATGAATTTCATCAATAATTGTTCAATTTCTTTGAAGAATGACATTGAAATTTTGATTGGAATAGCATTGAATCTGTAGATTGCTTTTGGTAGGATGGCCATTTTAATAACATTTATTCTTCCAATCCATGAGCAGGGGATGTCTTTCCATTTTTTTGTGTCTTCTTCTATTTCTTTTAACAGTGTTTTATATTTTCTTTGTATAGGTCCTTTACCTCTTTTGTTAGATTTATTCCCAAGTATTTGATTTTTTTTGTTTTGATAATAAAAGGGATTTTTTTTTTTATTTCTTCTTCTTCATATTTATTGTTTGTGTATAGGAAGGCTACTGACTTTTGCATGTTGATTTTGTATCCTGCCACTTTACTGAACTGATTGATCAGTTGAATTAGTTTTCTGTGGAGTTTTTGGGGTTCTCTCTGTATATTATCATATCATCTGCAAATAGTGATAGTTTGACTTCTTCTTTTCCTATTTGGATTCCTTGTAAGACATGGATCATTTCTGTTCTGTATTGTTTTCTTATACCTAAGCAATGGTATATAAGATGTGTGTGTATATGTGTGAGCAAAGAGAGAAAATAATGATGTAAGTATTCCAAAATTCTTCCAGAGAGTGACATAGATTTTAGTTTATATACATTAATGTCACCACAGGGTAGATACAAAGAGTCCAAATGCTTTAAAGTGGAGTTTGAAAAACAAAGAGGAATGGAACCTTGGAGTCATAAATATAAGAGAAGTCTTAATTTTTCAGGGTGGTGGGAGAGAGTACTGTAAACTTACGCTAGATTCCAGCAGTTTTTCACTGAAATTGAATCAGATGCCAAAGAGTTTGAAAGCACTACCCTGCGCACAATGAAATATTGACTAAAATCAACAATTGGTTAGAAAATGTGTCAGACTCTCTTGATCTACCAGAATTAATTCAAAACACTTGTCAAAGATAAGTTCTGAAGATAAGTTCTTCATTGTAGTCAGAGCTGAATTAGTCAGCTGTCATTCAGTTGAAAGTAAACAGATTTCAGTCTTCAACTCTAGGAAGTCCTCACTTGACAGAGAATAAGTTTATTACAGAAGAAAAGAACAGGAAAGGAAAGGAATGGGGCCATAAAGGAAACCTCTCTCTAGGCTAGACGTTTCTGCTTTTATGATGTTCTGTCTTCATTGTATTTTCAGACCTCCAGTCTGGCTCTGCTGCCAGTGGAGGGGGTGGCAGTGGAGGCAGTGCTGGCAGTGGCAGCGGCAGCAGTGGTGGAGGAGGAGCGGCAGCAGGAACAGCAGCAGGAGGCACCCAAAGCCCTGCGGGCCCTGGAGGAATATCCCAGCACCTGACATACACCTCTTACATCCTCAAACAAACTCCTCAGGTCTGGGCATTTCTACCTGGTATCTTTTTAATCACTTAGTTATATTAACTGGCTTTAAT
This sequence comes from Talpa occidentalis, assembly GCF_014898055.3. NCBI lineage: Eukaryota > Metazoa > Chordata > Mammalia > Eulipotyphla > Talpidae > Talpa > Talpa occidentalis. The sequence continues at coordinate 30,678,833 of NW_023604295.1, forward strand.
ATGTAAAAGTAAATTACAGGATTTAGCTTTACAGCTCTGGGATCAGGGGTCACTACTAACATTTTGCATGTCAAAAGGACTTTTTTTGTGTATTTTGTATTGGAAAGAAAAGGAAATCGAGATTCAAAAAAACTTAAGTGACTTATCCAAGATTTCTCTGCTAAACTTGTGGTAGAGTTTCTATTTAAGCCCAGATCTTTTAGACTCAAAGAAAGACTTTCACTATGCTGTCCCCTTTTTAATCAATGGAGTAATAAATAGTATTAATGTGCAGTTGATATGCATTTATTTATTTTATTTTTTAAAGATTTCTTTATTTATACAAGCACTGGGTACAGTCAGAAGCGCGGGAGGGTGAGAGAATTCACCAGCGCCAGAGCGGGGAGCAGAGCAGGCAGAAGGACCGAGGTACACTGCTGAGGGGAGCAGCGGGCAGCAGGAGAGGTCTGTGCGCCATGTAGGACCCACCTCTGGTGGCCGGGGAGCAGCCGGGGATTGAACCGGCACTGCAGAGGCTGCAGGCAGCTTCGCAACCCAGCACTCAACTGCTGCGCCACCGGGGAGGCCCTGATATGCATTTAGATATATAAGCATTAGTAATCTTGTATAATCTTATAAGAGAGTAACCAAAGAGACAATATCAAGTATTAAGTTACACTGTTTGAAGTTAGGTTGGATTTAAGATTAGGAACAAGTGTCCACCTTCTTTCTCCTTGCCACTAACGTGTTGGCTCTCCTCTAAGGAAGGTAATGAAATTTTGGTCCCAAATTTTATTAAGAAGGATGGACAATTTTCAGCCCAAATGATTAAATCCAGCTTTGAGGAGTAGATTGCACAAGTTGAATTTCAGCAGCCCACTGCAAAGTGTAAGATGTGGGAAAAGCTAGTGGTATCAGAGCTAGCTGATCAGAGCTATTCTTTTCCATTATTCTAATTGAGTCACAGAATTGAAGGAGCTTGTAGCTTGTAATGTGGAACCTTGTGATTTTAAAGAGAGCAGTTCATTTGAGTTTAATAAATTACTGATTAGGTCTTTATTTATTCTAACTTAGGGCACATTTTTAGTTGGCCAGCCATCACCCCAGGCATCTGGAAAACAACTGACTACTGGGTCAGTCGTCCAAGGAACGCTGGGAGTCAGCACATCTTCTGCACAAGGACAGCAAACATTGAAAGTTATCTCTGGACAAAAAACCACTTTGTTTACACAGGTAAACACTGCTCCTCCTCCCTCCCCAAATACATGGTGTGACATTTATTCACATATCTACAGCGGATCTCTTTCCACAAAGAAATTAAGGTTACTTAAGAAAATGAACAATAAAATAATATAGAAAAAATAAGTATGAAATCTTGAGATTAGGTAAAATACAAATAGAATGAGAAGACCAGAGTATCATTTAGATATGCAAACATTAATAATCTTGTTTATTAAATCTGCCAAAACAAAATGTGAAGCATGATCAGTTATGCAGTTCTTTGTGTATAAAATAACCACATGAAAATATTTCCTTAGGCTAAACAAATAATTATTTGACACTTCAATCTAAAATTTCTGTACAGGGACTTTAGATAGTAGATTCTAAACAGCGTGATAGGTGATTATGGCCAGTTTACACACTGTGAGTAAATGATGTGGGAGGTTTGAGCCCATTTCCACAGCATTCTTTGTAGTATAAACCAAAGAAAAATGACAGGAATTTTAACTGGGTGAGGGCTGTCGGCCATCTATAGGGGGATATCTGTAGCTGGATCTCAAGAGTGTAGTTAGTAGAGCAGATAAGGTCCAGAAGGATGCAGAGGGATAAACAATGCATTTTCTATAACTATATATAGATCAGCAGTTCTTAAAATCATGAAATGGGTATTAGGTTTTTGTCAATGCTTTTTCTGTGCCTGTTGATGATCATATTGTTTTTATTTTTTAGTTTTTCAATATAATGAACTATATTGATTTTTCTCAAATATTAAAACAACCCTTAATTCCTAGAATAAACCCCACTTGTTTGTAATATGTTGATTTTTAAGATATGTTCAGTTAAATTTGATAAAATTTTATATAGAATTTTTCAAGGGATATTGGTCAGTTTTCTTTGTAATTTCTGTCTCTGGAATCAGGGTAATGCTGAATTCATAAAATGAGTTGGAAACTTTTGCTTCTTTCTCATTTGGAGGAGTTTATGTAGAATTAGTGTTAATTTCTTCCTTAACTCTTTAGAATATGCTAGTGAAGCCATATGACCTAGGGTTTTCCTAATTTGTAAGGAAATTAGGAAACTACAGTTTCAACTCAGTGAATTTTGACAAATGTACATACTCATGCAGTCTATCCCAATCAAGATACAGACATTGTTGTCACCATAAAACATTGCCTTCATATCCTTTTCTAATTGTTGGGGTTTTTTTTTTTTACTATTTTTCCTATTATCATAGGTTAGTTTTTGTCTGTTCTTAAACTGCCTGTCCATAAAATTACATAGTATATATACACTTTTATGTTTAGTTTCTGTTGTTCAACATGGTTTTTTTTTTTTTTTTTTAAGATTTATTTATTTATTTATACAAGCACTGGGTACAGTCAGAAGCGCGGGAGGGTGAGAGAATTCACCAGAGCCAGAGTGGGGAGCAGAGCAGGCAGAAGGACCGAAGTATACTGCTGAGGGGAGCAGCAGGCGGCAGGAGAGGTCTGCGCGCCATGCGGGACCCTCCTCCCGTGACCAGGGAGCAGCTGGGGATCGAACCCACGCTGCAGTGGCTGCGGGCAGCTTCGCAACCCAGCGCTCAACTGCTGCGCCACTGGGGAGGCCCTGTTCAACATGTTTTTGAGATTTATCCATATATGTATTGGTGGTTTAGTCTTACTTATCCCTGATTGGTATTTTGTTGCATGATTCTATTCTCTTGTTAATGGACATGGATTATTTCCACATTTTGACTTAAGAATGATACTGTTTAAACATTCTTGTAAAGATCGTCTTGTACAGAAGAATAGTGCATGGTTTGTCATAGGGAAAGTATATATTTATAAGAAACCTTGCAAAATAGTTATAACATTTGACTCTCCCATAAGTAATGTGGGAGAATTTCAGTTGTTCCACATTCTCACCAGCATGAAAGATAATCATTCTTTGTTTAGCTGTTATAATGAGTGTGGTGTGACACCTCATTGTGGTTTTAATTTGCATACAAATCCAATGCGTATTATGTCATGGTTACTATTTCTGGATTCTGATTATGGCTCTTCCAGTCACTAGCTGTGTGACTAAACTTAGTCTCTTCATCCATAAACTGGAACTATAATATACCTATAAAAGTTCATGAAATTGATACAAGATATGCAAAAGTGCTTTCTGCCATTCCTGACACATAGTAAACCTGCAGAGACTGATAAATGCATCTACTTTGGGGTGCATTAATTTTGGACACTAAGCAGTCATTTTGGCTGGAGATCAGCCCAAGACATCCTTTCTTTATAAGTAACATTTTATTGGAATACAACCACGCCCATCTCTTGCTTTCACAGTAGCTGTGTTGCTGCAGTAGAGAGACCTGATGTTCTGTGAAGCTGGAAATGCTTACTTAGGACATTTACAGATAAAAATTTGCAGACCCTTTATTTAAACCACTGAAACTCTTAATTTGTTAAGTGATACCAAAATGCTGAGCCTATACTACTCTATGGCACCATGAACTTACCCATTTAAATCTGACCTGTCTCAATTTTTCAGTGTTCAAAGATTATATATATTCATTTAAAAGCACTTTGGATTCAATAATTTTGATAACAATTGGCCTGTCTTTGAAGGCACTGCTGCCAATAGTGATTTGCAAATGCATTCATTTACTTGTTTTGTGTTAGGGGTAAAGGAACATATTTGTAGGTAAAAGGTTGTAAACATGAGAGCTTGTTAGAAAGGTACATAAACACCTCATATAGTTTTGATTAGTAAGACTTTTCATGTATGTGCTCTTAATTCATGGCATAAGTAGTTTGTAAGGAATAAATTATGCCTGTTAAGCAAGGCAGCATTATTATTTCAACCCATTTCCTTATGCAGGCAGCCCCTGGGGGACAGGCGTCTCTAATGAAAATATCTGATAACACATTGAAGTCTGTGCCAGCCACCTCACAACTCTCAAAGCCTGGAACCACAATGCTGAGAGTGGCAGGAGGGGTTATCACAACTTCCACTTCACCAGCTGTGGCCCTCTCAGCAAATGGTCCTGCACAACAGGTGAGAATTTGGCCATTTGTAGAAAATTACAATGAAACATAAAACATTATTTTTAAGATTTTATTGATTTATGCATCAAGAGCTGGGGTGCAGGCCAGAGGTGGAGGGGGGTAAGAGGATTCACCAGAGACAGAGTGAGGAACAGAACAGACAGGTTGACTGAAAAACACTGCTGAGGGGAGCAGCGGGCGAGCCAGGAGAGGTCTGTTGCACCATGTGGGTAGCTCCCTGGCCAGGGATCAAACTCGTGTAGCTTCATAGGCTGCATCTTAACCCCTTGCGCCACCAGGGAGGCCCTGGAGCAGCCTTTTTAAATGGCATGATCTTTTGGTGTTAATCATAGATAATGCAGGTGATAAAGATAATATTTATAGACTATACTATGTGGCAGCTATTTTTCTATATAAGTTACACTGCTTTCTTCTTCATTTTGTTTATTTCTGGTCCTGTGGATGAGCAGTCAGAAGGAGCAGCTCCCAGTTCATCATCTACTATGGGGTCTGTAATGAAAACTTCTGGGCAGCAACAAGTGTGTGTGACCCAGGCCACCATGGGAACCTGCAAAGCTCCCACCCCCTCTGTCATCAGTGCCACATCACTGGTGCCCACACCAGGCCCCATCTCTGGGAAAGCCACAGTATCAGGTCAGTTGTGTCATAATAATAATGTTATTCTCCCTTTGGGCTAGAATATTTTTGGAATGTCTTAAAAAGTATTTTGTATAAATTAAAAATAATTAACCCAGTAACATTTTCCACATAGCTGCTTTTTTAGATAAACTAATTTTTATTTTACATCTATAAATTTTAAGTCTGAGATGGTTTTGTAGTGTGGTTAATAGTTTTTAAATAACACAATAGAACTATAGCCATTTGTTACCAATTGGGCATTTAGCTGTTTCATCGTGTAATTTTGTAGAGAGCTAAGAGTTTATTCTCCTTTTTAAGTACCATTTTTTTTTAAACAGTTTGGAATAGAACTCATAAAACTCATACATTTCTTTTCATAAACAGAATGTATAAAACAGATTAGCCTTGTTGACTCCATGTCTTAAGTTTCAACATTAGTTATCACATTGGGTAGTGTTCAAGCAATGTCCTTGAGATCTGGTAAGATGTGTATCTTTGTACCTATACTAAATGAAACCAAAAAAGTATGCCTTTTACTTCTATAGGTAATATAGAGCCCAGGTTGTCCTAGTTAAAATTAATTTGTTTCATTTTCCTCAGCTGTAAAATGAGGTATATAGGGCCTCCCTCGTGGCACAGGGGTTAAAGTCTCAGCAGTAACAAGCTATAGCCAGCTACTGCAGCATGAGTTCAGTCTCCATCCAGGGAGCAGACCCACATGGCTCAGCAGACCTCTCCTGGCTTGCCCACTGCTCCTCTCAGCAGTGTGTTTCAGTAGATTCACCTGTTCTGCTCCCCACTCTGTCTCTGAATCCTCTTAATCCCCCGCACCTCTGGCCTACACCCCAGTTCTTATACGTATAAAACTAAGCAAATGAAAAAGGAGGAAACTCTTAATACCAAAAAATAAAATGGAGTCATAATATCATATTATTCTTTTGGGGTCAGTGGCTATAGGATTGTCTGTTAGAGTAAATCCAACAAATAGTGAAGCATAGGGAAGAAAAGATATCAGTGCTTCAAAAATGCCTATCTGCCCTAATAGTAGTAAATCATTATGTAACATCAGACTCTTCATCAAAATTGATCAGGACCTGGACTCCCTGGTGGCGCAAGGGGGTAAGACACAACCTATGGAGCTACCCACAGCCTCTGCAGCATGAGTTCGATCCCTGGCCAGGGAGTTAACCCACATGGCACAGCAAACCTCTCCTATCTCACCCGCTGCTCCCCTCAGCAGTGTATTTCAGTCAGTCTGCCTGTTCTGTTCCCTACTCTGTCTCTGGTGAATCCTCTGGCCTGTACCCCAGTTACTGTATGCGTAAATAAATAAATCTTTTTTTTTTTTTTTTTAAAGATTTATTTATTTATTTATTTATTTATTTATTTATACAAGCACTGGGTACAGTCAGAAGCACGGGAGGGTGAGAGAATTCACCAGAGCCAGAGCAGGGAGCAGAACAGGCAGAAGGACCGAAGTACACTGCTGAGGGGAGCAGCGGGCGGCAGGACAGGTCTGCGCGCCATGTGGGACTCTCCGCCAGTGGCTGGGGAGCAGCCGGGGAATCGAACCGGCACTGCAGAGGCTGCGGTCAGCTTCGCAACCCAGCGCTCAACTGCTGCACCACCGAGGAGGCCCCATAAATAAATAAATCTTTAAAAAAAAAACAAGAGCAAAAAAACACAAAATAGGGCGCCAAGATATTTTAAGGTCTTAGGAAGAAGTTGGTTTTAATGAAGGAAAAAACTTTCTAGATCAAAAGTTTAACAAACAATAAAATCTTTCTTTGGAATAGATGAGTGTTACATCAATCAGGCAGTAAGTAATTACTGAGAGTGTCCTTGGGCAGTACGATGGTGATCTGGTGTTTTCATATTTTTATTTTTACCAAAAAATTACATGCTTATCAGTTAAAAAAAAGTACTAGAAGGCTTGTAACTGAAAATAGCCATTTTTTGCCCCACTTCTCTAACCCCACCTCTAACCTTTTTTTTGCCATGTGGGCTTCTCTCTGGCCAGCAAGTGAGGGAGATAGATACGATGTGACCAGATTAAAATGGACTCTGAATTGCTTTGAAACTATCTTTGAAAACAGTTCTTCAGCCAGTCAGGAGCCAGGGAAGGTTTTAAAAGTGACAATTACCAAATCAAAATAAAAAATTTTACATCCAGTTTGTACATATCATAGCTTTATACAAAACAAATAAATTGTCAGAGAGTGAAAATACAGTAAAGAGCTGTATCAAAAGTTAATATTGGTTGTCTCTGTAGTAGGACTTTTTTTTTTTTTTTACATTTATTTATTTATGCATACAAGAACTGGGATTCAGGCTAGAGGTGCAGGGGGTGAGAGGAGTCACCAGAGACAGGGTGGGGAACAGAACAGGCAGATTGACTGAAGTATACTGCTGAGGGGAGCAGTGGGTGAGTCAGGAGAGGTCTGCTGCGCCATGTGGGTTGCTCCCTGTCCGGGGATCGAACTTGTGCTACAGTGACTGCGGACAGCTTCATAGGTTGTGTCTTAACCCCTTGCGCCACCAGGGAGGCCCTGTAGTAGCACTTTGAAAAACCTTTTCTCCTTCCTCTTAGCTCTACTCTACCAAGAGTTTATGGATTGCTTTATGATTTATGATTTTGAGATAAAGACACTTTAAAAATAAATCATTATTGTCACTTCATTGTTTTATTGTGAAATCTGACACATTCATTGTTTCAGGCTTCCAGCTCTTTGTTTCTTGAAAGGGTAAATTTCCCTTCCTCCTGTGAGAAAAGTGAATGCTAAAGAGGGCAGGAATTTTAAGGAAGTGTCCGATTTTCAGCTCAGCCTTCTCTTCCCACTTACTTTAGGATTGTTAAAGATTCACTCCAGTCAGTCCAACCCCCAGCAGGCTGTCCTGACGATCCCCAGCCAGCTCAAGCCACTCAGTGTAAATACATCTGGAGGTGTGCAGACAATACTGATGCCTGTGAATAAGGGTAAGTTCTTCCCCCACCAGCTTGTCATGTGGTTGTCTCCTTGTTTGTCTTGGGGGGAATGTCTCTATTCTGTCCTCCTGTGATTGCTCCTCTTCTGGACAGCCTGCCCTGTAGCTGTCATCATTCTTCCTAGCACCTTGAACTCGAGAGCATTGTTCCTAGTACTGGAAGTACAACCCAGGTTATCCATTACTGACTTCTAAATAGTTGCCCATCAAAGGGGAACATTGTAAACATTGAGAGAGTTCTGGTTAGTTTGACTTTTATTTTCTTCATTTAGTAACAGAGCCCCATTTCTAGCTGGAAGATGGTAGTTCATTTACCCTGATACTAACCACCCACTTTGTCAACTCACTGTTTTAAGGAAAGACCAAGGACCTTATCGTTTCTGTTGCATTGACCTTTTTTTGTTACTAGCCTACTATGGGGCTGTCACCTGGATGTTCGATCATCCTTATTAAAATAATTTCTTTATTTGTTATATTCTCCCCTTCTTTTTCAGTGGTTCAGTCATTTTCTACCAACAAATCACCTACCATTCTGCCTGTGGCTACGCCAGCTCCAGTTGTCCCCAGCTCTGCTCCAGCAGCTGTTGCAAAAGGTATATAGTTTCTTACGGTATTTTTGCCAAAATCTTATGCACTATTACTGTAATCTGAGTCACTTGAATTTTCAGCATCTGAACCAATCAGTGCCTATGTACGGAGTGTTTTATAGTAGGCTTGACATTGCGGGAAATAGATGTATAAAGCATCTTTTCTGTCTTCCAACAACTTATATTCAGTTTGAAGAGAGTTGAAGTCGACAACAATGATTAATAAATGCAAGATAAATCTGGAAAATGAATACCAAAATATTTAGGAAGCCTGATCAGGGTTGGTGGAAATATAGGATAGGACTTTGTGTGGGACATGGAATCAAACCTACACTTTTTTTTTTTTTTAAGATTTATTTATTTATTTATTTATACAAGCACTGGGTATAGTCAGAAGCGCGGGAGGGTGAGAGAATTTACCAGAGCCAGAGTGGGGAACAGAACAGGCAGACTGATGAAGTACACTGCTGAGGGGAGCAGCGGGTGGCAGGAGAGGTCTGTGGGCCATGTGGGACCCTCACCGGCGGCTGCAGAAGGCTCAAACCTGCGCTGTAAAGGCTGTGGGCCGCTTGGCAGCCCAGCGCTCAACTGCTGCACCACCAGGCGAGGCCCCAAACCTGAACTTTAAAATAGTGAAGCGTTTTTACTGTGCAGAAGTGGTGCGGCATGGCTGATTAAGGGAATAGTCAAGACTCAAAGGGCTTGTTTGGAGAAGTAGACCAATAGAGAAACTTATCCAGGGGGTATAGTATTGGTTAAGGAATTTTAAGTAGGATCATACTTTGGCATGTATTAAAAGCCTAAAACGTACCAGGCACCATGCCAGCTGCTTCATAGGTGTATGTACACACACATGCAACTAATTATCACAGTGCTTCGGATGACTATATGCCTGCTTTGTAAATGATGAAACTGAAGAATGGAGATACGGAGTATATATGATTAGTGTCAATCCCCTGTATCTACAGGTTTTGAATCCACAGATTTAAACAGTCATGGATTGAAAATTCATATTATATAGTTAGGCCTACAATGATTGCATCTGTAGTAAACATGTCAGACTTTTTTATTGTCACTATTCCCTAAGCAATACCGTATACCAACTATTTACATAGCATTTACATCAAATAAGTACTCTAGAGATAAAGTACATGAGAGAATTGCAGAGGTGTTAAGCAAATACTGCACCAGTTTACATAAGGAACTTGATTATTTGCAGATTTTGGTATCCTTGGGGGCTGGAGGATATCCTAAAACCAATTCCCCATAGATATTTCCCAGAACTAGAAAGCAATGCACTGGCGTTTGAAATATATCTGCTTTTCCAGGCATGCCAAGATCATCTCTCTAATAGTCTTGAATAGAGGTGGATTTGTAACTTGAATCTAAGGAAGGATTGACTGACTACATTCTCTGCCTATTTTTTAAGTGATGTTTTATTGGCATACACCCATACTCATTCATTTACAAATTTTCTATGGATGCCTCAAAGTTGAGTAGCTCCAACCAAGATCATATGATCATATGATAAAAGCCTAAAATATCTACTGGATAGTTCTTTATAGAAAAAGTTTGCCAACCCCAGATCAAAAGATAATTGATGAAAGAATTGTATTAGTCTGGACCAACATTTCTCCAATAGTAGGTATAAATCATAGACCCTCCTCATTTAGATTCTGATTCAATTAATTTCGAGCCCAAGCATCTCTGTTTTGATTTTTTATTTTTTTATTTTAGTGGAATTAAAATTTTGTGGATGAAATGCAGAGATACTAAGCATACTACATGTTAGATTAGTTGTATCTGTTTTTTAACTTTATATGAGTGGAAGTACATGCATTCTTCTATGACTGATTTCATTCATTTCGTATTTTTGAGATTCATAAGTGTTGTTGCTGAGTAGCATTTTACATTGTACAAATATATCATAATTTGTTTATCCTTTCTCCTTTTGGTGGACATTACAGTTGCTTCTGAGTTTGCTTTCTGTCTTGTGTCTCAGAACATTATGATACTGCTGAAAGTTGATATACTTAGCCAGACCGTTGCTCTCCAAAGAATATTAGAACTTAGAACATAGCAGCACTGTACTTTTACGTGGCATTGATTAACTGTGTGCGTGTGTGCATGTATGTGTGTGCGTGTGTGAGAGGGATCTCACAAAATGGTGTTGTGGCCCCTTAAGAAATATCTGTACAGCCATTTTATTACCCTGAGTTGTCATGAGCCTGGAATTTTCCAGCCTCCACCCCCACCTCCCACTCACCCCCAGGCTACAACTCTTCCCTTGCCTGCTGACCCTTTGATGATAGGCACTCTCTCCATTTCCTGGCTGTGTCCCCACAACAGCTGGAGTGGCAGTTTTCTCACTGAGTTTCGTTGGAAGAGCTTTTGTTTCTGGCTACATGTGTCCTTCCATCACGAACCCTAACAGCTCCCTTTTTTGCCCTTCCCTTTTAGTGAAGACTGAACCAGAAGCTCCTGGGCCAAGCTGCCTCTCTCAGGAGGGTCAGACAGCAGTGAAAACAGAAGAAAGTTCTGAGCTGGGAAACTATGTCATTAAGTAATTATTTCAGTCTTTTTTAAAAACCATATCCATGGCTCCTGAGTGTGTAGAGCTGATGGGTAGAAACCTGTTATCTCTTTGGGGGTTTTTGTTCCTGGGTGGTAAACTGTATTAACATTGATGCACAGCTTGAGTCTTCATTTTATACATCGATGTGGCTCGAGCAGCACAGCCTCACAGTCCTCTGGTGGAACTGTGTACCTCTCTCAGTTCAACTTAGCCACATGTACTTTCTTTGCTGAGTCCTTGGGTATGAAATTTCTCGTGGGAAGTGTTCTGTATGCTTTGAGAGTGGAGACAACCTTCTTCATAAAGTATGAAATAAAATTTGCTTAGATCAAAGGAAAAAAAAAACAAAAAGAAAGTGCTCATGGTTATTCAGGTGTGTACACATTTTGTGTCATACAACCACCTAATCTTACACAGATACCTTCACATGGTACACACATGCTCAGTTGCTTCTTCTACAAATATTCCCTCAGATTTTATAATTTTCATGTTAGGAACTCAACTCTGGCTATATATTTTGAAGTACTTCAAACTGCTGGAAGCAGAGGAATCTCAGACATTTTCACATCATACAGCATGGATTATAATAACCCTAAAATAGGTATTTGTGTGATAGGATTTTTCTGCTCCAGTGGCAATGACACTGCAAAAAAAAAAAAAAATAGATAGCTATTGTATTTTAAAATATAGGAAGGTAAAACAAATGTGACATTTATATAATTTGCTACTCCTGGAAGTCTAATCTGTTTATTTAGTCTTGACACTTTCTTCTTAAGCATAAAATGTGCTTCATTTTTAAAGAAGGCTGTCTATGTATGGAAGGAAAGATACTAAGTTCTGATATCTTTATTAAAAGGAGAGAATGTGCATAAGGTCAGATTGAAACTGCTACATGTATTGACTACCTTGATTTATTTTCTTTTGTCCTTTTTAGGATAGACCATTTAGAGACTATCCAACAGCTCTTAACTGCAGTAGTAAAGAAGATCCCGTTAATCACAGCACAAAGTAAGATGATTATACTAAATATAGGGATGCATTTTTTTTAAGCTGTGAATAGAGATATTGAGTCAACTTAATCACTTGGTATAATAAATTAATACTGATGTGGTAGTTACCTTATGTTTTAGCTGAAGTTCATTTGCAAGGTTTATAATTCACAATATCTTAGTCAACAACCAGTTAGTTTTACTGTTGAGCTGCAGAAGGAAATTTTTACATGTATGTATATATGTTATGTGTATAATTAAAGCTGCATTTGTTTTCAATGTCTATTAATAAGGAAAGACATTTGCCTAGATTGTGCCAGCCACTGTGCAGGCTCATTACATTTTCTGTTTAATTTAATCAGTCTTTTTGTGCTATAGGTCTTTTTTTTGCAAATGAGAAATTTAAAAATAAGCATGGTTAAATAATTTGGCCCAGATTACTAGTTGTGGGTGTTGAGGCAGAAGACAAATCCAGTTCTGTTTGACTCCAAAGATGTTACTCTTCGGTCTGACACTGTCAGTCACTCTGTAGAACTACAGGATTGTAAAGCCCTCCAGCAGTGAAGTCTGCTCTGTCACTACCCATTGTTGGCAGGATGAAATAATTTGCTTCTCAGCTGCAGTTATTCTAACAGAATCCATGGCCCTTACTGGGGGGAGCAGCAGCCTATGGAGACTTAGGTGTCTGCTCTTGGGCAACATCCCAGTGAACATTTAAGAGAGAAGGGATGAAGCAAATTTCATAGCACATTCATGGGAATATGAAGGAAAGGTCAGGTACAGACTACCCCGCTTATTTTTTTTCTCAGCTATAATAGCAAATCAGTTATCTTTTTTTCATAGTTGAATCTCAGGGATTCAGTGTAAGGAACTTCAAAGTATCCTTTTAAGTGATTATTTTCCCAGCCTAGCAGAAAGAATTTCAGAAACTTTGTTTTAAATTTAGATACAAATATAAACTACTTGGACTGGAAGGAAGTTCAGAAAACCATCTTCCCCAATGTTCTCATTTTACAGATGAGGTAACTGAAGCTCAGAGTGGCGGTGGAGTTTGAGACCATTTAGTGAGTTAGTGACGAGGCCGCCTGTCCTGTCCTTGGCTAGGAAACCCCTGGCCCCTAATAGAGCGCCTGTCCCACTTCCCCTACCAAAGAGCTTTATTTCCCAAAGAAGAGTTGTTTTCACTATACTCAAATGAGAGGCCTTCACTTTTAAGGAGAAGCCCTTCTATTTACACTAAATCTGAAGTTGCCCAGTAAGGAATATATATCCAATAAAAGGTTTAAAGAAGCTATTGGCTATGCCTCTACAGATATGGTTTGATTTAAATCATAACATCATTCAGAGAGTACCAAACATGTACATTCTAGGTATAGACGCCAGCTGTTTTTCTGCAAAGTCTGTGGAGCAATATTATGGCTGGAACATTGGAAAAAGGAGAGCTGCTGAGGTAATCTTACGTCTGCCTGCTGAGAACCTGTGGGGAGAAGAGAATCAAAACACGTGTTCTTTCGGGCTACTTTCCTAAACCCATCACATGGAGCAGTGATGCCACTTACAGCATATTAAGTATTTGATGGGGAAATTTTTTCCTCAGTTAAAAATTTCATTCTTCAAAGGCTAGCCTTTGAAAAATCTATTTTATTTTCTTATATTGGTAAAACACCCCTTACATTTTCTAAAAAATAATTTTTAGAATTCCTGTATACTGAACGTGTAGTCATATATTGAATTTCAGTATGTTAGAATTAAATCTATGTTATGGTATAAAGAAAGTATTATATCAACTTGCAGCACTGCTTGTAAATACCATTTTTAAAAAAGGAATTTTGAGATTTTACCTCCTTTCCTACATTAATGCTTGTGCCAGTAATTTTGTTTTTGGGTAAATTAAAATCAAAATTCTAAAACTTGAAAAAATTAAATCAAGTGTTACTGAATGCTAACAGTGTGACAATTTCTATGCCAGACAGAGAGGGATTATGAGAGGAAGTGGGCTGTACAACGGTGTGCTCAGGAAGCTGTGGGAAAGCATGAGGGTTTGGGGAAGACTGGAAAGAAGTGGGGGATCATAGCTTGAGACTGGGTGAAAAACCTGATAGGGCAGACCTTAAGTGGAAGTTGTTCTACTTTGTTTTTAAGTTGAGGAGTAATAGAGATTGTTTTAGATTGGAAAAAATTATTCTAACAATTTAACATGGTGATTGACAATTGGCTGACATGTTTAAACATGCAGCTAAATTGAAGAATTTGATTATGGTTCCAAAATTTCTTTTTTTCAAGTGGCAAAGAGCAATGACAATGAGGAAAGTCTTACAAGAAATACTGGAGAAGAATCCACGATTTCACCACCTGACTCCCCTTAAAACTAAGCACATTGCTCACTGGTGTCGCTGCCATGGCTACACGCCCCCTGATCCTGAGAGCCTGAGGAGCGACGGGGACTCAATTGAGGATGTACTGACCCAGATTGACAGCGAGCCGGGTGAGCCTTCAGAGGGGCTTCCGTGGAGCACACTCCCCTCAGCCTTTCAGCCTCCATGCTTTTGTGACCCTGTCAGCCTTTGCAGTGTCCAGGGTTCCTTCCTTGCTGAGGTCATGGGACCTGAGGATGTGGAAGAAGTTGCCATAGAGAACAAGAACCTCTGGCATGTTGTTCCCTTATGTCCCTGTCAACCCCCATATAAGCTATATTGGACGTCTGTGCCTGAGCATTTCAGGTGTTGTGCCCTGACCAGGAATGTTTGTTCAGGAGCCCCCCTCCTTAGCATCATTCTCTCCAGACCTCTTTAGGAAGTAACTTCCCAGTGTTGGAGGTACAGATGTAAACAACCAATAATGTTGCAGATAAGTGAATTGTTTTATGATAAAGACACAGATGGCTGTGCTGTATGGGAGTAGGGGCATGAAATAGGGAGAAGAATATTTTGAGTTGCACCTTTAACAATGGTTGTTTCATACTCCCAATCCCGTTTTTGGAAGAAAACAGCCTCCTCTTCCCAGCGTGAAGGAACCTGGAATACAACAGAGTGGGGTGTCTTTTAAAGCATTAGCCTCTTGTTTTTTATACTTTGCAGGCATCTCTTCTCCCTGTTCTCCAGGGCCATCTACTATGAGAAGTTTGAGGGTTTGTCTGATTTATATAAGTTCTTAGGAGAGCAGAGACCATATTGACTACTTCTGTGCTCCACTAGTAGTGTATGTACAAAGCATAGGATTTTACATATACTAGACTTTCTGCTAATGTGACTGATTAATTTGTGAGCAGTAGTGGATATGGCAGTAGAAGCCAGGAGCTGGATCTTCCTCCCCCACCCTGCTGGGTGCCTGGTGCCCTTACCCCATCTTGTACCTGGTGTGGACCTCACTAAGTCATCCATAAAGTCAGTACATACACTGAGATGCCCAGAGTCCCTGCTGCCTTTAGAGCTAATAATCTTTTTTTTTTTTTTTCACAATTTATTTATTTATATGTATAAGAACTGGGGTGTAGACCAGAGGTGCAGGGGATGAGAGGATTCACCAGCGAGATTGGGGAGCAGAATAGGCAGATCCACTGAAATACACTGCTGAGGGGAGCAGTGGGCGAGACAGGAGAGGTCTGCAGTGCCATGTGGGTTGCTCCCTGGCCGCTGGGGATCAAACTCGTGCTGCAGTGGTTGGCGATAGCTTGATAGCACTGTCTTTAACCTCTGCGCCACCAGGGAGGCCCTAGAGCTAATACTCTTTGATATGATTTATATAAATCAGCTTATAAGGCTGGATGCACAGTGTACATTAAAATAATGTGAGAATATGGGTAGTTTTATCTTAACACAAAATGCCTGTCTCTGTCAAATGCATGAGTTACTAATTCTCATAATTATAGATCCATAGAATTTTAGAACCAGAAGAAAGGTCCTCCCTTGAAATTTATACATTCTTCTCTGGATCTCAGACTGTTGATCTTATGAGGATGGAAAGTCCTTTTCTGTTGTCATCCCAGCGGTCATAAGACTGATGACCTCTCTTTTAGAGTGCCCGTCGTCGTTCTCCTCTGCTGACAACCTCTGCCGGAAGCTGGAGGACCTGCAGCAGTTTCAGAAAAGAGAGCCGGAGACTGAGGAGGAGGTGGATATCCTCAACCTCTCAGAGCCATTAAAGATAAGCATCAAAAAAGAACAGGAGGAGAAACAGGAAGAAATGAAATTCTACCTGCCACCAACCCCAGGGTCTGAATTTATTGGTGACGTCACACAAAAGGTAGGGGGCTGTGGCCTGAGGTGTTGCTAGACCACAAGCCAGGTGCATGATGGTCAGGTGTTCCCTTCACAAGGTGACACCAGGCTTGTGGAGTGATGTGCGTGTCTGATTTCCTCCTGCTGGTCAACTTGGGGCTCATTCTCTGCTCACCCACCTTCCCACATCAGGGCTTTTGGGCAACAGAATTAATTGCATGTGAAAGGTTGCTGGTTGAACATGGAATTGAAGCAGAAGCAACTCATCCCAGACAGTGTTACTCTCGTGCTTTTTTCTCATTTGCCTCTGTGGTAGCCCCTTTTCCTCATGCGACATACCACAATATTTCCAAGTCATGCTTCAGAGGGTGTGCTCTCCCTGACACTTCTAGGGCTCCCAAGAGCCGTGCCTGTGGTGTGATGTGGCACACACTACCCTTGTCATACAGGAGCGCGTGTGTCCTCCGGTGGAGCTCAGCAGCTCTTAAGCGTCTGCCACCTACATAGCTGCTAAGGACCCAAAGTGAAAGACAGTGTTTTCACTTACAGGAGGAAATGAAAATAGGGCAAGATGAAGATGTATCTTCACCTTCGGCCCGTGGGTACTTAGGAGCTGATTCCACACTTTCCAGTGTGCTCATCCCGCTGTGAGAATTCATGGCAAATCTCCCATGAAGGGGATTTGAGAATAAAAGCAACACTTCAATAGCACTTTTAAGCAATCACTTTGAGAAACATGGAGAAATTGGATAACAGATTCTTTCAGTTGTTATTTTCTGTATTGCTTTCCCATGAATTTTGTAAGAACATTTGTCAAGTTAGTTCATTCACCTGGTCATTTCTCTGGGCATCAGAGAAGTTTGCTTGTTTGGAGAGAGCTTGGTTTTAGCATAGACGGAGAAACAAATGACTTTCTTCTGCTTTTCTAGATTGGCATCACCCTGCAACCAGTGGCACTTCACAAGAATGTGTATGCGTCAGTGGTGGAGGACATGATTTTAAAGGTTGGTACTTGCTGGGAGCAGATGGGTCAGGAGCTGCCTACGGGGCGGAAGAACCGAGGGGCCAGGCAAGCTGGACCTCAGGCTGATTTAAGTAATGAACAGGGGCAGAAAAGGAACAGAAATGACAGGTTTGAAGATTTCTCATCCAGATTTAAAAGTCATCTCCTCTTTTTTCCTTCTGAATTTTAAATGAACCAAATCATGGTTCCTCTGAGTTTTGAAGCATTTACAAGATATCTGTGCTAATGTCACACGAATGATAGTTTTAGTGCCATTTGAAGTGATTTTTAAGTAGTCTGAGATGAAAGTCAGTGCTATCATTGCTTTAGGAGGTGACAGAGTTGTAAGGGTCTGGGTTTTCTCCAGCAGATCACAACAGCAAAAGAAAGTCACAGCTGTCCATCCCTGAGCAAGGGAATGACAAGACCGGCTTCCTTACTCAGACCAATCCTGGATGCTTTACAAATAACCTTATCTTTTTTCATTAAAAACATCTAATTGTTGAAGATTACCCTGATTCATGATTTCTCAGAAACACGACAACTGTGGCCTGTTAGTCATCATCTCCTATTTGGGCCTTTAATTTCTCCTTAAGGACTGTTGATCCCTCAGAGCTGATAAAGTTGTGTCTAAAGTTTCTGATGAAGGATGGGGTCAGATGAATCCCGTCTTGCCAGCAAGCAGGTGGTTTTGTTTTGTTTAGTTTTGTTTTGTTTTGTTTGAGAGTAACAGCATCTTCTGTCATAGGCTACGGAGCAGCTGGTGAATGACATCCTGAGACAGGCGCTGGCAGTTGGATACCAGACAGCACCTCACAACAGGTACCCTCATCTCTTTAGTCAGCATTATCAGGCTTACAGGTATTTCCTAACAGTTTAGCTGCCCGTCGAGATGTTTTATGCTTAATCAGCGCAGTAGGAGATAGAGGTGCTGGTGCTTAGGACATTCTCAATGTGAGGCAAACTCACGGGTAGCTTGGTCATTTTGAACGAATCTCTCGATTGGGAAGACTCAACTTTACCCGGGGACACCGAGGACTCTGTTATGTTAGAATGGAACAAACACCAGCTCTTTGCATTTAAAGATAACAGTAGTGCCTTTTACCTAATTTATTTTTCATTGCAGAATTCTTATTCCCTTTCTAGAAGTTGGGAAGCTGGGATTTTAAAGTTAATGTTACTTGACTTGACCAGCAAATACCTGATAGGACCTCAGTTCACACTCAGATCTCCTTGACCCTAAAACCCATAGCTCTCCACTCACTCCCTTTGCTGCCTCTCTAATTGTCAGTGATTGGGACGCTGAATTTTTTTCTTTTCTTGGGCCCTGAAACTATGGTTAAAGGTCTTTGTTCCAGTTCCTGACATTTTTTTCAATTGCAGCAAATATTTTCTTTCTCCCTTAAAGGCTGTCATAAATTCATAAAGTTGTAACAAAGTATTGGAGGACATGAAGGAGCCTGATTCAGAGAAATGTTTGGTCAGACTTAGCAGGAATATGACACATTGGGCAGTGCAGAAGAGAAAAGGAAGGGAAATTAGTCCAGTGATGCTGTTTCTTGTCCTGTTTGAAAGCCTAGAGCGGGTCAGTTGCCTTCTGTGGCCCCTGCTTGTCTCCGGGGTCCTTATTCTGGAGCCACAGAGTGACCAAAGCCCTTTTGATGAAACATTTACCATCCAGCTTGCCTAGCGACGGGAAATAGAGTCCCAGAGTCCCGTGGTGCTTTGACTCAGCTTTTAGTTGGCTAAGACTGAATCCTAAAAATAACACTATTCTGCCCTCTACGTTACTTCACTTCTCTTTCCTTGATCCTCATAGTCTTTTTTCTTTTTTTAAAGATTTATTTATTTATGCATACAAAACTGGGTGCAGGCCAGAGGTGCAGGGGCCAGGGGTGAGAGGATTCACCACAGACAGAGTGGGGAGCAGAACAGGCAGATTCATTGAAGTACACTGCTGAGGGGAGCAGCGGATGAGACAGGAGAGGTCTGCTGCACCATGTGGGTCATCTCCCTGGCCGGGGATGGAACTCATGCCACAGTGGCTGCGGACAGCTTCATAGTGCTGAGACTTAACCCCTTGCGCCACAAGGGAGTCTCCATAGTCTTTTTTTCCTAATCATGCTACAACTTCTTGAAATTCATCTCATGTCTGTGACTGGGAGTCAGATCTGAGTCCTGAATAGGACTTACTGTGATTGCACGTAGGCCAGATCTCCACCAAAGTTGAAAGGAATTAATGTGAAAAAGAGAAAATCACCTGGCCACTGCCTGTCCCCAGAGTGACCCTGAACCTTGTCACTCATTGTTACCCCTTTCTGTTAGGGCAAGGGGTGGATGGTGCCTCTGATAACTTGATTGATTAAATTATTAGATGCTTGAGAAAATTGCACATGTTAACACCTTTTGTTTTTTTGGACCAGGATTCCTAAGGAAATTACAGTGAGTAATATTCACCAGGCCATTTGCAACATTCCTTTTCTGGACTTCCTCACAAACAAACACATGGGGATATTGAATGAGGACCAGTGAATGGAATGAAGATGCCCCTAGAGAAGCAAGATTTGATGTTGTATCTGAAGCCTTGAACTATGACAGCTCCTGTTTGGAGAAGGAGGTTGTTTTGTGTGCCTCAGAATGTCATGGCTACCAAGTCATTGCCTCCACTTAATTCAGTGTTTAGTCCAGATCAAAGCCCTTTAGGACAGAAGTATCTTGCCCGATGATAGAGTGAAGCTGTGAATGGGTGCATGTGCTCTCGGCTTGCATTTACTTGCCCGCTGTGAAGGCCCCACAAGAGGGTCTCAGAGTTGAGTTGACCAGGCTGTGTATCCTCCTCTCTTGAGTGTGCCCAAGGGGGCACCAGGGACCTAGCCTCCAGGAGGCAGAAAATGAGACCAGCAGCTTTTTGAGATTCTGCCCATTTGTGGGCTAGGCTTACCCAATAGTTACCCACTAGCATGTGGAGGGGGATTGGGCCTCAGCACTCGGCAGGTACCATGGTGTGGAAGAGCCACACTCAGCTCTTGAGGCAGTGAGGCAGCTACGGGAAGTGGTGATGCTGTGCAGAACATCACAGAGGCCTGGGAGGCTGCAAACCGAGCGGAGATCTGAGCACAGGGACATACTGCAGCCAGTGTCAGAGGATTGTCAAAGGATAGACAGATCCCAGCGTAGGTCAGAAAACTTTGTCTACAGCCAAGAAGCTCTTCATGTGTTAGTAACAGGCAGCCTTCACAAAGCCCTGGCACTTGGCAGGCTTAGCAGCTTACTTCGTGTGCTTGCTGGGCAGAGCTGGGTCTGCACCGTCGCATGGTCTGCAGGAACTTCTGCTGAATCCATGCTGAGTGGCCATTGGGGAGCAGCCTCTGGGACAGGCTCTGCTGGGATTATTTGTCCCACCAGTGGACTTAGTGTCCTGTTCTTTGTCAAGTTTTTCCCAAGAAAAGTGTTTCAAAGAAACACTTGTGAGTGCCTTAAAGGTAGAGAGATAACTGCTGAAGCCAAGAGACAGGGATGTCGGTGCTCAGAAGCAATGACAGTGACAGTGGATTGTGTTCATAACCAGAGACCCTCTCCGTGGGAAGGAGAAGTGAATAAACACAGGATGGTTAGCAGTGCCCATGTGATGTCCAATTTCATTAAAGATACTCTGTACCAAGTCTCATAACATAGTCTGTGTGGAAGAAAGAAGACACACTCAGTTAGGAATCTGCTCAAAGAAACTTTGAAACCTATGAGTCATAGAGAAACTTATCCAAGCAGCATAATTCATGTTCTTTACGTGTCCTTCAGAAGTTTGAGTCAGGAAAAGTAGTCAGGGAGGTGATATGAGAAATCTGCCTTTTCTTTATTCAGCATCTGTGGGTTGCAAACACAGAAGAAAGTATTTGGTAAGGCGTAGGGCATGCCCTGGCTTTGTAGTAAAACCATATCGTATGCAAAGGCTCAGATATTCTAGATGGAACTTCTGCAAGCGAGGTTAATAGTGTATAGATTCATTCAGCAGTGGACTGTGACAGATCTACAGGATGGAAGATTCAGTCCAAGTGACAACAGATTCACTTATTTACAGGTATGAACGCTTAAAAGAAATTATCTTTTTGCAAAAGAAATATTAAATGATTTAACAATCCCCATATGTGTTAATGTTTCAGATGTATTTGTATCATAATGTGTAACATAACTGTGTAACAAAAATATCTACAATAAACCTTTTAGTATTTGTGATGTGTTTTGCAGACTTTGAAGCACCACACTCTGGTGGGGTTCCTCATTAGGCCAAAAAGAACTGGCATGGGACAAAGGCATAATATTTATTTGTATATATAAATTGATTCTACTTCTTTCCAAAAAGAATTTGTAGCTGCACAAGATGACAGTTACATAAGGATTACTTTACATAAAAGTCTAAAAAAAATTTGGAAAATACAAGCTGACCCTGAACATGGTTTCGGACCCCTTGAGACCAAGGAACCACATAGTTGAGCACAGAGCTGCTTCAAAGCCCAGCAAGGTGGGAGATAGCTTCTGCCAATAGAGCAGCATGCTGGTTTCTCTCCAGAATAGAAGTGGTCGGTGCTGATGTCCCAAGGAAGGACTCCCGTGACAGTCCTGCTGTGACCATCTGCTGTCACAGTGGCTGAAAAATTAGAAGCATTTCAGAAGTGACTGCTTTTTACATCAGCCCTTCATGAGAGCTAACAGCTTTGAAGGCTTTTGACTCATGAAAGGCAAGAATTTTTGCAAGGAGAAGGAACTGAGCTACCACCCAAGTAACTGCCTCGGGACCCAACTCCACTTCGTGTCAGCCTGTAGGGAGTTGAGTTTGGAAGAAAGAGCGGCGGCGTTGTGTAGACCCCTCTCCTGAATGTTAATTGTCTCAGCCGGGGTTTTGACAGGAGCCCCAGAATGGGCAGTTATCAGAGTCGGGCATTGTGAGTGGGTCCTGTTTGGAGGGAAAGTAACCCCATCTGCTCGGGAGGGGCTGCAGGGATGGGGTTTCCCCAAAAAACATTTTGGAGTTTGGCCTGACACACTGGAGCTGTGCACTGCAGCACACAGTACTGGTACTTGAGTCTGAATGACTACAGGTCACCCCAGGGAAGGGACGGCGTGCGTCCGAGTACAGCGCCGTGGCTGAGGGAGGCAGCTACGGGCAGTGCTGACTCTGGTTACAGAACAACACTGTACTTTCTTTTGACTGAAATCAGTGAACAGATTAAACTGCTTTTTATTTTTTAAAAACTTCTCTTTACAAAATTAATACAAAAATGTTTATTATATAGGAACTTTATCAAATATAGTAAGGTGTAAAACCTTAAACTACCCGTAATTCCCTTCTCAAAGCTCACCGCCGTCAGTATTCCCGGGCATGTCCTTGCGCGTGTCACACACGTGCCGTGTATGGGCTGGGACCTCAAGGCTGAGGCTTGTCTCAGCTGTTTCTTAAGGCCAATAACACGATGGAAGCGTTATTAAGCTCTCGAGAGAGAGGAAAGGTGGTTTCTTCAGAACTCGGCTTTCCCAGGAGGTAATGAAATCTACCAAGGAAGGTTATGACTGGGTTGGCACCTCGTGTGCCATCCAGGGAAGGTTGCTGCCCACCATGCGGTGTGATGCGGGCCTGCTGAGAGCGACCGCAGATGGAGCAGTGCTCAGAGGAGAAGAGAGCCTGTCCCCTGTCCCCTGGGCCGGGCAGGCGGGCCGGGTGGGGAGGGTAATTTTAAGGGCGCGTGGCAGCCAGCACAGAAGCGTGAATCCTCTCAGGGGCGTGGGGGGCGGGGGGGTGTCACCCTCACTTTGCCGAGGAGAAATGGAAGCTCAGCCTGCACACGGCTAGTGAGGGAGGAGGGACCTGAGCCCGACTACCTTCCAACACAGCCCCTTTGCTGTAGGGGAGGAAAGGGGGAGATGCGCCCGGGAACACCATGTGAGCTGCAGCCCAGAGTCAGGACTTCCGCGCCTCCAAGGGATGCGAGCAGCAGCCATGACACAGTTAATCCTCGTTACCAAGAGACAGGATAAAGGAAGACGTAGGAGAAGGCGCTCGTGTTTATAGTTAATTTAAGGAAATAAGTTAACAAATTGAAATAGTACATTTTTGCATTTTAGTAAAATCTGAGCTTGTACCGTTAATCTGTTCATTTCCCACGGAATGCCCAGCAGGCAGCCTCTCTTCCCTCAGAAACATCTAACATGCAAACCAGGGACATCTGAAATAATAGAACCTTTGTGTAAGCATATGGTTTTTGTTTTCCTTTAAATTATTCTCAGAGCATTTTCTTTGCCAGAATGAGGGAAGGTCTGTCTACAGTGCTAGCACCTCTGAGGGGGCGCCCCCTTTGCAGCCTGAGCTGGAAATGTGGCCCTGCCACCTTAAGTGGGTCTGAAGCCAAGAGGCCCCTTTGTTCTCACCAGGCAGGAGCCACTGTGACTGTGAGTTGCAAGCGAGCGAGAAGGATCCAGAGAGATACTGGAATGACCTGATCAAAAACTGCCTAGACCTGTGCCTCTGATTTGTAAAAAGGGACAGAAACTCAACTGTTTGAAGGGCCCTGTGCAGAGTGGTGACCAGGCTTGTTCCACAGACCCCCCCCCCACTGGCCGGAATTGATCGAGAAAGTGGAGAAAGCTTTCCAAAGACAAGTGGGTTGTGCTACCACGGCGGGCAGCGAGGTTCCGGAACAGGCAGGGTGCAGCCCAGGCAGGGTGGTATACAGGACGTTTTAAGATCTTTCAGGGAATGAGGCAAATGCCACCTTCCAAAATACACTCCCAATTCTTAGCCAGGGGGCCTGGGAGCTCCCTTCCAGTCATCTGTATGCTGGGGGTGGGGAGCTGGAATTAGTAATAAAATGGGGACTTCAACACCCACCGAGGTAACCTCACCCATGCACTCAGTACTTGCAGCGCTCACCCCAGGGGACATGTTAAAACAGGTCATTTTGACCATCAGGTGTCTCTGAAATGGAAACCTACGGCTGACATCACTGTTTCCTTGGGACACTTCTTCCTCCTGCTCAGCATCTTGAGTCACATGCAGGTGAGAACCTAAGGTTTCTTGAACATAGACGTGTGGGGCCGTGTGTGTCCAAGGACATGGTCTTGGGCGGGTCACACACTCATCATGCAGCCCGGGAGAACAACAAAGTGGACATCACTGCTTCTTCCAAGGGCCTGTTAGTCCATGTTCAGCCCCGATGCACCTGTACAGTTTACAGCAGAATTCCTCTCCGGGTTCTTCAGCCTTAAAAACTTGAGAGGTGGCCAGAGCGCAATTCCAAAAGCGATCCGAAGCCTCCACACGCTCCTCGAGGAAGAAGTGGACGGTGGGGCGGGGAGTCGAGCAGGGTGGTGCGCGTCCATCTGCCCCTGCTGCGCCAGGCCCCGTGCAGCTAGGAGAGGAGCCCTCAGAGAGCGAAGGGCCCTCTGGCGGCAGGGAACCTCCCTGATCTCACCCCAACCCCCGGCAGTCTCCCCTCTTCGTGGCTGTCACACATTGAGGATCCGCG
Source organism: Talpa occidentalis (assembly GCF_014898055.3). Classification (NCBI taxonomy): domain Eukaryota; kingdom Metazoa; phylum Chordata; class Mammalia; order Eulipotyphla; family Talpidae; genus Talpa; species Talpa occidentalis. Next base: position 30,703,568 of record NW_023604295.1, read on the forward strand.
GAGCTGACGCCTGAAAGATGGCAGAGGGGTTAGGAGCAAACTTCTTTCTCACCTCGGGGACCTGAAAAATGACATTATGGACTATCAGTGGGGCATTTTCCTGAGCTGCTCCCATCCCCCATGTCCAGGAAAGAATTCCCTCCTCCCTTCCTGTCTTCCTGGGGCTGAGACTACTAACCTGAAGGGTCTGGGCGGAGTATCCGCAGGGGGCAGGGTCACTGTACTAGAAGGTCAGATACACAGTGAACCTGCCTTCCAGTCGGCCCCTCGTCCTGCCCCTGCCCTGCCTCCTTTGAAATGGAGTCAGGAAGCTGAACAGCCCCCACCTCCCTCTGTGTTACCACAAAGCCAGGCACACAGGCTGAGTGGTCAAGGGTAAGAGTGGGGCTTATGAGGAAGGACACGCTTTGCTCATCAGAGGAGCCAGCTCTGGGTTGGGGGGTGGGGGGGCAAGCCCACTGGCTAATGACAGCCCCGTAGCTTTCTGTTGAGGGACTTCAGTTTGGGTGCTCAGACGCTGCCGTCCCTGGGCATTTTACACCATCAAAAATCTGGCATCTGGACCCTAACCTGGGGCAAGAGCTCTGCCTCTGCACCCCCATAACCGTGGTCCGGCCCTGTAGGGTAAGGAAAAATGTCAGGCTTTCCTGCCCTCCCGCCATCAGGATAGATGGTGGATCCTTGCGGTCCTGAATGCATGCCTGATGGCGGGCACCTGGAGTAGGGTGTGGGCCTAGGTAGATGGGATTCAGCTGGGCTGAGACTGGGCTTTTTAAGGGCGGCGTCACGGGGACGCCAGGAGAAGCCGAAAGAGAAGCCGAGAGAGAAGCAGAGAGAAGGCCGGAGATCCCAGATAGAGGGAAGACTTGCTGGGGGCTGGGAGGCCCGCCAGCCTCCGGGCCCCCCAGAACCCCTGCCTGCCGTGCACCTGGTAATCTAAATAAAAAACCTGCAAAAGCTACTGAGGACTCTGACGACTCCTTCACCAGGTCTGCTGGATCAGAAAACCTGCACTGTGGTCCTTCCTGCCCCTACCGGCCCTCTGCCCGCAGCACCGCTGACCTGGAAGCTGGCCCCAGGGTTGCTGTCCCATCTGGAGGAATGGGTTGTGATGACGGTGGCGGGTTTCGCCTTTGTGGGTCTCGATGGCTTCACTGCAGTCCAGGCCTGGAATTCCTGCCTGAAACGGAGAACATGGTTGCAGCCTGGCACAGATCAGCTGTCCTGGCCCAGCGCTTCCCACAATGGCCTTGCGTGTCCACCGCTGGAGCCTGCTTCTGCGCCAGGTGCGCCTCTCCCCTTCAAAGGCTGAAACACCGGGGGAAATGCACTCCCCAAAACACCCAGCTCCAGGGAGACCGGGTCTGTCTGCAGCTGACCTGCTCTTCACTTCTGAGCGCCCACTGTGAAGTCAGCTCACCTGAACCCCCGAGGGAGCGGGAGCAGAAACACCTTCAGGTGCAGATGAGCCAGGCCCGGGCTGTGCTGAAAGCAAGGGCCGAGCTCAGTCAGCAGCTGGACCTTGTTCACCCCAAACTACAATCACTTGCTACACAGGTCTCCAGCATCCCGTTTTGTCTCTAGGCCACTTCAAAGGGCCCTAAAGACCTAGTGAAGATCGGCTGCCTCCAGCCCAGGGCACTGGTGACCCTTATGCCCAGAGGACGGGGGTGCCGGCCTGGACAGCTCCCACACAGCAGAGGGCCTTCATGCCTGCTTGACTGAGAAGGAAAAAACAAGGTTCAGTATTGGGTTTTTTTGTTCGTTTGTTTTGTTTTTAAAGATTGATTTATTTATGCATGCAAGAACGGGGTGCAGGCCAGAGGTGTCGGGGTGAGAGGATTCACCAGAGACAGAGTGGGGAACAGAACAGGCAGACTGACTGAAATACACTGCTGAGGGGAGCAGCAGGCAAGTCAGGAGAGGTCTGCTGCGCCGTGTGGGTATCTTCCTGGGTGGGGATGCACTCGTGCTGCAGTGACTGCGGACAGCTTCACAGGCTGCGTCTTAACCCCTTGCGCCACCAGGGAGGCCTGACAAGGTTCAGTATTGTTTAGTTTTTTTATCTTAATTCTGCAAAAGAATCAGTCATGGTAACCGTCTCAAAAACTCCAAGCTGGCCTGCTTTCACGTGGCTCTGTGCCCGTGAGCAAGGGAGTGGGGAGGACCAGTGGTCTGCAGAGGGGAGCTGGCTCCCTGGAGAGAAAGGTGGGCAGCACCCAGTTCCAAGTCCCGGAAGAAGCATTCTTTTGTCAATAAGATTTAATTCCTCTCACTGGTAAAAACCTACTTCTTTTGACTCTGCCAATTCCCCTGCCAGACAGTAGGCTCGGGGAGGCAGATACCTGTGTCCACAGGAGCCCTGCGCCGGGCAGCAGGAGTGTGTCCGCTGCCTGGGGGCACCCACGTGTGGGCTGGGTCCTCTCATCTCATCCTGCTTATCGCACTAGCTGCACATGGCCCGGCCCCAAGCTCAACAAAGCCGTCCTTTCTCCTTGGCGGCAGCACAGCTGGCACCACTGGGCGGGCGGCGTGTGTGGGAGCAGCTGTGTCTGTCCGTGGTCAGCACTCGGTACCAGGAGGCGAGGCAGGCCAGGCCCTAGCAGATCACTTCTGCCCTGACGCTGCAAGGTCCCAGCGACCGGCTGCCCAAACCATCTGCCGCTCCATTTCTCCTGGGGAGGCAGGAGGGCCTCCCTGGGAGTGCCCGTCTGTCCCCAAACTGCCGCTCAGGCCGGAGCCCAGCCTTGCACCTGGCAGCCCGGGCTTGCTGCCCCCAGGATGGCCACAGGGTGCCAGAGCCAGGGCTGAGCAGCACTGGCCGAGGCTGCCCCTGGGACCTCAGGTGATGCCGGAGGGGGCTGTGGGGGGATGGAGTGAGAAGGACCCGGGCACTGCCTGGGAGAGGACAAGGCGGCTTAGCGGTTCTGGCCAAGATCATAAAGATGCAGGACCAGCCAGGTCTACGTGCCTCCCCCTCCACCTCACATGGACCTCAGCTGGACTGGGGCTGCAGTCCCTCCCACCCAGGAGTAGGGGCCGGATTCAAATCCCCAAGCCCTCTGAACCTGTTTCCCCTGCTGAGAAGTGGGCTCCACGGGTTAGGTGCTTTGGGGGGGGTAGGGGGGAGTGGGGAGTGAAGTCTTAATCGTTAACCCTTCTCTGACCACCAGGCAGATGGCTAAGGACAGAGTGGAGAGGGAGGAGCTGGTCAGTGGCGGGCCCGCTGCGCTGCGCACACGACCAAGCCAGGGCTTTTCAGGTTGGTTCTGGAGACCAGGGCCAGGAGAGACTCCTTCGGTAGAGTAGTGGCAGCCACGACTGCGCCCCTATCTTGGCTTCCTCAGATGTGTGCATTTTCTGTGCTTTGTGAATTTCTTTAAACGGGTCACTTAGATAATGTGCCTCTTGCAGGAAGGCAGGCAGGGTAGAGATGCTCGTGCCAAGTCCCAGGACTGGGAGGCGGAGGGCCCAGAGGGCAGGTGGCATGGCACTGGGGGAGCCACAGTCAGCCGCGGGTGCAGGGCCCCAGGCTGCCACGCTGCTGCTGTTTCCCTTACAAATGAGGAAAGGGTCAGAGAAGCGGAGTGAGAAACCAAGTTTCTACCCCAGGAAGTGAGAGCTCCAGAATCCCAACCCCTGTTCCGCCACTGAAGGCAGAACCCAGGTCAAGAGAGTAAGTGGCTGCTAACCTGGGGGGTACAGGTGTGGTCTCTGAAATGAGACAAACAGGCATGTGCAGAAAGGGGACGGCAAGAATTCAGCTGATTCCAGAGGGTGCAGTCCTGGTGGTGTTGGGGGGTGGGGGACAGTGATAATCCCCAGCAAGCCGTGAGCCTAGTTCTTGGTACTTGATAAGCAGGGAGTAGTAACGAGTCCCCTCAACATCGCTAGAGTTGGGAGGACCTAGGAAGACTTCGAAGCAACCACCAGCTCAACATGATGAGGGACAGCTTCTAAGGGCCAGTCTCTGCTAGATCATTCCAGCCAGGAAAGCTCAGCCCCACACATGCAGCTCACTCCTGGCTAGCAGCTCTTCATTACAAAGTGCTCCCTTCCCTGAGCCGTAGCCGCTCCCTGCAAACTCCACCACCGGGCCTGACGGGGCCAGAGCTGTGGCTCAGCCTCTGCCAGGCCCCAGCACGCTGTCCACGGTCAGGCAGCGTGGCCTGAGCACCTGCGTGCTAGACACCCCACAACCAACACCCACTCAGGGTCAAGTGCCGTAAACACCACACACCCATGAAGGAACAGGGGGGGACAGGGGATGTTCTGCGAGTCCTGATCATGGCAGTGGCACCCAGGTACATACAAAAGTCAGCCGCACACACGATGGATGGATTTTACTGTGTGGAAATTATATCTCAATACAGTTGACTTGCAAATAATAAAATTGAGGCAGAACATTCATGCCTTTGGTCCCTTTAATTCCACAGGTAGGAATTTATACTAGAAAAATTATGAGCAAAGATTTAGCTGTAAGGATGATTATCGTAGTTTTCTCTCTATAAATTATGTTTAAATGGTAGCACATGTGCATGGTTTTTTTAAGGCAAATGATCTGAAAGAGTGAAAAGTCGGTGTCCTTCCACATCTATCCCACCCCCTTCTCTCCCCAAAGTTTACCATTTTCTCATCCATCCACGCAGAGATATCCTAACATGTGCTTGTCAGTACCCCTTTTAAAAACACAAGTGGCAGTGTGCTTGCGTGCTTGTGTGTGTGTGTGTGTGTGTGCGTGAGAGAGAGAGAGAGAGAGAGAGAGAGAGAGAGAGAGAGAGAGAGAGAGGGAGGGGTGTAGCTATCAAAGATTATCAGTACATCTGGGCTTCCCAGCAGCCCATCCTACAGCCTGGACAGGTCACCAGTCCTGTCCAGAAGGCCGTGGGACTGTTCCCTCTGCACTGTACAGTGTTGCAGTGAGCCTCACACTCCAGCCAGCTCCCTTCCCTAGTTCACCGCACCTTGTAGGGAAAAATCCTGGAAGTGAAGTAACTGGACCAAAGGAACAATGTTTTTAATGGCCCCAACTCCTGTTAGTACCCAAATTAGAAACAGGGACCCTAAGTATTCAATGCTAGGAGTAATTAATGTCTGGCCATATACTAACATATGAATAAATATCCATAGGATGAAATAAAATGCTGCAAATCTATTAAAATTCACATTGCAAAAGAACATCTAGTAACATGGACACACACCCAAAACAGGTGAAGAAATAACAGCACATGCAAGCCTTAAACCCAGACGCACGCTGCCATAAATCAAGGATTAGGAAGAACCAGCTTGGAGTGGAGTGACAAGGGGACAATCAAATTTTCTGTTGTAATTTCCAATTTTTCTACAGAGTAGCTATCACTTTTGGGATGAGAACAAGGGAGAAAGCACTCAGTTGTCCCGGGGACAGAACTGAGGAAGGGGTGTGCCAGGGGAGGACCCCAAGACCTGTCCGTCCTCAGGAAGGCCGGGTCAGCCGCCCTCAGTCAGGGGGAACCCCAGTGGCCCACCCCCTTGAAGTGCGGCGCTGGGTCCTCCCCACCAAGCCCCCAGCAGGGGTACCCCACCGGAGGGAGGCGGGGCGGTGGGCGTGGGCGTACCCCACCTACGGTTAGGTTAGGCCCCCCTGGAGGAAGCTGACGGGGAGCAGCTTCACCTCAGTGGGAGGCAGCCTTCCGCGCGGGGCTGCCCGGGGGAGCGGCTGTGAGCGAGGGAGTGAGCTCCCCGTCGGCGGAGGCGCTCCTCGCTGAGTCCCGAGCCGCGGAGGGACGCCCCGAAATCAAAGGGGAACCTCCGAAGGCGCCCGCGGCTCTCGAGGGGGTGTGGGGTGGGCGCTCCAGGCGCCTCCCCTGTCCGACCCACCGCGGCCCTCCCGGCTCCGGCCTCAGTTGCCCGCGGCCGCGGGGTCCGGCGCGCGCTCCCCGCCCGCAGCCCGTACCTGTAGGACGTGGTGGCCGCGGCAGGCGCGTCCGCGTCGCCGACGGGGAGCACGGGGAGCACGTAGACCCCGCCGCCCCGCCGCGCCGGGGGCTTGCCCCGCCGGCCCCCGCCCCCGGCCCCGGCCCGCGCCCCGGCCGCGCATCTCTGGGGCCCGCGGGCGCCGTCCACACGCCGAAGTCCCGCTGGTACTGCGTGAGCGGCACGGCCCGGCCCGGGGCCCGCGCGCCTGCGGGGGACGCGCCCCTGCGCGAGGCGGCGCCGCCCGGGCCCGGCTCCTCGCTCTCGAGGTCCGAGTAGCTGTGCAGGGTCAGCGGCACCGCCACGTCGGAGCGGTCCAGCTGGTTCCAGCGCCGCGCCAGGCAGCACAGGCGGCTGATGCAGGGCCACGCCATGCCGGCCCGGCGCCCGCCGCGCGGCTCCCCGCGCTCCCGGCCGCCCGCCCCCGCCCCCGCCCGGCGGCCCCGCCCCCGCGGCCCTCCCCGCGCCGCCGCAGCGCCGCCCCTGGCTTGGGGGTGGCCGTCCGGGAGGGGGGCTGGGGACAGTCCTGAGGCTCAAGGCTGGAGGGGGCGCCGGGCGGGGGAGAGCCGGGGCTGGAGGGGCGCAGAAGCGGGAGTGCCCAGGCGGGGAGGGGGGAGGGTTGGAGCCGCCTAGAGGGATTCACAAGTGTCCAACTTGAAGAATATTTTATTAATTGAATCCAAAGTTCCCTGAATGCTCTTATAAACCGGTTCTGGCTTCGAGAGGCCGAGGGCCGGGCGAGGAGAATTCCTGGCTGATCGCTCTCAGCACCCAGGCGCAGGGGTTGTGCCAGGCTGCACCGCAGGGGCTCGCGCGCACCGGGGGCACAGAGGGGAGGTGCAGTGATGAGGGGGTCAAAGGGATCCCCGAGAACACGTGTTAGAATCTGACTGCGAGTCACAGACTCTCTGCCTTTACTGTGCTAAATTTGTGATAACCAATCCAGTTTTCGTTGAGAATTGGCATTATCTTTCAATCGACTTTCCCCTAATTTTAAAATTTCCAGTTTTAAAGCATGACCACAAAGGCTTTAAAAAGTCACTTGGGGGGGGGGGGAATTCAGTTAGCTTTAGAAAGGTGCTACAAATCTTTGGCCACTGTGCTATGCAAGCCCCCCAGCCTCTGTGCATGCATTTGCATTCACTGCAGAGCAAAGCCTGGTTAATCATCCAGGGAAAGGTCAGTTTAGTGCATGACAAAGCATCAGCAACAACTTCCTGGTTACTGTCAAAAAGCTCCCTGAATATTTGACAAATGTGTTTGGTGTGCTTTGCAGATCAATTACTAATAATGCTGTTGAGACAGCATTAATTATCCAGCGCTCAGTATCAAGCACATTCTTGGCCTCTCCCATCTGCATTTCAGAGGACTGCAGCACAGCTCCCGCCAGTGAGAATCCAGATTCCTCTCCCAAACCATTGCCTGTCTTAGCCAGAGTCACAGCCCCGCACCCACAAAGAATCCCTGATTACATACCTCTGAGGTACCTTTGTGAAAACACCCTGAACCAGGGTCCTGCACCCAGAAAATATGATGACTAAAATATCCTGCAGAAAACAAAATGCAGTTCTCGGTTTTACTTCAAACAACAAAGAAGTAAAACCTCCCTCTGTGCTTGGACATTGCTGGCACGGAGCTGTGAGCTGGAATCGGGAACAGCAGGAAGTAGGAGGCAGACTGCCCACCTGGAGTGAAGGAGGGTGGCTGGGATGGGGAAGGGTACACCAGAGGCAGCAGAGGCTGGACCATGGGGGGCTTTAGTGGCACCACTAAGGAGATTGAAGTTTTCCTAGGCAGCAGCAGAGAATGACTGGTGTTTATAGCACTCTGTGGCCATAAAGAGACATTTTAGAGATCAGCTGGAGAAGAGTCTCACAGACCAGGTTAGAGATGAGGGACTGAAGTAAAGCAGGCACTGGGAGCAGAGAGGAGCTGGATTGTATAAATAAGCCAGGAGTGACATTTGGGGGGCTTACACAGTACCTAAAACCATGCCTAGCATGCCAAAGACACATTTACTAGGTACTGAGATATTCAGTGAGTGCCATGCTCAGAAGACATCTTCTTGAAGGTAACAAGCCCCAAGTGCACTCACTCAAGAAGTGTATATAGAATGAGAGAAAACTGCAACTAGGGGGTGCATTCCAGGGGACCCCACACTTAAGCAGTGGAGATGCACAGCCTGAGAGGCACATGCGCCTGGCAGAGTATTGTGGGGTGATCTGTGTCAGCAGAGAAGTGGAGATGACCAGGTACAATATCCCAGTGGGCAAAGGAGGGAGAACAACCACACAGGATGACACTAATGCTTGGGCTTCCAGAGCTGGGTGGTCTCTGACTTTCAAGGTCCCTCCAGAAAACACTACACTCTTCAAAGTCTCCAGCATCAAGGGGTATTATGAACAAGGAAATGCTTTGGGGATTTGACCTTCTAAATTTTCCTTCCCTAACCACCCCAAAGCAGGCAGAGAAATGTGTCTTCATCTGTTTTCCTGGCCTGCCCACGGTAAGACATGAATTTCATTTTGGACTCCATATGGACGTCCATGTGATCTCAGCCTCCCATCTCTGCAAAACACTTCTTGCCGCATCTGTATGTCACAGGATTAGCATTAGTATTCAGAAATGTGAAAACACATCAGCGTGACCTTGGGCAGCACATGTTCGTGCTCTCTCTCTCTCTCTCTCTCTCTCTCTCTCTCACACACACACACACACACACACACACACACACACACACCTGCCTGCCCTAGATCCTTACTGGCAAAATGAGGGCTGGCTCAAAAAATTCTCTCCCCAAAAGGAAAAAAAAAAAATCCTCTCCTATAAATGACAGTTTAGAATAGAATCCTCTGCCTGTAATAGCTGGTACTTCACAGTAGGAAAATCTGGTTTGGTGGAAAAAGGAACTGCCAGATCCTGGACAGTCCCTGTGGGCCGGGCACAGGGTGAGGGGGCGAGGCTCCGGCTCCTTTCCCTAGAGCTGATGCTCAGTGCCCGCGCCGCCCAGCCAGAGCCTCCCCAGAGCAGAGGCTTGAGATTTCGCAAAAACTTTTGAAATGACCATAAGACTAAAATCTCTTCTGGAAATCCTTTCAAGAAAAACTTAATTCTCAATTACGTTTCCTAGAATTTCAACTACAAGGTTAAGAAGTGGGCGGCGCCCTGACGCTGGCCACTATCTGTTTCAGCAAGACGCTTCGATTCCTAAGATGCAATTAGGCTCAGACTCCAGTCTGAATTTATCCAAGATACTTCCTTCTGACTCTTAATTTAGCTACAATTTTAACCTAGAAAGCAAATCCTAAAAATAGCTTGTTGTATATGCCACTCACTGCCAGAAAACATTACCTTTCTTGGGAAAATTTAGAAAATACCGCAGTTATTTCAGGCCATGCCAGAGAGGAGATGTTCTCAGCGTTTATCTGTCAGCGGAGGAAAGCCAGGGGTGGGCAAGTCAGTAAAAGGAGCAGAGACGCGCGAGCCAACGCACAACACAAGCAGGTCTCTCCCCATGGGCCCTGCCCTGGCTCCCGGCTCTGACCGTGTAGGCGTAACGGCAGCAAGGTGCTCTTCAAAACAAGATGCACACCCTTTGTTTACAAACTAGAGATATAAACCTTTATTTCACAACTTTGTCATAATTCACTTTCGAGAAAGACATGCAGGGGAGACTGGGTGCTGGCTATCTTCCAGGCAGGAGCGAAGATGAGGTCGCTCCGGGGCTGAGGCTTCCGGGGTTTCAGGCCGCGCAAAGCAGATGCGCAGGTGCTGACCAACTCCAGTTACTTAGAGCCGCCACCTCCTTTTTTGGGGCCATTCGTTCTCATTTCATGCCAAATTTTCACTAGAGGCTCCCTGTTCTTCCAGATGAGTTCATGACCATAAGTAATATACCATCTGGGGGAAAGAAAAACAAACCAACATTCAAACAGTATGACATACAAATTGGAGTGCTGTGGTGAAATCAGGTTGACATTTTAAAAATGGAATGCCACTGCCAATTACTATCTACCTTATTATAATAGCTGGCTAACTGATTTAATGTAACTCAATGATTTACAGAGTACGGCTTACCTCTCACATACATAGTATGTAAAGGGACAAAGTCAGATGGGCCCGCCTGTGAACGCTGACAGGTGTGGGTACTTCACACACGCTACACTTTTGACTCACATGGGTTACCACAGACTTGAAGAACCCAAGTCTGAGAGGAAGTCATTTGCCTGAGGTGCTAACAGCTTCTAAGTGGTCAATTAAGGACTCACGAGTCTGAGTGATGCTATACTCTGACTCCTTTTACTAAGGATAAGAAATGTCAGCATGAGAGACTACTGAGGATGGCTATCATAGCTTAAATGCCATTTGTCATCTCTTGCAGGGCTATACCAAGGTGGTCTGCTGATCCCAAGCTCTGCCCGCCCTTTAAAATACAGCTCAAATCCCCACCTTCCTGTTAAAAACGGCCTAAAAGTTACCAGCAGTAATGAGGTGAGGAAGCTGAATCACTGAGAGATTTATAACTTAACTTGCTCAGCGTGCACAACTAGGAACTGCCAGAACAGAGACTAGAACCCAAATCTGATCCCAAAGCCTGTACTCTGAGCAGCAACCACAGGCAAGGAAAAGAGCGAGCACAAATGAGAGCAGCCCACAGGTCCCAGCTACTGAGGCCGGGTGCGCTACTCAAAGGGCCGCACAGACCCCAAGGAGAACTCAGAGAAGGCACCTAGCTCCCCCTTCCAGGGCTGGCGGAAGGCTGGGAGGGTTTCTGGAGGAGGTAGGGGTGATTTGGAATGTCTGTTAATCAAAATTTTTATTATTGAAACCTTTATTTTGGCCCTGATTGTTCCCAAACAGATTTCATGTTCCCTGAGGCAGAGACCATATTTTGTTGATCTTTGCATCTCCCAGACACCTAACTAAAAAAAACCAAAACACAAAACGAACAAACAAAAAAATCACTGCTCTATCTGGCTCCAATTCACATAAGAATAGCAGTTTAGTGTTTTAACATATTTAACGTTCTTAACGTGTGTTTTTCTATAATAAAGGGCTTGAATTATACCTGAATCTAAATATTCACCACAGTTAATCTATACATGTATACAGTTAAATTTTAGTTAAAATCAGAGTCACCTTTAAAATTTTAAAAGTTAAAGAAAAAACAGTAAATTTATAGAAAATGGCTTTTTAAAAGCATGCAAATTCATAGGCATCTAACAAAATTCTTTTGAGTTAAATTCTCTGGTGAACTTAGAACAAGAGATTCAAATGCAATTGTAAAACTCTCACAAGAAATGAATCACTTGTTGGGAACTGCCCATTAATAAAGAGACTCTGAAATAAGCTGATTTAAAAGATCTGGGGAGACACTTTATTTTACAGGTACACTGTTCTGAGTATACTCATCAGTCCAAATGTAACTGGTCATTGGGCTAAATTAAAATTAGAACACCTCAAAGTGACCACTTCTGAGGTATTGTTTTGCTGCTGCAGCAGCCGCACAGTTAGTGCTCTGTCTGCAACTCCAGGGCTCATGTGAGCTCTGTGACCTTGGACAAGTTCCCTTCTTTTAAACAGTTTCCTTTGTGTAAAAGTATTAAATTTTAAGAGGACTTTAAGAGTATTAGTCCAGAAAGTGCAAACTTTCAGTTGAAAGAGAGTAAGTGCCAGGAAGGCGCTGTACAGCTGGTGATCATAACAATACTGTATCACACACTTGAAAGTTATGAGTAAATCTTAAAAGATTTCATCACGAGAATAAAAACTGTAGCTGTGCGGTGATGGATGCTGCCTAGACTTGTGGTGATCCTTCACAACCATAGATCATTATGCCAAACACCTAAGATGAATACAATGTCATGTTGTCAGTTAGACAGCAAATAAATCAAATCCTTAGAAGAATATTACAAGGGACAGAAGCAGGGGCAGCCCTTAGCTTAGTTAGGCACAGAGAAAATATCCAGTGTATGTTTACGTTAGCTACAAACATTGTCGCAGGCCAGCATGAAGACTGTACAGCTTGGTTGAGGATATTAAGTCAAGGATATGTGCAGTAGGACACCAGTGGGAGCTTTACCATCAGCAAAAACTAAAAAAATAAAAGTTCAGATTACTAAATCTATATTAAAGATGTTAGAAAAGATGAAGTCTGGGTTTGACTGCGATCTAGAGTAAAGGAAAAATAGCTGAAATCAGAAATAGCAAAGAGAAATGATACCTGTTAGATCCTAAACTTCAAAATTCATTTGATCCAATTATTTTCAAAATGGAAAAAGGTCATCTAACTATAGTTCAGAAGAATAAAATCCCGCTGGGGAGAAGACCCTTTATACTTGGAAGGAGCCAGATAAATTTAGAGTTCATAAAACAGAACCCCTTTTCGTAAGTCTTTGTGTTTCTCATACTGTAATATCAGGTCAGTTTCTACTATTTATAATGTGCTGCTGTTAAAGCTAGAACTCACATATGCTATTCTTTAATCATCACTGAAAATTATAAAAGGCATAATGGCATTTAGTTCCACCGCCTACTGGGCAAAACTGCTCCATTTAGAATAGATTTTTCTACCTTTTTTTTAAAATTAAGAAACTTAAGTTTTCATTGTCATTAAACAAAGCAAAAACCAAGTGAGGGCAAAGGCAACATCTATGGAAGAAGAAACAAGTCACCACAGGACCTAGCACGTCAGAGGAGTGAAAACTCTGCTGAAGGGACACTGTGGTCAGCTGGGCTCTAGGCGTCCTGAGGACGTGCCATGACAGAACTGCGAGGGCACTGAACAACCACAATGCAGCTAGTTATACTCAATATAGTGTGACGGGGGCAGGAAGGGCTTTGGATGTGGGTTTAAATCTCTGCTCTAGCAGCTTTTCTGCCCACCTGCGACTATGCAGGTGCCTCTCTCTTTCTCTCTCCTTTTCCTAATAAACCTGTCCTTTTAAAATGTAAAAAAAAAAATCTCTGTTCTGCTACTTAAGAGCTGTTTGAGCTGGGAAAGATCATTTCCTATCAGTAATCAGAGGTGATGATAGTATAATGTAAGATCATTGCCTGTGTGGGCCTACCTGGCGGTGCAAGGGGTTAAGACACAACCTACGGGGCCTCCCTGGTAGCACAAGGGCTTAGTTAAGACACAACCTATGAAGCCGTCCGCAGCCTCTGCAGTATGAGTTCAACCCCCGGCTGGCCAGGGAGCAACCCACATGGTGCAGTAGACCTCCCCTGTCTCGTCCACTGCTCCCCTTAGCAGTGTACTTCAGTCAATCTGCCTGTTCTGTTCCCCACTCTGTCTCTGGTGAATCCTCTCACCCCCCCCACACCTCTGGTCTGTAAAAAAAAGATTATTGGCAGTGTGGCATATAACAGATGTTTGGGAAGTGGTCACTACTGGTTGTTGGCCATACTCTAGTCCCACAGCGAAGATGCACATTCACTGTGCACACTCGCTATGTGCAGGGAACAGCTCCGCCCAACAGCTCTGGTATATCTGCCTGGTGAGTTGGAGGTCAGTGAAGTAGTTGGGTAGAGGACGGCAATAAGGCCTGAAAGGAGGGACAGAACAGATTGGGGTGCTGGGAACCATTTCTAAGAGGGGCTAGGGACCATGTCAGATCAGGTGATGGGGTGACTTGAGGTTAGAGCTAGTCTCTCCCTACAAAAGACCGAAGTAGGGGCAGGGCTGACATCACATGGGGAAACTGAGCAAAGCCTAAAGAAAGCATGCTAAGGTTTCCTCCCCCTCAAAACTCCATTTGCTCCTTCTTCTACCACAGAGCTAACTGCCTTCCTTGGGGGGCAAGGAAGATGACCCCAGAAAGCAGCTTAGCAATGGATTACATTCAAACTTACATTCCAAAGAGAGCTCCCCCGAGATGCGCTGCATGATCAAAAAATTTCCATCCTAGGATCATTCCTGCTGTATCCATGGCGATAATGGCTTTTAGGGCCTGAAAGCCAGCAAAAGAGAACAGAACCGGTACAACTTTGATTCCTCTAGCACTGACATTTCTAATATAAGGGCAAGAATTCGGTCAATACAAAAACATCACCACTGTCCCCAGCATTTCTACTCACATTCCCTGCTGTGAATGTGAACATTGGAAGGAAGATAATGGCGAGCCTCCCATCTGGGATCTTAGTGCAGACAGCTGCAAGGACGGTCATGATCGCGCCCGACTGCAAGTGAACACATGGGGGGAAACGTGAAAAACTCAACATGCAAGTGCTTAGTAATTACAATGTCTAAAATAGCAGTACTTGCTCCAGAAAGTCTCTGCGCCACAAATTTCTAGGTAAGCACAGAGCTTCCTTTCCAGATTTCTCATTACAAATACCATTATACTAAGTAAATTGTTTTCTTTAGATTTAATCATGGATGAATTAAAGTACTGGGGGATGATAATTTTATCCTGCCATGCCACTTACAAGATACTGATGGTTGAACTTCCTTTTCCACATTTCTTCCTACATGTGCCTTGCTGTAGTAAGCATTCTAAACATACTTGCACTGCCAATCAGAAATAGGTGTGTTATCACCATTTTATATGGGGAAAATAGGGTTCAGAGAGGTAATGTAATACTTCTAGGAATCACAGAGAAGTGGTAGAGCTAAGATTCAAACCCAATCTAATTCCAAATACATGCTGCCATACTCTCTTGGACTTCAGTTTCATACCTGTGAAATATAAGCAACAATTGTCTGAGGGCATATAAAAATGCCCAGATCCTCTTAGCTACTGAGAAAAGTCTCCTCTGTCTCAGAACCCCTAGTCTTCTAGAGCATACTCAACTCTTTCAGTATATACTTCTTATTCATTCTAGTGTTCCTCACTGCCTTCATATAACAGGTGATTAGTTGACAAATAAGGTAGAGAATATGATTTAAAATATATAAATTATACCAACACCAAATTTTACACAGAAGACAAGATAGTCCATAAAAACAGGGAGCATTTAAGTTAAGAAAGCATGCTAGTCATAGACAAGATATAGGCAAAAAAATAAAGTATATATAAATCTGAAGAGCACGCAAGTTAGGGGATGATTATTTTACATAAGGATTCTTTTTCAAAATTGAAACTTTTAAGAATTCCTTTCACTAAGAAATTCCCTATTTGAATGCATTTAAGTCCACTAGAATTTAAATATGTAGAACTTGAAGTGTACTTTATTATTATTTTTTAAAGATTTATGTATGCATACAAGAACTGGGGTACAGGCCAGAGGTGTGGGGGGCGGTGAGAGGATTCACCAGAGACAAAGCGGGGAACAGAACAGCAGACTGACTGAAATATACTGCTGTGGGGAGCAGAGGGCAAGGCACTGAGGTCTGCTGCGCCATGTGGGTTGATCCCTATAGTGCTGAGACTTAACTCCTTGTGCCACCAGGGAGGCCCTGAAGTGTACTCTTTAAAGAAATATTATGTAAAGATTTCCATGTGCCTAGAAATCTGCCATTAAACTCAAAAGAAAACATATTTGCAGTTTTTTAAAGTACCCAGAACATAAGTTCCAGAGGGCAGAGATTTTGATCATCTTGCTCACTGGCAGCATCCCCAGTCTCTAGCAGTGTCTAGTAGTCTAGTCTCATAGCAGATGCTAAAATATTGTCTAAATAGGACAGAGTGCCAGATTCAAATGTGTAATTGGTTAGAATTTTCCAATGCTAGTTTAGTCTCTCTGGTTTATGGGGATTGGATACCCACTGTCCTTGACTACTCCCTCTGACAGATAATAATCTGTTCCAGTAAGTATATATAAATAACCCATGGTTGAAAGCTATCATCTAAAATTTACAGAGGTCTACAAATGTATAAAATCTAAATTAGACAGTGAGCAGTTAAAAGTACTGATATAATGTTAATTTCCTGGCTTTGGTAATTGTAGCATAGTTTTGTATTTAACAGTAGTGGAGGGTACATGAATGGGAACTCTTTTTGGGCAAGTTTTTTGTACATTTGAAATTATTTCAAATGAAGTAAAAAGTAAATTTAAAATACTTATATTTAAAATACTTACCGCACCAAGTGATGGTCCATATCTTCCTGTGGCGACTTTACATACATAACTGACAAAATTAGAAATAACACCTGAAAAATAAGTCACATTTTAACAATTTTAGTGAGAGGTAAAAATAGTTCCCACGGAGACTGTCAGATTTCTTCCTAGATCACTGGAAGTGTGCAGGCACAGATACTTATCCTACCTATAAATTCAGCAGTATTAGATGAGCAGGCGAGACAGGAGAGGTCTGCTGCACCATGTGGGTATCTCCCTGGCAAGGCCAGGCATCAAACTCATGCTGCAGTGGCTGGCAATAGCTTGACAGTGCTGTCTTTAACCCCTGCACCACCAGGGAGGCCCCCCCTATGTTGTTTTAAATGAATTGGTTTTAGGAATAAATTTTTATGCCTTGTAGTTTTCATTAGGTAAAGCTTGTAAGCAGAGAGTTAAGTAAAATTTGACCAACCATTGCCCACTTAGCAGCCACTAAGAACCTAGAAAAGTACACCACCACTTTCTAGTTGAAATAAGGAAATAACATTTCCAGGCTCATGACCAGGATGGCTCTATGCTAACATTTACACATGCAATAAAGGCTCAAAATAAATTCATTCTCAACAAGCTTATTGGATAGCTCTGATCTAAAGTGTTCTGGAAACGAAACACACCAGAGGGAATGGGGCTGAAGATACAGATAACTGAGACAGCTGGGAAGTCTGGGAACCACTTATATATAAACAGGCAGCCCTGAGCTAAAAAAACCATGCCTTGTGAGATACAAATGATGTTTAAATTCTACACTAAACCTTAACTCTTACCTAACCTGACTAATTCAAAACTAAATAGCCTAAATAATTCATATAAGAGGAAATCAGTTTAATGAGAGGAAGGAAAGACAACGGCTTCACCAAGTCTGTGGTACACTTCTCTTTATACAATTTGAAACACATATGTACTTACTATATATACAGCGAGGCTATAATCACTACCTTTGTCCTTTCTCCAGAGAATGTCTCTATTTTTCAAGGCCCAAGAATAAAGCTTATTACCTGCAGATAAGTACACTGCCATGAACTGCTCTTGACCCAGAATGTTTACTATGCTGGAAGAGAAGCTCCACAAAACATACATGTTTGCTGCCATGTGAAATAAGGAGAAATGACTGAATGTTGACAGCAGCATTGGAGAACAAAGGACCTCTACAAGAGAAAGAAAAAAGGTCTGATCATTGTGAAACACACAGCCAGTAAAAATTTTCTATTTTAGACTTTTTTCATTATTATTATGAACAAATCAAACATGGAAAACAGAATCAGTTATCACGTTTACATAAAATGACTTAGAAATTTTTCACAGTGGTAACAAGCTATCTTATGTATTTTTAAAAGATCTATTTATTTATTTATGCATACAAGAATTGGGGTACAGGCCAGAGGTTTGGGGGGTGATTAACCAGAGACAGAGTGGGGAACAGAACAGGTAGACTGAAATACACTGCTGAGGGGAGCAGCGGGTGAGACAGGAGAGGTCTGCTGCGCCATGTGAGTTGCTCCCTGGCTGTGGATGCGAATAGCTTCATAGGTTGTGCCTTAACCCCTTGAGCCAACAGGGAGGTACAGTAATAAGCTATCTTAAATCTCATTTCTATTAAGTAAATAAACAATAAAATTCTCAGTTCAATGAAAACAAGTTGTTCCTGTGCAAAAGTAGAAAATTTATATATCTACTACATGCAAGGCACATTTAGGCACTATGGCATATCAGTAAGAGATGAGGTCCCTGTTCTCAGGAGCTTTCAGCTTACCCTCTGGATTTTGCTTAAAATTGTTGATAACTCATTTTTCTAGTGGAAAATTAACATACAGCATATTTCTTTCATATTACCTCTATGTCAAAATCCAAGTCAGACTTACTTGACGCTGGATTGGAAGTGAAGTATCTGATCATTGTCCGCTGCAGAGAAGGTACTCTCCATAAACAGAACACAAAGACATTTGCAGCTATGATTCCTACAAAATAAATACCTGTAATTAGGGAAGTAAAAACAAGAACTGAGTCTGATCTAAAGCACACCTGAATACATTCTTCCCACAATTACATAAAGGTACTATGTATATTGGATTGTCGGAAAAGTCATGACATATTTTTGCTTGAAAAACATAGGAAAAATACATCAAAACTTTTCTGACAACCCAGTATCTGGAGGGGAAAGTGAGTAAGGGAGTAAGTAAAATGAATGTTTTTTAAAGTACCAAAATTGCCATGGATGGTAGAATCAAAGAATTCCTGGAAACTTGCAAATGTTCAAGGAGTTAACTTCCTTCACTCAGACCCATATTTTTTTTACTTCTTTAGAGCAGTTTACTCTTCTCAATAAGCAATCACATCTACCGTTACTTTTAATGGTGGTTAAAATCAGAGACAGAAGTGTGCGGAATTATGTTCTTTAGCCAAGAGCATGAAAGCTTTACAATCACTTATTTGATAAGTTAGTTATCCACCTATGGATAACTTATGGAAACATCTACTGATCATCTCTGTAGATGGTCAAATGTTTGAGAAAAAGACTTATTTAATAAGAATTCGGGAATAAAGTGCAATATTTTTGTAACTTATTTTGAAAATGTTTACACATGGGAGTTGAGTTACTGTTTCATTTTTCTGCGAGAGTTGGTATTTTGAGAACTACCATTAAATTGAGTATGTTTGTTTAAAAGTAAAATTAACTAGTCACATTTTATGAAATGTGAACTTAATTAACTGTTATTAAAAACTACAAACTTTTAAAAAATACATTAATATTTTTAATCACTGTAACTCCTTGCACATAATAAACTCTCACCTACTTGTTGAATTAAAGGAATTTAAACCTTCATTCATTCTTCCAATATCTTTTTTTTTTTTTTGTGGGACCCTTACTGGAGGCCGGGGTTCGAACTGGCGCTGCAGAGGCTGCGGGCAGCCTCACAACCCAGCGCTCAACCCCTGCGCCACCAGGGTAGGCCCACTCCTCCAATATCTTTAGGTAACCTCTTCAATAACAAATTCCTGTCCATTGCTTCACCTTGAAGTTACCTTCAATGTCCTTCTTTGCTTATTTCTAGGTTCTCGGGTATCTCCTGGCATTCTTAGTCTTTTAAATCTTAGCTCTCCCCCTTGAGAGGTAGGAAAGAATACTACCATTTTTAATAGGTATTAATACACTTTTCCCATTTTAATATATGAAATGAATACGCATCTTACAATTGCTAGTGTCACAGATAACTGGCAGCACATGTTTCTCTCCATAGCGCATTAAATGGTGTTGTACTGCATTTAAATGAATTAATTCCATCAATTTTGTTAGATATCTTACTAGTAGGACCTTTAACAGCTATTATATAAAATCTTTGGTAAATAGCTAACTAGAAATCTTTCAAAGGCGGTGACAAAGTGTTTATAGAAAAAGGGGTCTTAAGCAAGGCAAGTGAAAGCACCATGTATTATTTCCCACCAAGGAAGGGCCTGGAAAGTTGGACAGGGGAGGACAATAGAGCCCCCTCAGATGGAAGGAGTGTATCATCAGGAAGTTTATCCTAAAGAAAACAAGTTGGCTCCGGTTTTTTAGATTCTTTTAGGAGCGTGAAACATCCTGAGTTTGGCTTCAGGTTTCCATGACCATAAAGATAATCAGTCAGAAAGTCTTGCCACTTTCTCCAATTGTGAGTCATCACAAAGAGAATAGGATGGGGCCCTTGACCCTGCCTGCTAGGTTGTAAATAAGCAATAACTACTCCACCTACTCTGTCAGTTCCACAAGCTACTTTCTGAAAAACAGCACACACTCTGGAAACTGCAGACCACAGCACTGCTGAGAAGCAGGGGCATATCTGGCTGAAGAGATTACAACTAAGTGAAATACTTGAAAAAGGGAAAGATAACCAAAGATATTAAGGCTAACAGTAGTCAGAGTTAACACTGCCAGGTTTCTAAACCAAATGCAAAAAGCCTTCTGGTAAATTGTGACAGAATGTTGGCAATGGAACACACAGCAGCCAAACCCCTCGTTTCACAGACCAATGATCATCAAACTTCCTTGATTAGGTATTCCATCAGTAAACAACTAACATACGTACCCAAAGTATGTATTAACACATGAACCACCATAACTCATTAAAAAACACATTAAAAAGGGCCTCCCCTGGTGGTGCAGTGGTTGAGCACTGGGCTGCGAAGCTGCCCGCAGCCTCTGCAGCGCCGGTTCGATCCCCGGTCACCGGCGAGGGTCCCATCATGGCCCTCAGACCTCTCCTGCAGTGCCCACTGCTTCCCTCAGCAGTGTATTTCATCAGTCTGCCTATTCTGTTCCCTGCTCTGCTCTGGTGAAATCTCTCACCCTCCCGCGCTTCTGACTGTACCCAGTGCTTGTATAAATAAATAAAATCTTTAAAAAAAAAAAAAACACATTAAAAAATTCAAGTAAAATGCAGGCATTTTATTCCTTGCATAATCATCTCATAACCCAGTCACAGAAGAGAAAATGAAAGTGCTAAGAGGTACAAGTTTTCAGAGAGCTGAATTCAGGGGCCAAGCCAAAATTCTTACTCTAGTGTTCTTTCTACTAGCAGAGACATGGGTAATCAGGACTTTGGTCACTTCAGGACTTCAGACACCAGAAGGTTCCTTATCTGAGAAATAGCACTGGTTGGTCCCCTGCAGCAGTTGAGCAGGAGAGGATGTGTGGTACTTACCACAAATAACTTGGCAGTGGATATAAAAAGGTTGCGGTTACCTTAGTGCATCTTTACCAAAAGGATGCATTAGTCCTAGGCAACACTGCACATCCTTTGCTGGTATGGGTGAAAGAGTGCAGCAGAAGTGACTCTGATAGCCTGGGCAAGAGGCCTATCCTCTCAACCTCTCTTCAATTATTTTTTTTTACTTGATTATAGTTTTATTTATTTTTTTAATTTAAATATTTTATTTTATATAATTCTTACATCTTTTTTCATCTTTGCACAATGTATGCATTATATTGGTTATATTCCCCATGCAATTACACCTCCCCCCCTTATTTTGACTCGTCTTTCCTTTCCCTGCGTGCCCCCACCGCCCCCCGTAGTGTGTCTCTAGTTTATAGTTGCTTGTTGATTTTGATTTATACTTTGTATTGATTAGTCTTTTTCCTGGCCTCTTATTTAGGTTTTCTAAATTCCTGCTATGAGTGAGACCATCCAGTATTTTTCTTTTTCTTTCTGACTTATTTCGCTGAGCTTGATCCCTTCTAGCTCCATCCATGTTGCTGCAAACTGCATGTGTTTATTTTTTTGATTGCTGAGTAATATTCCATGGTGTATATGTACCACATCTTCTTGATTCAGTCATCTATTTTGGGGCATTTGGGTTGCTTCCATAGCTTAGCTATTGTAAATTGTGCTGCTATAAACATAGGGGCGCAGGTGCCCTTTGGAATTACTGTTTCTGTGTCATTTGGGTAAATACCTAGCAGTGGAATTGTTGGATCATATGGAAGCTTTATGTTTAGTAGTTCAAGAAACCTCCATACAGTTCTCCATAGTTCAACCTCTCTTCAATTAAATGGAGTAATAGAATCTACCATAAAGAGTTGACTGATACTTAAATAACAAGAACAATTAAAAGTAGCAGTCGCATGGTGACAACCCAATAAATGAAAAATATGGTAGAAAGGAATGCCTTTCCAGGTCTGCCACTTAGTAGCTTTGGGGGTCTGTGGCATTTCATCCCTATCACTTCAGATTCTTCATTTTAAAAATGAAGATAGTATTTCCTACCTCACAGCCATTGTGAGACTTAGATCAGAGAGTACATGTACAATGTATCTAGTATGCAGATGCTCAAAAAATAATGGTTCCCTCTCCCTCCTTTCCCTTGAAAAGAACAGCTTAGGGTCTATGCTTGCATCCTCATTTGGGAAGAGTGTTACTTGCCTCCTCTGACTCAGTAACTTCTTGAACAAGCTTGGCATTATTGATTTGGGAAGTTGCTGCTGTCAGGGGATAGCTTTGCCAAAGAGCTACACTGGATTGATTATATCAGCAAAAATAATGAATCTCGAAAACTCTCTCCTTCTCCAAAGTAATGAAAAAATTGCCAGATCAATTTTTTCAGAACTCTGGAAACTAGTCAAGGGCTTGGAGAAAGGCAGCATTTATTTAAGAAAAATGGCTTAATCTCAATATGAACAGTGAAGTTTGAAGCATTTTAACTTGCCCTAGTTCTAGCTCCTGCTTTACAGCTATGAGACAATCATGAAAACAATCCCCATTCCCGGCGCAGTCTGGCAACTACCAGGGGTAGCAGAAAGGAAGCTAGACATGACCAGTCCAGACTCTGAACAACCACAGCGGCCAAAGGACTAAATTCAAGTGGTCCTGACCTCAGGTTCCTTAGGAACCAAAAATACAGGTAGGGGGCATCCTGTCAGCCTCAGAGAGTGGCTACAACTTCCTTCCCAGGTAACATCTACATAACTAGTTAAGGGCCTGTCCCACAGCTTCCTGGAATCAAGAGGAAATCCAGAAAGACTATCCATCTATCCTTCCATGGGAATGGAGACAAAAGTTCATAACTATTATGGGAAAATGGAAAGGATGGGGCAAATTCACAAGGAAGGCAAAGAGTTTTATAGTAATCAATAACCACAAAAAGAGGTTATTATTTCCCTGCACCATTCCTACAGATGAGAATCTCTCTCTCTCCTGTTAGCAACTTTTAGAAATCAGTAAGACTTATTTACACTTCACACATTGTTTGGAGGGTGTTTAAATTGGCATACAACTTCTTTTAAAACATCTTGACAAAATACAAAATTTTAAATTACATATTCTTTGACACTTTAACTCTATTTCCAGTAACTTACCCTAAAAATACAATTGTACAAGGTGCAAAGATCTATATGAAAGGATATTCACTGCAATGTTATCTATAAGGCAAAAGACTGAAAACACCCTAAATGTCCATTTATAGAAGACGTGTTAACATATCTGTTACTACCTGGATTTCCCTTTTTTTTAACCTGCATGCTAGTTACATAGTTATGTTCAGTTTATAAAAATTAGTTACACAGGGCCTCCCCGGTGGCACAGCGGTTGAGCGCTGGGTTGCGAAGCTGCCTCGCAGCCTCTGCAGCGCCGGTTCGATCCCCAGCTGCTCCCCGGCCACCGGAGGAGGGTCCCACATGGCGCGCAGACCTCTCCTGCCGCCCGCTGCTCCCCTCAGCAGTGTACTTCGGTCCTTCTGCCTGCTCTGCTCCCCTCTCTGGCTCTGGTGAATTCTCTCACCCTCCTGCGCTTCTGACTGTACTCAGTGCTTGTATAAATAAGTAAATAAATAAAAATAAATCTTAAAAAAAAAAGTACCTTCTTATAAAAAAAAATAAAAATACATTGTCTAAAAAAAAAATTAGTTACACATTTGACATGTGCATATTTTTTTACACATATTATGTCAATAAAATATTTTAAAAGACTACAATAGGTCTGCTTTTATAGATATAGAATGTCATTTAAAATATTAAGTAAAAAAAAATCAGGGAACAGGAGTATGCACTGCATGCTGTCATCTGTGTTTAAACAACAGATATAAATGCTTATATCTAGATAGATGCCTTGGGAGAATACACACGTGATTGAAAAGACAATGGCTATTATGGGGAAGGAAACTGCAGAATTGTGAGTTTACAATGAGAGAAATTTATTTTTCACTTTATATACCCTTCAACACTATTTTAAACTGTTACCATGCACATCTATTCATTTTACGTTATTATACTTCATAGCTACTACTAACCTAAGTAGCCAAAAAAGGTTCCCTTTCTTTCCCAAGTGCCAGACTACTGTCCTGGGGCATTTTGCTACAATTTAGACTACGAATCAGCACCCAGGTACTGGGAGGCAGCATGGTTTACCTAAAGGTGTTTGCTAGAGTAGAAAATGAAAGGATGTAACAAAAAGCTTATTATTTAACTAAGAAGTGAGTCTGTTTCCCACCTCCACCCCTTTCTAGCTGTGTAATCTCAGACACGTTATTTGATCTCTCTGAGCCCCAACTGCCCCCCAATCTATTGGGTAACTGAGGATACCACTAACAGAGCTCTCATAATTAAGATTTTTTTTTTGTTATTGTTTTGTTTTTACTTTTTCTTCTTCATAATTAAGATTAATGACATAACAATAGCATGTATATGTAAAGTACCTAGCATAATACTTAAAATCTCATTGGCATTCAAGCATTAGTTGTGTTACTTTCTCCCCTTCCCCAGGATATAACTTGTCTGAAAACTGGAAGACAGAGGAGTTATAGGCAAAAACAGTGACAGATTTAAAAGTCAAGATGAGCTAGAACACTAAGTGAAACACTGCCTTACCAGCACATCAGGAAGAGAGAAGACCTTAGCCTGGGAGGCATAGATCAAACCTTTGAAAGGCAAAAGGGGAGAGAAAATTTGAAAATAAAAAAAATAAATAAACAAATCTTGGTAGAAAGAGAATAACAAAGAAAAAAGAATAGAGGTTTGAAGAAGGGTCAAGTGCTAACTGGCAACTCTGAAAAGAGACAAGATATAACCAAAGCACAAATTTATTTACCTTAAGAATCTTCATATCTAGTTAACTGATTAACAGATGTTGTGAAGCTAGAGTCACTACTACCAGGGTAATGATTTCCTATAAGATAGGTGACATTGTTTGAGGGGACAGTGCAGTGAATAGATCAAAGAGCATTTCCTTTAAAAGTCAAAAAGCCTTTAAAAGTCACTTGAATAACCTGACAATGATTTAAGATTTTCAGCATGATCATTTGCATTTATGTGGTTCGATGCACCTCACATCAAGTTGCTAGAACACATGTTTTATTCTCTAGTGCCATGTCCTTAAAGCAAAATGACTGATTTAACTTAGAAAAAAGCACTAGGGGAAAGAATTCAAATTTTAAAAATTATCTCCAACAGCCAACATCTCTGAATAAGAATAAGCCATTTACTGACATGAGAAAGGTTTCTAATTCTCAGATTTCTTGTGAGAAACACTGAAAATATCAAAATTAATGAAACTTTGCTACCCTAAAGAAATGTTTATTTTCTTTTCTGTCAGAAAGCAAGCAACAAACCAAAAAGCCTCTCTTAATCCCCGTGGAAAGTGATGTACTATTACAGAGCTATCTTTGAAGTTAGCATATTTATTAACCCCTCTCTGATAAATCAATTCTATAGTATGGCAATATACTTTGAAATATCTGTCCTTTTTAAGATGCCCTGTAAAGTCAACATTCATTACTCAACAGATTTTAATTAAATGACTTTACTGTGTATAAGATATGCATGAAGTACTGTAACAAAACATTTGCTCATTATTGTCAAGGATTCTACATGCACTTATATAAGGCAGGCCTTGTTAAAATCATTAAAAAGTGCCTTGAGTTCAAGAAAAAGAAAGCACTCCCTAAAGGAAGCAATATCTGAACCACTGCTTCAACACTGCATCACGTTCCAACAAGGAGACAAAGGAAACAGCTTGAAGAAAAAGGTAAGCAACTTTTCTCCACCAAAATAGTTAAAGAAAATAAGAATACCATTAATTTTAAGGATATTTGAGAAAAAGCAATATTCTGCTATTCCTCTAGGAAGATTTTTTTTCCTACCTGCACAATTGTGAAAGAACTTACAAACACATTCCTCAAATTCATCAATTGACAAAGTCCACAAAGCTTTATACAAGTGTTATTTTGAATAACCGGATCTGTTTTCCATCAAAATTACAAAGAACAAAAATAAAGTTATGGCGATATGCATGGCATGCTCACATCTAAAGATTTTATAAAACAGCATGGTGTAGTAAAGAGAAAATTGGCTTTAGAATGAGACAGACCTGGGTTTTGAAACTTGTGACCTTCGAAAAGTTCCTTCTCTGAAAGCCAGTTTCCTTATCTGTAAAAAGGGAGATAACTACCCTGTAAGCAACCCTGTGAGTTAGGGAGAGAATGTGCATAAAGCATTCTTCATGAAGAAGGTATTTAGTCAATGTCCCCTTTAATTTCTTTAACACATGAAGTAACAATTATTTATACCCTATTTTACAAACTAGGATTCTTCAGCAAAGATAGAGCATTTGATCAGCATCACAATAGATCAAATTAGAAAATAACAGACTCAGGGCATTATGCATACCTTTATGCCACATTACTTTTTATACTATTACTTTAGCCTGAAGGTACAGAGATTTTCTATGTCTTCCAAACCACTGAGGAGCATGGTACAAAAGCCATTGACTGTGACATACTGTACCTTTTGGTTTGATTTCTCTTCCCTTGAATGGCTAAAACGTGTAAGCTAACACAAACCTGTCACAGTCCGCTGGCCATCACTTAGGTTATTCCACCACTTGTTAATCTAAAACAGAAGTAAATTGCATATTACTATATGGTAAATGCTTTCAGGCTAGAAAAGCGCAGTCAGGAAGCAGATGCTTTGTGTATAAGGGATTGCTCATTTGTAAAAATCAGCAGGAAACCACACACACACACACATACAAATACACAATAAATACATGGTACAATGGAAAGCACAGGTATTTTATAGTCAGCCTACATTCTCTAGGTAATCAGAGCCACTGACTAGATGTGTGACTTCCAATAAATAACTTCCAAACTTCAGTTTCCTGATAAAATGACTAACAAAAACCTAGCAGTACAAAAACCTAGTCATGAGGACTATCACATGCATATAGCATCCACCACACTATCAGATATATACATATACACAGATATCAAGTAAATGGTTATTCACCATAGTTTTAAAATTCCATAGTTTTAAAATTCTGAGAATATTTTCTACTAATATCACCCCATTTTTTAAGGTTTAATAGTATTAAAGTTTGGAAAATAAGAGATGGAAAGACAATCTTAAACCTCTAAGGATACACACTAAAATTTTTATGGGTAAAATATGCCTAGAATTTGCTTTACAGTAACTAGTGGTGGGGAGACACAGGGAAAGGGGACAAAATGAAACAAAGTTGGCCACATATTTGTCAATCAGTGTTGAAGCTGGATGTTTAAAATTTTCTGTGATCAAAGTTTTTGAATAAAAAACATCTGAACTATGAAACTAAATCAGACTTTATAAACTAATGTGGAAAAAACAGTGTAAAAAACTTACAAAGCAATATGTGCATTGACCCATAAACAATGACTGGCTTTTGTAATTATACTTACACTGCGTATGAGCGCTCAGATCTCACTCGCTGCCTATGTAGGGGTGTGTCAGGGGTCTAGTGCTTTCACTCCCCATGTCATAGTTACATATTGTTTCAATTTTCTTTAATAGACACAGATTTTCTAATTTATAACCTACCATTTAATTATTATAAAAAATTCATGTCCAGATGAAGACTGTGAATAATGCTTGTGTCATTTTTCACCATACTTATGAAACATTTGGGTATCAAAACTTCACACAGACATGTGCTGGAAACCCGTGGCTTTCTAAGGGACCCAGGATTATGGAATAGAAGAGTTTTCCTAGTTTCTCAAACACACTGTACTGAATGAAAATCACTACTAGTCACAGTTTTGGAACACTGTCAGACATAACTTTGTGAATACTTATTATAATGTAATACCTAAAGAAGAATATTAAAGTGCACTGACTTAACACCTATTGATCTAACATTAACTAAAAACTAAACTAAAAACACATCGCAATCAGATTTCAAATATGATAAACTAGAAGAAAGCCATGTTTATCTTTACCTCCTTTCTGAAGTCACCTTCTTTTTGTGGTCTTATACTATCCAACCAATCAGCTTTTATGCCATCAAAATAACTCTGGACCCTAGATTTCAGTGATTCATATTGCCAAATAGCAGCTGATCCAAATGCACAACCTGTAAACTATATAAAATTAATATTATAAAATAACTGTATACATACTTCCAAGAAAAATAGTTCATTTTTCATTGCTTTTTACAAACCAACAGAAGGACTATCTGGCACAGTGAAAACTATTAGGTAAAAGAACATTTATTTCCCACTTTTTTAACTTTACAGTACCCTAGGAACTGTTTGTAACTAGAAATTTTCAAATAAAGGCCTCCTTGGTGGCACAGGAGTAAGTCTTAGCGCTATCAAGCTATTGCCTGTCACTGCGCCCTGAGTTCAGCCTGAGTTCGATCCCAAGCCAGGGAGCTGACCCACATGGTGCAGCAGACCTTTCCTGTCTCACCCACTGCTCCCCTCAGCAGTGTGTTTCAGTGGATCCACCTGTTCTGCTCCCCACTGTCACTGAGGAGTCCTCTCACCCCTCCACATCTCTGGCCTATACCCCAGATCTTGTGTGCATAAATAAAACAAATCTTTAAAAAAAATGAAATTTCAAACAAGATTCAAAATACCACTTATTATCACTTGAAAGGGTACACCAAATAAGACGTTCATAAATTTCTTCTGCAGGGTTTATATAAGTGAACCAGATTCTAATAGCAATTATTAAACTCATGTTCTCCTATGATCATTCATACCCAGATACCCAGATGCTTTTCATTCTCCTCTACTTGTCTTTCATTTAAGGGAACCCATGTAAGACAAACAGTACTTTAACACTGCACCTGCATCAAGGCAGGTAACTCCTAGTGATGTAAGCTCTTACCCCAACAGTAAAAAACAAAGGTTTTACAAGAGTCCTTATAGGGTAGGGAGAAGGATAAAAGACTGTTTCTTCTACAGGAGGAATCAAAGCACTTCTCTTGTATGCTTCACCACTTGTTCCTGTGTCTGATCTTCGAGGTTCAACCTTCCTGGGTGCTTTTCTGAATCCACATTTTTGCTGAATAAAAAAGTCAAACCTGTAGGGGAAAATAACAGATTACAACAGAGCTTCATCTTATACACATTAACCTCTATGAGCCTCCCCACTTGCCTGCATCATCACCACATCAGTTTATCACTCTATAGCCCCAAAGAAATTAAGTTTCCTACTCCCTGATAGGGTACAAAGCCAAAACTTTGAATGGTACTAGAGAAACAAACAACAGGAAATTTAGAGGACTCTTTTGGGAGCTGTTACTGTCTAACAATCAACAAAATAATGTGCATCGATATCCACTCAGAGTTTGCAGTCCGGTAAACAGCTGCAGGAATTCCAAGTTGTTCCTTTGATTTAGGACAGAATGGCTGCTGTTCTGTTTGAACTTCGTTATCTGGTCAATTTCCAGAACAAACATTTAAATGTAAGTATTATCCTTGAAGTCATTCCAAATTCAAACAATTATTTCCTTTCATAAGTAGTGAACATTATAAACTGATGGATTCTTCCCACTTCTCCCGCTATTTATTTCACTACCAGTTTTGGGAATGCTCAACAAAATGTTTGATGAGGGGTTTTATCACCTGATAAAGGTCATAATTATTTGTTAGAGGAATGAAGGTTGAGTCCTTACATAACTTGAGTTCCTCAAAACATATGCTACTGTGATCACACCTGCCAACCCTAACTAACTCCTTTAAAAAGATTGTACTCTGCAAATTCACTCTCCTGATGGCTCCCTTATTCTATTCCTTATTGACAGAAACTTTCAGGGCTCTCAAGGTGCCACACACTCTCCATTCTAACTCAACCATTATATACACATGAAACTTTTTCCTTTTGTAAAATTGTAACTTCACCAGGTAGACAATGTAGAGGCCTCACGCTTCCTTGTTCTCATTGTACTCTATACATACACTATCCTTCAGACAAAACTGGTTGGCAGCAGAAATTAGGCCTTCTCATCTTTGTAAACCAAGCCCTGAAACACTTTGGATTAAAAAAAAAATTCATTTCTGTGGCCCGCATGATTTATAAGTAAATGATTCAGCACACTTCTTTAGTCCTAATTTCAATGTTCTTGTCCTGCATTTCCAACTATATACTGAGTATTTTCTCCCTCCTCCTTTAAAAGGGTATATGCACAAGGGATACTTCCTCTATAAAAAAGCCCCATTTTCTGACTTCCTTATTCTCTCAGGTCCACAGTTCTCTCAGTCTTTGGGGTTAACAATCTAGAAGTCACTTTGGACTTCTCTCTTTCCTTTATTCTTACCATCCAATTAAACAAGGCTATCAAATAAAAAAAAAATGTTTTTTCATTCCTAATCTAGGATTTACTCATGCCCAAATTACAACAATGGTTTACTTAACCTTTTTTTTTTTTAAGATTTATTTATTTTATTTATACATGCACTGGGTACAGTCAGAAGTGCGGGGGGGTGAGAGAATTCACCAGAGCCAGAGCGGGGAGCAGAGCAGAGCAGGCAGAGGGACCGAGGTACACTGCTGAGGGGAGCAGCGGGCGGCAGGGGGGGGGTCTGCGCGCCAGGTGGGACCCTCGCCCGGTGGCCGGGGAGCAGCCGGGATCGAACCGGCGCTGCGGAGACTGCAGGCAGCTTCACAACCCAGCGCTCAACCACTGCGCCACCAGGGAGGCCCCGGTTTACTTAACTTTAAACGTCTTAACATGCTGCATGTTCTTCTTTCCGCATACCACTTTTCCTCAAAATTTAATAGTTCCTCAAATGCTCTCTCAAAGGGGAAAAAAAAAATCTCTCTTTAACTCTAATACAGTTCCTAGACACCTTCTCTGGCCTGGAACATTGGCATTTTCTAACAGATCACATTGTTTCCAATAATTCTCTATTCATTTTCATGTTCCATATTTTGTTAATGTGTCCCTGCTTTTTTTTTTTTTTTAAAGATTTATTGATTGATTGATTGATTTATACATACATACATACATACAAGCACTGGGTACAGTCAGAAGCGTGGGAGGGTGAGAGAATTCACCAGAGCCAGAGCGGGGAGCAGAGCAGGCAGAAGGACCGAAGTACACTGCTGAGGGGAGCAGCGGGCGGCAGGAGAGGTCTGCGCGCCATGTGGGACCCTCCTCCGGTGGCCGGGGAGCAGCCGGGGATCGAACTGGCGCTGCAGAGGCTGCGGGCAGCTTCGCAACCCAGCGCTGAACCGCTGTGCCACTGGGGAGGCCCAATGTGTCCCTGCTTTAACCTGTTTTTCATCACCCTATCAAACTCCATGTTAGTTTGGCACATACTTCCTTTTGTAACTTTTTTATTCCCTTCAAAATTTAATTCATTTAACTCCACCTCCAGGAACCCTTCCTAACTTCCCCAGACTGGGTATTTTTTTTTGTACTCCTAGAATCCCAAAGCCTTCTGTAGCTACTCTTATATTTACCTCCATTATTGCCTGCACCACAACTAGATCATCACATCTGTATTCATTATATCTCTACCACCAAGCCCAGTCCCTGATAAAGGTCTTAATTATCCATTAGAGGAAAGAAGGGGGCAAGAATGATTGTTAGTTTTATTCTGACTAACAGGCCATACTATTCAATAACAAGGAAAATCAGAGGCACCAAAATAGGAAAATAGAAGATAAGAGGTGAACAATTTCATTTTGGGCACTGCTGAAAATGCTTGAAGTCACACCAGCTTTATTCTTATAACTAAAAACTGGAACTTAAATTTCCATCAATGGGGGGAACTGATCCTCTGTGGTATGGTCATACAATAAAGAACTAGCAAAAAAACTAGCCATACAACATGGGTGAAACTGAAGACACTGTTGAGCAAAGTAAGTCAAACATTAAAGGATATATAATGTGTGACTGTGTCATTGCACTTTATGTACATGAAGCTAAGGAACAGGCAAAATAATCTGTGGTGATAAAAATCAGTAGTTTACCTCAAGTGGAAGGGATTTCACTAGAAAGGAGGGAACCTGGACTGATGGAATGCTCTTTATCTTCATTTACTGATGGTTGCACAGGTGTGTACATCTGAAAGAACTCATGGTATATACTCTTATTTCATTTTTACATTTGCTATATGTAAATTATGTCACAATAAAGCATTTTTAGCATCTGTAGGAGATCCAAATGGTATGTAGCAGACATCTAGAAACAAATGAATCACAGAAAAATGATAACTGCTACTACCACTTGCTTAAAAGGCACTTTCTTCAACATTGAGTCCACTCCACAGTTCAACTTCTCAGAAACCAGATGGTGAGGATGGGTAGTGGTGATAAAATAATTTGCCTTGAAACTTTTAATAATCCAGAATATACACTTCGATATAAACACTATTCTTTTCCAAAAAACTCTATTTTGGCAAGTGATGAACTTATTGAAACAATGCCAATGTTGTTACCAGTCTTATGAATATCCTTTAGCAAAAACAGTTAACCCAAATCTATTTCTATTTGTTTCCTCTTGCCTGCCACTTCTGCACAGGCTAGGAAAGATAAACATGTTCAGGTTTTCAACCTCTCCTATAGCCAGGGATGACCATATTACACAGAGTTCTAACAATATGAGATTTAAGAACTTGTAGGTGCCCTTTGAAAAGGTTCTGCTTACCTAATATAATGTATTTGTCACTGATGTCATCCCCTGCTCTCTTCTTTTGTCCCTTGAATAAGGATGTATAGGCTAGAGCTGGGGTAACCACTTACATGTATGAATATTTCTGAGCCACCGAGCAAAGAGTAACCTGTCTCCAATCATCTAATGCTAAGTTCTTCACTGATTTAAATAATATATTCACTTACAGTCAAAAGCATTCCTAATTTAAAGTAGCAGGTAGTAACCCTTTGCAATTGGATTTTTTATTGAATATACATATTTTGTGCACTTATGTTTTTAAAGATTTATTTATGCATAGAAGAGCTGGGGTACAGGTCAGAGACGCAGGGGGTGAAAGGATTCACCAGAGACAGAGTGGGGAACAGAACAGGCAGACTGACTGAAATACACTGCTGAGGGGAGCAGCGGGCGAGACAGGAGAGGTCTGTTTCACCATGTGGGTTTCTCTCTGGCAGGCCGGGGATCGAATCTGCAGATTGCTTCATAGTGCGGTGCTTACCCCCTTGAGCCACCAGGGAGGCCTGAATATATTTTTTATTGAATATTCCAAAGTAACCTGGAGCTAGGTCTAATAAATAAACTAACACATTACACCACACTCCCTCTCCCCCTAAAGATATGCCATACAATAAGGGTAACATGCTTCTTTTAAAGATCCTTTAAATTTTATAACCCAATGTTGTTGATTTATGAGCTTTTTCTTTTTAATTAGACCAAGAAACTGAAGGGTGAGGTTCCTTTAAATTTCCAACAGCTTAATACTACAGTATATATACTCAATCATTCTAATGAAAGTTACTTCAATAGCTCATGTATTCATTGAAGCACAATGTTTGAAAAGGCACACACACACACACCAGGGTGGGAATCTGATCTGCAACAAAGCCAGACCTTTTTGCCTAAAATAATATTTACCTTGAGAATCTCACCGTAAGTGTGAGAACACAAATAACATGTTATACAGCTTGGCCCCAGCATTGAGTTCAGATATAGAATATATTTATGTTAAGAGTGTGTATATACACATACATACACATATATAAACTTAACAGTTGACATACAGAATTTGTTGGACACAATTAAATACTAAATTTTGGCTAATTGAACATATATTCCTATTACCTAGGGTACATTCATATGCAGCAGGGACTGCAAGCTAAAAACCAGTTTATATTTCTGGTTAGGGATCCAGATATGCTCAGGGTCGGCTGATCAGATGGCACAAGAACTGAATTCGAGCAGAATTTATTGAGAAGGTAAGAAACAAGGCATCAATTATGCTAGTGAAAATGGCTGAAGCAGTGCAGTTCTCTCTTTGGTCAGCAGATCCCGATCTGGCAGCAGCTTCCCCAGCTGTCTCACTTATTACTGAATAACAAACTACCCCAAAACTTATTGTCCTATACCACAATTTATTATTTCTCATGATTCTGTAAGAAAGATATCCTCAGCTGGTCAGTGCCTGTGCTAGTCACATCTGCAATCACTCATGCAGCCAGGCATTTAACTGCCTAACTAGTGCTGGAGAGGCAAAGCTGACCTGACTCTCATATGGGAGGGAGTCTTAGAACTGGCTTCTCAGTATTCAATCATCTTGCAGGGGCTTCTCCCATGGCAATGAGTATTCTAAGAGGAACTTGCAAAGTCACTTGAGGCCAAGATTCTGGACCTTGCACTTTAATTCTGCCACAGTACTGGTAAAAGCAAATGGCAAGGCCAGTCAGCTTCAAAGAATAAGGAAATAGATTCCAACTCTGGATGAAAGGTGCTGCAAATTATTGTGGCCATGTTTTTAAACATACTACATCAGTTGGGCAGAGGCAGTTATGAGTGAAAGCTTAATATAGAATAGTAATTCTCAATTCTGGCTGCTGAAAAGTAGAATATGCCACCTCAAACTATGCCCTTGGATGTAGGGATTACTTAAACTGAAGGCAAAGAGAGGCAGGTGTTTTTAAAAAGCTCTCTGTCCTTTCCTAAAAACAGGACATAAATTTGTATAGATTTACCCCTTCTCCATACTCTCCCAGGAAAGATAAGTTAAACACAAGGTCAGATATGTCACTGGAGAATCTACATAACAAACTTTACTAACAAGTCCTGATCATCAACCTGTCCCCTCATATTCACCTTCCCACAATTTGCTGCCCCATAAAGTTCATTGTCTTGTCAATTCTCTAAAACTTTGTTCTTTTGCTAAAATGCCTTAATTCTAACCACCCCATGGGTTACTCCCATATTACATGTGCACTGCACATGTTCAAAAACTTGCCTCTTTTATTAATCTATCTTTTGTCAGCCTAATTTACAAGGCCCCAGTCTAGGAATTTAACATTTTCTTCCCCTACACTACACCTTAAAATTACCTGGTGAGCCCTTGAAAGCACTATTTAACATGTCTCCATTTCATGCCAAATAAATCAGAATCTCTAGGGGTGCAGCAAAGCCATCAGTCTAAGAGTTTCCCAGATGAGTTTCATGTACAGCCAGGGTTATCTACCAGTGTATGGAAGGTCCTTGAATAATATTGTTCTGTAATGTTGGTGAAAAAAAAAAAGATGGACTCCTGGCCAGGGCCACTGTCCATGTAGTCTGCACATCTTCCCCATGCTTGCGTGGATTTACACAGGTACTCAGGGGCCCTCCTGCATCCCAAAGATATACATGGTAGCTTCACTGGCATGACTAAATTGTGCCAGTCTGAGTGTGGGTGTGTACTCTGCAATGGATGGGTGTCCTGTCCAGTGTTGGTACCCACCTTGCACCCTAAGTTACCAGGATAGGCTCCAGTCACCTGCCACCCTAAACTGTAATAAGCAAGTAGGAAAATAAATTACTGTATAATATCATAAGCGTTTGGGATCTTTACTGAAAACTTTGATGAGTTTGTGTGTGAGTGTATGTGACAAGAAATGTCTAAGAACTTTTGTTTCTAAGAATTAGCCTATGGTGGGCCTCCCCTGGTGGCTCAGCAGTTGAGCGCTGGGCTGCAAAGCTGCCCACAGCCTTCGCAGCGCCGGTTCCATCCCCGGCTGCTGGCGAGTGTCCCACAAGGCACGCAGACCTCTCCTGCCACGCCCACTGCTCCCTTCAGCAGTATGTTTCGTCAGTCTGCCTGTTCTGTTCCCTGCTCTGGCTCTGGTGAATTCTCTCACCCTCCCGCGCTTCTGACTGTACCCAGTGCTTGTATAAATAAATAAATAAATCTTTAAAAAAAAAAAAAAAAAAGAATTAGCCTATGTTAAGATAGGTCTTGTTACAGTTTGTTTCCCGTGAAGTTGCTGTTTACAAGAACTTAAACAGGATGTCATTGAGTACTTACTATATATAAAAATCACCTGGGGAACTTGTTATAATCAGACTATAATTCAGTAGGTCTGGGATGGGATACATCAGATATTCAGCATTCCAAACAGGCTCCTAAATTATGAATTGACAAACTGTAGGTGGCACGGTGGATTTCTGGCTAAGCATGGTTTTTGCACTTTTTAAAGAGTTAAAGAAAAAATGTGACAGATGTGTGGCTCTATTTTCTAGGGGGCCTTTTACAAAGCTGTTTGCCAGCCAGTCCTAGATGCCTAAACTGCTAGTTCAATAACTACCTTGAATAGAAACAGCTATAACCTAATTCCCCAATCTCTCACTCATTATTTCTACTTAAGTTAGAATGGTTATCTACAGGTTAATTTTATCTGGCTAGGATTAACAAAAATTAGGATTTAACAATTAAGATCTGTAACAAGAATTTCACTAAAAAAGTTTCCACAAGAATTGATAATGATCCCTTCCAGCGCTATCCATGTTGCTGCAAATTGCACGTGTTTATCTTTTTTGAATGCTGAGTAATATTCCATGGTGTATATGTACCACATCTTCTTGATCCAGTCATCTATTTTTGGGCATTTGGGTTGTTTCCAAAGCTTAGCTATTGTAAACAGTGCTGCTATAAACATAGGGGTGCAGGTGCTCTTTGGAATTGATGTTTCTGTGTCCTTTGGGTAAATACCTAGCAGTGGAATTGCTGGATCATATGGAAGCTCTATGTTTAGTAGGTCAAGAAATCTCCACACAGCTCTCCATAGTGGTTGGAGCAACATGGATGGCACTGGAAGGGATCATGCTCAGCAAAATAAGCCAGAAAGAAAAAGAAAAATACCGGATGGTCTCACTCATAGCAGGAATCTAGAAAACTTAAATAAGGGACCAGGAAAATGAATAACTATAAGAAAGTGAAAATCAAAATCAACAAAAAACTATGAACCAGAGACACTCTATGGGGGGTGGAGGGTGGGGAGGGGAGGGATTGGGGTCAAAATAAGGGGGTTGCAATTGTATGGGGAATATAAAAATAAAATTTATTATAAAAAAAAGAATTGATAATGAACATTTTTCACTGATACCAGCACCCATGTCCTCTTTCACTCTCCTATTATGGAATTCCCAGCCACTTGGTTTGGGGTAGTACACCAAACTTTCGACTGGTTTAAGCCATTTTACAAGTTTCATTCCCTAGTAATTGCAAGAGACTGAAGGATGGACAAGTGCCCAGAGTTAGAACATTCCAGTACATTGAAACTCAATTTTTAGGATTTTGGTAGTAATACTGAAGAGAAATTTTTTCTACTGGAGTGGAACCCTAAAGATACACCCACAAGAGCTGCTAACGGCCATCTAACACAGGATAGCTTGCTGAGAGAAAAAGTCAACTTTAGGTAGCAGAGCCAAGCCATGGAGAAAAATGGAGGCCTCATAACAATCTGAAAACACTGGATTTTGCCTCACAAGAAGTCAGTCCTACCTCTGAACTTTTTTTTTTAAAGATTTATTTATTCATGCATATTAGAACGGGGGTACAGGCCAGAGGTGTGGGCGGTGAGAGGATCCTCCAGAGACAGAGTGGGGAACAGGACAGGCAGACTGACTGAAATACACTGCTGAGGGGAGCAGCGGGTGAGATAGGAGAGGTCTGCTGCACCATGTGGGCTGCTCCCAGGCTGGGGATCGAACTCATGCTATGGTGGCTGCAGTCAGCTTCATAGGTTGCGCCTCAACCCCTGTGCCACCACGGAGACCCTATCTCTGAACTTTTTAACTGCATAGACTAATATATTCCCCTACTTGCTTAGGTTGGTTACAGTCAGTTTTTTGTTCAATGTTGCTTCTAAGATGTAATAAGAACTATCATATATTCTGTCCTTAGGAAGATTTTGTCTAAGATTTTTTAAACTGCAAAATCAACCGAGAAAAACTCGATAAAAGCCTCTAACTGCAAATGTTTATGATCATATTTACAGTTTTAGGTTAACTCTACTATTCGAATGGGTATTTAAGATGGAAAAACAAATTACTTACTCCAAATAGAAAAACAAAGTAAAGCAACACAATAAAATGAATAGGTGAGGGCCTCCCCAGTGGTGCAGTGGTTGAGCGCTGGGCTGCAAAGCTGCCCACAGCCTCTGCAGTGCCGGTTCGATCCCTGGCCGCTGGCGAGGGTGCCACATGGTGCGCAGACCTCTCCTGCCACTCCCGCTGCTCCCCTTAGCAGTGTACTTCATCAGTCTGCCTGTTCTGCTCCCCGCTCTGGCGAATTCTCTCACCCTTCTGCGCTTCTGACTGTACCCAGTGCTTGCATAAATAAATAAATATTAAAAAAAATAAAATAAAATGAATAGGTGAGATGGGAGAACAGGATTACTAGAGACACACCTACAGCAACTTGTGAAGTCCTTTTGGCTCTGCTTCTTTGGTCCTTCTACCAATATCTAGTGATTTGTGGAGGCAATCTGATGTGCTCAGAGTACACACAGAAGTTCTCATGAATACCTGAGTCACCACTAGTCACACAATTGTTAATGATTCAGTTGTTTAATATAATCCCATAATTTTTAAATAAAGTCGTATGTTTTGTTGGCTTTAGAGTCTTGTGAATGTTTTTTAATAGTCTGTGGATGGCAGTGCAACTTAAATAAATGTACAATTCAGCACTAACATGCCATTACACATCTGTACGAATAAATTGAGTCAAAATGGCTTGGTGTTCAAATGAGG
Source organism: Talpa occidentalis (assembly GCF_014898055.3). Classification (NCBI taxonomy): domain Eukaryota; kingdom Metazoa; phylum Chordata; class Mammalia; order Eulipotyphla; family Talpidae; genus Talpa; species Talpa occidentalis. Next base: position 30,742,015 of record NW_023604295.1, read on the forward strand.
CAAGATGTGCCCAAGCATACACACAACAGATTCATTCCACTTAAAAAATAGATGTGTTTACAGGAGGGGGGGAAATTCTCCATAACTCTTGACTGTCAATTATTTTCTTAAAACCCACCTTGAGATAACAGAGGGGCAGGAAAAATAACTGTATAAAACTGATTTGCAAATCTGTCCAGTGGTTTAACCAAATACATCTTAGGACTATAATCATAACCTAAGAACAAGCTCATGCTACAATTAATCTTTTCTTCTCTTAGGTAGTTCCATATAATTGACAAATTTTGCAGGTTTCTTTCAGCACTTTTCAGAAGTGCTGCCAGAGCTTTGAAAATAGTTGTTTTTGAAATGCCTAAGAGAGGGTTTTTTTTTTTCTGCAAAGGACTAAACACCAAGTATCGGTAGTCTTTGTGAATGTTGAGTACTACTGTTTTACAACCTTTTAAAAATGTAGAAACCATTCTTGGTTGGCAGGCTGCCTTAGCGTCTGGTGGGACTCTAGTAGCACCACCTACAGTCCTTGTAAAAATGCAAATTCTCAGTCACACTTCAAGCCTATAACATCAATCACAGGACTGGGCACAGAAGTCTGCTTTTTAACCATGTCCCTGCATTCACTTTTCTACACACTAATTTCAGAACCACAGGAAATGAAAGTGCACAAAATAAAGTTATATTCAAGGTAACTTGTGCTTCCTATTAACTTTAAGTGCTTTTTTCCCCTAGAGGCAAGTAAGCATATTTCAGGTTTACCAGCATTTCCTGTAATTCACATTTCCCTGCCAACTACAAAAATGTCATCTTCAAATTCTGCATATAAATGGTAGATCAGAAAAAGAAAAAACCTAGATGCTAACATTCACCATCACTTGTTTCTTGTTGATTTGTTTTCAAATGGCCTCTGACATTTCCTGGAGGCGCCTCATTAAACAATCTTTCTTTTACTTTCCCTATCACATAATCACAGTTTAACACACGTGTTATTTCATAATTGCCATATTCTTTTTTCTCAACTCGCACGATTAATATAAATGGAATCTATCACTACTTCTTCCTGATCTCATTCTCCACCTTCCCAGGAGTTTTAGATTAGTCCCTGAACCTGCATGTTACACTGAATCAAGAAGGTAAGAAACAATGTATGCAAGTTTTCCACAACACTTAGACTCCCTTTTCTAGGAGTACTTGTTGGAACTACAGGTTCTTCCACTCCTATCCCTACCCTAATTCCAAACTGGTAGGCCTGGTGTGGGGGCTGGGAAATACAGTCTACAAACACTCCCAGTGGTTAGTACTAGAGCTTCAATTATTTACAACTATTACCAATTATTATCAACAGGTTAGCCCTGTTCATAAAACACTTCATGTTCCTTGCTACCATCAATCAAGTAAACTCCAGGCACCCATCAAACCAAGCCAGAAATCGGTAACTTTGAAACTGGATTAAAGCACAGAAACAAATTTCAGAGCCAAAAACACAGTAAAATTTTTAGCAGCTGAGAGCGTTCTTGTCGCTCAATTTAAAATTATTCTATGCAAAAGCCGCGATTATTGATAAACCAGACTCTTCACAAAGCTTTTACTCAGGAAGATTGGAGTAGAAGTTCTCTTCCCAAATCACCTGGAAACCAAATATCCCACTGTCTCTAATCGTCAACAAGGTCTTTCGTTACTATGGGTGCTTTGGTGATGGGTGCGGTGTGCTACCACCACCAGAACGGTGTGATCCTATAACTCTCAATCCTAAACAGCTTTGTCAACCAATGTCCCCTCAACCATAAAACAAGAGTGGGCTCCCATGATTTTGCCAGAGGCAAATGATGCTCTGTGGCTCCCCTAAGTTCTCTACACGCCAAAGAAAGTAATCACCAGTCGGACATCAGGTAAAGACTGGGAAAATCTCAGCTCTGCCACTTTACCAGCTGTGTAGCTGCTTTAATTTAAAAAATGGGTCCAAAACCTTCCTCGCGTGGCATGCAGTCACACCGGAGACCAGTTCCCCTTCCCGTCACGTCCGCCTCGGGGAAAGCTGGCAGCGCGGGCTCAAGCGGGCCGGGCCGGCCCCCGTGTCCCGGACACCGCGGAGGGGCGAGAAGCGCGGGCTGGAGGGGGCGCCCGGCGGCGGGAGGGGGAGGGGAAGCGGAGAGCGTGGACCCGTCCGGGCACCAGGGGCCGCACGGTCCCTGCGCCTGGGGATGCGCGGCCAGAGCCCAGGTGCTGAGAGGCAAGGAGCCCGGAGCGGCGGTCGTTACCTGCGTCCGAGCAGCCGCGGCGGGGCCAGCTCCTCGAAGCTGCGGCCGCCCGCCGGCGGAACACACGCCTGGCCACAACCCCAGCCTCTCTGCACCCAGCCTCGCCACGCCATCTTCCCAACCTCTGCCCCACCATGGCCCGACCTTCTCAACCCCTGCCGCCGGAACCACTTCCGGGGCAAAGGGAAGCCCATAGAGCGAGGCGGGCGCTGCCTAGCGCGCCCCCGCGCGGCCGAGCGGAGATGCGACCAGACAGAGGGCCCGGATGCCACTGGCTGGCCTTTGTCATTTATCCTGCCACGGGAAACCAGGACTTGGGAAGGGTGTGGGAGAACCGCCCCTGAGGGAAAGCTGACAAGAAGAGGGAATGCTCCTGTAGCGTAAGGTAAAAGGTATCAGGCTTTTCTGCCCTCCCGCCATCAGGATAGATGAGGGAACCCCGTGATCCTGAATGCATGCCTGATGGCGGGCACCTTAACTGGGTACACCTGCGCTAAGACTGTGCTTTTAAGGGCGGTGTCACGGGGACGCCAGTAGAAGCTGAAAGAGAAGAAGCCCGAAGCAGAGAAGGCCAGAGGACCCAGATAGAGTGAGGATTTGCTGGGGGCTGGGAGGCCTGCCAGCCTCCCGGCCCCCCAGCACCCCTGCCTGCCATATGCCTGGTGAACCCCAATTAAAGACCTGCAAAAAACCACTGAGGACTCTGACTCCTCCTTTACCCGGTCTGCATGGGATCAGAAAACCTGCACTGTGTCCTGTCCTGCCCTACAGCTCCCTAATACGTTGTGGGGTACATGAGTTAATCAGGCTTTTTACACCCTCCCGCTGCTGGGTCAATGGGTACCACCTGCTGCCTTGATGGTGTTAATGCAGAAGGCCCTTGGGGGTGCGGCCTGTTTGTGGTTGTGGACAGCTGTGCTGGGAGGAAAGGAGTGAAAGGGCAGCCTCAATCTGAGGCAAGACTACCAGAGGACACCAGAGGAGAGGGAGAATGCCGGAGGGGACGTTAGAGACAGGAGAGAGCAGAGATTCACCCTGCTTCCTGCTTGGCCGCCTTGCCTGGTGTGCTGTGTACCTGGTTTCCTGATTCAACATTAAAAGCCTGTAAAAATCACACCAAGGGCTGTCTCCATCTGTCTGCCAGAATCGACAGTGAACCTGCTGGCCCTGGGCATGCTTGCACTACAAAATTTAGTAATGCTATTACCCAAATATAAAAATCAGACAAAGCCAGAACAATGGAACAGAATCAAAAGCCCAGAAGTAAATCCATATACATATCAGTGACCAATCTATAATAATAGTAACTATGCCCTTACAATGGGAACAGCACCATCTCTTTAATAAATGGTGCTGGGGAAATTGGAAATCCATACGTGTAAAAATGAATTTGGATCATTTGCTAACCCTAAACACAAAAATAAACTCCAAATGGATTAAAGATTTAGCTAAAAGACCCATGTATAAAGTACATAGAAAAAATGGTGATATTCCATGACATCAATGATAAAGATGTTTTTGGTGACTTAACCTCCATGGCAAGAGAAAGAAAAATAAACAATTGGGACTACTTCAAGTTAAAAAGCAAAAGAAAATTCAAGACGATTAAAAAAACACTCTATTGAATAGGAGAAAATATTCACACAATATAAAACTAATAAGGGGTTGATATCCAAGATACAATAAAAACTCACACAATTCAATAATTAAAAACCAAACCATTTAATAAATAGGCAGCAGGTAAGAACAGATGAGTTACCAGAGAGGATATCCAGAAGGCTAATAGACATGAAAAAATGTTTATCATTGCTTCCAAAAAGAGAGATGCAGGTTAAAACCACAGTGAGAGACCATCTTACCTCTGTGAGAATGGCATATTTCAAAAAGACCTCCAACAAGTGTTAGAAAGGATTTGGAGAAAGAAGAAGCCTGCTACACTGTTGGTGAGAATGTAAACTGGTACAACCATTATGGAAAGCAGTCTGGATTTAATGGAAATATCATATCACCCAGCAATCCCACTTCTGGGCATATATCCAAAGAATATGAAACATTAATGCAAAACAAGCTGTCTGCTCCACAATGTTCACAGTATCATTATTTACAATAACTGGGATACAGAAGTAGCCTAAATATCTGCTGATGGACAATTGGATCATAAGATAGTATATCTACACTATGGAGAACTACTCAGTTTTAAGACAGGATGAAAGGTAGCCATTTTCAACAAAATGGAGGGAGTTTGAGATAACTATGCACAGTAAAACAAGTCAGAACAATAAAAACAAGTATTAGGTATGTATATAGCAGATAATTTGATAATGTAAAACACTTTCGAAAACCAGTGGACATTGGGCCTCCCTGGTGGTGCAAGGGTTAAGAAGCAACCTATAAAGCTATCCGCAGCCCCTGAAGCACAAGAGTTCGATTCCCCCAGCCAGCCAGGGAGCAACCTACATGGCGCAGCAGACCTCTCCTGACTCGCCTGCTGTTCCCCTCAGCAGTTTACTTCAATCAATCAAGCAGTGTACTTCTGCTCCCCACTCTGTCTCTGGTGAATCCTCTCACCACCCCTGCACACACACCTCTCGCCTGTACCCCAGCTCTTGTATGCATAAATAAATAAATCTTAAAAAAAAAAAAACAGTGGACATCAATGAACACTGTGAGGGCTCTGAGGTTAATAGGGAGGGGGAGAGTACCGGACAAGGAGATATAAGGATGATGGGGGGAGGGAGAAATAAGTGAAAAAAATGTGGGTTGGTATATATAATGAAAATACTTTTAAATAACTCAAAATGCAAATGACATAGTAATATCTGACCTGAATGTTGAGTGATTATTTTCTTATTCATGCTTTTTTGAAAATCTACTTTCTTTTTTTTTTCTTTTGAAAATCTAACTTCTTTTTTTTTTTAAATGCTCGCCATCTCTTTTTTTTTTTTCTTTTTAATATTTATTTATTTATTTATACAAGCACTGGGTACAGTCAGAAGCGCGGGAGGGTGGGAGAATTCACCAGAGCCAGAGCGGGAAGCAGAGCAGGCAGAAGGACCAAAGTACACTGCTGAGGGGAGCAGCGGGCGGCAGGAGAGGTCTGCGCGCCATGTGGGACCCTCCTCTGGTGGCCGGGGAGCAGCCGGGGATCGAACTGGCGCTGCAGAGGCTGCGGGCAGCTTCGGAACCCAGCGCTCAACCGCTGCGCCACCGGGGAGGCCCTGAAAATCTAATTTCTTTAAAGAAAAAACACAAAGTTCACATTGGGGAACAAAATCAAATGCAAGCAAAGTAATACTTTTGAAAGCAAATGTTCTTATGCTGAATTATAAATCTAAGTTCTTTTCTATTTGCTATCATTCTATGATAATTTAAATATTATACCTAATTTAAATAATGGATTCATCTGGATTTGATTATACCATCTTTATTTTAAAATTGCAGTATTTATAATTCATACTTTGTTAAAAAGTAAACATATGCAGATACTTTTTTTTAAAATTTATTTATTTATGCATACAAGAGCTGAGGTGCAGGCCAGAGGTGTGGGGGGTGAGAGGATTCACCAGAGACAGAGTGGGAAGCAGAACAGGTGGATCTACTGAAATACACTGCTGAGAGGAGCAGCGAGTGAGACAGGAGAGGTCTGCTGCACCATGTGGGTCAGCTCCCTGGCTGGGGATTGAACATGTGCTTCACTGGCTGCTGATAGCTTCATAGTGCTGAGACTTAACTCCTTGCGCCACCAGGGCGGTCCCTATGCAGATACTTTTTTTTTAATTAATTTTTTAAATTTTTTACATCATTGTTCATTTTTAAACAATATTTGCTTCCCCCCCCCCTCAGATGTAGTCCCCATAGAGTTTCCTTCACCAGTGCACCCGTGCACCATCACCTCAGTCCCCTGTGCTCCTCCTTCCCTCCCTCTGATATATGCAGATATTTTTGTCAATATTTTAATCTTTTTTAAAGATTTATTTCTTTATTTATACAAGCACTGGGTACAGTCAGAAGCGCGGGAGGGTGAGAGAATTCACCAGAGCCAGAGCGGGAAGCAGAGCAGGCAGAAGGACCGAAGTACACTGCTGAGGGGAGCAGCGGGCGGCAGGAGAGGTCTGCGCGCCATGCGGGACCCTCCTCCGGTGGCCGGGGAGCAGCCGGGGATCGAACCGGCGCTGCAGAGGCTGCGGGCAGCTTCGCAACCCAGCGCTCAACCGCTGCGCCACCAGGGAGGCCCCAATATTTGAATTTTTAATAAGGCAATTTCTTCAAATCATATCTTGTAAAATATATCAAATTTCTCCCTCCTCTCTTATCCCCTCCCCTTCCCCCCTTCTTTTTTGACACTTTCCTCATCACTATCAATTCCGTGACTGTCTCGTGATTCATTAAGTACACAAAGAATTTCTAAATTTAGTTAATGAAGATTCTGAAATTGTCAATTTTTGTGTGAGCAAATCAAGAATAAAATAGTTACAAACCATGTATGTCTGTGGAATGTGGGGAGAAAAATAAAAAAACATCCAACATGTGCTGGAGAGGATGCTGAGAAAGAGGAACCCTGTTACATCAACACGGTTGATAGGACGTAACCGATGCAGCCATTTTGGAAAGGGATCTCGATTTACCTTAAAAAACTCAAACTAGAAATGTCATATGGCATAGCAATCCCACTCCCGGGCATATGTCCAAAGAACATAAAACTATCAACTCAAAAAGTTATATGTTCTACAATCTTTATTGCAGCATTATTACAATAGCTAGGGCATGGAAACAACTTATGTGCCCACTGATAGAGGGTTGGATCAAGAAGATGTTTACAGGGGCCTCCCCGGTGGCGCAGTGGTTGAGCGCTGGGTTGCGATGCTGACTGTGGCCTCTGCGGCGCCGGTTCGATCCCCAGCTGCTCCCCGGCCACCAGAGGAGGGTCCCACATGGCGCGCAGACCTCTCCTGCCACCCGCTGCTCCCCTCAGCAGTGTACTTCGGTCCTTCTGCCTGCTCTGCTCCCTGCTCTGGCTCTGGTGAATTCTCTCACCCTCCCGCGCTTCTGACTGTACCCAGTGCTTGTATAAATAAATAAATCTTTAAAAAAAAAAAAAAAGATGCTTACAGACACACAACAGGATACTGTTCAGCTATCAGGAAAGACAAAATGTTGTCATGTACAGCAAAATAGGAGTTGGGGGGAATTATGTGTAGTAAGGCAAGTCAAAACAATAAAGACAAATATTCAATGTCTACATAGTGGACAACAGGACAAAGCAAGATACTTATAAAAACTAGCACACATTAATAAACAAAATGTGGTTTCTGATGTTAAGGAGGAGGAGAGATGAGGTATAAAGATGGTAATGGGGAAAAAAGAATATCATAGATCATGTAGTATGTTTTGGTGAGAATATATTTCTTTTTTTTTTAGAAGGTATTTATTTTTACATATTTTTGTATTTATTTATGCAAGCACTGGGTACAGTCAGAAGCGCGGGAGGGTGAGAGGATTCACCAGAGCTAGAGCGGGGAGCAGAGCAGGCAGAAGGACCGAAGTGCACTGCTGAGGGGAGCAGCGGGCGGCAGGAGAGGTCTGCGCGCCATGCGGGACCCTCCTCCGGTGGCCGGGGAGCAGCCGGGGATCGAACCGGCGCTGCAGAGGCTGCAGGCAGCTTTGCAACCCAGCGCTCAACCGCTGCGCCACCGGGGAGGCCCTATATTTCTTTTTTTTTAAGATTTATTTATTTATGCATGCAAGAACTGGGGTACAGGCCAGAGATGCAGGAGGGTGAGAGGATTCACCAGAGACAGAGTGAGAAGCAGAACAGGCAGACTGACCGAAATACACTGCTGAGGAAAGCAGCGGGCTAGTCAGGAGAGGTCTGCTGAGCCATGTGGCTTGCTCTCTGGCCCACCAGGGATCGAACTTGTTCTGCAGAGGCTGCAGATTGCTTCATAGTGCGGTGCTTAACCCCTTGAGCCACCAGGGAGGCCCGAAAATATATATTTTCATAGCAGTGAATCAGCTGGGTTATATGGTGTAATGTTTAATTGATCAATACATCACTGAATTGCTTTCTAAAGCGGTTGCACTGCTTTGCATACCCACCACCAGAGAAGGATAGTTACTGCTCTGCATCATGTCCAGTGCTTGGGGATTGTCAGTGTTTGTCTTTAGTAATTCTAATAGGTGTGCAGTGGTATCTCATTTTGATTTCCTTAATACAAACTATTACTTTTTAATAAATAAGACTTGTCTGGAGACGCAATGTGTTGAAATTTGGGGCTGCTTGGGGGAAAGTGGAGGAAGTCCTTGCTGCATAACTTGTCAGGAACAGTTGTGCAGGCTGCTGACCTTGCCTGACACACTCTCCCAGTCCTAGATCTGCAGGGAACTGCATTTCTTTCTTCTAGCCAGGAGAGGGAAGAAGAGGGCAGAAAATAAGCTGCTGGGTTTTTGACTTAACAGGCACCAACATGAGAAGTTATTTGCATGCATTGTTTTATATACAGTTTTGCTCCAACACCTTTTCAGAACCTACTTAGCCGCTACTTTGTTAGGCTTGACTCCTCAAAATTTTTTAAAAATATTTTATTTATTTTGTACAAGAACTGGGGTACAGGTCAGAAGCACCGGAGGGTGAGAGAATTCACCAGAGCCAGAGCAGGGAGCAGAACAGGCAGAAGGACCAAAGACACTGCTGAGGGGAGCAGCGGGGGAAGCAGGAGAGGTCTGTTGCGCCATGTGGGGTTCTCCTTGGTCGGCAGGGAATCGAACCGGCGCTGCGGAGGCTGCGGACACCTTCGCAGTGCAGCGCTCAACCACTGCGCCACCAGGGAGGCCCTTAACTCCTCAAATTAATCTTGAGAAATGATTCACTGCTGAACCTTCACCAGCCTTGTAAAATACTTTCAAAATTCAATACCGAAGTGTAACTATCCTAACCTAAAATCTGAGCTACTAAAGCTAAGCTACACTTGTAGAATCCTTAATAACTCTACTTTTCAGTGTTGCTCTGCAGAGCTTATGGTAGGGGAACTCCTGAGCAGATGAGCTGGGTGAACCCCTGTTCTTCCTTTTCTCCAACTTTGCAAGAAAGGACTTTGTGGGGTATAGGTCTCCAGAACCACAGCCGACAACAGGCCCTCTTCTCTAGGACCTGGGCAGGGGAATCTCAGAGGGGCATGATACAGATTACTGTACCTGCAGAGTGCTTCCCAAATACACTTCCTGTCCGAGCTCCTGGCTCCTCTCTGGCAAATGGAAAGGAAAGGTCCTGAGGAGCCAAAGGTCCTGTTGGCCAACATCAGGAAGAGCTGCGTGTGAGCCAGCAGATCTGCTGGGCACACTTAATGTCCTGAAAAGAGAGGGAGAGGTCAGAGGGTGGCAGCTTTCCCTGTGTCTGTCTCCCCACCCATGGCAGTGCTGTGTCCAGAACCTGCCTCCTTGCCCATGAAGTTTCCATCCTTGTTGGAAAAGGCAATCAGGAGAAAGTGACTGTTATGTTGACCCTTGAACTAGACCTGGACAATTAGATGCTCCTCACCCATCCCCCTCCCGAATATGTGTTTTATTTGCCTTTCCAGGTCCCAGAAGTTGCACAAGGACATATCCTTGAGATAAAACACATTGTTGTGACTATCTGAGCTATATCTACGACTAAGTCCCATATTAAAAGCCTCTGTATACAGTTTTTAAGATTTGGCAGGCAGATGAGGAAAACTAGTCATCATGTGGTCACATGAGACATAGCCTCTTAACTAAGTTCCCTTGGGAATAAAAATGTTACCTACCAGGGCCTCCCCGGTGGCGCAGCGGTTGAGTGCTGGGTTGCGAAGCTGCCCGCAGCCTCTGCAGCACCAGTTCAATCCCCGGCTGCTCCCTGGCCACCAGAGGAGGGTCCCACATGGTGCCCAGAATTCTCCTGCGGCCTGCTGCTCCCCTCAGCAGTGTACTTCGGTCCTTCTGCCTGCTCTGCTCCCCGCTCTGGCTCTGATGAATTCTCTCACCCTCCTGTGCCTCTGACTATACCCAGAGCTTGTATAAATAAATAAATAAATCTTAAAAAAAAAAAAAAAAAAGAAAATGCTACCTACCAATATGGAAATGATTTGCCTTTTTTATTATTTTATTATTATTTTTTAAAAATTTATTTATTTATGCATACAAGAACTGGGGTATAGGCCAGAAGTTTGGTGGGGGGAGTAGTGAGAGGATTCACCAGAGACAGAGTGGGGAACAGAACAGGCAGATTGACTGAAATACACTGCTAAGGGGAGCAGTGGGCGAGTCAGGAGAGGTCTGCTGCACCATGTGGGTATCTCTCTGGCCGGGGATAGAACTCATGACGCAGTGGCTGTGGACAGCTTCATAGGTTGTATCTTAACTCCTTGTGCCACCAGGGAGGCCTGGTCCTATTATTTTTTTAAAGATTTACCTATATTTTATTTAAGCATACAAGAGCTGGGGGGTAGGCCACAGTTGCAGGAGGTGAGAGGATTCACCAGAGATAGAGTGGGGTGCAGAACAGGCAGAGCTACTGAAATACACTGCTGAGGGAGCAGCAGGCAAAACAGGAGAGGTCTACTGCACCATGTGAGTCAGCTCCCTGGCCAGGGATCGAACTCGTGCTGCAGTGGCTGGTGATCGCTTGATAGCACTATGACTTAACCCCTGCACCATCAGGGAGGCCCTGATTTGCCTTTTTTTTGGTCTCTTCTTGCTTCCCCTATGCAGGGCCAATTTCATAATACACCTGGAAAACACCTGAGGTTGGACCCCAACAGTCCTTATCTAGGAAGTGAATGGTTGAACTGTTGGGAGGTTTCTAATACTCAAGTGTATTGGAACGTGGAGACAAGGTAGGCATAATGACAGTGCTCTGCAGAGAGCAACCCACTCCCAAAATAAGCTATACAGAAAAGAGAGTGTTAATCAGTAGTGGGATCACTCCCAGATGTGCATAAAGGCCAATATACCATGACACCAGGTTTTGAGAAAAGAAAGAAGTTTTATTGCAAATCGAATGGCAAGGAGGTTGGAGGTAAACTCAAATCTGCCTCCCTGGTTAAAGAAGAGAATGAGTTTATGTAGGTTTTGGGGACCAGGGTTGAGAACAAAGGAGTTAAATCTTACTGGCTAAGGAGTGGACTAGGGCAAAGAAATGTGAACTTGGCTGAAGTTCATTGGCTGGTTACAGGGCGGTTTGTACAAGGAGAAGTGTAAAGTGGCCCCTTCACCTCAGGGCAGCCTCCCTCATCTGTGTTTGTTCAAAGTTAGTTGCTTCTGTTTACACTGGCTGTGATAGATGAATTGCATCTGTGAATACAAACCTTAAAGAGAAACTTACACAAGTGTTTTGTTTTTCTATTTGTGCTCTAGAGTCTGAGAATAATCTAATATTTTTCCTTGGTTACAAGAGCAGCATTAGCGAAGGTTATGCCTAGGGCTCAGCCAGGATGGTGCAGGCGCAGAAAACTATGTTAAGGGAATATAACTTGCCCACACATCTCTGCTGAACCACAACAAACAAGGCTTGATGCTGTGGATCTTCGACTTGCTAAGCAGAAGCCACCTAAAGAACCCTGAATCAGACCCAGTGGCCTTACTTTTGCCCACCTTGCATCCTCCCTATCGTCACGGCGCCCTCAGCTGCCCCATGGCTCACACACCTGCCTCTCTAAAAGCCAATTTACCCAGCACCTAACAGTGCTGACAAAAGCCAGGCCAACGACAAGGGGGTGAAGGAGTCCTCCAAGAGGAAGTGGTGGCTGAACATGAGGTCCCCAGTTACTCTGGCCATGGTCCTGGCAATGGGTACCTGAGAGCTGAATGGTCTATCTGAGAGCAGAAGGGGAGGACTCAGGGTGAGGAGGTAAAAATCACCGCCCTGAGCACTTACCCAAACTTACACAGTCACTCGTTGACTCATTCATTTATTCTCACTCCTCTTTTATTCACTCAGTAAATGCATCAGGTTGTGACAGATACACAGTTTGCAGAGAGAAGAGGGGGAGGGAAACAGATGCCATTTAAATGACTATGGAATGTGGGCCATCCTTTGTCCTAACTGGAAACAAAGGGGGGAGGTACTGACTGTTCCTGGGATTCAGAAAGGACTTCTTAGGTCAGATGACCTGAGGTAGATCTTAAAGGAGCAGTGGTTTTCCACCAAAGGAAAATGGTGTGGATTCAACTATTCCACAGGGGAACAGCATATACAAAAGGTTGATGGCATAGAAGGTCTAAGATGTTGGGGGAGCACATTTCCTCACCTGGAGAGCAGAAGGGCTTCTGTTGGACTCACAAAGGGTCCGTTGTACATCATATAAACATACATATGCATATGTGCACACATGCACACACACCAAGGCTCAGCCTTCTCTACAGGGATATGCGAATGTATTGTGGCGGGGGTCAGGGTAGGCCTGCTCTTGACCCTGCCCTGGTGGAGGCCTCAGCCAGTCTGCTGCCTTGTTCTGCAGCTGCAGCTCCAGTGTCAGCTTGCCTAAGCCAGGCCCCAAAACACTGGCACAGATGCCTAGTGCTGCAGATGACCCTTGACCCGAGTGGGGGTAGGTGGGGACAGCAGCTTCTCCAAGCCTTCTGAGACAAGACCACCTGATTCTCACCAAAGTCTGGAGGACAGCCCTCAGGGTGGTTTTCCCAATCAGCTGGGCTGGTGCTCTGACTGCTGTTGAGGGGAATTTGGGGGTGTGAATCAGTGAGCCTGATGCCCTCAAGGTGGGCTTGGCTATTCTGTCCTCCCAGTAAGTCAACTTGATTTTACCTTGAAGAGTTCCCACAAGAAATGGAGAACATAAAGAAGAGAAGGGGGATGTCATCTGGGGAGGAAAGCAAAGGACAAGGGCAATTGCTGGGCCAGGTACTGCACAGGGTACTCTCAGGTACTCGGCCCACTTAAGCTCCCTCACATTCCCAGAGGTGAGAATAGTCGTCATCCCCACCTAAAAGATGAGGACATTGAGAATTGAGAGTGAGGCTGACTTGTCTACAGGCACAGCGCTGTCAAGGGGCAGAGCTGCAACTTGGACACAAGTTTGTTGTTGTTTTTTTAAAGATTTATTTATGCACACAAGAACTGGGGTGTAAGCCAGAGGCGGGGGGGGGGTTAGGGGTGAGAGAATTCACCAGAAAGAGTGGGGAGCAGAACAGGAAGATCTACTGAAATACACTGCTGAGGGGAGCAGTGGAAGAGACAGGAGAGGTCTGCTGTGCCATGTGGGTCACCTCGTGCTGCAGTGATTGATGATAGCTTGAGAGCACTGTCTTTAACCCCTGCACCACTAGGGAGGCCCAACACAGGTTGTTTTGACTCACAGAGCTGGTTCCTTTTCATGCCATGGCCCCTCTCACTCTCCTACCCACCCCTTTGCACAGATGCATTTGAGGAGATGGGAGTCCTCCTGGCAGTTTCTCTCTTTGAACAGTTCTAGGCCAGCCCTGACTCGACTACCCAAGTGCAGTCACATGTAGTTACCCTCTTTCTCCAAACAGACACCAGAAAAGTGGGGTGTGGGCTGGCTGGAGAGTCACCCTTCTTTACCACTAGCAGCTGCTCATCACCACCAAAGGCCCTGGGCCCACCCATAAGGTGAACATACTGTGCTATGGACAGACAGGGGCCCAGGGCTGCAGGGAAACTCAGCTGGCTCCATGCCCTGGGACCTGTTTCTTGGCATAGGTCTCCCACCTGTTCATATGCAATCCTTACTTCAGAGCACCCCCTCCACTCTAGTCCTCAGACAAGCCAAGCCCTAACCTCCCACAGCCAGCACTGGTGCCAGCAGTCACAGGTCTGTGTGTACCTGGCAGGGTCAGGGCCCAGCCCTTACATACACAGGGTCTTGTTCAGACCCCAAAGGTCCTAGGAGAAGCAGTGAAGAAGGTGTGCCCATCACAGCCCTAGTCAGCCTGCTTTGGGTTCATTATAACTGTGCCTACTTTTACTCTCCAAAGTATTCATTTTATTGTTCCCCGAAAACACTTTACAAGTGCTGACTCTGGGCCTCCAGGCTTTGAGATGATGATGTCACACCTAATATCAATAATTTGCCACGAACTAAGCATCTTGAATTCTGCTGAGCATTCCAGTTGGGTTCACACAGGGAGCAGTTTTCTTTCAACTTCTGCCTTGAAGAAGGGGTGTGGAGCAATAAATCACACTCCCAAATGGTTGCTGTACCCCTGGGAGTATAACCCCAGGGCATGGGAGGTGGATTGCTGTTTGAACAGCTTGACACAGGGCAGCCAACACCCTCCCCACAAGCATGCACACAGGTACGCCCACACCACAGTGAGTTGTACCTTCCAATAGCTCCAGGGGCTGTGAATTATTCATCAAACCAGAATAAGGTTTTTATTATACTCAGTCTATGCCCTTTATCCAAACAACATTTATGGCAAATATTAAATACATTCAAAATAGTCAAATACCTTAAGAAAAATAAGGGGAATTAACTGAGATAAACATACTGAGAGTGCCTGAGCTTCCTATCAGTCAAAATAAGCAGATAGAGTCAATGTGTTCCACAATCCTCATTGAAAAGCAAAGAATTTTCCAACCAAATTTGGAACAGGATTTATTGTATGGACTATTGTGGAATAGAAGATGTCACAGTAACTTTCCTCAAGTGCCCATTTCTGAATGACTTCAATCCTGGCCAAGGATAAATTTTAAAACCAAAGGAGGGGTGGTGTCTGTGAGAGCGGCCTGGCTCGGCTGGGGTGGAGCAATTGAAGGGCAGAAACTAATTGACCTCGGGATGGGTGATGGCATTTATCTTCCCAGGGTATCACTTCTCTTCACCATTGTTTTGCTATTTTTTTTTTTAAAAAGATTTATTTATTGATGCATTCAAGAACTGGGGTGCAGGCCAGAGGTGTGGGGTGTGTGTGAGCGGATTCACCAGAGACAGAGTGGGGAACAGAACAGGCAGATTAACTGAAATACACTGCTGAGGGTGTTACAGGGCAGCCCCGATACAAAACGGGGTGCCTGACTGTGGGTCCTCACCCGCGCGCTTACAAGGACTTATCAATGCTCTACTGCAGGCACACACGAAAGGTTAATAAAAGGTTTGTTTACAAGGGAAGGGCAAATGAGGAAATGTACAACTCAGGGAGAAAAGTGGGAGACAAAGTTTTAAATGCGTCCTACCCAATCCGCGGATCTGGAATCCCAAATGGCGCTCTGAGAGCTGGCCGCGAGCCACCAGCCGTGAAGCCAGGAGACGAGGGAGAGAGCGAGAGACCCCAAGGACCACGTGTTTAGTTTTTATACCACCCCTGGCTGCTTAACTCCACCCTCAGGTCCCAGCCACCTTCCCTTTGGTGGTGATGGGATTTGTCTTTCCCAATGTCTTGATGGCTTTGGTCTGGAGTGGGGGTGGAGTCCACAAAGCCTGCATGGAATTAGCTCAGGACATCTTTTCCCCCTAACAAGGGGAGCAGCGGGTGAGACAGGAGAAGTCTGCTGCGCCATGTGGGTAGCTCCTGGCCAGGGATCGAACTTGTGCTGCAGTGGCTGCGGATAGCTTCATGGGCTGCATCTTCACCCCTTGCGCCACCAGGGAAGCCCTGATTTGCTTTTTAAAATATGAATGCCAGGCGATATACCACAGGGCATGCAGCCAATCTTAACTAGCTGCTGGGTTCCAAAAGGAAATAACCACCACAGCTGCTCTAGGCCAAACCCTGCTGTTGAGTCCATCAAGGCTCTGGACCATGCCTCTGAGAGGCAGCTTGGTGGACTTTGCTGGATACTCCTGTGCCTGGTCTGCAGGAGACCCAAGGCCCAGAGACTATTTTGGCACCAGCTCCTGGGCCCACACTTATCTATTAGACCTTAGATGTTAATACACTCAGGGTGAGAACAGGTGACCACAGATAGAAAACTTGGACAGAAAACTGTGCACTTGGACAGAACTGGCCCAGCAGCCACCCCAGTGAGGAGGTCCTGGCTGCTCTCAACATCGTGGGCACATGGAGCCAGACAGTCACAGAGGAGAGGAATGGAGAAAATCAGATGCAGGGAGTACTTAAAGTCTCCTTTGGGTTGTAAACACTGTGTCAGCATTTGGTCTCAAGTGCCCAGCATAGGGACTTAAAGGATTCACAAAACAATTTTTTTTTTTAAACACTCTAGGGGACTAGAGTCCAGGTACTGGGAAGCTGGAGGGGAAGAGATGGGTTGGGGCAATACGATGGGAAGAAATGGTTGCTACAGCTCCTTGAGGTCTCGCAGGGCAGGCCACTTTCACAGGCTTGTAGGGATGAGGAAGGGAGGATCAGAGGTGGGCCTGTTGACACAGTTTCTCTCACCAGTGGTCAGACTGGCCCCAGCACCTCTACCGACCAGAAGAAACTGTAGAAATCATCTAGTCTACCACATGCATTTACTCTGGAAGCAACCAGAGCTAAGGCCCAGAGATAAGAGAGAACTGCCAGGAGTCTGGAATCATGTTGTCTGGGTTTGAATTCTGTGATTTACTACCTCTTTTCCCAATAGAATGTAAACACTGTGAGGATAAGGATGTTTCCTGTTTTATTTTCATCAGTACGGTACTATCAGTTCCTGCAACGGTGCCTGACATATACCCAATGCTCAATAAATATGGCACAAGACAGTGCACGCAACCATCAGCGAAAGAAGGCTGCAATTAGCTGAGGTTTTCTGTGTCACCTGTGGCTCATTTACTTTCAATGCAAGGTCTCAGTTCTAGGGAGTCCATCAGGAAAGAGGTAGGAAAGGAGCTGTCGCATTACTAGGTCAGTCCCCAAATGCCAGGCATTCTTATTTTCTGGCTTTCCAGAAGTTATTCCACATAAAGGTCTCTTTTCCTCAATGCTACATTTTTGTCTCTTTGAAGCAATCATGTTCCTTTTTTGCCATAGTCTTGCAATGAAAGCCACAACACTGATTTCTATTAGCAAATACTCACCAACCATCCATGTATAAGGCACCACTTAAGAGTCAGCAGGACAATGTGATACTTAAGCATGTACTACATATAAAACATAATACTTAAGCCAGGAGTTAGAAGGTATACAAAAATAAGATGGCTTGCTAACTTCAAACATAGTCATGGGCAGAAAAATGAAGACATAACCAAGTATAATATGCAAGGCAAAAGGAAAAACCTTAAAATAGATGATGTGAGCAAAGTGGTGTAGAAACTCAGGGAAATCTGATTTGGATGAAGGCTTTGTGGAGGAGACAGTATTTGAACTGAGTATTAAAAGAAATGCTTGGCTTTGTTTGAACAAGAAGGGAAAGCTGAGAAAACAGCAAACTTAAGGGTATGAAAACACTGAGCCAATGTTACCTCATTAAAAAAAGAAAACATCGGCATGTTTCCGGGAGTAGAAAGGGAGGGTTGGAGCCTGTTAACAGATACTCTTGACTGTTAAGCTAAGGAACATGGGCCATGCCACAGGCACCTGTCTCCTGAAGATTTTTTGAGGGTTAAGTATTTCACCAACTTGCATTTTTGGTCTGCATTTTGGCAGTAGCATATACAACAGTTCAGAGAGGGAAACTGAGGCAAGGAAGACCAGTTATGAGACTGCAGCTACACGATGAAAAAAGGAAGTGGGTCTTCATTAGGGCAGAGGATGTGAGAAAGGGGTGGTGTGGGGGGTGAGGCATGGGGCCTGGAAGCAACTGAATTTATTAGGAAAGGAAGGAAATTTAAAATGAATTTAAGGCTTCTGGCTTAAAAATGTAAGGAGGTCAGTGGTACTACTACCTAAGACAAGGAACACTGTCTGATTTTCCAGAGATTGTCTGAGGTGCCTAGGAGACCCCAATGGAAGCACTCAGCAGGCAGCTGGAGACTGGTACTATAGAGAGGCCAAGAGTACAGTTGAAGTTATGCACCGCTGGGAGTGAAAGGATCCAAGCAAGGAGAGAAAGGTGGGTGGGCAGAAAACTGGAAGGAGAGACCAGAACTGATGGGGGAAAAGTTAGGGTCATAAGCATCAGAGAGCTGAACAGGACCACGTAGGGGCTCTTTCTGCTGATTCTATTACTCTCTCATAAGGTAAATCCAGTGCATCATTGAAGGTGATTGTGTAATCAGTGCTGCCAAATGGAATTTTCTGCAATGACTGAAAAGTTCTATGTCTGTGCTGTCCCACACAGAGGACACCAGCCACATGTGTGTATTGAGCACTTGAAGTGGGATACCCGAAGAACTGAATCTTTAACTTTAGCGCCAAGCTCCTGGGTTTTCAACAGCATTTACATATAAGTCTATGTTTCAGATGTGACTTGTGCTGAGGGTCAGCAGAACGAATACCAAATAGTTTAAAAGCTTTCTTGGCTGCATGCAATATATTGAAATTTTTTAAATGAATACCATTTTGAATGGGTACTTAATTCTCAGTGACTACTCTGAATGAATTGGCTGAAAGGACAACTGTTTGTTGCTGCGAACCCCCAACAAACTGTTTATTTTAAATGCATTTCACCATCACCCACCTCACTGTAACCATTCACGTTTGCCATCCCCCTCCCATCTGAGATCAGTGCAGGAACTTGCTTTGCTGAGGCCAGGAACATGGGCTGTAGGGACTATCCCAGGCATGTTGGCTCCCTTGCCCTGTGCAACCAGCCGACTCTGCTGTCCTCAGATGTAAATCCACCACTGGATGTTCAGATCCCAGGCTCCGGTACTCTGAAGCCATTGAAAGGTCTCTTGCTTCCTTCCCAGAGAACTATTTTATACACCAAGAGTTTTACAAAATCCAAAATAATTTTATTCACTTTTTCAGAGTTTTGCTTCCACAAGGTGTTCAGCAAACATGCTAAGGCGACAGAATGTCTAGTTGGTCACGACATGCAACGCTGACCATTCGACTGATGACAGCAGCGACCACGCCCACCTGAGCTACTGGCCCCACAGCACAAAGGGGGTTTGCGGGAACACACTGAACCACACGGCGATCAGCAACCTGAGGTAGGTCTCTTTACAGTACAAAAAAAAACTTCTACACCAGTGTGAGACACTGATTAGCAAGAGCTGCTAAAAGTTGCAGACTTTGGAGAGAGGAAGAGACTGTGCGACATTGCAGTGAGAAGGGAGAAGAGATCCACGAAGTCCTGAGCCCTGTCACTGAACTGTGGAGGTGTGGGGCCAGGCCAACGAGAAAGTACCACCAGAAGAAGCAGCAGCTGGCTCCAGGACGCGGAACCCACAGTTTAGGAGCTGGAGAGCTCGGTGCAGTGGCCAGCGTTAGGAACCTGAGGCAGTGGGACACTCTGTGAATAGACTTGATTCTTGTTTATAAACAACAGCAAAAAAGAGAAAGAAGGCAGGAAAGAAACTCCTCCCAGCCAAGGAATGGTTCTGAGATTCTCATTCCTGACGGAGGGAGTGGACAGGGGGCTGGGGCTCGGCCCCACTATTCTCCTGACAGAAACAGTGAAGTGACAACAGGACAGAAGGCAGGAGCCCTGAGAATTCACGGCGCTCCGCGTGGCCTCCGGGGCACCCGACCCCACTGCCCGGGAGCGGCTGTGGAGACTCGGCAGAGGGGGCCGAGGAGGGCCCACTATTGCCACAAGTCTTCCTTTTGGACATCCAGAAAACCTGGCACCGTGAAACAACCAGCTAGAGGACAATAAGCTACCCTTTCTACAGTCTAATAGCAAAACCAGATCTCTAGTACAGCAAACTGTACAAAAATGATAGAAAGGAATTTGCACTGTTATTAGCGCAGTGCTGATTTTAATATAAAATAAACGGCTTACATTTTCACTGTAAATATAGGCTATGTACAGAATTATATATAGAGCTACACGTATAAAGCTTCATTATAGGCCTCTGATACATTTATAATAACGGTTCCCTGAACCTTTGAGAGTGCAATTAAGGACAAAAACTAAATTTTGTTTACATGAATATGGAATAAATACAATAATCAAAATATGACTCTCCCTAAAAGTGAAACACACAAGCCAATCCTGAACTGCTGTGCGAAAGATAAAGTTGGGAAAGGCAAGGTTTCGGCAGGAGGACAGGGCGAGGGCCTGCCCCAGGCAGGGAATGGCGATGCTCCAAAGAAAAGACCTGGGCGGCGGGGAGGAGTTAGCCCTTGACAGCGACCTTGTTCTCTGAAGCAGCAAACATGGCATAGAACCGGGAGCTGTCGTTGGACAGAAGGACGGATGGGGTGTCAAACTCCACCACCTGCAAAGGAAGGAGACAACATCAGACAGTGACTCAGGGATACGAGGGGTGATTCAGAGGACCTGCTGCTCAGGAAATGAGGAGTCTGGGGGTGGAGAAAACCTAAAGCACCCCAAAGATGGATCAGGGTAACAATTCAATTAGCCCTGACACATCCAAATGGATCCTTTATTTTATTTTTTTAAAGATTTATTTATTTATGCATACAAGAACTGGGGTACAGGCCAGAGGTGCGGGGGTGAGAGGATTCACCAGAGACAGAGTGGGGAGCAGAACAGGCAGACTGACTGAAATACACTGCTGAGGGGAGCAGCGGGCGAGTCAGGAGAGGTCTGCTGTGCCATGTGGGTTGCTCCCTGGCTGGGGATTGCACTTGTGCTGCAGAGGCTGTGGAAAGCTTCATAATGCTGCATCTTAACCCCTTGTACCACCAGAGAGGCCCCCTTTTTTTTAAAACTAACCAGGACATAAGGGAAAGGGAAAAGTTAGGGAGAAAGACTGCTGACTTTCTTCACATAAAACTCAATTTTTTCAGACTTGGATATGAAGGAAACAATGAACAAGGTCCTATCAACTGTAGGGACGAGAAAACCACAGCTCAAGTCAAAGGCAGGCAGACAAATGTCATTTTGCTGTGCAAGCAGATCTAGACCTATAGATGGAAAAACTCAGGGAACCTAGTCGACAAAAAAACAAACCAACAAACAAAAAGGGAAGTAGGAAATGGAGTGATGTCCTGGCAGTACCTGCCTCCATGGTAAAGGCTGAAACACCAACCCTCACTTTCCCAGCCTCTGTGCACCACAGCAAAGGCAAGGGACACATCCTTGGCCAAGGAGATGTCAGAAGTCTCCTGGGGGCTTCTAGGAAAGGCTGCCTCACACATAAAAACAGAGGGTCCTTCCCCTGACGGGCTGGTGAAGCAGGCTATATTGTGCTAGAGCAGGCACCCAGTGCCAGGAGGGGAAAAGCGGGCACTGGCTGGAAGCTGATGCAGAGCCTGACACTGCTGATCTGCTGAATAACCAACCCTCGGGCTTCCTGCCATGCAGATAATAAACTCCTACTGTCAGAGCCTCTTTCAGTCGGGTGCTGTATGTCCTACTGTGTGCAGCTTAGCTGTTGGAGTCTGTGCCCCAGAGGCATGAAACACCCAGCAGGGGTAAATAGATGTGTCACCAATGCTTATCTCAGGGGGCTAAGTGACTTGTGATCTCGTTTTTTGGCCTTTATGCTCCTTTTGTGTGTGTATTTTTAGGCTTCTCTAAAATTACAAGGAAATTTTAATTAGCAAGAGAAATAAAGGAAGGGAAAGAGGGAGCCCCCCCATAAAAAGCCAATCATTCCCCATTCTAAAACATCAAGGCACCACCCAAGGAATGAAGTGGACTGAATGTGCGTCTTTAAGAAAGAATTTTCCAAAAGGGTTTCTTTCTGTCTTTCTTAAGTCAAAAGAAAATGGTGAATTTAATGTAATATATACATATGTTGATTTATAATGATGTTCACCTGAAATTTACATAATATTAAAATGCAGTTGCTTTATTTTTTTATAGATTTATTTATATATGCATACAAGAACTGGGGTTCAGGCCAGAGGTGTGAGGGGTGAGAAGATTCACCAGAGACAGAGCGGGGAACAGAACAGGCAGACTGAGGAAATACATTGCTGAGGGGAGCAGCAGGTGAGACAGGAGAGGTCTGCTGCGCCATATGGGTATCTCCCTGGCTGGGGATCGAACTCAAGCTGCAGCGGCTGCATATAGCTTCATAGGTTGCGTCCTAACCCCTTGCGCCACCAGGGAGGCCTTTATATACTTTTTTAAAAAAAGGTATTTTCTTACATCATTGTTTGTTTTTGTACAATATTTGATTTCTCCTCTCAGGTGTGCTCCCACCACCATGGCACCTATGACCTATCACCATAGTCCCAGAAGGGTTTCATAGTGCCACTATGTTCTCTTTTATAGCTACGTGCAGGTATTACATATAGCTCTGTGTATCTAATATATAACAGAATCTCAGTAAACAGGAAAATGCAAACAAAGATAAAAACCACTAATGATAAAATAATTTTAAGATGAGAAAAGTCACTAACTGCTCTGTTCTCTCAAACTCAGCTTTGAAGCCCAGCCTGAATGTTCCATGTTAAATGCTTTTCTCTGTTTCTCTACGTACGCAGGGAGAGTGCAGTATGGCAGCTAGAGGCACAGGTGCTGGAGTCACTGGTGTGAGCTGGGCCCCAACTCTCACTTCCTGTGGGCATAAGTGTATGATTTAAGTTCCCTGAGCCTTAGTCTCCTCTTCTGTACAGCAGAGTTAATATCTGTATCTTCCTTAGTTGCTAATAAATTACATGTAAAGCATTCAGCACAGTGCCTGACAGATAAAAAATACTCAATTAAAGTAGCTGTTATGCTAACCATTATGATTAACAACAGAAAACAAGCTATCCATCATCACTGGCTTGTTATAAAAGTAATTTACTTCTATGCTCGGGTACAAAAAGAAGGTATTTGTTCAACATAAATTTACTTAACATCTACCATGTGCAAGAAACTGCAGTACTGAGTCCTGCTGGGGGCCTAAAGCTGGGACTGCTTCCAGCCTAATAGGGGTTGGGGGATTGCACAACTACTCTCAGGTGAGGCAGAAGAGCTACAAGACAGGAACAGAAAAAGCTTAAAACAGCTGAGGAATGGCATTTGAGCCACATCTTTCTTGAAGGAGAAGTGAATTGTAAGCAGATGGATGTGGGAGAGTAAGCAAAAGGAAAGGACATTTTAGGTAGATGGAAATGTGTGAGTAAAGACACAAAGGTAAAGAAGCTTAGTGGACGCAATTGTCTATGGCCAATGGCACTGCAAGTTAAGAATGGGAAAAGAAGAAGGGTAGGCCGGGCAAGTTTGAACAGCAAGAAGTCTGATACCACTATCTGATTGCACAGAATAAGAGGTGGCTGGCCTCAACATGACCTGGGCAATTCCTATGTGTGAGTGAATTACTAAGTACACATGCTCTCTGACCTAAGTCAAAGTACACCTACTGGCTGTTCACAAGCAACAAAGGAACAGATAGTAAAGCCAAGAGAGCTTTGACTTAATCTCTTAATTGTCTCAAGTTGCTACGGCAACTTGAATGCTCCCAACTGCACTAATATGGCAATCAGACCATCCCTGCCGGGGCCAATTTTCCTCCCAGACAAGACTATAATGCCAAGCCAAGTCCCTCGGGGTGCAGTACCTGTCCCTGGGCCAGCACCATAATCCTATCGGAGCCTAGGACAGTATGTAGGCGATGGGCAATTGTGAGCATGGTGCAGTCGGCAAACGCTTCTCGGATGGTCTCTTGGATCAGTAAGTCTGTCTCTGTGTCCATGGCAGCTGTAGCTTCGTCTAGAATCAGAATCTAGGGAAGAGGGATCCAACCAATTCTGTAAGCATTCTGAAATCTCTAGGTTTCACTGAAAGATATTATAGTATTTAAATACTAGGCCATCTATTGTTTTTCTCTAACTGGTACACACATATAAAAACACCATTTTGGTTAGAATAGATATAATTTCAAACCCATATTCTTGCCTTGATTTCTACAAATAGAAGGATATGTGTGCAATTTTCACTTAGTAAAATACTTGTCCTTACTTGTTCTGGGACAACACATCATCAATCATTCTTTTCTAGTTTATAAAATGAGGGGATTGGACTTGATGACTAGCTGTCTCCTGAGGTTTTAAAATCTTTTAAGACTATGATTTCCAGTACTATAACTATTGACTGGTCAGAAACAAAAGTTGGCCTTGGGAACTGAAGGCTCAGAGAAGTTAAAAATAAAAACAAAAGATCAAAATCAGCCAGATAGCCAAAATCATGTGAAGGCTAATTTAGAAACATCTCTGGGCATGCTCTTAAGAAAGTGCCACTGGGTCCAGAGCCAGGAATGCTGATGGATCTCATGCCACAGGGCCGCTCTCCCCTCCCCTGCCGCACCCCATTCTGCACTACCTTACAGTGACGGAGCAAGGCTCTCGCTATGCACAAGAGCTGCCGTTCCCCCACTGAGAAGTTATCCCCATTCTCCATCACTTCAGATTCAAGTTTCAGAGGTAGCTGAGCAATCTAGGATAAAAGGAATTGACATTAGAAGGGGGAAAAAAATAATAAACATTGAATAAATCTCCAAATCTAAATTGTTACCAAAAACTCAGTGACAAAAGTAAACTATTCCGAAACAAATGAAATGATTCTTCACTCAGAACCTGGCTGAGCTAGGGAGAAGACATGGGTGTAACAATCATGTGCACTAAGATCCACATTTTCTAGGACATTTCATATTTTTAGGTGCCTCCTACCATCAAAATGTCCTTATAATTCCAATATTTTCATGTCCCTAAATTCTGTCAGACAGAGGCCTTAGATTTTGGTTCTGAAGATACTGCCATGCAATAAAAGATAGGGTGAACAAAGTTACTCTTTCTCAAATCCAAAGCTGTGGGCCCATGGCTGCTTTTTATAAGCTCTAGAGCCTGTTCTTTGAATGAAATTGCTTGAGAAAGCCCAGTAAGAGATAAAAGCACAGTTGATCTAGTTGAATTAGGGCAGGGGATCCTGACCCTGATTCAACCAGGGGCACCAGAGAACCTACCACAGACTAGGAGTGTCATTTGGTGGCCTATGGTCCCTGAGGGGGCTGCTGAGTCACCCTCAGAGGCATCTGAATCCATAGGCATACTGCATGTTCTCTGCAGACTCAAAAAAATGCACTTGTAGAAATGCTCCAAAAGCAAATTATACTGTTTATGATTAATAAAAACAGAAATTGAAAAGCATTACTTGAATTGTGAGTGGTTGTCATTAAAATCTCAATCAATAGATAGTAAAAAGGGCCATCTGAACACGGGTGGTGGAGGAGGAGGGGAGATTGCAACTTCTTTTTTTTTTTAAAGACTTTTTTTTTAAGATTTATTTTTATTTATTTATACAAGCACTGGGTATAGTCAGAAGCGCGGGAGGGTGAGAGAATTCACCAGAGCCAGAGCAGGGAGCAGAGCAGGCAGAAGGACCGAAGTACACTGCTGAGGGGAGCAGCGGGCTGCAAGAGAGGTCTGCGCGCCATGTGGGACCCTCCTCCGGTGGCCGGGGAGCAGCCAGGGATCAAACAGGCGCCGCAGAGGCTGTGGGCAGCTTCGCAACCCAGCGCTCAACCGATGTGCCACAGGGGAGGCCCAGATAGCAACTTTTTTAAAAAAAGATTTATTTATTTATGCATACAAGAGTTGGGGTACAGGCCAGAGCTGTGGGGGGTGAGAGGATTCACCAGAGACAGAGTGGGGAACAGAACAGGTGGATTGACTGAAATACACTGCTGAAGTGAGCAGTGGGCAAGACAGGAGAAGTCTGCTTTGCCATGTGGGTCACCTCCCTGGCTGGCAGGAAATTGGGAATTGAACTCACTGCAGTGGCAAGCTGTAGCTTGACAGCGCTGTCTTTAACCTTCATGCCACGAGGGAGGCCCCAAGATAGCAACTTTTATGCCCTTTCTGAAATGCTCCTCTTACAGAAGTAGAGGGAAAGGCTGGACCTAGGCAGCCAGAGCAGGTTGGGGAGTGACAGAGGCATCTGTGTTTCCGCCTCTGAAATTCCAGCACAGCTCGCCCTCAGCTCTTTACTTACACATTCTTTCATGTGTGTCCTTTCTAGGGCATCCCAAATCTGGTCTTCTCTGTACTGGTTGAAAGGATCCAAATTTGATCTAGGGAAAAAAACAACAGGAAGTTCTCAGTCATCCAACACGTAAGCAATCAGGTTGCAAAGACTAAGGTGACAGCTGAGAACAACCAGTCTCACTGAGGGGTGGTTTATCTGCTCCTGCAGACAGTCCACAAGGATGAAAAACACTCCAGCAGGGGCTGGTTAGGCAGAGGCAAGGAAGGGGCACTCTGGGGAGAGGAAATTATTCCCAGGACCATGAAAGAAGGAAAACTGGCAAAAATGTTTAGGGCCCAGAGATGAGGAAGAACCTCGCTTGTCAATTACCAGGGCCAAAGGTGGAGGAAAGGGCCTGGCCACAGAAACAGGCCTGAGTCAAACCCAGACAGCTGATGTGAGGGCTGAGTGCAGCTACTGCAATGGCCTGAAAGGGATGTGGCCCCTAACTATCTCGTCTATGATTTAGATTATATTTGCACATTGCTTTTATTTACAAAACAAATCAGAGATCTTTACCTATTGACTTTCCCTGAGTTTCGTTGGTATGATTCTGTTTTCACCTTGCTCTCTAAGAGTTCAAGTCTGAATTTGCTTGTTGGTGTCTTAAGATGATGTGCCCACCCCCAAGGCTGATTAATGGCCATGGGGATAGTTTCCAAATTCAGTGTCTCTCAGAAGCAACTAAGGACACAGCTGATCTATCCTTAGGAAACTCATTACAGACTTTCTCATTTTCTAAGCAAAGCAAAAGAACACCAAAGCTAAATGTTCTTTGGGATCTGTAAGAAACCTGAGATAATAAAAGGAGGAAGATAGAGAGTCTGGGATTTAATTTGTCCCCAGACTCTACTAGTGGCTTAAAAAGTGAAAATGACAGCTGGCAGAAAATGAAATTTATATGATTTTCTGAGTGTGCTCAGCTGACTGCCCACACAGCACTGAGCTCAATGACTGACATCCGGGACAGCGGTCCTGAGCCATTGTGCCTGTCCACAATGTGACGGCGTCTCTGGAGTGTATGACAAACACCCTAACTTCCAAATAAGTCATGTGTCTATCACCTTCTGTAAACCCCAGCTGCACGTGTTAGCAGGTCATTCTTCACCATGAACTCAAGAAGTTCAATTCACAGACCCAAAGGAAGAGCTATAAAATTTTGTAATAAAAACAGGTTTCTTGGAGGAAGCATATTCAAGAGAAGTCTAAAGTTTAACATGCCTTATTTCCTAAATCTCTTCAAAATAATGATTTTAAAAAATGATTTAATGATTTAAAAATAATGATTTATAAAAGTTTTATAGACGAGGGCCTCCCCTGGTGGCGCAGGCAGTTGAGCGTTGCACTGTGAAGCTGTCCGCAGCCTCTGCAGTGCCAGTGTGATCCTGGGCGGCTGGCGAGGGTCCCACATGGCACAATAGACCTCTCCTGTCTTGCCCGCTGCTCCCAGCAGCAGTTTATTTCGTCAGTCTGCCTGTTCTGTTTCCCGCTCTGTCTCTGGTGAATCCTCTCACCCTCCTCCACATCTGTACCCCAGTTCTTGTATAAATAAATAAATCTTAAAAAAAAAAAATTTATAAATGATTCTCTGTCCCGAGTCAAAAATTACAAGACCCATTTTATTCTCAAAGGCATTCCTTATGGCACCTAAAAATAGAGAATTATGGGAAAGGAGAGCAGATTTGGAAACACCACTCAATTTCTTATTTTTTTTTTTAATTTATTTTTGCATAGAAGAACTAGGCTATAGGACAGAGGTGTGGGGGGGGTGAGAGGATTCATTAGAGACAGACTAGGGGGCAGATTAGGCGGATTTACTGAAATACACTGCTAAGGGGAGCAGCAGGAGAGACAGGAAAGGTCTGCTGTGCCAGATGGGTCAGCTCCCTGGCTGGGGATTGAACAAAGGCTGCTGCAGCTATAGTGCTGAGACTTAACCCTTAGGCCACCAGGGGCTAATTTTAGACCTGTGTCTAATTCTCTGATGTAGCTTAGTTCACCTTGCTATCACAATACCCAAAAGGAAATATTTATCATAATAGAGCCAGTCGAAGCTGTCCAAATTGCCTAGTGTTTTAGACAAACACCAAAACGAACCTACCCAAGAGTGTTGACCACACATGAATGTAGGTGAGAACTCAGTTAACCTACTAAACCTTGGGTCAATGAATTCAAATGTCATTTCTGGAGGAAAAAAGGGGGCATGCCCAGTTTTAAGTTTACCAATATTTTTGGAAACTGCTAAAAATTAAAGAGAAAATGGCAATATTACTTTTAGACGAATTTTTTAAAGAGGTAGTCCAATCTAAGTCAACTATCTACTTAAGGCTGTTTTTATTTCCAAAGAGAGGCAATCTAAGTAGAAATAGTTATGAATTGTGGAAAGCCTAGGAGGTAAAAGCTTCAGGCTTAAGGTAGAATAAGTATAAGAAAAGATACTGGTTAAATATATTTCGTTCTATTTTAACAGATCAAGAAGAGAAATTTTATCTTGGCATGCTGGCAGATTGTAGCGAGAGGCATCATTTCAGAGTTAAGTATCAAAGGTGGGGAAGATATTAGAAATGAAAAAAACGTAAGTACTGGTAACGCCCGAAAACGTCACTGAATTGCAATTAGGAGAGAGGACAGTGTGGAGCAGGGGGTGACGGAGGACAGTAGGAGGCTGATGAGAGCAGCAACTGTCTATTGAATACAGTTTACCATCACCAGCCTCTGGGCTTGCAAAAACTTCAAAAATTTATTAGTAGGTCTTAAGGTCTTAAGAACATCCCCATTTTGTGGATGAGAAAGCAACTTGGTGAAGCCATGGAGCAGAGATCTGAGCCCAAATCCCTCTGACTTCCTTTTTATCATGTCACCGGGCCTCTAGGCCCCACACAGTTAAAGAAGTGGTGGGACAGTGGAGCTGCCCTTATCTCCGCTACAGGAAGCATTTGGTATAGTGGGGCAAGCTCTAGACACAGGCCGTTAGATCTCAGTCCCGGATGGAGGCTCAGCCATACCCACCTGGCCTCAAAAGGAAGCCTGAAGCACGTGGTGCTCAGGCGCTCACCTGACAGTGCCACTGAATAGCACTGGCTCTTGAGGAATGATGGAGAGTTTGCTTCGGAGGTCAGCAAGGCCAATGTCGCTGATTCTCACCCCATCGATCTTGATGCAGCCTCCACATAACTCCACCAGACGGAAGAGGGCCATCCCCAGAGAGGATTTCCCTGAGGAGGCAGAAGACATGTAGGAAAGTAGCTCAGTTAACAAGTTCTGTTAAGACTATTTCTAGTCAATCATTATTCTCACTGATTAGCTGAGAGAATGTATGATAGCGAGAAAGGGAAAAAAAGATGAACTTTCCCAAGCTACCAAGCTCTGATCTCCAGTACAGTTTTTGAACTAGTTCCTTAGCTGGATGTCTGGTTCCTGACTCTCCTATCCTCTCTTGCCTCCATGTTCTGAAAGACTTCTTCTGAAAGCTTCATGATATTGTCTATTCAGCTGAGGGTACAAATACCTGTCTTGCCTCAGGGTCTGCAGCTGCATCCCTGCTGCTGGAATTTCTCCTTTGTCGGACTGCTGTCAAACACCTAACGGGGACCTCAATTAATGTCCACCTCCTGAAAGCTTTATTTAGGGCTGGGGATCGGGTAACTGTTCCATGCTCAGATGGGAGGAAGAGGGAAGAGTCTCCCACAGAGGCAAGAGAAAATGCGTTGCTTTAAGCTATAAGCTAAGGAAGGAATGGTGCGCGAATAAATAAGTTGTTTCCCATTAACAAAAGGTTTGA
This sequence comes from Talpa occidentalis, assembly GCF_014898055.3. Classification (NCBI taxonomy): domain Eukaryota; kingdom Metazoa; phylum Chordata; class Mammalia; order Eulipotyphla; family Talpidae; genus Talpa; species Talpa occidentalis. The sequence continues at coordinate 30,771,956 of NW_023604295.1, forward strand.
GCCACTGAGACTACAAGAGGTTACAGATCTCTGATTCTAGACTACTTTTGGACTGATGGAATGTGCTGGCAAAAAGGTAATAACGTCCTAACATGGTGTCCTTGATGAAGACCATGGAAGACCTGGGTCTATGAGCCTTGGAAGAAACTTAATAGGATTAGAGTAAAACTTTGTAAGTCAGGTTACTTATTATTATTTCTTTTTCTAGCTTATTTATATTCTGTCTCTTATAGTCTTTGTGACAGACTTTCAGTCTATCCTACTTATGTTAAAAGAAAGTCACGGGAAGGGGCATTAGTCCACAGTTTCAGGAGGGAGTGTTCTCAGGAGAGCAGAGTGTCCCTGGGAACCAACGTAGCAGAGGAGATTTGGGGATGAGCAAAGTAAGATGTCCTTGACTGACATCAGAGACTTTTGTCTTTTTAATGGCAAGAATAAAAGCTAAAAGAGTTCTGATGCCAAAAAACATGGAGACCAGAAAACCAATGAGAACTGGAACAGAGAACCCTTCTAGACAAGGGTACACAGGCTAGTATCAGAAGACAAGACTCAGTGTTTGAAAGGTTGTTCAGGAAGGAAAGAAGGCAAGGAAGAAATTACCCAATTCTTTACCCTAGAAATCTAAAGGGCATAATAGTAATATACTTCTAAGAATAAGAGTAAAGTAAAACACTTAAAACAAAGGCCAATTCTCTATTTCTTTTCTTTTTTTTCTAAAGCTTTATTTTATTTATGCACACCAGAACTGGGGTATAGGCCAGAGGTGCAGGGGATGAGAGATTCACCAGAGACAGAGTAGGGAGCAGAACAGGCAGATCTACTGAAATACACTGCTGAGGGGAGCAGCAGATGAGACAGGAGATGTCTGCTGTGCCATGTGGGTTAGCTCCCTGACCAGGGATCGAACTCACGCTGCAGTGGCTGGTGATAGCTTGATAGCAATAAGACTTTAACCCCCTGTGCCACCAGGGAAGCCCCCAATTCCCTATTTCTTTACAACTGATCAGATGAAAAAATTGTGGTCTTTGAAGAAACAAGGAGTCCTTATTTATAGTTGTTTTAGCATCTGAATAATGTGGGGCTACACCAGCAATGTATCACAAAGATAATTTTTTTTTATTATTTTTTAAAGATTTATTTATTTATGCATATAAGAACTGGGGTATAGGCCAGAGGTGTGGGGGGCAAGAGGATTTACCAGAGACAGAGTGGGGAACAGAACAGGCAGACTGACTGAAATACACTGCTGGGGGGAGCAGCAGGTGAGACAGGAGAGGTCTGCTGTGCCATGTGGGTAGCTTCCTGGCCAGCTGGGGATTGAATTCGTGCTGCAGAGGCTGTGGATAACTTCACAGTGATGTGCTTAACCCCTTGTGCCTCTAGGGAGGCCCCGTTTTATATTTTTGACTTAAAAAAAAAATAAGGATGATCACTATGGTGTTACTGATAATAGTGAAAAATTGATAATCCATCCGAATGCTCTACAATTGGGGACTGGTTAAATAGGAATCATGACTCATCCATCATAAAATAGAATTTTATAACATGCTGCATAGAAATCCTATCATAAAACATTCACTGACATGGAAATACACTTGGTAGTTCTAAAAGCAGGTCAGGAAACTGTGTGTGAATGAATCCATTTTTGTGAACATAGTTGTTGAGAGAATATTCGAAAAAGATACCCACCATAATGTTAACAGTAATTATCTCTGTTGGAGTTATGGGTGGTTTTCCTCATTTTCATTCTACTTTATGTTCCAAGAGCTCTATATTGAATATATACTTCTATCACTAGAAAAAGTACTGGATGTTATAAAAACAGACTTAAAAATAGACTTGAAAGTTGGTTTCACAAAAACCCGAAACAATCACCCATCAAACAGAAATCTGGTTTGAAGGGATGAGAGTGATAGTCAATTAACAGCAAATCATAGGTTGCAAACGTTCCTCAGAGAAGTTTCAGTGTTTCTCCAGAAAGGCTTTGCAAAGCCTTACCTGATCCTGTCCGCCCCACAATTCCAATCTTCTCCTTAGGCTTGATGGTAAAGGACACTTTCTTCAGGACCAGAGGGAGATTTTCTTGGTACCTCATCTCTGCATTCTCAAAAGTCACCTCTCCTTGCTGGGGCCAGTCAGGGGAGGGAGCCTTGTTCTTAATCCTGGCAGGTGCTTCCAAAGAGAGAGTCTGGGAAGATAGAAATGGCCAGTACAGACTGAGTGCAGCAGTTCCTGGATCAACTTCAAGGCTCTGTCATGGAGATGGAGCTCCCTCTGCCCCTTGCTGTGAAAGACCACCTCGGCAGGGATGCTTGTCACCACCAAGCTAGACAGAGCACAGAAGCTACTATGTTGACACTTGGCAGTTTACCACAGCTACTGAACAGCAGCTTGAGGACAACAGCAGTTTCTAAACCACCTTCTGCCTTAAAGAATTGTTCCATGAAACTGCGGGTAGCCAAGGGTGGGGCATGAGGCCTCCCATCTCTCTTCAATAGCAGTTTTTACTAGAATTCTTTGAAAACATTCCACTTGTGACAGGATCCCACTATTTAAAATCCATTAGCGTAAATCCAAGAGAAGGAAACTAACATTGGTTCACTATTTTATCAACTCAAGAGACCTGGACTCTAATCCCAATTCCGCCATTAGTAGTAGTTGTGTGACTGGTATATCACTTTTTCTTTCCAAATCTTAGTTTCTCACATGCAAATTGTGAGGATTAGACTGAATAATCTTGGAAATCTACTCCAGTTTTAAGATGCGGTGTTTAACACAATTGGTTGGATAATTGCTGTCACCAACAGAGACACCTCACAAAGCTTTAAAAATCTCTGGTGACTAGCTATGGGGCTTACAGCCTTAGAGGGAAGTACGGATCAAAGACTAAGGTGTTTTGCTGGGGTATAGGTGAAGCTAAAACTCCGAGCTGGAAGGTTCGGTGTCAGCACAGGTATCCAGGTTGGGGACTGGAAGGGGAGCCAGTTCTTAGAAGTATGACTGGTTTACGTATGTTCAGCTATGTGTCACAGTTGGTTACCATCCTGATCTCTCCAACAGGACACTCACCAACACTACCGGTGCATGATACACCCACATGTCACTCAGATGCCAGAGCACTTTAGCAGCTATAGCAGATACCCATCTTCCATTCTTCCTGAGTTTAATTATTACTAAGTTTGAGAAATATCTTAAAGAGGGTCAAGAGGTACAAATTTCCAGATCTATAATAAATAAGTCTTGGAGATGTAAAATACAGCATGAAAACTACAGTGAATATATCTCTGAATATTTGAAAGTTGCCGAGAGAGTAAATCTTAAAAATTCTCATCACCAAAAAGAAAAAAAGAAAATACTTGGATATTTGTATGGGGATGGGTGGTAACTAAAATTATGGTGGTGATCACTAACAGTGTAGACAAATAACAAACTACTATATTGTACACTGGAAATGACTAAGCTGTGATATGTAGATTTTACCTCAAAAAATTTTATATATTCTATGACTAATGAGGCTCACTGTCAAACCAATTAGTCAAAACTCTACTAGAAAACAACTTACATAGGCCACTTATTCTCAACTGAATGGGTTGTTTTTCAAAACTGAAGTCAATTATTTGGAACTTGAAATGTATTCCTTCTATACCATCAGTGACATAAATGTTGATGAGGTCTGTGATAAGTTCACAGAATAGGTAACTCTTCAGAACTGATTTAAATTTGCAAATCCTAATGACTATCATAATTCTATTTCTCTTTCAAGAAAATTATTTTCAGAGTTCCAACTAGGACACCAGCAAGCTGCTGTCCTACAGCAAGACTGCAGGGAACTCCAAGGGGAGGTGGGAAGTGTTATATAGTGTTAGTATCAACCAAATCAACAGCTTTCAAAACCGTAAGTGCAGTTTAGAATTAGCTATGGAGCTTTTAAAGCTTTGGAAGCCTGGGTCCCACTCCAGACCTACTGCATCACAATCTCCAGGGACGGAGCCCATGTTTGCCTCTGCTTACAGCTTAAGAGCAGATCCTGATGGCCACCCCTGGTTAAGAACAAGTGAACTAGACTAAGATTTAAAAACAATACATGGTTTTAAACAGTAGGAGATAAATATTACATTAGTTTAACTGAACTAACAAGATTTATAAACATGTTGGAAATTAGCTCATGAATATAAGTTCTCAATCAGATACAATTCATAAATGTATTTAGAAAGTCTTATCATCTCTTTTCCACTACACTGTGCTGGAGAGACTGGGAGATAAGATAAGGCAGGACCTTGCACAATCAGGACCCTATGAAGGGTCAAACTGCAGGAAAAGGCCTGAAGCAGTCTGACCTTGATATAGTGGTTGATCCTCTCCACGGAGGTGAAGCGAGCTTCTGTCTCAGATGCCAGTCTGACAGTAAACTGGAAGAGCCCCGTTAACTGTTAACAGAAAGCAAAAATCCAAGAGAGAACTCATTATCAATATACCCCAGGTGAATGCTAGAAAATGTCCTTCTTCGAGGGACCACAACTCAATTATTAAAACTAACTGCACAGAAATAAGCCAAAACGAAAAAGAAAAATACCGGATGGTCTCACTCATAGCAGGAATCTAGAAAACTTAAATAAGGGACCAAGAAAATGAATATAAGAAAGTGAAAATCAAAATCAACAAAAAACTATGAACCAGAAACACTTTTTGGGGGGTGGGGGGCGGGAGGGGAAGGATTGGGGTCAGAATGGGGCGTTTGCAATTGTATGGGGGAATATAAAAATAAAATTTAATATTAAAAAAAAAAAAAAACACTAACTGCACAGACACCAGACTGGGCCATTCTCCAAGGATGTGAGACAATGCCAATTATCCCCTAGTCAACTGGAATGCTCAATGAACACAGTTGGCACGTGTCTCACTGGCACTCATCTTCCTGCATCCTAAGCCTTTCCACCCACCTCTACCTATCTATCTGCAGCTGAATAACTTCTGGCTTCATACTTGTACCTGCACCTGTTGTGGCAGTCACAACAAATGGAAATATATATCAACCTGTAAACAACCAATGGGAGTGCTTCCAGGAAGGTCTAATAAGAAAAATAAGACTGGCCAAAAATGAGCACAGAGCCCTGTGCACCTCAGACTGAGGACTCTGAGACACAGCATATGGACCACAGATTCTTCCCCATCCAATAATCAAGTCAGTCTACATAATGTGGAGAGATACCTCTGGGAATCTGTGAAGACACTACCTCTCAGTTGCCTTTGGCTACTTATTTATTTTTATCTTTTTTACCTTTCCAATACGGAAAAATGTCAAACAAACACACCTGCACATAACATCCACCTTAAAAAATTGCCAACTTATAATCAATATTGTTTTATCTGTACTACTTCCCCTCCATATTATTTGGAAGCAAATTTTAGTTATTCTACCTTTTCATTCATAAATATTATAGCTTGTATATCTCTAAAATATAAAGATTCCTTAAAAACATAATACTATTCTCTAATTTCATTATCACATCTAAAGAAATTTATATTAATTCCTTAACATTCACTATTTAGTCATTGCTCAAGTTCCCAATTGTTCTTTTTTTTTTTTTTTAGGTAAAAAAAATTTTTTTTACTGAAGCTGCAGCATCTGCTTTTGTGTTACATTTGGCAAAAGCAAAACAAAAAACACCCCCCAAAGCCCTAAATTGTTCTTTGAGCTATTTAAAGATCATCAACCATCTCTAGGAACCAAATGGTTTACACAAGTAACAGTACTTGGAAAATCTGGGCCTGAAAATAAAATACATATAAGAAGCATTTGGAGGATACAAAATGCTTCTCTGAGGAGATTAGGAAGAGGCCAGAAGTGAAAGGATGGTGATCACAGTAATCTACACTCAAGAGACTATTCTCAAAATCATGTCCATGAAGAAAACAGCACCAATTTCTTGAACATGTACAACAGTTAAATCCTTTTATTCCTACACACCACTCCTACCTGTCTTCTATCCTTCCCACTCCAGCCAAGTCCCTATTGCTACAACCAAAGCAAAGGAGCAGAAGTGCAGGAGTCATAGTTCACCGACTGCTTAGGGCAGAGCCTACTACAGTGATTCTCCTAGGTCAACAAAGGAAGGACTCAAACGGATAGAGGATGTCCCCACTGCAGAGACCGACCTGGACAGCATATGAGATGGCAAGGCCCGAGTAGGCTGGGGGGATCTGCCCGTGCATGAGAACAATCATCAGCCCAGTAGTGGTGATCAGGGCAATGCTGATGAGGTCCAGGCGCACAGCCAGCCACCGCATCGCACAGGTAAACAAGAAGAAAGGACCTTGGTTGTTATCCAGTAGTTCCTGGTACCTGTGTATTAAACAAAACACTTAATAAGGCAAGTAAAATAAACCCTGGTCATGGATGAGCAAAGCTTTGGTGAATTTGGATGGAGGGCTAACATTTAAGTACTTCCTTTTTGTATGGACAAGAACAATATGGAAATTTTAAAAGTGCCAGGTATTTCAGGCCCCATGCAGGGGAGAGTATGGAATTTCCCAGTTTTACCCTTTCAAAGAAATATTTAAGATGTCAGGGAAAATATCTACTTTAATAAAGATATAGCGGCTGTGTTAAGCTTAAGAAAAATGTCTTAGGTCAGAGGTCATTTTCTCAAAGAAAGAGAGGCTGTAAAGGCTAATGGTGGAAATGGTGTAAGATGAGGAAAAAGGAACTTTCAGATTGAATATAGGAAAGCTGGAATTGTTGGCTGACATGATCACTGGGCAGAATGGTGCTTGTTGGGGACTACGATGATGGAAGAAAAAAAAATTCGCTTAATAAAAAAATTTATTAAAAAAAAAAAAAAGGAATGGTGCTTGTTTACCAAGGCCATGGAACAAACAACCAGGAGCTGAACCACAGCAAAAAAGACTTAGACTTTGACATCAAAGGAGCAAGACACTGCTGACTTGAGCAATCCTATAGCACGGATTGGCCTCCATCCAGCGCTTAGACTCCTGCTCAGAGGTTTAGAGCTTCCTGCTCAGAATCTAAAGCAGGAAGTGTTGCTGGGCAAATTGGTTTCACTTTTCCTTACAGTAAGATATATACTTTTCAGAGAATATTTAGAAAATGCAATAAAGGGGAAAATGCAAACATGCAGTTAAAACTGAATCCAATATTCTGCTGCATTGCTTCCCAGCATTTTCCCAATGCACTGACATCTATGTGTCCATGTCTACATGAACACAGTAATTTTTAATTTGTACTTAAGGTTAGGCATGGATTTTTCTGAGTTGTTTAATCTAACTTTTCAGTTTCAGATTTTCTTTGAAAAAAAGTACTTAATTTTTGGAATAGACAATAGATATCCAGAATAAAATATTTTTAAGTTACAAAAGATTATACCATGAAAAGGTCTTTCTCCTACCTTTCTCCAGCAAGTCAGTTCCCCTTTCCAGTGGCAACTATTAGTTTCTGTGAATCTTTTCAGAGATATTCTAAATGTTCTATGTATACCAAAAATTAACAATGTAAGATAATAAATTTGATAAAAAATACTAGATGAGTGAATCACTGAAAAAAATGTTATATGTATAAACACACACTTAAAAGGTAATATACCACACACACACCCCTACACTTGCTCTGTCACTAACAGATCATGGAGATCAGTCCACATCAGTACCTCCAGAGCTGCCTTGTTCTTTCTTGCATTCTATTATATAGATATAGTATAGTTTATTTAACCAGTTCTCTACTGAAGGACATTTAAGTTTGTCCTAATCTCTTGCTAATACTACTCTCCACAATGACTACCTTGGTACATAAATTTCTCAAATAAAAATATTCAACAACTAAATAAATGTTAGTCTAATGCCAATGGCTTTTATTTTTTTTTTTAAAGAAGATTTATTTATTTATTCAAGCACTGGGTACAGTCAGAAATACAGGAGGGTGAGAGAATTCACCAGAGCCAGGGCGGAGAGCAGAACAGGCAGAAGGACTGTAAACACTGCTGAGGGGAGCAGCGGGCGGCAGGAGAGGTCTGCACACCATGTGGGAGCCTCACTGGTGGCCGGGGATCGAACCGGCGCTGCAGAGGCTGCGGGCAGCTTCGCAGCCCAGTGCTCAACCACTGCGCCACCAGGGGAGGCCCTAATGACAATGACTTTTACTGTTCAAAAAACATATAAAATTCCATAAAATATAGTCATTCAGGGTTGAATATCAATAGATGGTAAACCCATGCTTTTGTTTTCTGATTTGCTCAGAGGGAGTTTTACCCAGCAAATGACTTTCAATCGGAGACCAATACATCACTGATAATCTCAGTAATGTATTTTATTATCCCTAATCCTGACCCTCGAAAGGCCTCTTAGACTCTCATTACATGCTGGGATGCTGGCTGCCCTTGAGTCCTCTCAACCTCATCAACACTAACCTGTGCAGAAAGTCCTGCCCTTTGTTGTAGGCGTGGATGGTGGCCAGGCCCTGTATGCTGGACGTGATGTGGGAGAGGAAAGGGGACTGCGTGATATTATCCAGTCGCTTTAGCTCTCGAATCAGGACCCTGGAGAGAGAATGAGTTCTGTGTCAGAGTGGTGGGCTAGTAAATCTGGCTTCATCCTTTGCCCTGGAAGACATGACCACTTCCTATTTACCTGGAGACAATGTGAAGAACTGAAAAGAGGATGATGAGGGGCCCCACCGCCACCAGGAACCATGGGAAAACTCCAGCGATCATTCCAACACAGAAGAAGACCAGGAAAACATTTTGGATGAACATTTCAGCCTGGAAAGGCAGGCGCACATCAACTGGGAAAACCATAAAGGAACAGTGTCAGATTGAGGGGATCCACAGACAGGGTATGGAATCAAAAATTTAAAAAAAGGGGTTCCACAAAATCCCTACCTGAATTTTGTGATGTTTTCTTTTTAAACAATCTGATCAAAGAAAAATCTAGAAATCTGGTGGTTCTAATTTTTCTTGTCCCAAGAAAATTTAAGTGATCTTTCTTTCCTGTGGCCTCTGAGTGGGCTCACTGTGAGGCCCACCCCCTTTAAACATCTCCTCCCCTTTACAAAGTAATACATGTTTCTTGGAAAATATATATGCAAAAAAGAGAATAAACATAATAGTAAACATAATCTGTATTCATAATCTTAATGAACTGTTGATAATATTTAAGAAACTTTGCATCATGGAAAATTTTCAACACACAAAAGTTGAGAGACTCCAACAGTTATCCACATTTTTCTTCATGTCCTTTTATTTCCTTCCCTCTTCCCCCCCAGTTTTTTTGTGGGGGTAGTATTGAGTATTTTCATGCAAATCCCAGATTCATTGATACCACAGATTTTTTTCTTTCAGTCTTTATTCTCTCTGTGTGTATGTGTGCATGTGCATATGTGTGTGCATGTGTGTGTAACAGAAGTGGGATCATGTGATGCATCAGTTCTGTGTTTCAGAGATAGTTTTAATCCCTTGTTACCTCTGGCTGTGACTTTCCACTGGCCTATCAACACCTGAAACAAACTCCTTCCATGAAGGCAGCACAGTGTAGTAGTTAAAAATAATGGGATTGAACAGATCTGGGCTTGATTCCCAGCTTTATTATCTAATAGCTGTGCAGTCCTGGGCAAGTTCTTTAACTGTCCCAGACATGGGCTTTCTAGTGTATTCAGTGGGTGAAATAATACCTACCTCACAGGGCTGCAGTGAGGATCAGAACATTCAGCTCACTGAGTGCAGTAAGCTGGGTAACACTGCTTGTTAGTGCTATATCCTAAGTCCCCAGAAGTGTCAGGTGGCGATATTGTCATCCTGGGGTGTGAGGAGCTGGCACAGCCTATGCAACAACTAGAAAACCTGCCAGAGGTTACAGGTGTCCAGAAATCAATGTGCTTCCTGCAAGTAAATCTGTGTTTTGGAATCTAAGTTAATACTATCCAAATTCTTTATGCTAATTAAGTATCTGAACTTGTTTTCAGGTTAAAAAAGATTGCACGGGAACTTAAATGAATGGTGAAAAACCAGATGGGTCCTTTACTTAAATACAAGTGGCACCATGGACAAAATGTCAACACTAAGGCATTTCTAATACACATACCAGAAGCCACTGTGCTTCAGGATCTAAGGCTGGAGAGAGAGCCACACACGTTAGGAGCTATCAAGAAGGCTTGTGCTTGGGAGCCTAAATGCAAGAAGCAGTGAGCAATACCTTCATCCATGTCTTTGGAAAACCTGTTCAGAATCCTCCCTGTGGGGGTAGTGTCGAAAAACTTCATAGGGCTTCGCAGGATCCTTCGGAAGAGCTCATCATGGAGCTGGGAGGAGGCTCGCAGTGTGCCCTATGGAGCAGAGCACAGAGTGATCAGGGCCCAGAGCCCCGGGAATGAGGTGCGCTGCTTCCACTCACACAGATCACAGCTCTGTGCACAGGCATCCCCAAAGCTGGAGAAGGGTGAATGGTCATGGGGGAAGGAGGTGACTAAGAAAAGACTGAGGCCAATGAGATCCGGGTCAATTCAGTTAGGGCCATCCTGCTTCCCACAGCCAGGGAGATGCCATGCTGAGGTCTGATACCCTGTCACCCAGAGAGAGAAGGAGCAGTGATACCCCACCTACCTTGACAAAAACAACACCTCGAATGGCTTTCAGGATCAGCATGACTACCATGGAGAGGGCGTAGATGCTGACATAGTACTGCATGAAAGGGTTGTCCTTCATGCTGCTGCTCACAGAGGTCTTGTTCCCGTGAATCACTGTGGTATTCTGTTGGGAGGCAAGGCTCTATGAGGCAGGACCCCTGAGGACTGCCAGGAAATCCCACCCCACTCAGGACCACTCTCAGCTCAAGGAGGATAACTCTGCTGGGTAAACACTGGCGAGCTTTGCCCCCTCCTTCTCTCTCAGTGGAAGTCTATTGGTAAGCTCTACTGCTCCATGAATTGGTCAAGGACAAACTGTCTTGTGAGGTTACATTAGGGACTCATAGTTTTGATTCTGGGTAATCCTCGTGCATTACTTCTTTTAACTGAAAACTAAACAGTTTCCCTAACAACAGCTGGGGATATGAGAAATGGCCACATTCTTAGACATATAATTTTCCCACTAGTGAGTAACCTTACCCCACTTCCTTGCTTGATCCAGTAACTCAACCACCAGGTGCTGAAGGCGGTGCTGCCCACATTTAACATGAAAAGGGACAGAATGAACAGGAATGCCAAGGGGCCCCCCGCAGCCTGGATGTAGACACCATATACCGACCAGGGCACTGAGCCCTGCCCCTTCTCTTCCAGCTGCACCAGCTGCCCTAGGTAAGAAAGAAACATAGACTCAAGAGAGGGGTTTTTCCAAAAGGAAGTCACCCCGTAGAGCATTAGAATCAAAGAGCCTAGAGCTTCACAGGGCTCTAGATTAGAACTACTTCTCCTTTATCAAAAGCATCCATAATCCATTTAATATTTACTAAGCACCTCTATGAACCAGGCCTTGGATAAGGCCTGAGGCAGTAAAAAGGATTAAGACCAGGTCCCTGCCCTTGAAATCTGGCTGAAAATCCTTCCATGGCTAGTAAGACAGGTAAATAAGCACATAATTATCATAAAATATTTTCAATGCAAAGCTAGTGCTATATGCAGAGAGGCTAGGGAACATCCTATCATGGAGGTATACCTAACCCAACTGGGGGAGCTGTGGGAGGGAGATTAGCAGTAAGGGTTCAGGGAATACTTTTGGGGTAGTCCTCACTGCATCTCAAAAGGTAAACTCGAGTAGAAGAGATGAGGAAACAATTGGCAGAGGAAATAAGTGTAGGTACAGAAGTGAGAAATCAGCTAAACAACATGTACAGACAACCAACTCAGCATAACTGGAACATTTTGTGTGCCAAGGAGTGGCAAAAGATAATGTTGGTTGAGTATATTGTGGTGAGAAGATAAATGGTTTTGAACTTCATCCTTCACATAAATACTTCTCAAGGGAATGAGGTAGAGATTTGACTCCCACCCCCAGGGTAGGTGGGCTGGAGATGACCAAGCAATCACCCCTGGCAGGGAGCAGGCACTTCCAGTGTCCCATACAGTGTTTTCCATATGTGCAGTATTGGGGGAAAACACTAGAAAACACTGCCTTGAACATGGGAGGCCACTGAGTCTTCGTACAGGAGAGTTGGCTGGTGGTCTTTTTTTTTTTTTTTTAAAGATTTATTTATTTATCTATACAAGAACTGGGGTACAGACCAGATGCGCAGGAGGGTGAGAGGATTCACCAGAGGCAGAGTGGGGAACAGAACAGGCAGACTGACGAAACACACTGCTGAGAAGAGCAGCAGGCGAGACAGCAGAGGTCTGCCATGCCATGTGGGACCCTCGCCAGCCGGCCGGGATCAAACCGGCGCTGCAGAGGCTGCAGACAGCTACACAGAGCTGCACTCAACTGCCTGAGCCACCAGGGGAGGCCCGGCTGGTCTTCTATTTTGTGTTAGATTTCTTGATCATCTGCATGAAGAGCAGATTTCAATGAAAGCAGCTTTAATGCTTTAGCTAAGAGGTGACAAGGGCGAGAATCAGGGTTGTGACAACAGAGGATGAAGTTTCAGGAAGCAAATTCAAGAGGACATGGTGACTGGCTGCAGGAGGAAAGAAATGGTTCCAGGTTCACCCCCAGGATCTCCCTGCTGTGCTCAGGTGCTATACCAACACTGGAACACAGGGAACCAGCCCTACATGAAACCTCGGCTTCATCATCTGTAATACCTAATTATCTTGGAACAACCACACATGGAGCACACTAAGAACTGTGAGCACCCAGGTGAGAGTGGTTATATAGATGAGAACAAATGTTCCCCAAGGTGTTCTGCTTTTCATACTGAAAAGCAAGAGCTGTGGCAAGAACTGACAGGTTTCTCAGTCTTCTGGGCTATTTGTTTTGTGTGTTTAAGTAAGGTGTCTTAAATCAAAATCTCATACGTGATTTACTAACAGGAAAGAGGCAAATGATGGTCAAGTCCTAACAAACGTCTGCTGCAGATTTCAGAACAAGGACATGAAAACAGGCCCATCTCCAAAGAAGAGGCAAGCCAGGAAAGGTGGAAGCTCCAAAAATCTGGGGTGAGGAAGTGCCACAAGAAGAGAGCTTTGAAAACAGGATGCTTTTTCGCACCCCCCCCCTCCCCGGCCCAAGTAAACTGATCTGCTGCTTAAAATTCACAGGGTAAAAATGCCTAAGGTATTACAAATAGCTTTTCCAGCTCCCAAGATTTGTTTCGGTTGATAGGATAAAGGATTTTTAAAAAGAGGACAAAGGACTCTGGATAGGGACAGCTAAGTAGGAAAAATCCTAGCTGTCACTCTTCGCAAGGCCCTGCTGCCATCTCCTGCGGACGGGCTGAGGAGTCACTGTCCTCTCCGGGAGTCACTAAGGGCATACACATTTTCAGAGCTAAAACACCTCTGCCATGGTGAGCACTGACTTGTAAAGAGCAGAGGTGAATCATATCTCCACCCATCATTCAATTTTTCTTATTCCAGGTGACTCAACTCTGATTAGGAAGAGAGGGCATAGGATTAAAAGTCATTCTTTTGCCTTGATTTGTTTAAGCAAAGAGAAGTTGTCTCATGGTCTCCTGCTTTTACACAAGAATTCTGTTATTCTAGAAATAAAAGGCAAGGTACTCTACAACACAAATGTCATCAAACAAGTAAAACTGTCGTACGATTTCTGATAAGCTACAATGACAAATCGAAAATCTCCAGAAAAGTCATTACCTTCCTCTGGCTTTGGTACTTTCTCCTTCTTGACAGACCCCGTTTTAGGACCTTTGTCTTGTGATTTCTTCTGTGAACTACTGGTTTCTTTTTTTGAATTAATCTAATATTTTAAAAAAAGGATGTTAACTTAGGGTGGTGAGCATTTCACAATACATACAAATATTTAATCATTATGCTGTGCACCTGAAAACAATATAATGTTGTATGTCAACTATAGCTCAATTTTAAAAAAAGTCTCCAGTCACGTGGCTTTTTAAATTGGTAGTGAAAAAAAATCAGAAAATAATAAAAAAATTAGAGCCCTATCCAGAATACAAGATAGGGCTCTAAAGTGTATATTTACCATAATGCATGACAAAGGCACTATCTCCAGAGAAAACTACCATTTGCTCACCACTTACTAGTGTAAGAACATCACATATTTATTGCATGTGTAACAACTCTAAGAGGGAGTTACCACCTCTACTTCTAAGATGAGGAAACTGAAACTCAAGAAAATTAAGTGACATATTGAAAACAGGCTCCCTCCACTACACCACAGTTCTCAATATTCTTTTGCTCCTTGGCCATTTCATATTTTAGCTTCTCTTCCTCTCATTTTCTCCTCCATGTCTACAGGGTTGAGGATATAATGTGAACGGTCCAAAGTACGCTGAGAGTCACTGAGATCATAAACCCAAATCTGGATCAGTGTGTCTAAGGAAGTTGCTGATAATACCTGGAATGTCTTAATGTCTTAGTTATATCTCTGAACCTTATTAACATATATAAAATCCTATCTAAATGAGGTTGGGAGGCTGGAAAGAGAATGCCCACACGTGCGCAACTGCAGCCAGCCAACCGTAGGACCCGAGAGGCCTTGTATCTCCCGGGGGGACTCGGGGGGGCGGGGGAGTGTTGCTGCTTCCCCTTCCCTCAGACCTGAGGGGAGGTACTCCAGAGATCCCAGGGGTGACCAGTCTTGGATTCGGGAAAGCACCCTTGGGTCTCACCATGAACACACTCTCAGATGTGCCCTCTCTTCTGTCATTTGTTTCTGAAGAAAACCATTTTGTTGTTGGAATAACCGATTGTTTTTGTTTCAGGTCAACATCCCTAAAGACCTGAAACACAGTGGTCATGAACAGTTAGTTGTATTGCCCCAAAATCAAACAGGATGACACCCAAAGACTGAAAAGACTCCCTGAAAAGGTCCCAGTAACTTTCTGCTTTCCTCCCTCTGAGACATAGAAAAATCTAGCAGCTGAGAAGCAGCCCTTAGCCCAGGCCGAGTGCACATACAGGACCCTATGTGACCACTGAACAAGGACTTTCATACAGACAGGCTGGAGAGGAGGAAACACCAGCTCGTTGGCAAGTTCTAAGCACAACCTATAATTTGCCTAACTCAGAGCCCTGAGTCTGCAAAGCTGCCGAGTACTCTGAGTAAGTGTCTTGTTGCCACAAGAGACAGGGCGGCAGGACAGAAAAGGCGCTTTGGAGTTAAACCATCCTTGTTAGCAAGCTGCTTAACTTTTCGGAGCTTCCGTTTCCTCAGCTGTCAAAGTGAGGGATAATCAGATTCTGCCACAGAGCTCTGCTAAAGTGACTAAATAGGATGACATCTAAAATGTCTAATCTGGCAATCAGGATACAGTGGATGTTAGTGGGTGTCAAGTCAGCAGCCAGGATCCCATGGACCATTTTCAAATGTACACATTCGTTTCATTTCTCTTCCCTGGCATCTTATTCACTTATTTATTAAGAAAGACGCCTCACAATGCCTCAGTTAGGACAGATGAAGCTTATGAATATGAGCAATGCCTGAACAACAGCCCACATGGGGCTATACCCTCCTCCTTGTCATTGCCTTATTAATAAGCTCTTGGTGACAGAAGGCCTCAGCACACCAGCCCCCCATTTCTGCTCTTCTAGAGTAGAACCAGGATGCACAACAGTCTGGTCTCCAGAAGCACAACAGTCTGGTCCCCAGAAAATAGGATCCCTGCTGTAAGGCATAGATACTGAGTCCAGCTGAGACCTCTCCACACTCCACCCATGGGTCCCTTCCTCAGACAGGAGGAGACACACAAAACTTACCTCAACTGGGGGTGTCTCTCCTAGCAACAGGTTATTGAAAATGGTAGCATAATCCCCATTTAGATTCATCAGTTCTTCATGGGTGCCTCTTTCTGTAATGCAGCCTTCTTTCATGAATATCACTTCATCACAATCAGCCAGGTACTGGAGACAAAGGTAGGGACAACACAGTGTTGCTGGGTTTGTGCAAATACATTCAAACACCTCCGCAGGCACACTTCGCTTTATTGTGCCTCACAGATATGGCACTTTTTATAAATTGGAGGTTTGTGGTGACCCTGTGTGGGGTAAGTCTATCAGCCTCATTCTTCCAGGAGCATGTGATGATGGTGAGTATTTTTTGGCAATAAACTAAGGTATGTATGTTATTTTTTTCAGACACAATGTTATTGCATACTTAATAGACTACATCGTAGCGTAAACTTTTATTTGTCCTGAGAAACCAAAAACTGTATGTGCTTTAATTGTGATATTTGCTATATTGCAGTGTCAGGAACCACACCTGCAATATCTTCAAGGTGTGCCTATACCTTAGTCCAGTGGGTCACATCTGTAGGCAATTCTCCCAGAGTCATCTGGCAATATCTGGGGACCTTTTGGGTAGCTATAATTGGGGGGAGGGGTACTAATGCCATCCATCTAGCAGAAGCCAGGGATGCATAAACAGCGCCCCCCACTCCACATAACAAAGAGCTATCTGGCCCCAAACGTCAACAGTCCCAAGACTGAGAACCCGTGCTTTAGTTTACTACAATGTAGTTCAGAGAGCAGTGCCTCCAGCTTTGGATATAAATCTGCTGACAGAGCCACCAAGCCTTGCCTTAAACTTCACATCCTTTCACTATATTCAAAATTACACATCATTAAAGACTTTCTGTGGTAGAATGGGGAGTTAGCCCCTCAAACTTGAGGACATATGCCAAGCAGATGGCAGCATCCTTGAGCTGCTCTCCGAAGAGGCTGCTTGTCACAAAATGACAGAGGGAGAAGAGCTTGTTTTCCCGAAACAGTTCCCACTTACATATAGATCTTAACACAATGTTTTCCAAACTATCTCAGACCCCCAACTCCACTCCACCCGCCTCCTCTCAGGCTTTGTATGCACTGATTTATACACTGAATCCAACATGCTTCCAGGATCTCTGTTCAGATGGCCACCTGGTATACTGGTACAAGATTTACTGGTACAATGGGCCAGAGGGATTTTTGCTGAAATGAATACTCGTGACTCCAGGAACCTCGAGAGGCCCCATGAAGTTACCTCAACCACCCCCACCTCCCTACTGCCTGAAGTGGGCATCTCGGGGAAGAAAGCACCATACCTGTAACTGGTGGGTGACAAACAGAACTGTTTTGGACTTGAGGTGCTTCTGGATAGCACTGCTGAAGATGTGGTTGCCCACATGGGCATCTAAGGCACTGAGGGGGTCATCCAAGATGTAGATGTCCCGGTCACTGTACAAGGCTCGCGCAAGGCTGATTCTTTGGCGCTGCCCACCACTCAGGTTGGCTCCTCGCTCACCAATCTGCAGGAACACAGAAAGCACAGTTAAGACTCCAGCTCAATTCTGAAACTGAGTTTAGTGGTCACGCCAGTCACCTCTTGATTCTCTTCCATCCAAACCAGTTTCTTCTCTTGAATCCCCCACCTAGAGGAAAGGTTATTCTGTTCCTCATGGAACCACATCAGATCTGGGGGAGTCGGTGCCGAGGCCTCCTCCTCTCTCACAACCATCTGGTTACCATCATGCCTACATCTGGCCTTGCTACTCCACCCTGCAGCCCATCCCAATTCATTCTCCCTGGGCAGAAAGGTCTTTCCAAATCAGAAAGCTGGTCACATCCCACCCTTCTCTTCAAGAATCCCTAAAGAATAGACTAAAGAATAGATTATCCTTTGCCCCCTGGCTCCCCAGCAGCTCTCGGCTGCCACTGGGTATCCCTCGTCTATATGCTAAGCCATTTAAAACTGTGTATATTATAAACACACACAACTACTGCTGTTGTCATGCCTTCTCTGTATTTTATTTGCTCAGTTCTGCATCTCCAGTGTGAAAACTCCCCCACCTACTCCTCTACTAATATCGAACAGAAAGGGGACTCGCTCATCAGTTTATATGGTACTTATTTGGGTGTCTCACCCTCTCAACTGTAAGGTTTTTAAGGGCGCAGATTATTGCCCTATTCCTTATAATTCCAGAGCCCAGCATTTTCGGCACACATAGCTGGCATCAACATGCACCTGATAACAGTGACTAAATGAACAGAAGAAATAAATCAATTGTCAAATATCAAAACACTATACTAAAGTCTTGTCCTTAAAGAAACACACAATTAATTCAGTGGTTTTCAATTCTGAGTATGTATCAGAATGACTGCTGAGTTTGTTCACAGATTGTTGGGTCCCATGCTTAGAGTTTCTGATTCAATAGGTCTGGCATGGGGCCTAGAAACTTGCATTTTTGATAAGTTCCCAGGTAAAGCAGAAGCTATTGAATTCTGCTGATCTGAAGCCACTGAGAACTAGTGAACTAATGAAACCATTCACCAAATCTGGACCGAGGTGTTTTTTTTTTGTAAATAGTGTTGCTATGTACAAAGGTGCGGATAGATATTTTCATGACAAATTTTTCACATTATTTGGATAGGCAACTAATAGCAGTATGATACTTCTCTAAAGAAGAAATTTGAATGGCCTATAGGCATATGAAAAATTTTGCAATTTCACTTATTATAAGAGAAATGTAAATTAAAACCATACTGAGATACCACCTCACTCCTGTGGGAATGGCTTATATAAAAGACAATGGAATTAACAAATATTGGTAAGGTTGTGGTGAAAAAGAAACTCTCATTCACCATTGGTGGGAATGCAAACTGGTACAGCACCTGTGGAAAATGTTAGGGAGATGTCTCAAGAAAATAAAAATGGACCGAGGTTTTAACTGAAGTCAGCTGAGTAAAAGTGACCCAGAGACTTCTGGAGCAGCTGTTGGGAGCTCATCATCAACACTGAACAGCAGAAGCACAGAGTTCCAAAGATGCCTCTGGAAACTGCTCCAGAGAGCCAAAGAGGACTTGTGCTAAAGCCACTTTCTTTTTTTTTTTTTTTAAAGATTTATTTATTTATGCATACAAGAACTGGGGTATAGGTCAGAGGTGTGGGGGTGAGAGGTTTCACCAAAGACAGTGGGGAACAGAACAGGCAGATCAACCAAAGTACACTGCCGAGGGGAGCAACGGGTGAGTCAGGAGAGGTCTGCTGCGCCATGTGGGCAGCTCCCGGACTGGGGATCTAACTCATGCTACAGTGGCTGCGGACAGTTTCATAGGTTGTGTCTTAACCCTTTGTGCCACCAGGGAGGCCTTAAAGCCACTTTCTTTCTTGGAAAAGGGCTCTCTACAGACTGTATCCAGTAAGGAAGTTGGCAGAGAGGGGAAATTCAATATGCACATGCTTGTCTTACAGTTTTAAAAATGAAAAGTGTTGAAAATATTAAATTGGAACCAATTGTGGGACTTGCTCAAAAACAACAGGATATGTGAAATATTTATATACTTCAAGCAGATAATGTGGTCACCTGTGCCCTAATGAAAAATGCTTTCCTAATATAAAATCCTAGTGAAAGCAAAATTTCCTTTGTGGTTCTTCTCCCATACATTTAGGATGCACTCCTAGGAGATGGCTTGGGTACAGCCCTGCCACCCCATATTCCAGAATCCTCTCTGCTAAACACATAGTCCCTTCAGGGACAGGCTATACCTCAGTCAGGTCACTGTTGGGAAGAATGGCCAGGTCAGGCCTCAGGCAGCAGCTGTTCAGCACAGAGTTGTATCTGAAGGACACAAAGAGACCGAGCATCAGTGCTTGGGTTGGAGCAAAAGGGGCTGTTGAGTCAGGCTGCCTTGCGTCTCACATGGCCACGATGGAAAGCATGACAGAAACCAAACATTTCTTGCCTTTCTTCATCAAATTCCTTCCCAAAGAGGATGTTATCTCTCAGAGTGGCATTGAGGATCCAAGCCTGCTGGGCCACATAAGCGAAGGTTCCATTGACTGCAATGCTGCCCTCTAGAAGTGTCATCTAGGAGACAGATAACCTCCAATGGCATCACAACTCACAACCATTACCCTATGCCAACACAACTCCCCACAGTCCACATGGAGTTGAAAGTCTCTGCAATTTCCCTGGATGCGTTTTGGACCCAAATTCAGACCCTCTTTGTTCATGGAGAGCGACAGCAGCAAAGAAAATCAAAGTTCTCCTTGCTTATGTGTTATGGGAGCCCAATGTCATCCATGACATGAATGAACAAATACCTCATTTAGCAACCCATAGGCTACTTGATATCCTCTCTTGCTAATTGCAAACTGCTTTAATTAAAGGAAGTACATGTGGAAGGCTCTTTCAGGATCCCCTGAGGAGGATACTGGAAGGGCTTTGTGTTAGTCCCTGCCTCAAGATGAGGGCAGACCAGCTCATCTCCAGAATTAATCCAGGCTGCCTCCTGTAAAGTGAGGACCAAAGGCTGGGGGTGGGGATGGGAAGGGGGTAGAGCACAGGGGTGGGGTGGGATAGAAATCCAGGTTAGACATCAACTAGTATTATAAAGCATCTATACAGTGAGGATGGAGATGTCCTCCAATGTGAAGAGAGTGCATGATGAGATTCAAGTTGTGTTTTCAGTCAGAGTGACAGATAGGAATTGATTGATTCATTTTACCCTTTTTCATGGTTCCTTTTGGGAGCAAAAGTTGGCCTCTGTCTCAGTTAGAGATGCTACAGCTTCTGTTAACCAATCTGTGTAGGACTTGCACATGCAAGCATGTCCGGTCAAACACTGTAACACAGTGTACACACACAGTGCACCCGCCCTAGACCATAATACAACAGTACACACCTTACTAGTACTACCCACAGACTGGTAAGTTCTCTGAATACCCTCAAATGTGCACAGAAACCCGCAGAGGGTCTCTCTGCTGCTGTACAGGCACCCATGCTCCAGACCAGCAACAGAGTTAAACTCCAGAGAAGCCGACCTGACCAGCAGCACCAGCCTCCGGGTCTGATAGAGGGCTGTCAGGATTTGATCCAGAAGCTAAGGCCCACTCAGTTTTCAACCCAACCATGGCCTACCCTTTACAAAGGCACATCTTGCTGGATTGCCCAGTAGCACTTAGAAACTGACCTCGTCTTTGTTTCCCCCACTTCATGCCCCCTCTGTATCTCATCATGGTTCATTCAATCTGACTGAATATTAGAAATTACTTTGAGGTGTTTGGTTTTTCACAAAGGCCAGCAGTTGGGCCACTGAAGAGTCTCATAAAGCAGAAGTAGGGGGAGACGCCCCTCAATCATCTGAACGCAGACTACCGTGGGTACCACCACTCCACTAAGTGACAGTGATGCTGCTGAACAAGTGTTGCTACAAAACACCCTCCACTTGTTTCAATTTCCTCAACATAGATAAATGATCCAGAGAATCCTGTCCATCTGGAGGTCAGAATAAGCTCAACCACCTAATCAAGTTTAAAAGCAGGTGGGAATATTACGGCGGTGCTTTTTCTTCTGATGATTTGGTTCTAAAATAGTAAAAGGTAGTTTGTTTTAGCTAGATGATGCTAAATGCTGACAGCCCTCTGCTGGCCCTTCTGTGTGCCAGTCATTTGCTGCCTGTGCTATGCTTGTGTGTCACAAGGCCTTGCTCCCTACGAGCCCATGAATTCCTGCAGTGCATAATTTTGTCAAGTGCTTCTAGATCAAGTCTTGACAGCTCTCTCTCTGACAAGGAGGCTGCTAGTGCTGAGCAGCTCTGCGTCTTCAGTGGTTTTTTTTGCACTGGGGGTGTCTGTCCAACTCTTATCTCTGACATTTCCCAACAGGCATATCTATGGCACTCGATAAACACACGATGAACACAAGAAAGCATAAGAAACAAATGATTTCACTGGGCATCAATCAGTCTTTAGTCAGGTGTCCACTGAGACCCTTTCTGGACTCTGCTGTTGCTGGGGATGTGGAGGTGGCGGGTGGAAGGTGAGGGGCTTGATTAGACCAAGAGTTCATTTTGTTTGCCCTTTCCCAACTCTCTTCAGGAAATAAGTTCATTTTTCCTGAGATTCTTGCTAAGCAGAGTCCAGAAAAAGAAGTAGAAAAAAAGCCAAGGACAGTAACAAAATCTTACCTGGCCTAAAATGGCTGAAATGAGAGAGGTTTTTCCACTTCCTACGCTGCCACAGATTCCAACCAGTTTCCCCTGGACAAAACACAGAGCAGAGGAAGGTTAGTCAGGTCGTACGGAGGACACAGCTCGAGGGACTCATGATCTCTTTGCAGAAAACACCACCTTAACTATTGTCCATTAATACGGGCACTGTGATCCTGACACCCACGAGTCACTTGCCTCTGTCTTCTCCCTTGTCAACCACCTACTTCACAGGGTTTCTGTGGGGATGCACTGAGGAACAGATGTGTAAGCCTTTTGGAAAAGTAAATATGCCATACGCCTTTAAGTGTCCCACATCACTTTATTTTTTTAAAGATTTGTTTATTTATGCATACAAGAACCAGGGCACAGGCCAGAGGTGTGGGGGGTGGGGGGGGGTGAGAGGACTCACCAGAGACAGAGTGGGGAGCAGAACAGGCACAGATCTACTGAAATACACTGCTGAGGGGAGCAGCGGGCGAGAAAGGAGAGGTCTGCTGCACCATGTGGGTAGCTCCCTGGCCAGCCAGGGATCGAAATCATGCTGCATAGGCTGCGAATAGCTTCACAGCACTGTGCTTATCCCTCTGTGCCACCAGAGAGGCCCCCATATCACTTTAGAATGACCTGGTTCCTTTCCTACCTTGGTGGTAATCCATGTTTTGAGATTATTTCTTTTTGTGTGTAGCTGTTTTTGAAAGAGAGAGCAGGACTCTTGATTATTATTTTATCATGATTGTGTTCCTGAGGTCTAATTATTTTCAATAAAAACTATGTGCACTGTTGGTTCTGTTTTTCTACAACACATTTCCAAGAATGTGACGCATAGCTATACCAGCAATCCCACATGAAAGTAGAAAATCAAGCCTGTGATTAACTGTGTCCTCAAGCAAAACAATGAATTCTCAATAGGCGGTGTTAAAAAGTTCTCAAGAACAGACAGATGATTTTCAAAGGCTCATATTAAAATGGGTGTTTAGCAACCCTGCATTGGCTCAAGGCTCTCAGGGAAGGCAGGCAGGAAGCGTGGTGGTGATGACAGAGCACAGATTCTGGAGGCAGATGGGTCACTGCACTTGCCAATTGTGTGATCTTGGCTTTGTTCCTTATACCAATATTGTGTCTCTCACTGGGCTTGAGTTACGTGAGGGAAGCAGTTATCCTTGGAGAATCAAATGCACTGGCTGGTACGTAATGAAAGTACATTGGACAAAGTTTTTGATATTGTTCCGGAGTTCAAAAGATTACAGCCTGGTGTTGAGGGGAAGATGAGTCACGGGTTCACACTGCACAGGCTGGCTAGGTTTATGCAGAGAAAAACGTTTGAGGTAAACAGTGACTAAAGGGGATAACAGCGAAATCAGTGCCCAGGGCACAGGTTTTGGCAAACATTAACTTCTCTCCCCTTCTCTGAGGAAAGGGATGAGGGAGAATCTTTGCATCTCTCCTCAAATCATGTGAATGTGGGCTCTAACAGTCAGAGTGAGGATCCAAAGATGGGATTAGAAGAGCAAATTTCAGCTGAATCTGAGGAATAATCCTCAATGGAGCAGATCAGTAATGTAAGACAGCTAGCTGCCTCAGTTGTCAAGATAATGTGATCTGTTGTTAAGAGTTAAGAGAAGTCAAAATTGACTTGAGTGTCTGATGATCAATGACCAACTACACCAGTTCTTTCAAGTAGTCTCCTAAGGACCAGCTTCCCCTCTTGTTCATAGCTTTCAAGAGCTGAGAGTTCCAGTTCTCTCTTCAGTCTAGCTCTGGGTCTGTGTAACAGTCCTCTCCTCAGCTCGTTTTGATATACATCCACTGGAACCTACTACTCCCTACTTCCAGTTATGTAGGTCAAAACCTTTCTTACCACCTCCATCATCATCTTTGGTTCAAGATATCTTTCTCTCTCTCCTGGGTTAACAATTCTTGCTTGCATCCTTATTTTCTTATACACTTTTCTAAACCCAAAAGCTAGAATGATTCTCTTTATACATAGAATGATCACATTGCTTTTCTGATCCAACCCCTTCAATGGCTTCTCTTCCCACTCGGGAGAAAGTCAAGGTCATCAGACTCTGACCCCCCAACAGCCTCCCTCTTATGCTTACTCTGCTCCAGAATAGGCACCCCGCAGACTCTGGGTTGCTGGGTTGCTGTTCCTTCTGCCAGGAATGTTCCAGAACAGCAACTCAGGTATCCAGGTACCACCTCCTTCAGCACTTTGCTCACAGACAACTGTTTAAATGAAGCTTTCCCATAGGCAACTTATTTGAATTGCAATTGCTCATGGCTCCCCACCCCACACTCTATCTTTGTAACTTTTTTTATCTCCATCTGATAATATATTTTACTTGTCCATCTTTGCCCAAGTATGTTCCAAGAAGAATATAAGTTCCAAGAAGGCAGGGATTCTTTATCTGTTTGATTTTTTTGCTGCTATATCCCCAGTCTTACAACAACAGTGTCTGCTACAGAGCTGGCACTCAAAAGGTGGCTGTTGAATGAACTGACCTACTGTTCATCCTTGGAACGACATAGTTTGAATTCAGTGGGTCTACTTATCCTCAGATTTTTTTCAACTTTTCCGCTTCCCGCTACTCCTCAGCCTACTCAACAGGAAGACAATGAGGATGAAGACGTTTATGATGATCCACTTAAGATTTTCATTTTTTTTAGCTTACTTTATAAGAACCAGTTTATACTACATACAGCATGTGTTAATTGACAGTGTTATCAGTAAGGCTTCTAGTCAGCAGCAGGTTATTTTAAGTTTTGGCCTTTTGGAGGGTCAAAGGTTATATGTGGATTTTTGACTGCATGGATATCAGTGCTTCTAACCCCCATATTGCTCAAGAATCAACCGTATAAAGCATCTGGGATTCTCTGGATGCTTCAGTCCTCAACACGGTGCCAGTTCCCTGTCATATTATTTATCTTAAGAGCCTTGAATTTGTATTTTCTGTTCCAGCCACTCCCTAGTGGAGGGTGTCTGAGAGCCTCCAGTCCTGTGCTACCTGGGCTATGACATCATCTACCATAATGGTCCTTTACTTACATCAAAAATAAACAATTACAATAGAACCAATGATAACAGCAGCACTGAGAGGCCCTATTAAGAGGTATGTTCTGTGCTATGCACTGGGTAATGATAACGGGAGGCTCACACAGAGACACAATACCTGGGAAGAATTTTTACAGCTTGCATACAATTAGGATAACCAGAAATCTATTCAGGGCAAACTCCGCTTGAGCGTTCCATCTCCTAGCTTGTACAAAGAGCATCTCATGAGACCAACAGTTATTCATTTGTACTGTTTAAGGCCCAAATATTCCTTTCAGAGGTGGAGCTGGCTCAGATTTAATCTTTGGCTCAAAAAATCTCTCTTAGTCTCAAAGTACTTTGCTACAAGGGATAGTAGCTGCCTACTCTTGTCAGAGTGGACATGAAGTAGACAGATGGGGTGCAGGTGGGAGCGGGGGGAGACAGAAGGGTTACCTCTCCAATTTCCAAGTCGATGTTGTACAGTGTCCTCTGCAAGCGGAGGCTCCCCAAGTGGATGTGCTTGCCCTCCTCTTCCTCGGGGCTGGGCCGCTCTTCACTGTCCAGGAGGAGGTGGCCCTTCTGCTCTGCCAGCACCTCCTGATGCTCAGTGTGCTGCAGCTGCCTTGCCTTCTCTTTCTTGCCCCTGGCAGCCCTCTTGTCTTTTTTCATTTTGGGGGTCAGCTTGGGCGAATTCTGGATACTGGAGTGGGAGGAGTCCCATGCCAAGGTGGCATTTTTCACCTCTATCGTGATGTGAGGACTGGCTGGTTTTTTCTTTATCATGTGAACCTCTTCCATTAGAAACAAACTCTGATAGGAGTTGTGAGAGAGGTGCAAAGATGAGACACTGGATCAAGACCAGGGAGACAAGCCTAGGGCGCACACTCACGTAGCAAAACACATCAGGCTATACAGTGGAAGGAAGCTGAAGGGCAAAAGGTAGCTCATTAGTGTAGCCCAGCCTCAGGTCCATGGAGAGGTCATGGGAGTGTGGGGACACCCTCAGGGGGGACAGAGCCTTGTCCATGGCCCAATATTCTACCCTACTGATTAGGTGCTAAACTGCCTTTTCCTAGTCTAGTGTGACCAAAGGACATTTAACTAACCTGCAAGCAACCTTCTCACCCCCAAGTTGCTGAGTCATGGGCAGTAAAACGCAAACAGTAAAACCAAAGGACAGGCCTCTTCTACTACACAGATCTTTATCATTCTATTTCCCTTACAGACCATTCCTGCAGAACCTACAGCCTGTGCATGTCCCCACCCACACGGAGCACATGTCTAAATGTGCTTCTTCAAAGTCCTGCCTTAGAAACATGAGAATTCAAAACTACTAAAGGAACAGACTCACAAAAGGTGAAGGGTGCCTCCCCCTCCCGGAAACATGCTCAGGAAGAGAACAAGATTCTTCCTCCTCATTCCCAGAATCCCTCCTAGTTATGTTAGGGAAGAAAAATGGAATGCTTGAAAGGGTGGTGCTTCTGAAATTAGACCTGCAACACTGGTGGTAATAAATCACAGCCCAGGTCTTAATATGTTCATGACTTTCAACCTACTTCTGACAACTTTCTTCAGCCAGTGATTTTCTCTACAGAATGTTATCTCAGTTGGATTTCCAATGTGATAAAAGACATTTTTTAATAAAAAAATTAACATTAGAAAGTATTAGAGGACTTCGCTTACTGAGAAACTCCAACTCTTCGCTTAGTTACTATAAACTCCAATATTTTAAAGGCTGTTGGTGCAAGTAAGTGTGACATACAGTCAAGCCCAAGAGCAGGCCCTTTCTCCTGAACCCTAAACTTAGAAGTTCTAACTTCTAAACTTCTAAGTTTAGCCATGGGGAAGAAAATAGAAAAGGGCTTAGGTCATGTAACAGCTGTGGGTGATTTTGTTCCTCTTATTAACTCTAAGGCTTCCTGAACAGAAGAAGGAGCTACCTGCCGATACAAGTCCTCATTAGTAAGTGAAGAGACAAGAGCTCTCAAGAAACAAGAGGAGAACAAATCTATACTGCAAGTCCTTAGCCCTTCATCCAAAATGCCACAAAGTCTGTTCATACTAACTGCAACAGGGGGACAAACATATAGTCAAAACATTTGATTTCTTCCATGACTGCATACTGTGAGTTCAGCAAGATACAGCTCTGGTTACAATCAAACTGCTTCTTTCCATTTAGCTCTGCTCTTGGCCTTGTAGCAGCCAGGCCTGGATGAGAGAGGGCATAGGGCTGGGGAAGCACTCTTGGCTTTCTCGACCAAAAGAAAATTCACCTGGTTAACTAAACAAGTAGAATATACATAAATTTTATAAGCAAATAAATCTCCATTCTTCTTAAGAGGAAAATCCAATTTGTTTTCTCCCAAACATCTAAGGTGATATTTATCTTGCAAACATTGGGTTTCAAGCTTAAACTTAAGTCACCAGCACTGCTTCTGTACTGTTCTCACTGGCCAAGAAGGATTAGCGCACAGGAGCTACCTGGTATGAAGAAGTGTGAAGGCATTCCCGCCCACTCAACTGCTGCTCCTTTTTTGGGTAAACATTGACCACTTTCAAATATCTATCTCCCTTATAATCCCCCAACTACAGCTCCCTCTTATATCACATGTTTGTGTTATTCTGTAGACACAGAATAATAGTCAAGGTATGACCCAATTAACCACTTGCAAGAGAAAACTCACTTAACTGTGATTCTCAACATGATCTAGTTTTAGAACTATTCCCACATCATTCATTCCTAGTATCATGAGTGGCAACCTCAGAGCAAGATAAAGAAATTATGGAAAATGGCTTAGCATGTGGACCAATCAAAATGATACCATTATGGTAGTAGTAGATGGTAGTTCAAGGTGGGAAAAGCTGACAGTCACCTGACACTTCCGATCTTCTAGGTAAGCCATTGACAAAGGGCAAAAATCTATATTTATTTGAAAAGATAACTAGTCTCAACCCTTAACTCAATTTCCTACACTGTTGCTGCCTTTCATGCCCAAGGTGAATAAAAGCCAAAGCATCCAGCCTTGTGTGGCTCATTAGAATAAAAGTAGCAGTTAGTTTACCAGCCACAACTCCTGACATGGAGGCAGGGAGCCAAGCCACTTACCTTAAATCTGTCAACAGCAACTGATGCTTCAGAGAGGGATTTTACTGAGAACGGTGTTACTTTCAAAGCAAAAGTCATGGAGTTGAAGACAGTTACCACTGTGAAAGCCTAAGAATTGGAAAAGAGGAGAAACTGAGCCTGGTTGAGTTATGCACCTAAAATAACAGGACATTGTCAATTTTCTTTCAGGTTTAAGGAAAGTTGAAAATGTTGGTATGAGCCAGATACATTTTTCTGAAGGTAAAGTTTTTAAAGATTTATTTATTTATTTATTCAAGCACTGGGTACAGTCAGAAGCGTGGGAGGGTGAGAGAATTCACCAGAGCCAGAGCGGGGAGCAGAACAGGCAGACTGAAGCAGAAGTACACTGCTGAGGGGAGCAGCGGGCGGCAGAAGTCTGCGCGCCATGTGGGACCCTCGCCAGTGGCCGGGGATCGAACTGGCGCGCCAAAGGCTGCGGGCAGCTTCGCAGCCCAGCGCTCAACCGCTGCGCCACCGGGGGAGGCCCTGAAGGTAAAGTTTTTATGAGACCTTTAATTAAAATTCTCAGTAAATCTGAACCAAGGATAATCCTTATTTTCAGAATTAAATCCAAAGTTGGGTAGACTTACAAAGAAACCATATACTGTTTACATATTAGGATTGAACCCCTACTCTTCCACTTGTTGGTTTAATCACATGGATGAAAATGCCTTTTGATTACATCTTGAGGAAGCCTCCAAATCTGGTACCAAGAGCATTAGAGTGTCTCTGTTTGTGGTACTTCCACAATGTCCCCACTTCTCGAGAACTCACTGACCTGTGCAGCCGTCAGATCGAAGCCAAGGTTCATGTGAACAGAGAAGGTCACCACGCTGGCAATAACCATCACAATAGGAGCCACGCCGACCGTGATGCTCTGAAAGTACCCTGCTTTCTCCAATATCCTGTGCTCCTCCTCTCGGATCTCTAAGAATAAAAAGCAAGTCAATTTCTATGAAGCAACCCAATCACAGCAACTCAAAGAAACCACAGAATAGTACTCCTCTGCCACCAAACCAAACCTGGTAGGTCGTTAGCCATACAAACGTTTTAAAACGACCCCCTAAATGCCTCTGATGCAAAAATTAGGTACACATGACAATCAGTGCCACCACTAGTCAACCAAAACTGCATTAACTTTCAACTGCAGCATATTTAAGTTAGCACAGTGATGACTTTATGGTCAATTATAGTTTACATCTTTTATACTTAAATTAAGTTTAAATGAATTATATCTTATTTTTTAGATTCTACAAAGTGCCTTGAAACACAGTCACCTTTTTAATGTTCCAACTTTTGATAAGATCTTTTCGACTGTCCAACCAGCCTGTGATTTATTCCTCCAAGCTCTGTGATGTTTATGGTTTATCTTTGTGTTGAATTTATGGATCAGAATAGGGCTAGCCACTGAGAACTTTGTAACTCAACATAAATCATTATTTGAAAAAGTTACAAAAGCCAGCCTGCAGTGCAGAAATGGCTGAGCTAGGCTCAGAGGTCAGTTGTCCTGATTCCTAATTCAGGGCACACCCACAACCTCCCCCACCTCCTCTCCCACCTCTCAACCCCTACTCCATCCTCCCTACCTCACCCCTGGATCTCATGCTTAACCACCTTCGGGGCACATGAACCCAGAGTGAGGGCAGAAGTGAGACTCTCAGCAGTCACGTGATGCTGTTTACTGTGATGTCCTCATAGCCAGACCAGAAAATTATGGGCAGGATGAGAGAATGACAGGGGGGTTTGAAATCATAACTGGCTAAATTATCATGGGAAACAGTCACAATTTTGTTGGGTCTCAATTTCTTCATCATAAGCTGTTAAAAGAACATCAGCTATTAGATACTATGATCCCATGACATTAGGATTCCTGGCAGTTAATGTGCTCAGGAAGCAACGATAAACTCCTTCTACTGCATGAACATAGGAAGTAGTTAAACTTACTTTGAACAATCTGAGAAAATGCCTTGACCCAGGCATACATTTTAATAAATTTAATGTAGGTGACGACTTCACTCATCTTTTGGACACGGTCATCTGTTGTGGCCACACATTTTCTCCTGAAATAGGCAGTGATCCGTGATGCAAACATCTGGGAGGAAAAGCAACGTCACGCCAAATCAGAGCTCACACAAACTTAAGAACCGCCTACTTTTTCAAGGATGTAAAGCTATTTAAGATGACTGTAAATAAAATGAACATCGTGTACCTGTACTTTCTGTTTTTTTAAAAAGGGGTCTTTTAAATTATTATTTTTTATTTTTTACATCATTGTTCATTTTTAAACAATATTTGCTTCCCCCCACCTCCTCAGGTGTAGTCCCCATAGAGTTTCCTTTCCCAATGCACCCGTGCACCATCACCTCAGTCCCCTGTGCTCCTCCCTCCCTCCCTCTGATCTTTTAAATAATAACAAAATCTCATTAGGAACTGCTGCCTTTACTTAAGTGATACTTTACTACCTCTCATGTGAAAATTCTGCCTGTATAGACTGAGCACTATCAAGCTTTTTCTAGGCTTTTCCAAACCAAGAACCTGCTTTGAGGAAATTTCCACTGGAGCGGTGAAACTTCGGGGATGCCTATTATATATAACCCAGTGAAAACACCTCATCTAAGGTGAAGCTGTGAAAATACAGCAGAGAGGCTTACTCACCATTGCTGGATAAAAGAGGATAAAAACAGCTGATCCCAGGAAGCCTGTAGGTCCCAGAATAATTACATTATAAATCATGCCCAAGATGGCAACAACGGGTCCTCCAGCCAACAAGCTGCCAACAGCAGCTGCCTCAAACATCCTCTGCCCGTCATTGGAGCACAAGTTTATGAGCTACGAGACACAAAGCGCAGTGAGGGGCCCTGTGAGGACGCAGGCCACTGTCTCAGGGGGAAGATGAAGGACAAAGCAGGGCCCAGTGGAAAGTGTTCAAGCTGGGAGCTTTCCCTTCACCCCTTACTCACCTCACCCATGGACTTCTCTTTAATGTTTTTCAACTTAAGGATCTTCTTAAATGCCATGGTTAGGATGGCCCCCCGCAAGCGGACACCGGTTCGGTAATTCAATGCCCAAGTCAGTGCAAGTGACCAAGAGCGCACGATCTCTGTCAGGAGGAGGCCCAGGACCAACAGCAAGCTGTACTTGAGGTTGGAGTCTGCGACCTGGGCGTACTCCAAGAGGTGCTTCACCACGAAGGCCTACAGGAAGAAACACACACCACCGTCAGCACCGCCACCACACTCACACACCACGCCACAGTTTTATGTTAAGTTAGAAAGAGGAGGCAGGTCCAACGCACAGTGACAGGCGCATAAGCAGAGAAAACCTTCCTGGGGGACCAGCTACTACTGACAACCTGCTGCAGCGATTTTACAGGACATTCTGCAGGAGGAAGGTCTACTTGGAAACGCTCTTCCTTGAGGATACCACCAAAGCCTTTACTCTTTCTAATGTAACATAAACCTGTCCATGAGCTGAAATTAATTCTAAACACCATCATTAAAAAGTATATATTTGACCTTACTCCGGTATCGCCACACATTGGTATATTTCTTTAAATGAAATTAAGACCTTTTGGGGGGACTGTTTCAAACGTGCTTATTTGATAAAAAGGAACAGTGTACCTACAGTTGTACTGGGGAAGAGTGAGAAGTGCATTTGCAAAACATTCCTGAAAATAAACATCAGCAGTTTAATAGTACAGAAGACAGCAAACAAAGCAGACTATCAAAAATCCAGAGACCCTCCCTCAGGCCCTCCCCTCGCCCCACTCCCTCCCAAAAACAAAAACATGTTACCTCAGGAGGCATATGTCTAACACCACCTGCAGTGAGGAAAGGCAGCCAGCCCCCAAGAACCACCGAGTGCCACCTCCAGCTCTGAGGTCCTGCAACGCCGGAGCACACACTCACACAAGGCACATTCAACAACAGGATTGAATACCAGGAAGTGGGAGGTAATGTACTTTTATTGAAAATGAAAAAAATAAATAAATAAAAGTACCATCTTCAAAGAGCATCTCACAGAGACTGTACAACAGGAGGTGCATTGCGGTAACATACATGGGAACATACAGAGTCGAGTTATACAGGGCTCGCCATCTAACAGGTCATCTGGCCTCCGACTGTTGTTTTAACTACACACAGTGGAAATACAGAATAGAACCCATATCTGTTCCCAGAGTCCGGAGCAGTACATCAAGCTGTCAGCACTTAATCAGTTAGGGCTTTTGAGGTTGCTGTGAGTCTACGGTGGAGTAGATTCTCCAGGAATAGACCTTGCTGCTAAGGAAAGAGAATTTAAAAACAAAACAAAACTGAAAACTCTCCAAAGAGGTAACTGCTTAAAATTGCTGGTGCTATTGGTTCACTAGGCTGAGGAATGACCTCTGTTCAGGACAGAATACAAAAATCTAGGCCTCAAGGAAAAACGGAAGGCATCTTTCAGAGTCTTTTCAAGTCCTTGAAGCTAAAATCGATCTTGTCGAAAATGAAACAAAACGAACCACAAGAAAAGAAAGCCAAACCAAACCCCCACTCTGAAGGAAGAAAAAAAAATTAACCAGAAGCCCATCCATCCA
The DNA here is from genome assembly GCF_014898055.3 of Talpa occidentalis. Classification (NCBI taxonomy): domain Eukaryota; kingdom Metazoa; phylum Chordata; class Mammalia; order Eulipotyphla; family Talpidae; genus Talpa; species Talpa occidentalis. The sequence goes on from NW_023604295.1 coordinate 30,804,735, forward strand.
TCTGCCCCATCCTCAGAGCAGAGAGGCTGTAGCTGGAATCCAGCGCTGAGTGACAGACAAAAATGGAGGCCAGACACAACTGTCCGGAGGCAGCTAACTCTGAATTCCAGAACCCAGATTCTCTCTGGGTTCATTGGTATTTCTCATTTTTCCTGAGAGAAAATGAATACCAGATGTCCACTAGATCCTAAGAGATCCCCACCCAATCAGCTTTATGTCAAGTCTCAGTAAATAACCTGATCAAGTAAATATGAGATTTCAGATTCCAAGAACTATTGTATTCCGTATCTCCCCTCCCTCAGATTTTTTAGGTTTATATCCATTGTTTGGGTCACCACTGTATACAGCTGGGTTGTTGGTTTACTAGCAAGAAGATTGGCTTCTTTTCCAGTATGCAATCCAAAATGTGGAACTGAGTCACTGAGTGGCAGGGTCAAAACCCCATTTTCCTCACGTGAAGCAACTCAGTAAGATGGCGGTGCAGTAAAGCATTTTCTCACACACCTCGGCACTGATGGAACAGTCTCCAAAGGAAGGCGTGAAAAGACAGCAGGTTGTAGTTTGGGATTCCTTCCTTCCCATACCTTTACAGTGCCATTTTCAGCACTGGGGTAAGAACATTAGCACCTCCCAGAGGGCAGGAGCAGAGGGAAGGTAAAGACATAATGAATGCTTACACTATGCAAAACTTGCAAAAGGGGGGAAAAGAGGAAACAGCAGATTAAAGAATTTCCAACACAGAGGGTTTTAAAAAAAGAAGACAATTACATTTCAAACCATTGTGCATGGGATAAAGAAAAAAAGTTTTCATGAAAAATCCAAACAAAATTTAGTTTTATAAAGTTACAAATGTATCATTTAAATTTAAACTAACTGGGAGAAAAACTCGAGATTGTCAGCATAGCTGTCTGGCTGTGGAAAGCATTCCCAGTGAATAAACATTACCTTACCTGAACTCTTGGCGAGAGATTCTGCCCAGCTTGACTCTCTCATTCTGACCGCAGAATACAGCCATCCTGAAAATTCTAAAGAACAGCTTCTGTCACTGGTTCCACTACAGAGAGACTCCCCCCAAATCCAGATCCTGACAGCAACAAGCAAGCTGCAGCTGGAGAGAGGTTGGAGGGGTGGGTAACTTACCTCTCTAAAGATTTTTCTCTGTCCTGGCCCCAATAGGCTCTTAGGTAGAATTAGCATTCACCCAGAGACAGCACTGCAGGAGGGAGCCTTCTCTTGCAGATCTACAGGGCGGATGCTAATTCTTTACACACAAATAATAGGTCAGGCCTGGTCTTTGAAAACTGTCTTACTCCAAGAAGGTCAAAACTCATCTCTATAAATTTAGCCATCTGGTCACCCATCTGGCCAATTCGGCCACCCAATCCGACCACTCATATAGGAGGACCATACCCCTATATAGATTCTGGAACTCCCATTATCATTATGTGATCCCAGAAAGCCCTGCACAGAGTGCCAGGCCACTGGCATCACAGAAACCTTGGATCATCTGGATGTAGGAATGTTTAGCTGGCTAGCAGCTTTAAAAAAGCAAGTACATACAATAACTTGACTGTTTCATTTGTTCTGCATAGGGGCTAGCAAGGTTCAGTGAGGCCTGAGAGGAAAGGAAATCTGGGGAGTCAGTTCTTAAGTACATTTCTGTGAGAACAGACAAATAAGCCAGTTCGAAAGTGGTGCCATATTAGCAAATGTACAAAAAATCCAAAATGGATGTTCCTCAAAAGGATTTAAATCCACATAGAAGGTATGCTCATTGCTAGTACGCATCTCCAAACCAGCCTGAGTGTTCAATTTCCAATTAAACAGAAATTTATTAGAATTGGAGGGCCAAAAGAAGTTGTCTTTCTTGCTTACAATTTTAAAACTTTTTGTCAATTAGAGACTCTGGACAGGACCATTTGCTTTCTCGAGTGTTCTAGGACAGGATCTCATGAAATAACAGGTCTGAAGGCGCTTCCCCACGAGGGTTAACAGAAGGAAAAGCGTGCTGCTGTTTTCCTATTTAAGGATGGCTCTCGGCTTTCCCTGGCTTCTAGAAGAGTTTACTAGAGATTAGTATTCCAGTGTACTGCACCCTAAAAGAGAGATTAAGGAATATGCAGGCCCTCAAGGGAGTGACTGTAGCCCCCAAGCTGAACATGCAAAGGGAACTTTTTTCCCTACGTAAAAAAATTAAAATCAAATCCCAGCAACCTCTGGAATTTGGGGTGGGGGGAGTCAATGAAGTTCTTTCATTGGCCAAATGGAATCAGGAAAGTCTGTGCACCTCACTACCCAGCTGAAAGAATTCTATAAAAGATGAAAGCGGCCACCAGCCCTGTAGTGAAACAATGACAGAAGCTCTTCTTGGGGGAAGCTGGTCCTACAAAAACGTTTGCCATTTTGGTCAATAACATAACATTTAGTTACATGGTCCCTATGACTTAAAACTCATACAAAAGTTTGTTAGTTGTCAACAAATATCGAAACCCAGTATCAGACAAGTAGTGTTTTCTGCTTCAGAAGAGAGATAAAGTATTTTTTTTAAAGTTCATTAAACATTTTTAAAAAATGAACAGAAAAACTGCAAATTAGTTTTACCTAATCACCATGCATCTTAGGCACATACTTACCAAAACCATGAACCTCCAGCTTACCCACACACGGAAAATGCATAGTATAAGTAGTACTACTGCTCCAATGCCTCAAGGCAAATATGCAGAGAATAGATTTAATCAAAGTCTTAAGTACAAGGCAGCACAGCAGGTGTAAGAAACAGGTGTCTGGAAACCAGTGTGAACATCACTCTTACCTACTCTGCTTCAGTACAGACTAGGAACAAACCACAACTGCCTCCCAGACAACTTGCCACACAGCTTATACTATAAACCAAGACTGAAAATGAACTTCAGGTTAGACTCTAAAAACCTCAACAGTCTTCTAGTTTCTTCGGGGCTCATCTGCCACAGAACGTCTACATGTGACGACGCTGCCTCCAGTCACCACGTGTCACCAGCACTCGCGCTCAGCAGCCTGAGCCACACCGCGCCGCTGTGGCCCATGGGAAGCGCTGTGAGACACATCTTCCCGAACCAAGATGTCATTTCATGTCAACGCACAGCAGCGAAGCGCGGTCCTATGCAGAGCTAGAATCATTGCTTTGCCCCCACCCCAGGAAAGCAAGCCAGTTCCATTTCTTCCCTGGCAAACACAGCCCCCTTTATCCTTCCAGTCACCATTCACTCCAAAACCAACTCTTCCTTTCAACAGACCCGAAAGGCATCGCTAAGGCTGCTAACTAGCCCAAAGGTGAGCACAACCCCTGCAACAAAACAAGAGTGTTAGCGCTGGCCATGGGCGGGCCCCTGGAGACTGTCAGAAAGGATGGTTAGAACTTACTGGTCCACTGAAGCCAGCCAGCTGTGTGATCATCAGGCACACGATGGAGAGGATGAGCCTGGTGCGGCAGAAGATCCACACAACCCTTCGCAGGGAAGCAGCGTCTGGCCCAACTTCAGTCAGCTCTTCTTGCCACAGTCTCTCTAGTCTTAACAAGGGCACATGTCCTCCGTTACACATCTCCCCACTGAAGGCACACACCCTCGCTTCCCTCCTGCCATCGCTTTCTGTCTCCAGGCCCGGACACCACTCACACAAGTTTCTCCTTTAATAGTATGTACATAGTCTTCACCTTCTGGAAAAAAATGCCCTTCCTGGGTAACTACATATTTACCCTGTACAGGGAGCCTCTCAGGATACAGAAAATGATGAGACCAAAAGTATGTCCTTCCACCCAGAAAAATTACCCCCACATAGAATTTGTGGATAAGAACTTCCTTCCTCAAGGGTCCCCCCACCCTTTCTGAAGGATCCTGTGGTAAAAATGTAAAGTTGTAAACTAGGTTTTAACCATGACAATCAGCTACCACAAAAAATGTATTCTGTCACAAGGCAGCAACATAATCTCCCTGCAGACTCAGGAAGGGAAGCGGGGCTGAGAGAGAGAGAGAAAGCCCGTGGTTAAAACAGGGTTAAAGGTGAAATAGGAGGTAAAACAGAAGAGCAAAGAGAAAGTCATCCCCAGGCTACCCTCCCTCCACAGGAAAGCTCAGATCTGAAAAGGACACAGAGCTGCGGGCCTCACGCTGACGGACCCACACTCCCAGCTCAGGCCTCACACAGCCCGTATGTGGGAGGCCAGGGCGAACTGGAGACGCCTACCTTCTGCAGTTCACATCAGAAGACTCGTACTTGGACAAAGACCACACGTCATCCATCGAGAGCTCCCCTTTCCTGTGGGCCATGCGGGCCAGAGGAGACAGCCAAGAAAAAGTCATACAGGAGAAGAGCCCAGCATTGTCCACTGGGTGCTGGTGTCTGAGGAGAGAAAACCCACAGCACAGAACTGTCAACACATGGAGACACTAGCCAGCATTTATAACATGCTATTTAGTAAACAGAGCTCCTGATTAATAACAGGTCTGTCTAAAGGATCTAATCTTAACCCACACTTTCAAAAACGCTTTGGAGCTTTGTGGACAAGTCTTGAACTGCAAGGCCTCTTACTTGGAAGTGTTCCGGATAGGCTTCAGAGCACTTAAGCTATGATGGTACTTTCCCTTGGGATGGTCCTCATCCAGGATTCTGAGCTGAGAATGCACAGAGACATCCATGGAAAGGCCCTCGGCTCGGGCTGCTGTTTCCAAGGCATCTTGGCATTCCAGCTGTTTCAACAGAAAGGGAGAAAAGAACATGGTCTAAGCACATCAGAAAAGCAAATCTACCTGATTTAACAGAGCAAAGTGCAACCCAGACTCATCTTAACTGAGAAATCCCCAGGGTCAGGGGGATAAACACTAATCGTATAACAGGAACTTGCTGAGGAACATTAAACCAGATACTTAGGGCCTCCCTGGTGGCACAGCAGTTGAGCGCTGGGTTGCGACGCTGCCCGCAGCCTCTGCAGCGCCGGTTCGATCCCCAGCTGCTCCCCGGCCACCGGAGGAGGGTCCCACATGGCGCGCAGACCTCTCCTGCCGCCCGCTGCTCCCCTCAGCCGTGTACTTCGGTCCTTCTGCCTGCTCTGCTCCCTGATCTGGCTCTGGTGAATTCTCTTACCCTCCCGCACTTCTGACTGTACCCAGTGCTTGTATAAATAAATAAATAAATCTTTTTAAAAAACCAAACAAACAAAAAAAACCAGATACTTAAACTTTGAAACTGACAGACTTCATTTGGGGGGCACTTTCAGGTTCAAAAATATTAAACCGAAAGCACAGAGAGTACTCTCCTACCTCCTCATCTCCATTCCCCCGCCATCTGATTCTTCTTTCATCAACATCTTGCACGAATGTAGTACATTTGTTACAAGTGATGAGCCGAAACTTGTATATTAACATTAACTAAAAGCCATGGTTTACACTAGGATTCACTGTGTTATACACTGAAAGATTTGTGTTTTTATTTATTCTTTTAATTGAATTTTTAAAATTATTCTTCTAATTGAATTTTTTAAAGATTTATTTTATTTATTCATGCATACAAGAGCTGGGGGATAGGACAGAGGATTCATCAGAGACAGAGTGGGGCAGAGAACTGGCAGATTGACTGAAATGCACTGCTGAGGGAAGCAGAGGGTGAGAAAGGAGAGGTTTGCTGTGCCATGTGGGTAGCTTCCAGGCTGGAGATCGAACTCATGCCACAGTGGCTGCTAGTAGCTTCATAGTGTTGAGACTTAACCCCTTGCACCACCAGGGAGGCCCCAAATTTGTGTTTTTAATCATCAAAATGTTTTTCATTTTCCAATGTGGACAGAGAGTCAGTACTTAACTACTATCTGCAAATTCTATTGCCCATTTTCTATGATGAAATTAATTGCCAATTAAACAGCCCTGTCAGGCAGAAAAAGTCAGATGTACACATACCACCTCCCTCTGCTTCATCCTGCCTACACAGCTCACAGGTATCAATGTCCAGATTTCTGCCCCATGAAACCAAGGGTCTCATACGTTGAAATACAAAGTTACACATATTCACTACAGAGTTTATGAATACCAGTTACTCACATTAATAAAAATGCATGGCACTCAAAGTTTGACTATGGCAGAAGTGGGTAGGCCAACAATCTGGACACAGCTATCTCCCTATACTCTTTTTTTTTTTTTTTTAAGATTTACTTATTTATTTATTTATACAAGCACTGGGTACAGTCAGAAGCACGGGAGGGTGAGAGAATTCACCAGAGCCAGAGCGGGGAGCAGAGCAGGCAGAAGGACCGAAGTACACTGCTGAGGGGAGCAGCGGGCGGCAGGAGAGGTCTGTGCGCCATGTGGGACCCTCCTCCAGTGGCCGGGGAGCAACCTGGGATTGAACCAACGTTGCAGAGGCTGCGGGCAGCTTCGCAACCCAGCGCTCAACCGCTGCGCCACCAGGGAGGCCCTATCCCCCTATACTCTTAAAAGTAACTTAGTTTATACTTTCTTGTGGTAGAGGCAAAGGCATTATTTTCCTCATATAAGAAATAAGCACTATCATCCCTTCCTCACATTTTCACAAATATTTCTAGCAATCAGAATGAAATAGCAAGAAAGAATAGATCTCCAAGCCAAGGAAAAGTTCAGTGATGCAACACCTAATACACTGCCTTACACACAGCAGTCTTGGTTTTATGTGGCTTTCCATGCAAAAGAGACAATTCAAATATTAGCTGAACTAAAAAGGCAGAATTCACGTACAAGGGTGACCTAGGTCCCTCAAATACAATAGCTTTAGTTCTAGCAGCCGTCAGTCTTCACCTATGATAAAGCACTGCTGGTCAGGAGACCCCCAGTCCTGGCAACTGGGAAGCATATTCTTTTCCTTTTGTCAAAGGCAAAGAAGACCCATTTCAAGAGAATAACAACACAATGACAAATGAGTCAACACCAAGAATAAACTCACATCAGGTCCTTGGGTATAAGGTAAACTCTTTTTAGTGAGTATGATCTGTGGTGCCTTATCACACACTAAAGGTGGCTGAGATTCGAGTCCCCAACAAAGGTTTTTCTTAGTTTAAGCTCTCTATAGCCACAAGGGGAAGAACAGGGCTGAGATACACTAAAAATACAAACATATCTACTATAAGTAAGTAGAAACTGGGAATATGTACAAGGTGGATACAGAAAAGTACACAGGCCAGCATTATTTGGATATTCAAAGCTTCTGAAGAAGACAAAAAATTAAAATAATGCCACATTATGTATATCTGTCCAAATGGACTATGTCCTGGGCCATAACCTCAACAAATTTCAGAAGACTGACATCATACAAGTGGATTTACTCTGACCACTTCACTTTGGGATTTAATTAGAATTCAGTAGCAAAGAACATGAGAATCTCCTATATTCTGAAATTATGTAACTTAACTTCTAAATAATATGAGTTAAAGAAGATAATTAATGGAAAGCAGTAAATATTCTGAGCTAAGAAACTATAACACATCAAAATTTGCTGGATGGAGCTGAAGAGGAGCACAGAGTAAAATATGAATGCTTTCCAAGGGCACATTAGAAAAGAAGAAGGAATGATAAATCATTGTTCTAAGCTAGGCATTAGCAACATTTTCTAATAAGGGCCAGAGAGTAAATATTTCAGGCTTTGTGAGCTAAGAGGTAAAAATGAGGATGTTATGTAGGTACATACATTACAAAAGAAAACATTTCCACAAAATATTTATTGACAACATTCAAAATTTAGTAATGGTAATCGAGTACAAGTTTTTTTAATACAGGTCTACTATTGAGAAGAATGGTATTCTTTCATGAGAGAATAACATTTCACACCTAATTAAGCCAGGAAGTTTAAAATAGTTTTTTTCTTTCATCAAAATCAATTACAAATCTCTCTTTCTGTTAATGCTGATTTGTAATGGAGATTTTACAACTGCATCTTTGAAAATGTCTTTGCATACTGCTAGGTACTGCCAAATACTGAAAATCAATCCATGAGTATCTGATTTTAATTGACCATATTCATCTCTTGGAAGGCACTATAGAACTCTATTAGATTTTTTTCTCTTGACATTTGCCTTTATCATATCATTACATGACAGATTAGTCACTTACAACTGAAAGTTGAGTGGAAGCTACTGAATGGTACAACTAAACATTCTTTTATTGTGGCAAAATAAATGTAATAAAATTTGCCTTTTTTTTTTTTTACCATTTTTAAGTGTACAATTCAGGAGCATTAATCATATTCACGATGTTGTACAACTATGATCACTATTTCTAAAATAAATGGATTTTGAAGTATGGAGTTTCCTTTGTATTTCATTGAAGGTCTGAGACACGCTGCTGGAACTGTAATTTAAGCTCAGAAAATACACCCACTACAAATTTGTATGGCAATAAATATCTCACTTCTTATTTCAACTTTCGACAGCATGAGAAGCACATAAACAGCCTGACATTACTTATGATTCAAACATTAGTTATCATTAAAATTACTTTTTCACAGCACCATGTGACATTTCCACTAGCAATGTGTGAGAGATGCAGTTTCTCTACATCCATCATCACCTGGTATTATCATTTTTTTATTGGCCACTAAAATAGGTGTGGTTTGGTATCTCATCCTACACCAAATTTTTATTTACATTATGTTAGTGGTTAATGTTGTCTGACTTTGTTGCCCATGCTTACTTGCCACCCTTAAAACTTTTTTGGTGAACAGAATTTTTTGCCCATTTTTTTAATTAACATGTAATGGATTTAGCTAAAGATTTCATTCTGATATTTCTATCCACTTTCTAAGTGAATTGTTTTCTTAGTATTAAGTTTAGAGAGTTCTTTGTTATGAATTCAGGTCCTTTATCAGATGACTTGCAAATACTTTCTCTCAGTTTATGGTATATATTTATCCTCTTAATAGGGTCATTCACAGAGCAAACGTTTTAAATTTTAATCAAGTTTAATTTATTAATTTTTATTCTTTTAAGGAATGTGCTTTTAGTGCCATGTCTAAGAACTCTTCGTGTAACCCTATTTCATGAATATTTTCTCTTTTCCTCTAGAAGTTTGATGGCTTTACACTTGTACCTATCATTTACCCTAAATAATTTGTGTATGATATATTAAGATTTAGGTAAAGGTTCAATTTTTTTGTTTTTGCAGACAGATAACTAATTGTTCTAATACTATCTGTTGAAAAGACTATCATCTCACCATTCAACTGCTTATGGCACCTATGTGAAAAACAATCAAACATACCTGTATGGGTCTATTTCTAAACTCTATCCCATTGACTTATTTGTCTGTCCCTTCACTGATACCACTAATTTGATTACTGTAGCTATATTAAGCCTTAAAAGAGGATAGTGTGGTATCTCCAACTTTATTCTTCCTTTCCAAATCAGTTTTGCTACTGCAGTTCTTTTTTCCAGGATAACCAAATTTTATAACATCTTTTGACATTGGAGCAACAGAAAAGGAAAACTTGGTATACCTTTGATTATTCTTACATGAGAATAGCATAACTGCATTAAGAGAAAACTGAGATTTTCACACCTCCTTTCATTCATTCTTTCAACAAATAAACTATACTTGTACTTACATGCAAGACTGTTCTAGATGCTAGAAATATTTGCTACTGGAGTATTCTATGTATGGAGTACAATGATTTCATTTTTTTCATCTTTAAGATGCCTAGTCACAGTTTTCATGAAAGTAAATGAACAGAAGAGTAAATAATTTAACAACAACAAGAAAATCCTCTTATTGCAAGAACTTTGCTCCTCCGACCATATATGATATCATGTCCCTCCACCTGGTGGGCAATTAGTTACTTTCTGTATTGGAGAATGCCAAACTCATTAAAAAGATTCAGATAAGAGTTTGCAAGGTTTCATCCCCCCAAGCTTATCATGAGCAGGACACCAGCATTATCAAATGACTGTAACATAACAGAGCCTGAGGGCTCTTGTACCTTCTGATTTTAGAACAAGGCACTCAGTATTTTATCCTCACAAAGATAAACCCCCATGAAAGTGGCTAAAACAGCATTCATCCTCAAATTTTCACATAACAATGAAACATGGAACAGGAATGTCCACCACAATAAAGATATGGAAGTGCCTACATTGTTGGTAAGAAAAAACTGTTCCTCTAAGATAAATAACAAAAAATTGTTCCTCTAAGAGACCCACTTTGCAGCTCATATCCCATTTCTTTTTTTTTTTTTAAGATTTATTTATTTATGCATACAAGAGCTGGGGTACAGGCCAGAGGTGTGGGGGGTAAGAGGATTCATCAGAGACAGAGTGGGGAGCAGAACAGGCAGACTGACTGAAACATACTGCTGAGGGGAGCAGTGGACGAGACAGGAGAGGTCTGCTTCCCTACTGTTTCCTAAACTACTTCCCAAATTGTGAGTCCTGCTATCATATCTTACTTCTATGCGAGCATGCTGAAATATACGAAGGGGACAAAAGGATGTGTACAGGAGTCTCTGTTTTAAAGGAAAGTCTTGCATTGAGCTCCTTCAGAGATAATCTTTCAGAGTGATAAGCAACAGATGTCTAACCGTCAGCAAGAAGTGTTGAATGTTAAAATAACATTATAAGAAAATCAAGAGAAAATCCTCTGATACCAATAAACCTACTTTCTCCATGGCTTTAAAGCACTAATAACTCCACAGGCAGAATTGGCCCACAGTTGGGGGCTCTCATGAAGCACTATGGTGAATTTGAGCTCAGATTTTAGAACAGACATGAGTGCGCATGCTGATTCTGCCACCAACCTTCAGCATGTTACCTGGTCATTTTGAAGCTTCAGAGGTTACTCATTTTTATAGTGGTGCATGAACCTACCACACAGTGCTGAGAGGAATGAATGGATAATAAAGTGCACTCAGCAAAGTATTGTGAATACAATAAACATTTACTTCATGTTAACCACATTACCATTGTATCCACCTGATAAATCTTACAGCTTATCTCAACAAATTTCTTTCCTTTAGCTCTCCCTGACTATTGAGAGATCAGGGCATTTATCTCCTTCCTCCTGTGTCTTCCCGTCACCTGTACCCCTACTGTGGGATGCTGGTGGGAGGAGTTTTTAGAGGCAGGAGGTTTGACTCTTGCTTGCAGCCCTGGCCCTCAGCACAGTCTGCAGCCTGTGGTACCTATTATCAAACACCAACTAAAACATCAACTAAATATCTTTGTGCTGCCTCACAATCTGCATTATTATTATCATTTAATGCCGCACAATATAACAGGAAGGAACTCTTCTTTACCATTCTACTTCTGTTTAGATCCTCCACTATTTTGCTTACCATTAATACCAATAAACTATTAGAGCTGATTTTTCTTTCTAGCTTATTTAGAATAAATTGCATCAGTGAAATTATAGGATTAAAGAGGGTTGCTCCTAGCAACTAAGAATCTATCCAGATTGTTCAATTAGCTTTATTATAGGGCATGTATTGCTGCAAAAGAAAACTGCTATCAGCTTGAGTACTACCTGTTCTATTTTGTTGACCTGAGGCTGTCTGCCTCCTCTGCCTTGGGACATTAGCAAGAAATAGAGGAAGCTAGGACACACTTTTCCTTGTTCATAGTCAAAACTCATGTATCTGGTAAAAGCAAAATGCTTACCTGAAGGAGACAGGAAAATGTGTACAGACTACATAGCATTTGCTATGTGGCGGGCACTGTCTTAATGCTTTCCAGACACTAACTCATTTAATCCTCAAAACAACCTTTTGATGTTAGTGCTATTATTTCTCCTATTTTATAGCTGTGGAAACTAAGGCACATAGATGTTATGTAGCAGCAGGGATTTGAATCCAGGTTCTAGAGTTGAGGCTCTTAGTCACCATGCTATGTTCCTTTCAAAGAAAAAAAAATCATCAGTATACAAGACAATCTCAGATGTAGCTTTAGAAATGGCTTTCCTCTCTTCTCCAGGGCGAGTACCAGATTAAGGTAAACTATGACTCTCTCACTCTGACTCTCCTAACTAACCTCATTATAAGCAAACAGTATGCAAAGTCAAGGTCATCCATACATGATTAACACTAGACCCAAGCAAACTACTTAATTGCCAAATGCACCTCTTGATTGTTTTTAAACTAAAGGTGAACAGATGATAAAAGGCAGAGACATTATAAATTGAAACTTGCATATAAACACATCTTTATATACCCAGCCAATGACTGCACAGATGTCTCATACTTATCACACTGGTGGGACGCCCAACTCCTCTTCCTTGCTAGGCTCCCTAAATAAGCTTACCTGGCCCACCATGCCGGGGGGAAAATATGTCTGTTTAAAGGTAAAAATAAAGTTACTCTATCACATTAAAGTGAATTATCAACACTCCAAGGTTGAATGAGTTGAAAATGGAAATGAACCAAGAGAAAAAGTTATTTAGGCTTACTATATGAAAGAAGAAATAACAAGGCAGAGAAACATAAATCAGTGATTATTGACTGTTAGGACCAAAATGACCAGATTAGAGAGGAAGTGAGAGCCAGGTGTCACACCACACATTAATCCATCTGGAATTAACACCAAGCAGTTATATTAAAATAGTGAAATAAACATTGATAGTCTCCACTTGCCCTGAAGACAGAAACTTAGCAAAGGCAAGGTGGGTAATTCTTAAATACAAAGAGGAAAACTTTTTGCATAATGAAGTTAGCATTAAGGCAAAGGAGAATAAAATTAAAGAAGCGACCAAGTAACTAATATAATAATAAATTTGAATAGTCGATCTTTACTAATGCAATCATTCAAAAAGTGTTTCTTGAGGGATGTACTGCACACCAAGCACTGCTCTGGATGTGCAGCTACAGTGGGAAACAAATAGCCTGCACTCAAAATCACTGCCTCCATGCAGGTTACATCCTAGTACTTAGAAAAGGTCAGCAACCAGAATAATCTATTATACTGAGGGGGTTTAAAGCTTCTCTCTCTTAGTCTCTAAACTCAATGTCATCAATCAAGAAAAGGAAGTTAAAATTAAGATACCACTATATATACACCTCAATAAAAAAAGAGTTAAAATCCAATATGAGGGCCTCCCTGGTGACGCAAGGGGTTAAGACGCAACCTATGAAGCTATCCGCAGCCACTGTAGCACAAGTTCGATCCCTGGCTGGCCAGGAAGCAACCCACATGGCACAGCAGACCTCTCTTGGCTCGCCCGCTGCTCCCCTCAGCAGTGTATTTCAGTCAATCTGCCTGTTTTATTCCCCACTCTGTCTCTGGTGAATCCTCTCCCCCTCTCCCCCCCCCCCACACACCTCTGGCCTGTACCCCAGCTCTTGCATAAATAAATAAATCTTTAAAAAAAAATCCAACATGAGGTGAAAATATAAAACATACATCATCTGAACATTAAATAGATTTTTAATATGCCACAAGCGGGTACTCAGGAGAGCAAACCTATAATTGTAATGTTTTATATACTTTTTGTCTCTATAACTCTACTACAGGAAGGAAAATTTTCCAAAGTAAAAATATAATTTAAATCCAATGATTTATTGGGAACTAAATGTCTAAAAAAAGATTAATGATTACACTACAGTACATCAACTCCCCAGCTCAGTGCCGTCTAACAGAAATATAACATTAGGCCACAAATATAAGTTTTCAATGGCTACATTAAAAAAGTAAAAAAAAAAAAAAAAAAACAGGAGAAATGAATAATATATTTACCTTAATCCAAGATCTACCAAATATTACTGTAACTTTTTAACATGCAATCATTAAAATAAATTAGATATTTTACATTTTTATATTAAGTCTTAGAAATATGGTGAGATATATATCTATATATAGAGAGAGACACAGACATACAGATCTATATCTATATAGAGAGCACATCTCAAATCAGACTGGCCATTCAAATGCCCAAGAAGTACATATGGCTGGTGGCTCTCGTACCGCATAGTGGAGCCCCGTAGTTCTCAAGTGAGATTGATTTTGCTTGTCAAGGGAACATGTGGCGATACTTAGAGACATTATTAGTTGCCACAACTGGGAGGGAAGTTACAAGCATCTAGAAGGTAGAGGCAACATCTTATAAAGCACAGGACAGAAGATCCCACAACAAAGAACTACCGGGCCCCCAGTAGTGCTTAGGCAGCCCTAGCTGATCTAACAACGTACCTGATATGTGCTGGACCAGGAGTTTGTATTTTATGAGGCCTGTTTGATTTTTAGAGTACAATACTTTAAATCCTTTTCAGAAGCAACTTTTTAAAGTCTCTCCTGAGATACGGAGGGGGTGCCGTTTTGTCCTTATTTTAACTCTTAAGGGGCACTACAAACTGAAAGGCCCTTCATAGCCAGAGGACACCACCAAAGAGAGGCATCAGCTGCAGCATAATTACTCCATTGGGGAAAATACTGCTTATCCAGGAATTGGGAGAAGATTAAATGAGAAAATTCAGCTGCCATTTGTACCTTCCAAGGAGTATGTGGCTAGGAGACATTAGCTTTTTTCCTACCAAGGTGACAGCAAGGGGGTAGGCTGGGAACATGGGGAGGTAAAAATGACAACACAACTTACATTTTGCCATGGTTCAAACAAAGGTCAGGGAACATACTGCCACATGTGTGCCTGTCTGGTGAGGGAAACAAGGAATGCTGGGCCCATTAGCAGACAGAGATGCTTACACAAGAGACTTCCCCTCCTCTGGGCAAAGTAGCACTTTGCCCATGGTTGTGACAATCAGGGCACCTATCACACCACATGGCCACAGCTTCTTTCACTCATCCCATCTCATTTTAACAGGCACAGTGGAGTGTCTGCTGACAGGGCCCCCTGCACTTTTCCCTGCTTGGAGGCCACTGGGACAAGACACCAAGGGCCAGAAATCGTTCCCTGGGCTGAACATCCCTTCCTGACAGAACAATAGCAGGATGGTCATGCTTAGCCTGGGAGCTGAGGATTCAGTCAAGTTGTTCCTGAATGCAGAGCTGGCAGGCACCAACTAGCACCTTTCAACTTCCACCAGGATCTGAGGCCATTCTGCTCCTGCTCTGGCACAGCCCATTAAGAGAACACTATCTCGGGTAAGATCCATCCACAGGTCTCAGTATATTCTTTCTCTCCTCTCCTCAAGTCATGAGTTCTTAACACAAACATGGAATTGGCAGCCTCGTCTTAGAAACCCTTCTGGTCCAACTAAAAGCCTGTGCTGAAGTCCCAGTCCCACAGCTGCCTTTATGACAAAGATCCAGGAAGATGAACTCTAAAGGGGAACTGCTATACAATCAGATACAGGTTTCAAGAGACTCAGAATGGTAAAAATTAAATTAAAAAGAAATTAAATTTTTCTTTCAAATTAAAAAAGAAATTACAAAGCTGATTCCCTCCCAAGATCAGCTGACTTCGGATTTTCCCATCCTTCCTGTCCTCAACAAGTTCAAAAACCCATCAAGGGTACTTCCTCTCCCAATTCTCATCATATCCCTACTCCAGTGGGTTATTAACATGATCCTGATCATTTCAAGCTCCTCCTTTAAGAACTTTTAAATAGCAGCCACTTTAGTCAAGAAGGTCAGCAAAATTCTACAATGCAGCTTTCATGGGGAGGAAGCAAAATACAATTGGAAGAGGTTACCATTTAAAGTCAGGGGAACTGCTCATCTCAGCCCTACTGCTCAGCTATTATGAATTAGCTTGGGTATCAATTCACTTATGTGTAGCTATGCCATGTCACCCTCACGCTGAGGACGGGCTCGTAATGCAATTCACAAAGGTGAAAATATAAAACCAATGGCTATGACTTAACACCTCCACTAGGGTAAAACAGGTGTTTTTCTGCAGTTCATAGCCTAGCATTACCCCATAATCAGAAGGAATTTGAGGGTTTTCAGTTATTTCATAAGCTGAATTCCAAGGAACTTATTCAAAGTTCTTATTACAATCTGTGTGAGATTAACTTTATTAATGCACCGATAAGGCTTCAAAGGATTAAACCGAAAATCATAGGGGCCAAAAGGCTTATAGCAATCATTTGGATCCCCACTGGCTGAGGGAACAGATGAGATTTTATTCCATAAGATCTAGAACACAGGTTCTCAGCACTGGCTACACATTAGCCTCACCTTCGGAGAACCAGAAACCAACACTGACGCCTGAGCCTTCCACCTACTGGTGTAACTGGACTGGCAATGTTCTTCAAGTGATTTTAATATGCATTGTGGGCTGAGAACCATTGATTTAAATACTAGGATGATGGTCTTTTGCCTTTGACAAAAGTCTCTTCAATAAGATCTTTAGGCTGGGGCCTCCCCTAGTGGCACAGCGGTTGAGTGCTGGGCTGCAAAGCTGCCCACAGCCTCTGCAGCGCCGGTTCGATCCCCGGCTGGCCGCAGGCGAGGTTCCCACATGGCATGACAGATCTCTCCTGCCGCACCCCGCTGCTCCCCCAAGCAGTGTGTTTTGTCAATCTGCCTGTTCTGTTTCCCGCTGTCTCTGGTGAATTCTCTCACCCTCCCATGCTTCTGATTGTATCCAGTGCTTGTATAAATAAATAAATAAATCTTAAAAAAAAAAAAAAAGATCTTTAGGCTGTAGCTTTATAAAATGCCAAAATAAAAATTTTAAATAAAACTTTTTTCAGTGCCTCATCCAACATGTGTGACTATGTGAAATGCTTAGGACAAAACATCAGTGGTTTCATCATGTGACCTCTGGACTGCAAAGCAGGTCACAAGTGCTGACAAGGGTGAGGTGCAAGCACAAAGAAAGGTGAAGGGCCAGGCAGTCTGGCTGTTTTTTGTTGTGGGAATACAAAGTGCTCTGGTTAATGGAAGTTTTCACCTGATATCTAATGACAAGGTTAGCCTGAGACTTTGAATTGCTAATTCAGAAAATCTTAAATAATTGAAACATATACAACATTTAATTATCTAGGTAGCCTAAATTCCTAAATAGGGGGACCAGTTAGGGACTAATTAGTGGACTTCAGTGTACCAAATTCACAGCCGTCTGTAATTTCACCATTGACAGGTTTGACCACTGCAAAGACTTCCGGAGGTCCTGTTTCCTGTCCCTGGTAATGACAATTCTTTTTTTTATTAAGAGAGAGGGAAAAGAATGATGAAACATTAAAGAAAGCATGAGTGGAAGAAGTACTGGGATTTTACTGAAAATGTTCTCATTAACCATTTGTAACTTCCAAGTTATCTATCTTAAGCTTAAAAAGGCTTAAAAAACAGGAACTGTTCCACCACCTTCCTATTCCTTTAACTCAGTTCCTTTAACAGTTCCTTTAACTCAGACCAAAGGCTATATATATTTCCCTTAAGCAGCATTTCCTAGGAGAGCAACAGCAGACCTGCTGCAGATGGCACAAAAGAGCTCCTGTTCACGGCAGCAGCCAGGCTGGGGAGACCGCTGTGCAGGAGCTTCAGTCACCAAGTACCAAGGCCACCTGGACGCTGCACCAATAGCAGCACTGTTGTCAACTCCACCAGGAAGCTCTGGGCTGCTATTGGAGACCAACACCTGGCACCGGGCCAGACACCGTATCACACGCATACTGAGCTTTCTAAAGCCCTATGAATGCCTACAGGAAAAATAAAGAAAAAAAAAAGCAGGAGTTCTTACTTCTATCACTGTCTGTCCAGAAAATCTGCTGAGTCACTGAGAACGAATCATAAGAAAAATAATGCAGAGACTGTAAATACTAATCTCCTTCAAACTGCTCTTTGCTCTCCTTCCTTATAGCAAATAGACTCATTAGTAATATTCTGGGCTCTGAAAACACAAGGGTGTAGACAGTAGCACGTACCCTTGGTCCATAATGAAAAATTTTCAGAGTTAAATTCTCTCAAAGTGTTATAAATTAGACACAACTATTTTATAATAACAATAGCTGTCATAAGGTAAGGGGGTTAAGGCTGGTTTTTTTCTGCTATAATCTACAATTGGCAGCTTTTCCTACAGTGAGACCACAATTCTTTCATAACACCATATCCCAGAGTCAAAATTCTTGGTAAGAGATTAGACCTACATCCCTGGTCCCTAGGCTATAACTGCAGCTCACCAAAATATTATTTCATATCACTAATTAAGAAGATTGCAGGCAAGGTTAAAGGGTCAGCCTAACATGGAACTAAAGGAACACTAGATGACGGTCATTAGACTACTTGCTTTGTTATTTTTCCTAGAGGGAGAATATTCCAACCTCATAGAAAGAAAATTCCACCAATTGTACACTGTCAAGAAAACGGGAAAAAAGAGTGACAGTCATAATGACACATGAATGTTAGTTGACTTCTGCTTATTTTCCATGCTTCTCCTTTCATAGATAAAATGTACTGGTAAAAATAAAATAAGCCACTTTTGGGTTATGGCCTGAGAACACTAAGAAAATCTTATAGTACCAATAGGTAATCTTTTGCTTTTGCCTAAATTACAACTTTTAAAGCAACTGAAATCCAAACATCCTGACCTATTCTTCAAGAACACACATCACGTAAAACTCACTGATGACCGTGTCTTCACAATTTATATAAGACAACAGGGCTTGGCTGTCCCTAGCCACAGTTCTGTCTTCTGTCAGGCACGTTCTTCATGTCTCCAAATTCTACCTATTCCTCAAGTCTACAATTAAATGCTACCTCTTCCTGCAGTCTTCCCTGATCTCAAAGACTGAAACACTCTCTCATTCATTGCCATAGCAACTAAGTTACAGTAATGAATGTGCCTGCCCATGAATTCAAGCTTCTGTTGTCAGCATCAATTTATCTTCATCTGTACTGGGCCACTTTGTTCAGGACTGTGTACGCAATTTGAAGGGTGCTCAAATATTTGCTGAATTAAAATAAAAAGGATAAACACCTTATCTTAAAACCAGTCAACCAGGGCTCATGGAATTTTGTGAACTACATGGGCTTGTATGAATGAAATTATAAGAAGAGGAGCTGTGTCTAGAGAATCAGGCCTCAGCCACAGTGAGTGTCAAGAGCGGTATAGACACACAGCTTGATGTTAACTGAAATGTCAGCCTAACCTCGGCCAAGGTCAGAGCTTAGGTTCAAAGAAGTAACAGCAACAGAAGTGGTCAATTAGCACTTCAGGGTTAAAGGATGTCTTCTGAGGATCAAACTGTCCCTGGCCACAAATATTAACTTAATAGTCCTAAACAAAGGTGTGAAAATGTATGATGTTTATCTTAATTAAGGGGGGAGGGGCTACAAATATTTGACTCCCAAAGAGTATTCCAAAATGCCAAGAAATGGGAACAATACCACAATACCAAGAAATGGGAAACTATGTACTCTGTAACTTGGCTTACAGCTTGAGAAAAAAAGAAAAATCACTGGTCTGTTTAAAATCAGAATTTGCCCCTTGGTGCTTTGCTTCTGATTTCTGTTTCACAGGGTTTCATGTTCAATGTCAAATGGCCCTATCAAAGACTAATGGTGGTGAGTAAGGCCTGCTTTTCTAATTAAGAGCCACCAGTGTATTCTCAATCTCTTGTTACTTGGACGTAGTTTTTAATTTCTGGTGAATAGCAGGCATACCTGGCATTGGGGAGGTCCTATCGCAGATATCCTCTCTTGTAACTAATACAGAAATCAGGGTTATGATCATGTGACAGGAAATTGTAATCTCACCCCAATTAGCTGCTTACATTTTAAAAAACTGTAAGCTCAGATAGCTGTCCTGCTTCCCAACTGCTTAAAGCATTCATTTTTATCCATTCTTTGAACGAGAAATTCTTTGTCACTTTTCTGGTTCCCTCCATTAGCAAATTATTAACACATGGGATAAATTCAAGTTAAATAGATCTAAGAAATTTTGGGTTTTGACAGGTCATATGCAAGAAGATTCTAGGCAGCATGTAAAAAACACCAGATAGTTATGAACTTTTGTATGAAAAACAGTTTGTGTAAACCTATGACTTTATTGCTTAGGTCAAATCTGAGCAAAAACGAAACAAAAAACCTCAGCAGATTAAAAGACATAGTGTTAAGTAAAAAAAAGTTCAGTGGTTACAATGATAGGGTAAAGTCAGGAAAATGGGATACAAATTTAAAAGTTTAGGAAACATGAAAAAAGAATGAAGATGAAATTCATGTGGACTCCTGAAATTTTATAAAAGTGAGATTAGTCTTCTTGTTTTCAAGGCTCAGTCACATGAAAGAAGTTTATTGTCTGGCTCCTGACTTAATAATTTATGCGACAAAAGGCACAGCAGTAACTCTACTTCCGGTTCTCCACCAGCAGAGGAAGAGCTTGCTGCACCTCTGTGTGTCCTAATGTCAACTGCACTTTAACCAACAGGACAGGGACTGGTCCCCAGAAATTTCACAAGACCACACTGGAGCTTCCCAAGGCTCTAGCTCTTCCTGCTCTACAAGTTAGCCCTCAGCGAGCTTGTTCCCTCCCAAGGCTTCAGCTCCACGGATGCTTGCTAAATGACTCCTAACACTTTTCCCTACTCTGTTTTTCCCCTGTTCTCTATCCATCAATTATTTAACCTGGAAGCACTTCAAATACAACATGTCCAAAATCAAACTCGTTCTTGCCTCTTGAATCTTCTCTTTCTCTTCCTGTATGTCCATAAAAGTTTTGAATTCTTACCACCAATCCCAGGTATCCCAACGCTTCCCTTCCCTTCCAGAGATGCCCCTAAACTTCTCCCCTCTCTTCCACCTTCTTGGTGCTTGAGAATGCAGACCTCATTTTTCCCACATGACTGGTACTGGAGCTCCCTGACTGCTCCCTATATTTTGTCTCCCTGTCTCCGCTACAAATTTTTTCTCACATTGCCTCAAAACTAATATTCCTAAGATAAAAACTGAGTCTTAAAAGTCCTTACTCAGTTCAATATTATTAGCCACCAGAGAATAGAAATGAAAATTATAATGATATATCAAAGCACCAATCAGGGTGGCTAAAATAACAATAACACTAAATACTGGCAAGAATGCAGAAAAACTGGATCACTCGTATATTGCTGATGTACGAGTATAAAATATAAAACTGTACAGTCACTCTAGAAAAAAGTATTGATGTTTCTTGTAAAATTAAACATGCATTTATCATATGACATATGGGCACTTATTCACAGAAATGTAAATTTATATTCACGTGAAATCCTAAATACAAATGTTCAAAGCAGCTTTATGGTTATAGTTACAAACTAGAAATAACCCAAATGTCCCTCAACAGGTGAATGGTTAAACAATGATGGTTTATGGGGTTACCAATCACATGGAATACTACTCACAATAAAAAGAACTACTGATACAACAAATTAGATGAACCTCAGCAGAATTAGGCTGAGTGAAACAAGCTAGTCTCAAAGGTTATGTACATGATACCATTTATATAACAGCATTCTTAAGATGATGAAATTACAGCAATTGAGAGCAGATTTGAGGTTGCCAGAGATTGGGGAGTAGGGGAGGGAGGCACCATGGCTGTAACAGGTAGCATGAGAGATCTTTGTGATGGATCTGCTTCGTGTCTTGACTGCGATGGTGGTGACAACATGGAAAAAAAATGCACAGAAAACACACCACACAGAAATGCGTGCACATCAAACTGGTGAAATCTTAATAAGGTGGAGGGATTGCATCAATGCCAATCAATATTACATTGTGAAACTGTACTATTGTTATGCAAGATCCTACCATCAGAAGGAAGCTGGATAAAGTGCATATGGAATCACTGTGCTATTTTTTACAACTGCATATAGATCTAGAGTTATGTCAAAATAAAGTTTTAAAAAAAAATAATTCTAATCTTTCCCTAGTCTCCATAGGGAAGATTCTTCATACACGTCTTCTCTGCATATCCTGTACTACAGACAACAATTTCTAAGAGCTAACCTTTGCTGAGCACAGGGTCCATGTGGCAGCCACCCTTCTAAGCATTTGATATAAATTATTCATTTAATCCTGTGAGTTAGGTTGTAGTGTTAACACTATTTTATTCATAAACCAAGGCACAGATGTTATAAGTAGGCTGAAAGCTTCCTTATTTATTCTTCAAAACCCTGCTCCATTGTTAACTTCGTGACTTTTCCAGATTGAAGTATATTAACAAGTGTCTAGCACTCACAGGTATTCAATAAATATTTAGTTAACATAAGGTCTAGACAAAAGGACACAAACAAGTTGTTGCCCAACTTAGGAATCTGACACTGATTACACTTAAGTTACGTTTCTCCAAAACTAAGCCCTCAAAGGAAAGCATTCTATAATACACAGCAGGAACAGAAACACCCATTAGTGAGAAAGTGTTGATTAATAAAGCAAACAGCTTTCACTAGTCAAAGAGGAACAGGCAAGGTCCAGCTTGTGAAAACCTTGTGCCAACTGCCATGCCCACATCTTTCTCAGGTTTTCACCGAACAGATATGTGAACACAAGCCGCAGCTTCCTAAACCCCACCCCCCTCATCCTTCCCTATTAGTTAGGTTTATAATTCAAGTAAAAGCATAATGTTTATTTTAGAAGAAAATACTGCCTCCTGTTGAAAATATATACACACTATTTCCCCTGGAGGAAACAAGATTATCATCAAAAGGCTCCTTTAGATCTCAGGTAAATCAGTACATTTACCTGAAAAATGTACTGATTACCCTACCACGACTGACTTGCTCCAAGCACTCTCAGAACTCTGAAGAAGGCTCTCCAAAGGATTCGCATTTTCAGCACAGCCAAGAGAGACAGCGGGAAAAGCACTTTTGTTTAAGTACACGGATGAAGTTTAATGGTTCATATTTCCTCTGCTCCCTCCCAACCCATCTCTCACCCTCAACTTGGCTTCAGCAGGCACCAAAGGGGATTGTATAAGAGAACATAAAAAGAGAAACAGGGGTGGGGGATGACTGAGAGCCAATTTCTCCTCCTACATAAGTAACCGTCAATTTTTAAGAGTGACCTAAAGCCAGTCAAGAAAATAAATTTTCGGGCCTCCCTGGAGGCGCAAGGGGTTAAGCACCGCACTGTGAAGCAATCCACAGCCTCTGCAGCACAAGTTCGATCCCAGCCGGCCAGGGAGCTACCCACATGGTGCGGCAGACCTCTCCTGTCTCACCCACTGCTCCCCTCAGCAGTGTATTTCAGTCAGTCTGTCTGTTCTGCTCCCCACTCTGTCTCTGGTGAGTCCTCTCGCCCCACCCCGCATCTCTGGCCTGTGCCCCAGCTCTTGTATGCATAAATAAATAAATCTTTGAAAAAAAGAAAAGAAAAGAAAATTTCTTTATGTCTTTTCAATTATGTATCAAATGGAAAAAAGGAGTGGTGGAGCACAAGGAGATAAGAGAAGGGACCAAGAAAGGAAATACTAACCGGCCGAGTTCTCTTGTATCGGGAGTTCCCACCGTCCCTGTGCTGCCCCGGAGTGCTGGTTCTCTCTCTGGAACTTCTGTAGCCAGGACTGGGAATGATGTACTCTTTCCCTATGTCGATATCCTTCATTGTCTCTGGCTGGAGGTGCCAGGGGCTCACAGACTTTTGGCTTTACTTGAAAATTTCTGAAATTAAAAATTGATTAGGAACAGGTATTTCCTAATTCATGCTCAATCATATGTGTAAGAGCTTTAAAATAAGAAAAGGTGAAAAAATACTAAAGTTTCTGACTGTTAGAATTATAAAAATGTTTTTCAAAAACCATTTCACTTTTTAAAGAAAAAAAAATCCCATGTAATATAATCACCTCCTCCCAACCCAAAGGAAAAAAAGAGAGATTAGAAAAATAAATATGCTGGTAAACACCCTTTCAACCCAATGTACAGAGAATTTAGTTTTTAAAAAAGACTTTCTGAAAACAAGTCAGAACCAAGTATTACAAACCCCACAATTTTAAAATGGAATGTGATTTCTCCCATTAAATTTTACTAAATGAAAACTTAGAAAACACTTATTCTACCAATGATATATTCTTTTCCTGAATTTTTATAACTAGGTATGGGGTTAGCTGATGTTATTTTGAAGCTCCTCAAAGTTGCATAGCTAAAATAGAAAACCACATTATACCTTAACTTTAAAAGCAAATTCTCTTTGGGGCGCTCAAAGTGTTCTAAAGTTAGACAGTGGTGATGGGCACACGAGGTAACTACACAAACAAAGCACTAAATTTACACTATAAAAGGGTGAATTTTGAGGTATATAAACTGTGTCTCAATAAAGCTACTATTAAAAACCAATTACACAAACAAATTGCCCATGCTGTACTATTAAGTCCTATGTAGCATCTACCTGAAACTATTTGGCACCCCTGCTTGCCAGGCTAACTCTAGTCAATACCCTGTATCGACTGTGGTTGCTTTTGAGAAAATAGAACACATACACACACCTCTCACAAACATTTCTCCAACTCTAAGATGGCTCAGTTTCCCAGATCAGGCTAAAACAACACCTTTCATATCAGCTTCACCAGAAATTAAAGAAGTGTAGCTGTGCTGCCTTTTGGATTCCATAAATTCCTGGCTATCTCTGTGACTTAAAAGTACTACTTCTGCAAACAAAATTCTGATAGCTACAATTCTCCTATTTGAGGTGTCAGAGAAAAAGTATCAGAGAAAACTATTCCTCTAGATAAAAAGAACTAAATGTCCTCTGTATAGATGTGTTTCCAGCAGAAGGAAAGGGTAGTTTCTTGCATTTCTTTCTACTGGGTTGAAATACCCAGAAATGATTCTGCTAAATTACTTTTTAAAAGTCACCTTGTTCAATGACAAACTGCACCATAAACACAGGCTTACAACCAAGAGCACAGCAATCGCGTCATTGAGACCTCATTAAGCCTAAACTATAAACAGACCTGGCATCTGCCAGTGCTCTAAATGTCAGGGATTTAGCTGCAGAGCAGGACAATCCTTGTTGTTACAGGGATCGCAGGCACCCAACCTTCCCCTCCAAAGGTTCCCTGGCCAAGTTGATTATCTAGAAGTGGGAAAAATGAGTCCTACTTTGAAAAAGGCAGCAGGAGGAAAGAGGGAGTTTGAAGGGAAAGAGGGGGTTGAAGGTAACTCATTCATGTTACCAGATGCCACATCAAGCACATAAAGATCTTCTCAGTTGTCTAGGAACTCATGAAAATCAAAGTTTCTTTCACCCCCCTTATTTCAAGTTTATTCTATGCATGAAGGGTGTGAGCAGTTTTCCATTTCTTCTAACATTCCTGCTTCTTTAATTTCCTGGGAAAAGGGACACAGCCATGAGAGCAGGAAGGTCTTGAGCAGGCACACAGTTACTATCTCTTGGCCTTGAACACAAGGAAGATTCCTCTTTTGTGTATCAGAAATAAGAAAAGGCACCCAACACAGAGGTTGGCTGAGAGCTAGGAAGCTAGATAAGTTTTAGAAAAAACCAAGACCCAAATATGAAACAAGTCAACTAAAGAAGGATCACTGGATCCGACTTTTTTAGGTTACTCTTTGTATTTCCCTATTTTCTTCTGTTATCTCTTAAGCTCTCTTAAAAATTCTTTTTTAAATGTTTACTTGTCCCACTACCAAGAGAGTGATGAAAGGGAGGGCTTTTTCCTCCTCTTTGAGTCAGGGCTGCACCATGGCACTAGCAAGGTAATCAAAGCGAGAGAAGCCCAAAGAAGTGCTTCTCCTGTACCTGCATGGGGGAGGGAGGCTGCACAGAATTACAAGTACTACAACTAGCTAGACTGGTGTTTCTAAATTGCCTTCATGATAACGTTCCTTAGTAGGTTTCCAAGATCTCAGGAATCACCTTCCAGGCCCGCAAGCTGCAGGAGCAGACCTGAAGATAAAAGGGCAGTATTTACCTACGATCCACTTGTTGGGTCTCCAACCTTCTGCACCTTTCACTCAATGCAGGCGACGCCTGCATGACCTATTCATCCTCTCCTTTAAAATCTTCTAAAACTTTGCCTATGCCCTTCTGCCTCCCCACCTGTGCAGAAAGCAAACGACCACTGCCTAGTAACATGCAGCTGTGTGGTGAAAGTGAAGGACACTCACTGATGAAGTCGACAGAGCTGGGTTCCATTCCAGGTTCTGCCAAGGGTTTGCAGTTGCTGCTTATGTCACGACCTCCATTTACCCATTTGCAAAACGAAAGAATGACTTCTAAGTCATTGGCGGCTCCTTCCAGTGTGCAACTTGGGCAGAGGTGCCCCAGACTGTCCGCCCCATCACCTTGAGGATGGGAGCTTATCTCGGGCCACCTTTGCCTGGCATGCCCTGGCCCTAGGGCGTTCCCACCGCCAGTTAGGGCCTGGAGACGCGATAGAGACACACACCCATGGGCCGCGGGCGCAGCGCCCCCTGGTGGTCGAAGCCGGTAAAGTCGCCAGCACCTCCGCACCTCTCTGCACACGCACCTACCCCACCTGCCCTCTGAGGTCGGGACCTCACCGGAGATCACAAGGCTCCAATTACCAGGAGGGGGCTGCGGGACCCTAGAGGGAGGCCAAGCCGGGTTTCTCAGATCTCCGATCCCCCAAAATGTTCTTATCCCGGATCGCAGCCCGCCAGCCCAGGAGGAAACACATGGAGGTGAGCCCCCTGGCAACCCAGGGAGAAGGAAGGTGTGCGGCGATCGCAGCTACCTACCTGTGCCCCAGCTCTAGGACGGCCGCGCAGGCCACTCGACCACGCTTGCGAGCATCAGCCCGGGAGCAAAACAAGCCTTTATAGCGGCATTGGCCGCCAGACTACGCAGGCGTGCTGCACAAAGGCTCCCCAGGACTGCAGGGAATTGTAGTTCTGCGTCCAGGAGCCCGAGGCTCCATGCTAGGCAAAGGACTCTATTTCCCAGAAACGCTGTAGAGGCCCTGGAGGAGGTGCAGGCGGCTGCTTTCCAGCCGGCTCCTGCCTCTGCACCATCCTTCCCGGGGCTTCCACCCGCACTGTCTGGAAAATTCTGTGAGGCCGCGTGTCCCAGTAGGTGAATGGGGGGTGACAGTTGCCCTGTGTGAGGGGGCAGCCCTGTGGCGGGGTGGTCCCGACGGTCCCGACGGTGCGTGGCGGTTTATGCACCAGAAAACACCGTAAAGGTCACCCCAACTTCTACTTCCCTGAGACCAGGCGGCGCCACATCTTATCTGTTACAGAGCTTGACATTTTACGATTGCTTGCTCGGGACTCTGCATTCTGGGCTGATAACACCTTTCTCACTTTTATTCCACTACCCATTACATAATGGCATGCTCCCTGGTTTCCAGATAATAAAATGCTAGTGTCAGAGTTTCAGAGTGACAGAAAGCCTTAGAAATGGCTTACCAACTCATCCCTTTCTTTTTAATAAATGAATCCAACGTTTCCAAAGAGATTAAGTATTTTATTTATCTGTGTTTCATCTGTATCTTCATTGTGATCATGACATTACTACTCTGTTGAGTACCTACCTACTCTGTGGGTGGTGCTTTGCGTACAATTGTTTCTTTTAATCTCCATAACAAACCTATGTAGGTATGATAATTATCCATTTCAGAGATTTTTTTAGACCTGTATCATTTATACACACACACACATAATGCACCATCATTCATTTTCGTACAATGCATGCTTGTATACTTTCTCCTCTCAGGTGTAGTCCCCATAAAATTCCCACCACAATTCTTTCATGAGCCATCATCATAGTCCCTTGTGCTCTTCTCTCCCATTTTGATTCCTTTACCTCCACCTCCTTTGCAGAATGTCTCTGACTTATAGTTGCCTAATTTTGTTTTTTTATTATTGGTTTTTGCCCCCTAACCTCTTATTTGATTCCCCTATATTCCTCCTATAAGTGAAACCATCCAATATTTTCTTTTTTTTTTTCTGGCTTATTTCAGTGAGCATAATCCCTTCTGGCTCCATCCATGTGGCTTTGAATGGCATGAGTTTATCTTTTTTGATTGCTGAGAAACATTCCATTGTGTATATATACCACATCTTCTTAATCCAGTCATCTGTTTGGGGGCATTTTGGTTGTTTCCATAGTTTACCTATTGTAAATAGTGCCGCAATAGACATAGGGGTGCAGGTATCCTTTTGAATTAATGATTTTGTATCCTTTAGATAGATTCCTAGGAGTGGAATTGCTGGGTCATGTGGTAGCTCCATTTTCAGTAGTTTTGAGGAAACTCATCACAGCTTTCCATAGTGGTTGGGCCAGTTTGCACTCCCACAAATTAAAGAACAATTTGTCCATATTTAGTGGATTGGAAATAGGCTGTATTGTTAGACCCAACTAGATCCCTAAAATTCAGTGGTTTGAAGTCAAGAAGTTTGCCTCTCTCATACAAACAAGTCCCAAGTGAGTATACCAAGTCAACAGTGCAGTGTTGTTTCTGGCAGTAAATCAGAGACCCAGGATGATTGGTGTCTCAGCCAGATATGGCTTCCAAAGCTACTCCACCCATCACCTCCACCAGTCACCCAAGCAGAAGGAAGAAAAGAGACAGTATGGACAAGGTATGGCCTGGACTTAAGGTACTAGCCGGGGAGCAGCATACATCATTCACATTCTTTTTTTTTTTTAATAATTAAATGTATTTATTTTCTTACATCAGTGTTTATTTTTGTACAGGTGTAGTCCCCATAGTTCTCCCACCACCATAGCCCCCATGATCCATCACCATAGTCCTTTGCGCTCTTCCTTCCCCTGTTTTCACCCCTCTTCCTCCCTCTCCCCTGCTGTATGCCTCAGATCTATGATCACCTTGCAAGTTTTGTCTTTTTTCTGACCCTTTGTTTGGTTTCTATATATTCCACATGTAAGTGAACCCATATGATATTTATCTTTCTCCTTCTGGCTTATTTCACTTATTACAATCCCTTCTAGCTCCATCCACGTTGGTGCAAATGGCATTAGCTTGTCTTTTTTGATTGCTGAGTAGTATTCCATTGTGGATACATACCACATCTTGATTCATTCCTCTATTTTGGAGCATTTGGGTGGTTTCCATATCTTAGCTATTGTATGTAAATAGTGCTGCAATAAAAATTGGAGTGCAGTTTTCCTTTGGATTTGGTGTTTTTGTGTTCTTTGGGTAGATTCCTAGGAGTGGAATTGCTAGATCATAAGGTAGATCCATTGTTAGTGTGTTGAGGAAACTCCACACAGCTTTCCATAGAGGCTGGACCAGTTTACATTCCCACCAGCATGCACTCACATTCTTTTGGTGATCATGTAATCAGATGGACACATCTAACTGAGAGGGAAACCAGGAAGTATAGCCTTCAGCTGAGCAACTCTCAGTCACCTGCAACTTGCTACAATGAAAGAAGGAAAGAATGAATAGTGGTGGCAGCTCAAGGTGTCTACCACATATGCCTGCTCTCAAACCGAACGGTTCCCCTTCTCAAGTTAGGCTTTCAAGTGACCTTTCTCAAGGGGAGTTTCTGAAAGTGAATTTAGCCCTACACAAACTTATTTGAAAACTAGCTTCTCAATGCTCCCAAGGATAACACACAGTATCATTCTAGATGCCCCCAAGAGCAGTTATTCCATTACGTACAACGAGTACCTTAGGGTTAATGCCACCAGCGGAGATAAACTGCCTTAAGGGGCCTCCCACACATGTACACAAGGAGATATAATTTTTGTGAGTTATCTGTAATAGTGGAAAGAATCTGAATTCTATTCATGAAAGAATATAAAATAAAATAACAGTATTTGTACAATGGGATACTATATAATAGAGAACAAGAGCTGTAAGTCTCAGAAGCAGCAGTGAACAAAATGTGTTGTTTATGGACACATGCATATGCTTTTATTTTTATTTTTTTAATTTTATTTTATATATTTTTTACATCTTTTTCATTTTTGCACAATGTATGCATTTTCATCTTGGATATAGTCCCTATACAATTCCCACCCCCCCTTGTTTTGATCCTACTTCCTTCTCCACCCCTTGTAGGACACACGCATATATTTTTAAAAATATGAAACCACTCTGGGCGTGATAAACAACAAGTTCAAGGTGAAGTTACCTCCGGTGGGGGGAGAGTATAAGATCAGAGAGGAATACATAGGGATTTCATCTGTTTCTGTACAATTTTATTTCTTTAAAAAGTATAGCTTTTTATAACTTAAAACAGCAAAGCTTGGAGGTAGATACATGGGTACTTCTATCATTCACTATACTTTTTGGTAGCTTTTAGGTATTTCATAATAAAAAAGTTTAATATCATAGCAATAAACCATTTGTCCTCTTAAAGGGGATATGTATAATTTATGAGAGAATCTTGCATAGATAGATAGATATATAGACTTGTTCTTTAACTGCTATGTAGTATCCCACTGTAAAAATACCATAATCTAGTAATCTCTTCTATGGCATATATATATGTTTGTATATATATGTAAATGATATATATAAAATATAGGATATCAGTCTCTACTGATTAGAATTCCTAATGTGCCTTTGGCCATCCAAAAGGATAAGGATAATTTTTCCTCATCACACCTCAAACTGAAACATACTAGTACTTCCCAAGTACCCCCAAAAGCTGCATGTATGATGGCTTCATATAAAGTTAAGAGCTTTAAAATTCTACTTGAAACACTTCAAATATATCGATTATAGATTTAAGGGGAAAAATAGGATGCACAAACACCATGTGGCCCTGGCACAAGGCTTCCGCACTATGACACTGTCCCTGGCTGTCCAAGGATGACCTGGGCCAGTGACTTTCACTTAATTTATTTACATGATACTTACTGCAAAGTATCTCCTTGAAATGTGCTCATGTTGTGAAGTGTTTTGAAGGTGATATTCTCCAACCCTCAAGCAAGGGACTAGAAAATCTATATTGCAAAGCAGAGCTGTATGTATTTTAATGTAATACTTACATTGTCTAACTATACTCATTCCTTCCATGTTTGATGGAGGGACAATGGAACTAAATCAGACAAATTTTGTTTCCTCTTGGGGCTTGAGTCCCAGAGACACATTCATCCAGATTTAAATTATAATTGTGACAAGCTCTAGAGAAGGAAGGTGCTTGTTTCATCTGAAGGAGAGCAGAAGCAGGCAAGGTGAAAGAGGTGGAGATGACAAAAGTGGGCAAAGGAGAGCAACAAGCAGAGGGGTCCACAAAGTCCAGATGGTGGGAGAAGGTAGAGAACATCTCCAAAGGCCTTGGAGACTATGGTGCAGATTTTTAGAGTAAAAGTAAGATTTTATTTTTTTTAATAATTTTATTTTTTTAAATAAATTTTATTTTTATATTCCCCATACAATTGCAACCTCCTTATTTTGACCCCAATCCCTCCCCTCCCCGCCCCCCCCACCTCCCATAGAGTGTCTCTGGTTCATAGTTTTTTGTTGATTTTGATTTTCACTTTCTTATAGTTATTCATTTTCCTGGTCCCTTATTTAAGTTTTCTAGATTCCTGCTATGAGTGAGACCATCCGGTATTTTTCTTTTTCTTTCTGGCTTATTTCGCTGAGCATGATCCCTTCCAGGACCATCCATGTTGCTGCAAATTGCATGTGTTTATCTTTTTTGAATGCTGAGTAATATTCCATGGTGTATATGTACCACATCTTCTTGATCCAGTGATCTATTTTGGGCATTTGGGTTGTTTCCAAAGCTTAGCTGTTGTAGTAAAAGTGAGATTTTAAAAGGTGAAATGGGTTGAAGATTGAGAAACAGAAGTTGTGTTTTGCATATTAAAAAAAACTGGCACTATTTATAATAGTTAAGACTTGGAAACAACCCAAATGCCCAAAAACAGATGACTGGATCAAGAAGATGTGGTATAGATACACAATGAATACTATTCAGCAATCAAAAATGCCATTTACAGCAACATGGATAGAGCTAGAAGGGGTTATGTTCAGTGAAACAAGTCAGAAGGAAAAAGAAAAATGATGGTTTCACTTACAGAAGAATATAGGGGAACCAAATAAAGGACCAAGAAAAAAATAATAACAATAAAAAAATAACTAAACAAAACAAAGACAGAAGACAACTATAAATCAAAACAAAGACAAGTATAAATCAGAGACATTCTGCAGGAGAGCAGGGAGAGGGATCAAAACGAGGGAAGGAAGAGCACAAGGGACAATGATGATGGTGCACGGGTGAACTGGTAGTGGGAATTCTATGGGGACTAGACCTGAGAAAAGAAAACAAACATTGTGAAAAAATGAATAATGATGTAAAATAAATATAAATAAATATAAAGTTTTAAAAAATGGCAACAACAATTGTTGATGAGGATATGGAGAAAAAGGAACTCTCCTACACTGCTGGTGGGAATGTAAACTGGTCCAATTGGACCAGTTTGGAAAGCTGTGTGGAGGTTCCCCAGACTACTATAAATGAAGCTACCCTATGACCTGGCAATTCCACTCCTAGGAATCTACCCAAAGGACACAAAATCATTAATTCAAAAGAATACCTGCACCCCTATGTTTATTGCAGCACTGTTTACAATAGTTAAGATATGGAAACAATCTAAATGCCCAAAAACAGATGCCTGGATTAAGAAGATGTGGTACATATACACAATGGAATACTACTCAGCAATCAAAAAAGATAAACTCATGCCATTTGAAGTGACATGGATGGAACTAGAATGGTTTATGCTCACTGAAATAAGCCAGAGGGAAAAAGAAAAATATCTGATGGTTTCACTTATAGGAGGAAGATGGGGGAAATAACTAAGGGGTCAGGAAAAAATAAATTTTAACAAATTAGCAGGCAACTATAAATCATTCTGTAGGGGAGGGGGAGAAAGGAAAAAAGAAGGAAGGAAGAGCACAAGGGACTATGGTGATGTGATGATTCATGAGGGAATTTGTGGTGAGAATTTTACAGGGCTACGCCTGAGAGGAGAAGAAAACACTGTACAAAAGTGAACAATGAAAAAAAATGAACAATGATGTAATATATATAAATATTTTTTAAAAAGTCGTGTTTGGAAAATTGCACTATGGCTGGCAGATTAAAAGGAGAATTAGGGGCAGCTAGTATAGAAGAGAAAAAATCTATCAAGGAGGGACTCTTGTCCAAGAAAGAGATGATGGTGGCTTAGAGTAGGATAGTGGTAGAAAAAGAAATAGATGGGTGTGAAAGAAATTTAAGAAGTAAAATTAACAGAACTTGTTGCTGGATAGAAAGGTGGTATAAGAAGGAAAGGTATCAAAGGTAACACCTTGGTTTCTGGTGGCAGAGCTGGATGGATGGCACCGCCCTTCAGTAAAATGAGCAGTGGGATACTGTGATGACCCCCCAACAGTCTCCTCAGTCCAGCTTGTCAGAGCTGATGTCAAATGGAAATGATCGCCCCACATCTGCTGTGGCATTCATGTTGTTGGCTATAAAGACAACAGTGTCACTTTTGCATATCAAATTTGCAATGAAAGTCACTTTCATGGAATGAGACTCTTAAAAAAAGTTAATAAATTGAATTTTTTATTTGACAGCATGGAAACAACATAGTGTGTTAAAATAGAGCACCTCTTTCATGATTTCAGGCAAATTAGAAAAGGATTTAAGATGTAAACAGCCAATGTCAAATCACATCATAGCATGTTAGACAAAGGTATCACTCAGTATTTTCATTAGAGAACTGCAGGCAGAGAAGCTGTGTTCAGACAATGCACAGCTGTCTAGCCACATTATGATAAATCATATCAAATATTCGCTTTAGGAAATAAAGGGTTACACACTTTCCACTTTTGTTATAACAATTTCCCAAATTCATTAGTGGTAAGGATAGTAGTTGAATAAAATGAGGAATTGCTTTAAAAAATTTAAAGTACTGTCATATTGAGATGTACTATCAAGTTAGCCAACCAAATAACAGGGGCTTAAAAGTCAGCTCCTTGTTCAAGAAGAGGGAAAATTGATAGCAATGATCTAATTTTAGCAAAACAATATTATCCATCACATTAAATTAGTATTGTGTTGATTCTGTAGTCTTGTGTGCACATCACTTATAAATTTATTTTAACTTTATAGTGTTATAAAAGCATAAGCATAAGAACTTTATGCATGGTTTTATGAACACACATATTGAAGCAATATGTATAAGTTAGCATCAGGGGTTTAGGAGAAGACTTAAAAGAAGTCTGAACTTATTCCAGTTTAGGAAACAGCAGGCTAAGAGAAATAAACCAAACTTTAGCTTGGTATACAGGACCTTCCGTGATCTTGCCCCACATAAAACCACAGCTTCATTTCCTGCCACTCTTACTCAAATTTGAGGTCCTGACAGCACTATAATTTCCATGTTTTGACTCTAGCTGTTCCCTTCACCTGAAACCACCCTCTAAATCGACTCAGTTAAAATAACACGCATCACAGCCCATAGACAGACATGGGATTTAAATCCTCCCAGAATGACAATTAAGGATAACTTACTCAACTGAATAAAACAGATACAGGATATCTACCATCTCTAAGGGTAAAATGTACATGAAAGATTCTCCCACATTGCTGAAAGGTATGGCCAGGACTCCTGTCTGGCCACAGACAGGAGGTTGTGGGATCCTGCTAAGCTGAAAACGCCCAAAACAATAGACCTGGCTCAGGGAGTCTTCTTGCTCAAAAAGCCTAGGCAGGCTGGAGAATGGCCATTCCCAGTCATTTTCCCAAACTGCTCAAGTTTTTGCATTATTAATATGGGCTTTTGATCAGAAGAGACCAAAAAAACAAACAAACAAAAAAAAAACAAACCCTTTGGTCTACATTGATAAACTTTTTGGCAAGGATGTCAGTTCAGGGAGGTGGTGGAGGGGTGGAAACTCTGTAGACTGTATTTATTTTGATTCAAAATTATTCATTTGTTAAGTTCCAAAATGAAAAAAATAGGTATTCTTAAAGCACAAATAAGATACTTCACTGATTATAAGACCACCAATGAGAAAGAGCAGCAGCACTCTCAGCTATTAAAATGTTACTGACTGAGCATTTTGAGAAGTAATACCATCAAAGCATCTTTTTAAACTCTCTTCCTAAAATTCAGTGTAGATGGATAACATGGGCCTGTGGCTGACAAGCCATTGATCTAAAGGAAAAGAGAAAAAAAAAAAAGCTTCCTCCTTCAGTCAGTCTAGATTTATACTGCTCGGGGATTCAGAAACAGCTTGAAATTCATATTTTACTTTCTATTTACTTGTAGGCTCTTCAGGTTCTACCCAAACTCCAGATTTTTAAATATTTATCTAGTTTACTTTTTTAAAGTTCTCAGTTTGTTTATACATAATGTTGCTTGAATTCTACATTCTATCTGTAGCAAGCTTAGGACAAAATTTTCAAGCTTTTTCCACCCAAATTTATTTTATTTACTTAAAGTCGTGTTTCCCACAAATAATCCATGGAGTACTCGTCTTGCAAGATATTCTGAGAAATGGAAATTTCCAAAGTCAACTTAATTTGGGAAATTATACATATGATATTCAAGTCGTATTAACATTCTGGCTAAATACTCTGAGAAATCCTGCAATAATAAAATATGTTTAGACATGTTTAACATTTCTCAGACTTCTTAGAACTTGAAATTACAAAAATAATTTTTTATTTTTTTAAAGATTTATTTATTCATTTATACAAGCACTGGGTACAGTCAGAAGCATGGGAGGGTGAGAGAATTCACCAGAGGCAGAGCAGAGAGCAGAGCAGGCAGAAGGACCGAAGTACACTGCTGAGGGGAGCAGCGGGCGGCAGGAGAGGTCTGCGCGCCATGTGGGACCCTCACCCGGCGGCCAGGGATCGAACCGGCGCTGCAGAGGCTGCAGGCAGCATCCCAACCCAGCGCTCAACCACTGTGCCACCAGGGACGCCCTACAAAAATATTTTTTTAGAAGCAGCATTCAACATCCTACAGAACTAGTATTCTGCAGAAAATACTTTGAATAAACTAATAACAAACCCTAAATAAACCTGACTGTAGAATTGTGGCTACAGGGTGGTAATGGTGGGAGCAGGGGGAGATTAAGAGAGCAAGATGTGGAGGGGTCCAATGGACTATGGTGGAGGACTATGGGTTTTTGGTGGTGGGTGTGGAGAGGAAACATACATCTGAAGAGGTAGGAAATTATATACAGTGTTGTACCTCTGAATTATATACAGTGTTGTAAACCAATATTACCTCAATTAAAAAAAAAAAAAGGAAGAAGAAAAGACTTTGAGTAATGCTGACTTAACCTACCTTTAAAAAAAGAAAAAGGGGCCTCGCTGGTGGCAAAAAGGGTTAAGACAGCAACACTATGAAGCAGTCAGCAGCCACTGTAGCACAAGTTTGAGCCCTGGCCAGGGAGGTGACCCACATGGCACAGCAGACCTCTCCTGACTCGCCCGCTGCGCCTCTCAGCAGTGTATTTCAGTAGATCTGATTGTTCTGCTTCCCCCCCCCCTTTGTTTCTGGTGAATCCTCTCACCCCCCACACCTCTGGCCTGTACCCCGGTTCTTGTATGCATAAATAAATAAATCTTTAAAAAAGAAAAAAACTTTCCTAGAAGGGAAGGTATTTTCAAATGAGGCAGAGTGATGCTGAGGAGATGCTGAGGGATGATAGTTATCTCTATCTAATGCTGCTCACTGGAATGGGGGTGTCTTCAGTCACCAGACATTTTAAGTCCAGAAAATTCCGTTCTGGATGAAGCAATCCAGGCAATTGTAGGCAAGCCAGGATAACAATAATGACTATTACTGCCATTTTTACTGTTATTTCTGCTTCAGTTTTATTAACTGCTTTTTATGGGGAAGACCTCATACATATATTATCTTTAACCACATAAAAATCTCTGAAAGAGGTTTTATCCTTCTAATTGGAGAGCGGAGGAAACTGAAGCCAAAAGTTGTTGATGTGATTCTAGTAGAAACAGGATTTAGTCTTTAGATCTTTCTTTTTTTTTTTTTTTTTTTTTAATAGAGGCATGCTTTATTTATTTGTTTGCTGGTTTGTTTGTTTGTTTTGTTTATACATGCACTGGGTACAGTCAGAAGCGCGGGAGGGTGAGAGAATTCACCAGAGCCAGAGCGGGGAGCAGAGCAGGCAGAAGGACCGAAGTACACTGCTGAGGGGAGCAGCGGGCGGCAGGAGAGGTCTGCGCGCCATGTGGGACCCTCCTCTGGTGGCCGGGGAGCAGCCGGGGATCGAACCGGCGCCGCAGAGGCCGCGGGCAGCTTCGCAACCCAGCGCTCAACCGCTGCGCCACCGGGGAGGCCCTAGTCTTTAGATCTTTCTGACTGCATCATACCAACTCAGTCTGGAAAACATCTTCATTGAAGCAGTGCTCTTCTTTGTTCTTTCAGCCAGTGATTACTCTCTCTGGAAACTTCCCCAACCAAAATAATTCTATAATAAAACAGGTTAAGTCACGGGTGACTTGGGTCCATTTGCCATACTATGTCTGGTTTCCACCATGAACCAAATACTTGCGTACTCTGAATCTGACCAGACCTATAACATGATATTTTTAAATTACTTCCCAAGACTTCTTAAGCCTCACACAAGAAAAGCAATTTTAATACTCAAAGGCAAACTCAAACATCTACCAAGACCAAGAAGTAACATAAATGGGAGGAGCTGGTGGGGAATAAGACAGAACTTCTTGTTGATGACAGAGACTGGTATAATTTAGAGAGAATATGCTCCATTCAAAGGGCTTAACTATTTCTTAGTTTTTCTTTATTATTATTATTATTTTTTAATTATATATATTTTTACACCATTTTTCATTTTTGCACAATGTATGCATTTTCGTCTTGGTTATAGTCCCCATTCAACTGTTAAGTGGAAATGTGAGCCCATTATTGTTTGATTTTATTTTTCAAATGAAGCCAGAAACTATTTTTACATGAAATGTCCCAATTTTTAACCTGTGAACAGCTAATTTCTTTAAAGCACTAGCAGGGTCAAAAGCAACATAAACTTGTAGGCTGCTAGCTCAGGATCTCATAAATCAACTTCTACTAAAGCCAGTATTACCTCTGCTACCTCCCCTCTGTCCTACTAACCACTTCCTCCCTTCAATAGACCTAAGTCCAAATTGCTTTGGACACAGTCCAAAAATCAAAAGTTAAGATTCAACAGTAGCAAAATCATGTTAAAACCTCAGAGCTTGAAGTGTATTATAAAACAAGAGACCTCCAATTTAGGGGGAGATGGAAGCAAGGTTAAAATAAGTGCCTGTGCCTCTCTCATGCAATGCAGTCATCATGTGCCCTTTCTATCATGCATTACATGCCAGAGTGGCTCTAAAGTATGAGGAGGCCATTAGCATTGCTCCAGTGACCAAATATTTTTACTCCCTCCTCTCCAAACTGATTTGCCAGATTCCTTTCGGAGATTAGATTCAGGCCCAGTGAAAGCAAAGAACGAGGTAGTTTTTGTGATTCTCTTGTCACCAGGGATGCCTATTAGAGGTGGTTAGAGCCATCTGACACCTGTATTATTCAAAGCCAGGGCACAAGGTGTGGCCTGTGGTCTTTTAAGACCAATATCATCCCTAAATCCCTATAGAAGAACCAAGTAAAGGAAGATGGAAAGAGGTTGGCTTCCTGGGGAAGGACACCTCTTCTGTTTCATTCTCCACCTGCTGCTTCAAGGTAAGATGGGACAAGACTAAGATGAAGACATGTGACATCTGGAAACAGAAACTAGGTTCATTCTTGTTAGACCTAGACAGACAATGACAGGGTACTCATTTGGGTAAAAATGGAAACTCAGACACTGACAGCTTTGTACCTTTTTCTAAGATCCTGACCTCAGTTGACTCTTCTCCAGCTGCTTCTCCACTCCCCATGCTTCTTTTTTTTTCTTTTTTTTCTTTTTTATACAAGCACTGGGTACAGTCAGAAGCGCAGGAGAGTGAGAGAATTCACCAGAGCCAGAGCGGGGAACAGAACAGGCAGAACGAGGAAATACACTGCTGAGGGGAGCAGTGGGAGGGGCAGGAGAGGTCTGCACGCCATGTGAGACCCTCACCAGCAACCAGGGATTGAACTGGCGCTGCAGAGGCTGCAGCAGCTTCGCAGCCCAGCGCTCAACTGCTGCGCCACCAGGGGAGGCCCTCTCCATGCTTCTTTTGCCTCTTCTTTCCCATGTCTTTCTCTTTTCAGGCACATTATCTATCCCCTTGGTTTTTGACTATCAATTGATGTAAAGAAGAAAATTCTTTCTCAGCTCTCTTGAAACTAGCAAATGAAACAAGGAAGCTATTGGGAGGATGAGAAAGAGAACCTTTTCCAGCACATTTTCTCAAATTAGGTTTTTATTGTTCATTATTGAAAATGAGCAATGAGTGATGGTACATTCTCTGAGATAGGTAAAAATAGGTTCTACTAAAAGATGGTACCACGTTAATTCTTTCAAGTATGACCACAAAGAGGCTAGGTAGAAGGTGGGTATTGAGGAACTCCCTTTAAGATAGTCGAGTGGTGATAACTAAGGCACTTTAGAAGACAACAATCACAGCATATGGTAGAGACATAGAAATACTCATTACATTGAAAAACTGGGTTCTGCCTTCAAGGTCCCAGATATCTCACACCACCTATCTGACTATTTACCCAATCATTAATTTGTGATCACCTTATTAATATAGTGAGCAAGAGAACTATAATAATTATATAATTAATATAATTAGTTACATTAATTATTTAATTAATATAGTGAGCAAGAGAACTGTGATTGAAAAATTTGCCATGGACATCACCCAGATGACTCAAGGACAGAGGTGAGCAATGGAAGGACATTGCCTAAAGGTAGAGAGGTCTACGGTGAGATAGTTAAGAATGTAGCAGGACGCTGAAAAGTGGTGGTCAGGGCTGAGTTTGCATTCACATTTGGACAAGTTTTGCATGGGGACAGAAACAATGGAATTAAGGATGGAGACCTGATTCAGCTCACCTCAGCAGTTTCCACATTTGCCTACCAGCCCAGCCCACGCTCCCCGGCCTGGGAAGGAGGAGCTTACATGCTTCTCCCAGTGCCCCCTGTTTTGTCCCTATGCAGACAATCTCCAGGCCCCAGCCATCACACTCCTCTCAGACTCTCTGCCTTCTACAGGGAGCGGGGACACTTTTACCATCAATTGCTCAGGTTTTGACCAGCATGGAGTGGATCCTGCTGCCTTCCAAGCAGTGTTTGACAGAAAGGCCTTCCGACCATTCATCAACTATAGCATCCCCACTCACGTTAACATTTCTTTCACCCTGTCTGCCATCCTGGAAGTGGTAAGTGCTGGCACAAAACCACTTAGTGGTGAGCCCTGAATGGATTTTGTAAAGGTAAGAGCTCACTGTAAGGGGTGGGGAGACCTGACAGGGAAGGCTTCAATGACATCACTGCATGTAAAGTCCCTTTTGGAATACTCCACTGGAAACACAATTCCAGCGAACTTTCTTGTGGTTTTTTTTCACTGACATCGTTCATGTACCTGGATCATGTAACCTACATTTTTCAGTGCCTCGTGATTAAAATTGTAATTGCCATATCAAACAGCCTTGGAAAAGAGTGAGAGGTGGATGCTGGCATCGAGCCTGACTACAAGGAATTAATGATGCTGGATGAAACTTGTTTTCTAGGATGCACAGCTTCAACTGATGACGTCGTTCCTGTGGCTAAATATGGTATGGCAGACTCCATTTCCCCTTTATTATGGCTTTTCCTTGCTTGGGGCCAACTTTGCAGGTTACAATGGGTAAAGCTACGAATACCCACAAACTAGACAAGCTCAGAGACGGCCAGACCAACACAATACTTCCTAATTATTCCACAAGTTGAGGAGGGCAGAGACAGGGCATGGGGAGAAGGAGGCATGAGGCATAAACCAAGGTCATAGAAGTAAATAATTAAGTGGTTCCATCCCAGGGAACCCAAAACCAAGCTCAAGGTCTCCCCCAAGAACACGGAGAGAGAAGCGGAAACAAGTAAGACCTGGTTAGTGGCATTGCGATAACTGTCACCAGAGAAGGAATGGGGAGTGAAAAAAGGCATGGAAGGTACAGGAGACAGAGCAAGACCAAAACTAGTTCCCACCCCTGTTTGTCCCATGCCCTGTTTTCCTCTAGTTCTGGTACAACCCATTCATCCGGTGGAACCCAGAGGAATGTGGGGGCATCAGGAAGCTCAGCATGGCAACTGAGAACTTATGGCTTCCTGATATCTTCATTGAGGAGTTGTGAGTACCAGGGTTGAATAAAGCAAAGAGCAAACTGTGGCTGCAGAGAAGGGTGTGATGTAATCAATGGGACCACAGGGGGGAAAAAAAAAAAACAGCTTAGAGAAGAGCAGCATCTGAACTGAGGAGCTTATAAAGCCCCAGAACATGGTGGTAGTTGGAAGGGGAGAAGTTATGAGTGAAGCACAAGAAAGTGAACTTAGAGAGAAGAAAGACCAAACTGGACCTCCCTGGTGGCACAAGGGGTTAAAACACCACCTATGAAGCTGTCCGCAGCCTCTGCAGCACAAGTTCAATCCCCGGCCACGGAGCTGCTCACATGGCACAGCAGACCTCTCCTGACTCGCCCGCTGCTCCCCTCAGCAGTGTATTTCAGTCAGTCTGTCTGTTCTGTTCCCCACTCTGTCTCTGGGGAATCCTCTCACCCCCTGCATCTCTGGCCTGTACCCCAGCTCTTGTATGCATAAATAAATAAATCTAAAAAAAAAAAAAAAAGACCAAGTCTGATGGAAAATCCCACAGCACCCACCTCCCTGTCCTTCTTACATACAGCATGGATGTGGATCAGACACCCAGAGGCCTCATGGCTTACGTCAGTAATGAAGGTCGCATCAAATATGATAAGCCGATGAGGGTGGTCAGCCTCTGTAACTTGGACATCTTCTATTTCCCCTTTGATGAACAGAATTGCACGCTTACCTTCAGCTCTTTCATCTACACAGGTGAGAGAGGCTCATTAGAGTAGCCTGTTGAGAGGCAGAGGAAGGGTTTTAAAGAGAAGAGGATAGAGAGCCGGGAACAGTGAGGGAATCTCTTTGGAAAGGGTGGAGAAGCTCATGGCAGAGAACCTAACAGTCTGGACTGGGGGGGTGGGAGCATTTGGGGAGGCTGAATCGTCTGGTTCTCCTTTGCAGTGGAGAAGATAGTCCTGGGTTTGGAGAAGGAAATACAAGAGATTTCAATGACATCACAGAACCTCATTCGGAGCGAGGGGGCATGGGTACTTCTGGGCATCTACCAAACAACCACGAGGATGAATGTGGGCGCCAACCAGTATGACCAAATCATTTTCTATGTGAGCTCAGGGGCCACGGTTAAGCTCTTTTTTGAAGATTCATTGCTTACGATGCCCATTCGAATGTAAGCTCTCCCCCAAGAAAGTAAGCTCCACGAAGGCAGGAATTTTCATCACTCTTTTTCACAGATAAATCCCCACTTAGGTCCTACCATTAGGTTAGGTACATTAGCTCACACTCAGTGAAGACTGCGTGAAAAAGTCCTCCCAGAGGAAGAAGTAAAACTGCACAGCAGTGAGCATGTCTCCCACCCCCCATTGCTATCAGAACTTTTGGGAGGACAGGAATTTTTATACTTATTTCTCATAAAGGTGGTGAATAGCTAAATTTAAAATTTAGATTCTAAATTTTGGTGACCCCTCCTGACTGCCAGTCTTGCTTCCCTACCACTTCTCTTGAATATCTGCCACTAA
Source organism: Talpa occidentalis (assembly GCF_014898055.3). Classification (NCBI taxonomy): domain Eukaryota; kingdom Metazoa; phylum Chordata; class Mammalia; order Eulipotyphla; family Talpidae; genus Talpa; species Talpa occidentalis. The sequence continues at coordinate 30,847,300 of NW_023604295.1, forward strand.
GTCACTAGAGATTGGCCCTTGATGAGGAAAGCTGCAGAAGAACCAATGTGCACATGATATCTAAAGATCTGGCCCCACATCCTGATAAGACCACATGTGTCAACTTTAAACAAAGTTGACAGCTTGAGCCACAAGAGAATGAGATACATTTTACTGGTAAGCTGCATGGCAGAAATAAACCCTGGAAAGGCAGGGCACGGAGCTGGGTGATGTTTCCTTACTAAACAGTTTGCTCTGGGACAAATCTCAATTGTTGCCTTTAACTCTACCCTATTCCCTACCTGACCCCTACCCCCACCTTTCTTCTTACCAGGTGGCCATCAGGCGCAGGCCCAGCCTCTATGTCCTAAACCTCCTGGTGCCCAGTGGCTTTCTGGTTGCCATCGACGCCCTCAGCTTCTACCTCCCGGCAGAAAACCAGAATCGTGCCCCATTCAAGATAACCCTTCTACTGGGCTACAACGTCTTCCTGCTCATGATGAACGACTTACTGCCTGACACTGGCACCCCGCTCATCAGTATGGCACCTCTCTCCATAGCAGAATAAAAGCAAGGTGGGGAGGTGGGCCAGGGGGACAGACCTCTGGAAGCAAGCCAGAGTGAAAAGGATCCTGATAAAGGCCCCTCTGGGTAAAGAGGAAGCAAGAAGTCATGGGTGGTACCTTTGGCCTTCATGTGGGGCCTCCTTCCCTCTAGGTGTCTACTTTGCCCTGTGTCTGTCCCTGATGGTGGTCAGCCTGCTGGAGACCATCTTCATCACCTACCTGCTGCACCTGGCCACCACCCAGCCCCCACCCATGCCTTGCTGGCTCCACTCTCTGATCCTCCACTGCGCCCGCCCACTGAAGTGCTGCCCCACTAGGCCCCAGCAGGGAAACAGGAGCCTGGGCCGCACTCCTGCCCACCTGCCTGGTAAGGGAAATCAGCCCGGCCCACCCTCATCTCCCAGTACCTCCACTTCTCTGTTCCTGCATCCTTTCCTGTTTCCCTTCCTCCCCAAGTGGGTGAGCCTCCCAGCCCAAGGCTGAGTCTCTCTCTCTCTCTCTCTCTGAAGGTGTGAAGGAGCCTGTGGAGTTGGTGGGGAAGGTGCCAGGTCCCAGGGAGGCAGAGGTAAACGGGCATCCTGGGTCAACAAGGGCCCAGCAGGAAGATGAGGCTCAGAAGCAGCACTTGGTCATCCTGTGGGTGCAGTTCAGCCACATGATGGATGCCCTGCTCTTCCGCCTCTACTTGCTCTTCATGGCCACCTCCATCATCACGGTCATCATCCTCTGGAGCACCTAGGCAGATGCCCTACCAGAAAACCTCAGTCTGGAGTTTCTTTTGCCTTCAGAATCCAGCCAAGCTCTCATATCCATGCAAACCCCAGTGTCACAGCCCTGGCAACCACTTTATTTTCAACACAGTCTTTCTGCAGTTTCAGATGAGACCTGGGTAATTTCCAATTCCTCTAGGGTTAGATCCTTGTTCCTACACGCCATCAGTTTCCCTTAACCCTCCACAAGTCCTGTCTGCCTGAATCCACAGGATTCAGGTTCCTGGAATATTTCCTTGATAAAATCACCCCCAATAAATCCTTTTGCAGAAAATGTCAGTTCTTCCCTTCTTTATATTACAGTATCAAAGTTCTTGCAACAGAGAGTTTTCTTGCAGAAATTTCTCATTACCAAAGTAAGAAGAGTTTTCTTGTTTTTTATGTCTGTAGGACAACATGTGAAAGTGCAGTGAGAAAAGGGAGAAAGGTCCAAAATTTATTACAAGGAATTAAAATAAAACAGGGATTAACGTCCTAAATCCACTTATCCTGGTGTTAAGCTCCAGAAAATAATAATGCACCAGAATCAGGCACCTCTTGTTTAAAAAGGGAAGCCTTTTGTCAGAGCCTGACGTATGACTGTATGACTCATTCATCATTAAGCATTTAAGAGTGTTAACATAATCCCAAATTACCATTGACAGGGTCTGTGTTGCAATTAAAGTCGATCCACCCTTAATCTTGGCAAGAAAAGAACATTAGGTCAAGAAAATCATATTTGAAATGGCATCTGCCTTACTTGGGTGAAATACAAATGGCACCATATGAACTGGAAAATTCCCTGTCCTTGCACTCACCTTATGATCTTGAAAGTCTTGTCTATCAGCCCATCTTTCCTGATAGTCTGGGGGAGGTGGAGGCCCCAAGGTGTCACTGTACATCCCAGATTGAGAGAAGCACAGATTTGAGAGCAACTTAATCACAACTCAAACATCATAGTTTACCTTTAACAACTATTTCTTGTCCTTTCTTTTGTTTATTTTACTACTTTCTATCTGAAGCCTTCATTTCCCAGATCACAGCAGACTGGGAGCACAGAGTCACATCAGTGTTTACTTAACGTTTCCTTGCTTCCTCTTGTCCACTGTTCTCATCAAACTCCGCCTAGCCTCCTATGGTCTCTGTAGATGTGCAAAGGGTGGCCAGCCCACCAATGCCCACAGGAAGTGCCGCTGGTGCAGGGCACACTTGCTCCCACCTTTATCCAGCAGCTGCAAGAGCATGTGCCCTGTCTGAGCCAGAGTCAGGCACTACAAAGAGCTGACTCCTATAGCAGATGTTCCCAGCTGGATGCTGAGTCACCAGCACTAATGGTAACTAGCTCTTTCCTTATAATCCCCTTGTGCTGGGACTCGGCCAGGCGGCCATGGGAATCTGGAGGCACTGAGGCAGAGATACTCTGTTACTCTCTGGCTGCTCTCAATGCAGGCCCATGGCCTTCCAACCCAGCCATGTCCCTTAGCTCTCTTTTTATCCCTCTGTGTTTCTTTTTGCAAGCCTTCCAAGAAGGCTCCTCTGTTTCTGTAACCCTGCCAAGTACCCCCCTCACCTTCACCAGTCCTCAGGTGTTCCCCAAACCTAGTGTACCCAGAGCGTGGGCTCAAATCAGAACCCCTAACATGCACACAAATTAGGACATTTGTGTACTCATTTATGCACATAAATTTATGCACATAAACTAATTTAATATGCACATAAACATGTGCATAAATTGGTACACTTGTGATTTGGGCAGTTCCTTAATTCACAACTTTCTACAGAATGGGCCTTTAGAAAGGACACAGTATAGTAATAAAAATAACCAACATTATAATACATATTATGCCACGTATTAGTAAGACTTGGCAGGCACTCTTTGAAGTGTTTTATGAATTACCAATTTCATCCTTATAGTAACCCTGTGAAGTAGGAACTATACATCCAACCATCCTTGGAGTCAAATGTGTCTTAGCATTTGGAATTTTTCAGATTTTTAAAAAGGTAACAGTTGCACATGTATGACACCCCAAGTGGGGTATGAGGTGGTACCCTATAATCAAACATTAATATTTCTGCAGTGAAATCTATAAAAATTCATACTAGGCAGCAAAAATGAACCATGAGTAGTCTCGGATCCATTCAGCTCCAGTTTTGCCAATAAATTTGTGAAAACTCTTGTGTTTTTCAAAGTTCTTTAGGTTTTAGCACTGTGGTTCTGCATTACCATCCCCACTTTATATATTCTAAGGGCAGGGAAATAAATGAGAAAATGCTGCGAGTTGGTGAAGTGATTGTCAGTGAGCTGTCTCCCAAGGTCCCACCGCCACGCAGGTGACAGGTCTGGGCCTGACCTGAGGCTGCTGACAGCAGACACTGGGTGCAGCCTCTGCCACACTGCCTCCCAGTGAGAACCACTCACTACCACTCACCACAAGTCTTTATCAGCTACTGCTTTAGGAGAACTACAACAGAAAGACCAAGGCCTGATGAGAGTCCCGAAGACAAATTTTCTTTTAATTCTCCTTTTTCTCCCACCTTCAGTCTTACCCACTCTTCACTGCCCCCGTCCCGCCCCGACCCCACCTCTCAGCCCCAGTAAAAGTCACAATGGTCAAGTTCACCACTGCACTTTCTCCATTCCTTTCTAGAGTGTGCGTTTCCCCAAACCTAATCTGGGCAATCTATCTTTGCTCTGTAGTCTCCATGGCTTTATTTTTTGCTGATGATATATATTCTATTGCCAGATGCTTTGGGTTTTTTTTTTTTTTTCATCCTAGAATAATCTTTTCTTTTCTCATTACCATCCCTATTCCTCTTTGACCTTCTCTATCTCCCTTCTTCCTCTTATCTCAGAAACCTCACTTGTTTATACAGGTTTTTATAAATTTATGTTTTTATGAGCATTTAGCTTCATACAATTGCCTGCTATGTAAACATCCAGTATTTGTCTTATCATTTTGACTTGCTTTACTACACATAATTCCCTCAAACTCCTTCCATTTTGCTATAAATAGTAATACTTCATTTTCCTTATGGCTAAATACATTCCATTGTGTGGTATGCCCCATCTTCTTGATCCAGTCCTCTATCAGTGGCACTTAAGCTGTTTCCATGTCCTGCTATTGTAAATAATGTGGCAATAAAATTGTAGAGCATATAATTTTTTGAGTGGATTTCATGTTCAGATAGATGCCCAACAGTGGGATTGCTAGGTTATGCAGTATTTCCATTTTTAGGTTTTTTTTAAGATTTATTTTTATTTACTTATGTACTCAAGAACTGGATTGTAGGCTAGAGGTGTGGGGGTGAGAGGATTCACCAGAGACAGAGCGGGGAGCTGAATAGGCAGATCCACTGAAATGCGCTACTGAAGGGAGCAGCGGGCAAGACAGGAGAGGTCTGCTGCGCCGTGTGGGTTAGCTCCCTGGCCAGCGATAGAACTCATGCAGCAGTGGCTGGTGATAGCTTGATAGCACTGAAACTTTAACCGCTGTGCCACCAGGCAGGTCCCTCCATTTTCAGTTTTTTATGGCAAATCCAGATTGCTTTCCATAATGGCGTACCAGTTCACATCCCCAAGGTTCCTCTTTCTCCACATCCTCTCAAGCACTTGTTGGGGGGTCTTCTGAATATGTACCCATCTCCCAGGTGTGAGATGAAATTTCACTGCTTGTTTGACTTGCATCTCTCATTAAAAAAGTGATGATGAACATTTTTTCATGTATCTCTTGGTCTTCTGGATATCCTCTTTGGTGTGTTGTCTGCTGAGATCTGCTTTCCATTTATTAATTGAACTTTTTAATTGTTAAGTTGAAAAAGTTTTTGTATCTCTTGGCTATTAACCCCTTGCTGGTTGTATAATACATGAACATTTTCTCCCATTCGGAGCATGCCAAATACTTTTGGATCTTCCACCCTTATCCTGGAGTCATCTTTCCTGGAAACTCATCCTTGAGTTGGTGATGGTGCCAAAACTCTTAGTTGATTCAGGAGCCATTGTGAGCTCTTGAAATTTCAGGGTGCTGAAAGTATGATCAATTTGCCTCATATGTTTATTTCACCCATCGTCCTGGTATATATTTCTTTGCTTATTTCCTTCATCTCTTTTTCCAACACACAGCTTGAAGCTTTATTTAAATAGAAAATATGTGATTTATCTCTTTTGACACTTGAATTAAGATGCTATCTCTCAGTAAGAGAAGGTATAATATAATTACAGTGATTATATTTTCTCCAAAAGCAAAATCGAACATGCAATCTTAACACGTAACTGATAATCATACAGAAGCTTTGAAACCACAGATCTTCCAAAAATAAAAAGAAAAATAAACTGATATGGTTGCTGCTTTCTATTCCATCTGTAACAGAATCCTGTGATAAACACACTTTGTGCTAATGGCTTCTTTCTTGTTATATGGAAAATCTCTGAAAGACTTTGCAAGGTCATTTATAATCTCTAGAAAAATCTGCAGACGTGCAAGTGTTGCCTGGGCCATCTTGAATTTGATGGCCTGTTTCCACCTAATAGCTCCTCACTTTGCCCATTCATGGGCAATACCACCTGTGGTTCTTACATGTATTTTTTTTGCTCATTTTCTTTTCCTTAACCATTATAAACAGAATTTTTCATGTTTTCTATATTTTCTTCTGTTTCCTTATTAATTGGACATTAAAATTTATTATCTCATTACCATATTTGCCTCTCTCTCCTCTTCCTTTACTCTGTGATGTGAAGTCACAGACTTCATTCAAACCTGTCCTGTTCTCCTCTCCAACTTCTGACCCACCCTTTGATCACCTCTCTTATTTGATCATTCATCAGCACTGCTTATTCTATGTGGGAGAGAAAAAATCATAAAACATAGACACATTGGCAGGCGTCAGTTCTAATGTGATCCCATTACTTGCTAAGTGGGTAACCATGTATAAGTAACTTAACCTTACAGTGTAAATGTCTTCATTTGTGAAATAAAGGTAATAACTTACATGATATTATTTTTTAAAAGATGGCTTTAAAAAACCATGTACACGTTTACAGAAACTAAAAAGCCAAATGTAAAACACTAGAGAACATCTTTTTATCATGCAGGCTGAGATCTAGAGTTAAAATCAACTTCTAGGTAGGAGGCAATAGACATAAGAGTTACAGACTTTCCAGTGCAGTCCCCTCATTTTTTAGATGAAAAAAAAAAAAAAGTGGAGAAAAGTGAAGTGATGAGTGTGGGGTTATCATTCTTCAAGAAAACCTGTGATCAGAGCTGGGCCTGTCAAAGCGGCAGCCACAGGTGAATGCTTGCCCATGGAACTCTTTTCTGAGAGTCCCAGGATGCTCCTGCTCTCCTGCTCCAGGCACCATAGGCAGCCTGACGTCAATTAATGACCCACCTGCAGTTTGGCTATTTCCACTGCTTTCTGTACTCCTGGCTCCTTAGCCCTGCTCCGTGACCTCTGTGTATGATTGCCATCCATCAGGATTGCAAAACAGTGGCCCTTACTTCTCTCTTTCCCCATCTACTTCTGTCCTTGCCCAGTTATAGGAATATTCCCAAACCTGATCACCCCACCCCAAGTCCCAAATGAATGGGGCCACCAGAGGCCAAAGCAGTGTGATCCCCCTTGGAATTAGCTAAGAAGAAAGATGTTGGTGTCTGTGGCTTGCAAAGCTACAGCTGCTGTCCCCACTATTTATATTTGGATTCGAGCAATGTCTTGGCCCAAGAATCTTAGAGCTATTTGAATCTAGAGGAAGACTCTAAAGATGCCCAGAGAAAGCAGAGTGTGGAGAAGTCCCTGACCCGCTCACAATGGCTCCTGAATCAACTAAGAGTTTTGGCACCATCTCCTAATTTGGAGTCACCATGAAAACCCAGTGGCAAGCACCTGGATCTAAAATAGGAGACTTAGATACTCACCAGGTTTTCCAGAGAATGTAAGGCCATTCCTGATGGCCTTAGAAAATGCTAAGCCAGCTACTGAAGCTCTGTCTAAATACGGTTGACCTTCCTTTTCTGAGAGCCAACTGGAAAAGGGATGTGGGAAGCAAGAATTCCCAGGAGGGATGACCAAGCCACATTTGTAACAAGGAATTCTGTCCTGGGATGAACTCTGAATAAGAACTAGTCTAAGCTAGTCTTCTTCCTCAACAAGCATTCCAAGCACTTCATTATGTAGTAGAGGGCTGACCAATTAGGAAAGTGCCCTATATACCCAAAGAGTTCTGAAGGTAGAAAGAGATCCAGTGTCCATGCTGGAAAACTAAGTGACTTTTGTATGATTTGTAAGTCATACGCATAAGAAAACCTACAATCTTGGTTATTCTAAGTACTATAATTTTAATTGCTTTGTTTGAAAATGGTCTCTAACCCATCATTTCAGGTGTCAAACTCTTTAATGAATAACAAAGTTTATATTTCGCTCAAATTTACTATGTTCTAAAATACATGGTCAGGAAATACAAGGTCCAACTGCAGAACTCAAGCATCACTCTTAACTAGTCCAGGAGTCCAGTGCCCCAAAGGTGTGTCCATGTGGATGTAGACACAATAGTAACTGTTTCTATGTGGTGTGATGAGTCCAATGGAACAATAGACTTTCTGCTCAATTTCTGCCTGCCTGGCACAGGGATTAAAGACAACGTTATCAAGTTACTGCCAGCCTCTGCAGCACAAGTCTATCCCCAGCCGGCCGGGGAGCTAACCCACATGGCGCAGCAGACCTCGTCTGTCTCGCCTGCTGCTCCCCTCAGCAGTGTATTTCAGTACATCTGCCTATTCTGCTCCCCACTTTCTCTGGTGAATCCTCTCACCCCTCACACCTCTGGCTTACACCGCAGTTCTTGTATGCATGAAGATAAATAAATCTTTAAAGAAAATTCTGCCTGATTCTTCTTCAACCATTCTTAGTCTCCAAATCCCTCCCTCTAAGCACAGAACCACCCTGAATAATAGTTCATTTTCCAAGGGGTTCTATTCCCCAAATCTCTGTCTTGCAGTCCAGCTCAAAACCAGATACTCTAGGAACCTACTTGCTGCTATATCACTTCCATCGACTTCCCGGACAGGTCACCACCGTGTCTGATCTTCCAGATCTGTCCCAGATCACATCTGTGTTTGCCTTGCTTCAAGAGAACACTGTGTATGGGACCATGTGTCCTCCTAGCTTGGAAAAGCATCATAGCCTAGTAGGTTGCTCCACTTTTCATGCCAATGCTTCCTCCTTGTGCTAGTCAGTGCCTGATGCTGCCAGATGCCAACTTGTCTCCCAACTTGACATGAATTCTTTCATATCACAAAAGAGACCCCAAACCTTGAGCAAATTCTCTAACAACCTCTGCCCCTAGCCCTCCTTCTTCTGCCTTTCTGGCTCCTTCTATGTCAGTACTGCCAGCTATGTTTTTTCATTTAATTCTCTTCTTCTTTCTTCCCTTCCCTTTCACTTCTGTCTCAGGCTTACCAAGTAACGAAGAAAGGACGAAATGACTTACAGAGTTGGCGGGGACAAAGAACTACAGATCTGGCAGATTTCAGATGCAAGATACTGCAGCCCTCTGTACTTTCCTACTTTGGAACTTTTAAATCATTCCTGCCTGACTCAGCACTTTCTATTTAGGGTTATCATTATGCTTGATCTTCTGAACAAAGTTTCCTCTGTATTCTAAGTTTGACCCTTCACCTGTTGTGCAAGAAAAAAATTTCCAAATCTTTCTTGGAAATATACCTTAGAGGGCCTCCCCGGTGGTGCAGCATTTGAGCGCTGGGTTGCGAAGCTGCCCGCAGCCTCTGCGGAGCCGGTTCGATCCCCAGCTGCTCCCCAGCCACCGGAGGAGGGTCCCACATGGCGCGCAGACCTCTCCTGCCGCCCGCTGCTCCCCTCAGCAGTGTATTTCGTCAATCTGCCTGCTCTGCTCCTCGCTCTGGCTCGGTGAATTCTCTCACCCTCCCGAGTTTCTGACTGTACCCAGTGCTTGTATAAATAAATAAATAAATAAATAAATAAATAAATAAATAAATAAATAAATAAATAAATCTTTAAAAAATATATATATATACCTTAGATACTTAATATAACCATGCTCCAATTCACTCACTGGGTCTTATTTTTTTATACAGAGACGAGACATAAAATATACTATTAACTCATGTCACAGCATTGATGTTAGCTGAGATTACTAATTTATGATAATACGTAACGCTTTTGGTAACACAAAAACAGTGAACAGCTCTGTTATCTCAATTTTATGATTTATCAGGTAATGTACTTATCCTGTAATCAATGTGTCATGTAAAACATGTGCACTACACTGACTGGGGGAGGAGAATGAATCAGGGGAGCTGAAAGATTGGAAAAAGGAAATCGAGTTAGAAGGTCTTGGAAAAATATAGACAACAGACAATAAAGGTAGGATCAAGTTTTATAATTTGGTATTTGCAAGTATCCCTAACGAGTGCATAACCAAAGCATAAATAGTGTCACCTTTCCAAATCTGCAGATTCCCTGGCTTTAGAAGAACATAATTCTTGTTTCACCTGCCCACACTGTCTCATGTAGGCAAGTTATTTTGTTATTAATCTCAGGAGAGTTGCCAAACAGGATGCCTCTCCACTACATCCTCCCTGCCTGGAGCCCGGAAGGCATACCCTCGACAGGGCAAAGCCGGATATTTTGCTGTGACCTCTCAGGCCGCAGTCTCTCACCAGGGAGTGGCTACCTGTCAAGAGCAGTATTCAAAACCAAGGTGTGGTCTGGACTCCTTTAAGCTAAGGGGTTTGGGGTTCCTGGTTAGTCCCCAGAGAAGAGTCCAGGAGAGGATGATGGAAGGCGGGAGGCCCTCCAAGGGGAGATTCCTCCTCTGCCTCACTCTCAGCCTTCTGCTTCAAGGTAAGAGGGGACAAGAACCAGGAAGACCAGAGTGTGGTTTTGAAAGACATCTGGGGACACCCTTCTAGCACTTGGAGGATATTCAGAATTAACATGTTAAATATTTCTGACATAATGTCTGGGTCTTGATTCCCTATTGGTGACAGAGAGAAAGACATTCCACTGATCAGGGCACACTGGCCTTCTCTACTCCTGCCTACAGATCCCAGCTCACCACGTCTCCAATTCCTCCTGTCCACTCACTGTCCATGCCCCTTCTATCAAACCCTTCACTCTCCTTTCCTTGTATCTAGTTGAAGAATAGCCACTGATTTTAAACATGTCTCAAAGAAGGTAGGGATCCATCTGAGGTAGAAGAGAGACAATACCTTGCTTTCATGAAGGAGTATTTGTTCCAAGTCTGAGTATATACCTTAAATATCACATAAAGAGATGGCGATGTATAGGAGGCAGCACAGGAAGAAGAGCTGAGGACAAAGATAGAAATGGGGCAAAAATTCTGCTCAAGAACTTCTGTGACCAAGAGGAAGCACCTATGCAGGCCTTGCTATGTGACTGGCGTATGGTCCATACTCAGTGATGTCATCTTATGAGCCCAATACTAGAAATAATCCCCAGGGTCCTTGAGGTGATTCCATGCAAGAAGGAAAAAATAAATGCATAGCAGCAAGGTAAGCACTCACTCAGAAAACCTGCTACGTGTTTGTCTTATCTGCCTCGTGAGTGCAGATGTTTACTTCTCTTGACCCCTTGATAAATCAGTTCATATCTTTGGTAAACACAAGTCCTTGAGAATGAGGAAGAGAAAGACATTAGAGAGGATTTCTAGGTGACAGGACAAGTTTTAGGGCAGTGCTGACCAGGGTTACTAGGGTTACCAGGGTTACCTCTAACTGGCGTGTGATGGGTACACTAAAGGACTCTGACAAGACTGCCATTATACCAGCGCCAAGTTTGTGCACAGATTTGGGCAAGTTTTGCATGAGGACGAAACCATGGGAATGAGAGTAGTTATGTTCACCACATAACTTCCACCATTTGCCTACCAGACCAGCCCATCCTTTCTGGCTCTGGTATGAAGGTTTTTGGCCTTGGCAAGTCTTGATGCAAGAAGGAGGGGTTCACCTGGGATGTTCTCCCAGTAAACCCCTTGCTTTCTCTCTCTTCAGAGAGGCTCCAGCTCTGGAAATAGAGGCCCTTTCTCATAGGGTCTCTTCTCTCCACAGAACAAGGTGACACTTTCACCATCAATTGCTCAGGCTTTGACCAGCACGGGCTGGATCCTGCTGCCTTCCAAGCAGTGTTTGACAGAAAGGCCTTCCGTCCTGTCATCAACTACAGTATACCCACTCATGTCAACATCTCCTTCACCCTATCTGCCATCCTGGAAGTGGTGAGACCTGGTCCCCACTTTCTGTAACTTCTGATAGGGAACAAGGGCACTCTACCTGGTCAACCCAACATTGTACTGGTCCAGTGGTGAGCATCTGGGACTCTGAATGGCTTTTGTTTAAGTTGGAGGGTTTTCCTATGGGGCAGGGAGCAAGCAATAGGATTGCTGTAGTGATATTTTTTTCAAGGATTGGTCCTTGAGTTCTGTCCTTTCTGGAATGCTTCAGAAAGAAGTGGTCTGTATGTCAATGAAAATCTGAATTGTCCCTAGATGAAAGGGGAGACAGGTAAGCAAAAGACACTCCAGCATCTAGAACTATGCCTGGCCCAACAAATTAGCAAAATTAGTATGAATGTGAGGTGGGAGTGGTCTTCTTGCACTAATAATCCTGGATGGGAATTTGTTTAACAGGATGCACAGCTCCAGCTTCTGACATCATTCCTATGGATGGATTTGGTAAGGCAGATCCAACTTTTCTCTCCCCACTTCTATTTATATTTTTTAATTTGAGGAGTGAATAAAAGCTTTTCCAGCCCAAACCTCTATGCAATGTAGGAATAATTCTGGAGTCAAAAAACTCCATCTAGAACTGGACTGACCTTGGGGGACATTAATCTCCCTGGACATCTTAAGAAGGTTGAAATAGTGACCCAAGAAAGTGGTCAGGTGGATGGAGGCCTTTATATTGATATGTTCCTGGATACAAGTGGTTTTACACCATATTTAAGGTCTGCCTGGAATAAGGCCATAAGGGTCCTTTGCCAATGGCACCTGGCTGGATAAAGAAGGGGAGACGGGCTGGGGTTATTACAGCATGAGTGGGCATTAGAGGGTCAGTATTTGAAGAAGAACAGGAAGGGCAGGAGAGGTTGACCGAACAAGATTACCATCACTCACCTCTGTTTCCACTGCCCTGGCTGCAGATGTGGGACAATCCTTTTATTAGCTGGAATCCAGAAGAGTGTGTCAGCATCAATAAACTCAGCATATCAGCTGAATACCTGTGGCTCCCTGACATCTTCATCGTGGAATCGTGCGTATCTGGGCTGGGGGAAGCCAGCATCCACCCCACGTGCAAAGAATAGCCCAGGGTCAGTGCAGGGCACAGGGAAACCAAAAAATTCAGACAGGGGCACAGGCTCAATTAATGGACTTCCACAAATCACTGTGAGAAGAGACAGGATAGGGTGACATTAAAGAAAAAGCCAAAAAGAAGAGTGCAATGTGTAAGAATGTGGGGGAGATATAGGGTTAAGGCACCACAGCACCCACTTCTGCCTTCCTCTCCCAAGCAGCATGGACACGCAAAGGGCCCCTTCAGGTCTCACAGCGTATGTCAGCAGTGAAGGTCGAGTCAAGTACGACATGCCAGTGCGGGTGACCAGCATTTGCAACCTGGACATCTTCTACTTCCCTTTTGACCAACAGAACTGCACTTTCACCTTCAGTTCCTTCCTCTACACAGGTAAGCATGACACATTTTGATGACTATTTAAGATTCAGGAAAGATCGTTAAGTGGTGGAGGTATTAATAGAGCAGGTTTTAAATCAGTGTTTCTCAACTCTGGTTGCCCACCAAAGCTTTTTCAAAATATCCGCAACTATGCATTACCCCAGAGATCCTAAGTTAATGGTTTCAGGTGGGGCCCAGGCAGTGCTAACATACAGACAGGGTTAAGAACTACTGCTATAAGTCCTTAATAAAGTTAAAAAACAGGGGCTTCCCTGGTGGCACAAGGGCTTAAATGTCAGCACTAGGAAGCATTCCGTAGCTACTGAAGCACGAGTTCAAACCCTGGCCAGGGAGGTGACCCACATAGCACAGCAGACCTCTCCTGTCTCACCTCTGCCCTACACCCTAGCTCTTGTGTGTGTAAATAAATCTTTAAAAAAATAAAGTTAAAAAACAAAAGAACCATTGCTTTAGATCTTGGATGGCACTTGTACCAAAGACCTGCTTGTCCCTGAGCTGCTGCACACCTATAATTTTTAGATCAAATCTTCTAACTTTAATAGTTAGTGCATTAAAACCTGTAAGTCAAGGTAGCTAAATGCCACTAGGTGTCATCTGATTGGAGTAAATCAGTATTTATAAAGGGAATTGGGGTAAATCAGTCATTATAAAGGGAACACCTTAAAAAATGTTGAATTGTTCATATTGATTCCATTAAAATAATGTCACACAACTGGGGACCAAAAGGAAAATAGGGGTGACTACCAAAGCTCTTGACTCACGTTGGAGTCATCTCCAATATCCTCATCACAACCTTGACTCACTCTTGTTTTATTTTTTAAGATTTATTTATTATTTATGCATGCAAGAACTGGGGTACAGGCCAGAGATGCGAGTAGTGAAAGGATTCACCAAGGATAGAGTAGGGAACAAAACAGGCGAATCTACTGAAATACACTGCTGAGGGGAGCAGCGGGTGAGACAGGAGAGGTCTTCTGTGCCATGTGGGTAGCTCCCTGTCCGGCTGGGGATCAAACTCGTGCTGCAGAGGCTGTGGATAGCTTCACAGTGATGTGCTTAACCCCTTGCGCCACCAGGGAGGCCCTCACTCTTGTTTTCAACCATAAAAAATTAGTGCTGCAGCCCCACACACAAGAATGGTTGGTCCTGTACCCCACTTCTGAGAAAACAAGGGTGCTCTGCTTTTAAAGGACAGAGGGGAAATTTTGTTGAAGAAGGGGCGGAATTGGATTTTGTGGGCAGAGATTTGGGAGCACTTCTGGACTGAGTCACCTCGGCCTCCCTCGCAGTGGAGAGCATGCTACTGGGCATGGACAGGGAAGTGTGGGAGATCGCAGAAACGTCTCGTGACATCATTCAGACCCAGGGAGAGTGGGAACTACTGAGCATCAGCAAGGCCACCCCAAAGATGTCAGTGGGCACCAGCGTGTATGACCAACTCATGTTCTATGTAAGTCCAGGGGTCCCTGTTTGAGTTCTGATGCCAGCTGCTCTGTAATTTTCCTCTTGCTAAAATTTGGGATGTAAAAATAAAGCTGCAGGGAGTAGCACCTGCTCTTCATGCCATCCTCTATCCTAACTGCCCTGAAGAAGGACCCACTGGCCTCCCACTCCCCACCTCTTGCCTCTCACCTCTCCAGCCCTGCAGGGAGAAGTGTTATGAGCACCACTGCTCAGCATGGAGCGGCCTTCTCTCTGCTGCTGCAAAAGGCACTACTTGCCCCTGAAAGTCTATAATTGAGTTTCCAGCAGATTGAACACAAAATTAGACAACATCATGGGGGCACTTCCATAGAGAGGACAATTAAGTGTTTGTGTTACCTAAGGAGAGCTTCCCATAGTCAGCCTATGAGGACATCAGCAAGGACGAGATACTTAAATATACAAGGTGATCCCACCGATATCAGTATATTTGCCACATTCTTCACACGCTCTTCCTCCCCACCAGGTGGCCATCAGGCGCAGGCCCAGTCTCTACATTATAAACCTCCTGGTGCCCAGCAGCTTTCTGATTGCCATCGACGCCCTCAGCTTCTACCTCCCGGCAGAAAATGAGAATCGTGCTCCATTCAAGATAACCCTTCTGCTGGGCTACAACGTCTTCCTGCTCATGATGAATGACTTACTCCCTAACAGTGGCACCCCCCTCATCAGTATGGACCCTCCCACTTTCCAGAGAAGCAAAGGCAGCTGGGGACAGTGAAGGGGAACCAGGAGCATCCCTTCCCTCGCCCCTTAAGGGAAAGGGTTCTTTTTTTTTTTTTAAAGATTTAGTTTTTATTTATACAAGCACTGGGTACAGTCAGAAGCGTGGGAGGGTGAGAGAATTCGCCAGAGCCAGAGCGGGGAGCAGAGCAGGCAGAAGGACCGAAGTACACTGCTGAGGGGAGCAGCGGGCGGCAGGAAAGTTCTGTGCGCCATGTGGGACGAGTGGGGATCGAACAGGCACTGCAGAGGCTGGGGCAGCTTCGCAACCCAGCGCTCAACCACTGCGCCACCAGGGAGGCCCTAAGGGAAGGGCTTCTGAGGAAAGATTGGATTTAGGGGAAAAGGCTAAAAAGTGTATAGATGAATTTGTTCTAGTAATTTATAATTTGCTTTGTCCTCAGGTGTCTACTTTGCCCTCTGTCTGTCCCTGATGGTGGTCAGCCTGCTGGAGACCATCTTCATCACCTACCTACTGCACCTGGCCACCACCCAGCCCCCACCCATGCCTCGCTGGCTCCACTCTCTGATCCTCTACTGTGCCCGCCCTCTGAAGTGCTGCCCCACTAGGCCCCAGCAGGGAAACAGGAGCCTGGGCCCCACTCCTGCCCACCTGCCTGGTAAGGGAAATCAGCCTTGCCCACCCTCATCTCCTAGTACCTCCACTTCTCTGTTCCTGCATCCTTTCCTGTTTCCCTTCCTCCCCAAGTGGGTGAGCCTCCCAGCCCAAGGCTGAGTCTCTCTCTCTCTCTCTCTGAAGGTGTGAAGGAGCCTGTGGAGTTGGTGGGGAAGGAGCCAGGTCCCAGGGAGGCAGAGGTAAACGGGCGTGCTGGGTCAACAAGGGCCCAGCAGGAAGATGAGGCTCAGAAGCAGCACTTGGTCAGCCTGTGGGTGCAGTTCAGCCACATGATGGACACCCTGCTCTTCCGCCTCTACCTGCTCTTCATGGCCACCTCCATCATCACGGTCATTGTCCTCTGGAGCACCTAGGCAGACGTTCATTGCCACTTCTCCCTGCAAGTCACAGCTTGGAATTTCTCCTGGTTTCAGGACAACCAGACCCACATCCCTTTCCTAATCTTACCACATACCCCAGTGATTACCATGTCCCTTTCTATGTTCTCAGAACCCAACACAGCCCTACTGAGCAGCTTCAGAACAGCCTTAGACAATTTCCAGATTTCTCATATACCATAGTTCTCTTTCCTCCATTTTTAGTGTTCTTTAGCCAAACCTAACTTCTGACTCCCATCAGGAGTCCAAGATCCAAGTCAGGGGAGTGTCTCCTTGATTGTGTTCCAATAAATGATTTCCCAGGAAGCACTGGCTCCTCAATACATTTATGAAGGTTCCCCAAACATTGGAATCCTCTTGCAAAATATTTGATACTTCCCCTAAAGAGGTGTTATCTGATTTAATTTTTTTTTATTAGATAATAAATTTTATTGTTATATTCCCCATACAATTGCAGCGCCCCCATTCTGACCCCAATCCCTCCCCTCCCGCCCCTGCCCCCCTAAAAGTGTCTCTGGTTCATAGTTTTTTGTTGATTTTGATTTTCACTTTCTTATAGTTATTCATTTTCCTGGTCCCTTATTTAAGTTTTCTAGATTCCTGCTATGAGTGAGACCATCCGGTATTTTTCTTTTTCTTTTTGGCTTATTTCGCTGAGCATGATCCCTTCCAGCGCCATCCATGTTGCTGCAAATTGCATGTGTTTATCTTTTTTGAATGCTGAGTAATATTCCATGGTATATATGTACCACATCTTCTTGATCCAGTCATCTATTTTTGGGCATTTGGGTTGTTTCCAAAGCTTAGCTATTGTAAACAGTGCTGCTATAAACATAGGGGTGCAGGTGTTCTTTGGAATTGATGTTTCTGTGTCCTTTGGGTAAATACCTAGGAGTGGAATTGCTGGATCATATGGAAGCTCTATGTTTAGTAGGTCCAGAAATCTCCACACAGCTTTCCACAGTGGTTGGACCAGTTTGCACTCCCACCAACAGTGCAGAAGAGTTCCTTTTTCTCCACACCCTCGCCAACATTTGTTGTTGCTAGTTTTTTTAATATGTGCCATTCTCACTGGTGTAAGATGGTATCTCATGGTAGTTTTGATTTGCATTTCCCTGATGACAAGTGATGTTGAACATTTTTTCATATGCCTGTTGGCCATTTGCATTTCCTCTTCAGAGAAGTTTCTTTTTAGCTCTTCTGCCCATTTTTTGACTGGATTATTTTCTTTGTTGTTGTTGAGTCTCATCAGCTCTTTGCAGATTTTTGTGATCAGTCCTTTATCATTAGTGTTGGGTGCAAAAATGTTCTCCCAGTTGGTGGGGTTTCTCTTTGTTTTTGTTATTGTCTCTTTTGCTGTGCAGAAGCTCTTTATATCTGATTTAATTTTAAGTCATTCATATATTTTCAGAGTTTTAAAAAATGAAAATGTCAAGTCTCATTTACAAGATTAGTATAAAATATTTACCGAGGAAAATGTTTCTTTTATCAACCATTTCCATTTCAATTTTCCTTTACCTCTTTCACTCATGAAATTGCTCTGAGATAAATAATATATTGTGTCATTTTGAAAGTTCTGACAGTTTCCTCTAATTTCATTACATCAAACAGAGTGGATATGCAGTCTTGGAGGAGAGCCAGGAAGACTAGTTAAGGGTTCAGGTAAATACTTTTATAACCACACAGTGGAATCCCATGTAGCCACTTAAAGTGAGGGTGTAGATGTATGTCAACACCATGTAAGCAAGTCCATAGTATATAAAGTAGAGAAGACAAGTTACAAAACAGTATGTCTTTATATAACTACTGGAAAAAAAAATAGAGCTAGAAAACAGTGCAGAGAAAAAGGTATGGCTGGTTAGACACTGAAAACATGAGCAAACTTTTGTTCCAGGCAATGGGACTACGAATGATTACTATTTTTTTAATATTTTCTATGAGTATTCTTATTTTTACTATCAAAAAGCCCTATTTGTAGAAAAGAGTTCCCTATTAATACTTGTGATAGTGAGACTTATAAGGGAAAAAATGTATTTGGTCATTCAGATATTCTTCGTGTATACTTGGTCTTTGACCACAGTTCCTTACGGCTCCCAAAAACCTTGAAGTTTCTGAATGTGTTGAATGTATTGAAGGTGTTGCTTGTTGTGTTAATAAAGTAACTTTTGGGAACATCTAAGGGTGGAGGCTGGTTGTTAGGGAAACTGACATGCAGAGAGGACAGAATCCAGCCTCTTTATTTCTAGGGAAGGAAAAGGGGCTGGAAGTTGAGTTCAATTGCTAACTGCCAATGAATTAAAGTAATGAAGTCTCTATTAAAGGCCAAAAAGGAGGGGCTTCAGAGAGCTTTCCGACTGGGAAACCAGAGCCCTTTCTTGTGCTACCTGGTGGGATGCCAAGTTCCTTTGTTTGGGACCTCACCTTGAGCTTCTCTCCATCTGGATGTTGAGTCATAGCCTTTAGTATCCTTTGTAATAAAATCGATTATCTACTGAGTGAGCAGGTTTCTTGAGTTCTGTGAACCACTCTAGAGAACTAATTGAATCTGAGGAAGGTGTCCTTAGAACCTCTGATTTATAACCAGTTGCTCAGAAGCACAGGTAATAATCTGGGCTTGCAGCTGGCACTTGAAGCCTGAGGAGGGGCCGTGGGAATCTCTAATCTGTTGCCGGTTAGTCATGAGCACAGGTAACAGCTTGGGCTTAAAACTGAGATCTGAAGTAGAGGGCAGTCTTGGGAGAGGAGCCCTCCACAGAGATAGTGAAGGAAGTTAGGAAATGTGTACAGGAAGTCAGTTAGGAACAAGGTGCCCCAAGTCCCAAGTCCATTCATCAGCCTGATTGAGAAACAACTGCAAACCAAGAAGCGCCCCTGCCAATTCAATTCAAAAATAGAATGTTCACCACTTGTAATCAGGGAAATGCAAATCAAAACTACCATGAGATACCATCTCACACCAGTGAGAATGGCACATATTAAAAAAGCTAGCAACAACAAATGTTGGCGAGGGTGTGGAGAAAAAGGAACTCTCCTGCACTGTTGGTGGGAGTGCAAACTGGTCCAACCACTATGGAGAGCTGTGTGGAGATTTCTGGACCTACTAAACATAGAGCTTCCATATGATCCAGCAATTCCACTCCTAGGTATTTACCCAAAGGACACAGAAACATCAATTCCAAAGAGCACCTGCACCCCTATGTTTATAGCAGCACTATTTACAATAGCTAAGCTTTGGAAACAGCCCAAATGCCCAAAAATAGATGACTGGATCAAGAAGATGTGGTACATATACACCATGGAATATTACTCAGCATTCAAAAAAGATAAACACATGCAATTTGCAGCAACATGGATGGCGCTGGAAGGGATCATGCTCAGCGAAATAAGCCAAAAAGAAAAAGAAAAATACCGGATGGTCTCACTCATAGCAGGAATCTAGAAAACTTAAATAAGGGACCAGGAAAATGAATAATTATAAGAAAGTGAAAATCACAATCAACAAAAAACTATGAACCAGAGACACTCTGTGGGGGGTGGGGGGCGGGGAGGGGAGGGATTGGGGTCAAAATAAGGGGGTTGCAATTGTATGGGGAATATAAAAATAAAATTTATTATTAAAAAAAACAAAAAAAAAAACAAAAATAGAATGTTCAGAACACCAACATAATAACACAATAGCAATGGACTAAAGCTGGTTTCCAAAGGTAGGCTGGGTAACGTGGGAAAACTCAATGGGTTTCTGTAGCCTAGGAGACCCCCGTAGGCCCAGCCAATCAGCAAGAGACACAATGCAGAACACAGAGATACCCAACAGCCAAACCCCACACCTTGCTAACTATACACACAGAAGCACCTGCTTCTGGCGCCCTCAGTGGCTACCCCCTTGGAACCCCACTCTACCGTGAGAGTTTTCCTGTCCTTACTCTTACCAAACAGTAAATCTCTTGCTTTTCTGTAACTTTGGTCTTGACATTGAGTTCTTTCCTGGTTAAAGATAAGAACTGAGAAAGAATATGCCTGGGGTCCTCATACTACAGGCCCGTTCCTCAAACCCTGATTCAATAGTGTCAGAAATGAATTGAATTCTTAGACACCCCACTTGGAATTGCTTGCCAGTATGAGGCAGCCTCCACACACATTCATGTTGGAATTGTAACCCAAACAATAGTACTTCACACCTTCATGAACAGATACCATCCTGCAGAAGATTCTGACAGTTAACTAGAAGCAAGACCCAGACCAGAGAAGGAAATTGAAGGGGCAAATGAAAGATACCATAGACATATTTTTAAATCATATTCACAACTAGGTGAACACATTTCAGGTATTTATTTCTGCCTCTACTTAGCGAGTGCTTTCCTGAAGGTCAGGGACAATGTCTTACCCATTTTCATAGTTCAGAATACAGTACTATGCCTGACACATCATAGTTGCTTAATACAAACTTGTTTAACAATTAAATATATGAGTGAATGGCAGTCAACCAAGAATCAGTGTTTCAGTAGCTGTAGATGTAAATCTCTTTATCCCATTCTGGTATATTTTATTATTCCATTTCTAATTTGGAAAATTAGTAGCCCATTTTACATGTCAATTTAACTACCTTTGAGTGTTTAGAGGCATCACTTATACACAGACAAAGGCATTTCTGCTGTCAGATTATCTTGCTTCCTTCTTTCATAACTTGGAATATATTTCTCACTCAGAAACTCATCCTTGTCTTTTGCTAAAAACTTAAAAGAAGAGTGTTTACCACAGCTTCAAATTTCTTAAGATCACCGTTGCATCATTTCTTTTTCCTTTCCCATCTCTATATTTACACTTATTTACACTTCTCTAGATGTCATCTTAGAATTTTTTTCCCTCCTCACATATATGACTTTAGGTTTCCTGTGCTAAGATCATTATAATTGAAAATGTCCTTTGCTAAAGAACATCTTGTTCATATGTTAAGGTTGAGGTAAGCCTTGTGCTATAAAACATGATCTAACAATGAAGCAAGAAGCATTTTAAGCTAACCTAGACATGTCATCAGGAATGTTAGGGATATTTCACCATTTGGAGGGAGGGGGTATTTCTGGTTTCTAATTCTGGTCCTCCCATTAACTAGCTAACTAACTAACTAACCAAACAAATAAACATATGAAGTAGTCCTTGTAACAATAACTTCATTTCCTTTTCCTCTATTTTATATTGTAAACTTGTGAAAATTTATAAGCTCTATAAAAAACTTGGCCTTGATTATACTACTCTCCTTGAATGTTATACTCTCACTATGCTTCTAACTTCTTGTGTTGTCATTGCTACCAACTTCCCACTCTCTTCTTTTGTTAGCCGTATCCAGAGGTAGCCACACAACCTTCTCACATCTCAATGTTTATTTTCTTATTCTTTAACCAATTCTGAGATTTTTCTCCTTACTTATTCTTTTGATAACTCACATATCTGATCAGGTTATTTATCCTTTATCTCATCACTGTCATTGATTCCTTCTATCAATGGAGATCTAGAATATCTACAGAAAGTACCATATTTCATACTTACACCCTCTCTTCTTCCATCTCTCATGCTTCTTGAAAATCAAACTCTTCCATTTGCTCTTTCAACACCATTTCTCTCACCTTCTGTTATTTCTCTTGTATTTTCCCCTATATCATCCTTATACCAACAACTTTCACTATTATTTCTTTATCACTTTACTAGTTCTTTTGAAAACCTCCCATCCCTGTCTTGCATTTAGGACAGTAAGTCTGTATCTTCATCCTTAATAAATCAGAATTGGTACCCAGACACTCATTATTCCACATATATAGCATACTTATAGACACCTACAAAAATAATTAGCACTTTTAAAATATACTGTGAGAATGTTCCACGTGTGCCTCTCTGCCTTAAGGGACTCCCAGAAAGGTTAGGAGCTTCTTACTAAGCAAGTCCTTGGATTTATAATGGCAAAATTTTGGGGCCTCCTTAGTGGCACAAGGAGTTAAGATGCAGCACAATGAAGCTATCTGTAGCCACTGCAGCACAAGTTGGATCCCCAGCCAGGGAGGTGACCCTCCCGGCTCGCCCACTGCTCCCCTCAGCAGTGTATTTTAGTCAGTCTGCCTGTTCTGTCCCCCACTCTGTCTCTGGTGAATCCTCTTACCCACCCCCTAGCACCTCTGGCCTACACCCCAGTTCTTATATACATAAATAAAAATAAATATTTTATTTTATTTTATACAATTTTACATCATTTTTCATTTTTGCACAATGTATGCATTTTCATCTTGGTTATAGTCCCCATATAATTCCCACCCCACCTTGTTTTGATCCTACTCCCTCCTCCCCGCTACCCCGTAGTGTGTATTTTTTAAAAGCCTCTTAGTTTCATTGTTTTAGATGTATATATATATATATGGTATGTGTATACATACACATGTGTGTATATATAGTCTCACAAACTTGATACACAGGCAGTGATAAAATATTTAATCATTGGAGGATAAAAACAATATATAGAGCAAAATTGAAAGAATTACAAGGAGAAAGTGACAGATCTACTATCAAATTTCAACACTTCTCAGTAACTAGTAAAGAGATAATTTAACCACATATTTGAATTATATTTAATGAGAATATAAAAACCTTATACTCAACAATTGGAGGATACGCATTCATTACAAATACATATAGAATATCTATTAAAAGTTGATATAGGGCCTCCCTGGTGGCGCAGCGGTTGAGCGCTGGGTTGCGAAGCTGCCCGTGGCCTCTGTGGTGCCGGTTCGATCCCCGGCTGCTCCCCGGCCACTGGCAGAGGGTCCCACATGGCGCGCAGACCTCTCCTGCCGCCCGCTGCTCCCCTCAGCAGTGTACTTCGGTCCTTCTGCCTGCTCTGCTCCCTGCTCTGGCTCTGGTGAATTCTCTCACCCTCCCGCGCTTCTGACTGTACCCAGTGCTTGTATAAACAAACAAATAAACAAGAAATAAATAAATAAATAAAATACATGCCTCTTAAAAAAAAAAGTTCATATATATATATATATATATACATATGTGTGTGTGTGTATATATGTATACATACTGGATGATTTATATAACATTCATGAAGTGGCAAAAGTATAGAACATGAGAACATATTACTAGTTGCAGGGTGGTAGAAAGTGAGGAGAGAGCAGTCATGTCTATGAAAGTGTGACCTGAAGGATCCTGGCATTGATGTTCTGTGTCTTGACTAAATCAAATCCTGATTGTGATATTGTAATATCCAGCCATGCACTGAATAACCATGTTTTGGTCAAGGGCTGACCATAGGTGATAGCTCTAGGGACCACAATGGCCCCTACATAGAGTCTAGGTGTATAGTAGGCACACCATCTAAATTTGTGTAAATATATACTAAGACACTCAGACAAGGGCAAAGTCACCTCATGACACATTTCTCAAAATGTGCCCCTGTCTGGTAAGCAATGCATGACTATAGTCCAGCCCAAAGGTTTTCAATAAAATTAGTGTGAATCAGAACCCTCTGGGGAGCTTTTAAACATACATACCACATACACCCCTCTATAGAGGTGGGAGGGTGGGAGCACTTGATATTTTCAAAAACTCATCAAATGATTTTCTGTTCACACACACACATTCCCTGGTGGCCCCAGGGTTGGAGCCTTGGAATCATTAACTAAGGAAAGGTAAGCAGGAGAAATCTGCTTTAGGAGACTGGAAAAAAAGAAAGGCTAGATATAGGGTGGAGGATCTAGATAGAGGAAACCTGATGAACAGCTATTCCAGTAGTGTAAACAGGGATGACGCAGATATGTTCTATGGCCTAGTTGTGGGGATGGAGGTGTGTGGGTTAGGTTTACATCATAAGCTTACTTTTCAATCAAGCTTTTACTCAATATGGATAATCCTGAACTCCACAGTTGGATAAAGGATACAATTCTAGGTCTCCAGCAAAATAATTGCATGTTCTTGTCTTGCTAACAGGTATCCCCATCACAGGAGAACATAACCACCCCTTTCCCGATGGCCCATGAACTTGCTCTGAGTCACAGTTCCACAAGCGCCTACAAGGCCCTTATCAATGGTCTTGTCTGCCTCATCTCCCAAATTCCCCATTTTTTTCTGAAAAGTACTTGAAACTCAGATTTTAAGCCACTCATTTAGACGAGGCTGCCAGGCAGGATACCTCTCCCCAAGACCTGGTCCCACGCCCTCCCTGCCTGGAGTCCGGAAGACATATCTGGACAGGGCAAAGCAGGACACTCTGCTGTGACCTCCTGACCACAACCTCTTACCAGGGAGTGGTCACCTGTCATAAGTAATATTCAAAACTAGGGAAAAAGGTGTGGTCCACACTTCTTTAAGCTCAAGGGTTTGGTGGCTCTTGGCGAGTTCCCAGAGAAGGGTCCAGAAGAGGGCAATGGAAGGGGGGTGGCCCACTAGGTGGCAATTCCTCCTCTGCTTCATTGTCAGTCTTCTGTTTCAAGGTAAGAGAGGTAAGAACTGGGAAAAATGGGAATGCTGTCCTGGGCAAATCCAGAAACCCTCTCCTTCTCTAGAACTAGAGAGCCAGATGAAATAGTTCCTTTCTCGTTAGTATCTATTTTGGCTTCTTTTGGGGACAGATGACAAACCCATTTCATATAACCCCGCTCTCATTTGCCTGCATAGACATCTTCAGAATTTTCTGTCCTTACATTTTACTAACTGTCCAATTGCAAATATTTTTAATGTCCAACTTTTTCTTTTCTACCAAGATATAGTAACAATGAATAGAGTTACTTGGATCCCACTGAAAACAGCATAACTCTTCTCCCACCTCTCTTGGGAAGATCTTGTAGAGGAGTTGACATGGAGAGAAATGGACAATGTTTGCTCCCCCAGGACATGTTTCTCCCTAGTTCAGAGATATACCTCATGGGTTAATGGTTATCGGCCATGGGAAGGACTAGTTGGGCTATATACTGGAATAGCCACATTTGGGAGTGGAGAGGGAGTGAGGTCAAGAAGAGCATTTACATTACATGCATAGCTCCACCAAGCACCCAATGGATGATTTATGGGGTCTTCAAAACAGTAATGATGAAAATGGCTCCCACAGAACACAGAAGAAACCAAAGAATTTGAGAAGAGCATAGCACATAGTAGGAAGTCAATAAAGTCACATCAAATACAATATTCCTTAGGTCCCCATATATTTTATATCACACTAATGCTTACTTCTCCCCCAAACTTTTCCTTTCAGGAAATGGGAAAGCATGAAAGTGGGAAGGAAAAAATGAAATAAAAAATAATTTAGGAAAATTTTGTTCAGTGACTATGAGGAAGAACCCAAATAGAACAATAGAGAAAAAAAAAATCTGGTCAGATAAGGGTCAAAACTTTAGGGTTGGCAGTATGGAAGGAACAGGATTGTCTGGGTGATTGTTTGCATACAAATTTGGGTAGGATTTATATGGGAGTAAAAGCACAGGAAGAAAGGACTGACCCCTGACTCCACTCACCACACCACATCCACCATTTGCCTACCAGCCCAACCCATCCTCCCTAGCCCTGGAGAAAGGGCTTAACCCTAGAATCTTGGCCCAGGAAAGAGGGGTCCACATTTTTTTTTCCTGCAGAAAGGCTCTCAGGGCCCAACCCTTGCACTTAGGAAACACAAAAGCCCTATTCCCATCTCACAGAGTCTCTACTCTCTACAGGAAGGGCAAACTCCTTCACCATCAATTGCTCAGGTTTTGACCTGCATGGAGTGGACCCTGATGTCTTTCAAACTATCTTTGACCAGAAGGACTTCCGTCCAGTCATCAACTACAGCATTCCTACTCATGTCAACATCTCCTTCACCCTGTATGCCATCCTGGATGTGGTGAGTTCTGACTCCTGCATTCTTTCCATAAGTTTCTAATAAGGAACAAGGACTCTGCCTTGTCAACTCAACATTGTACTGGTCCAGTGTAAGCAGTGAGTGGATTTTATTCAAGTTAGATGTTCATCCTATGAGATAAAGAAATGTTAAGGGGGATGTTGGAATGACATTTCTACAGAGAATATTTGTCCTTGACCTGCCCTTATAGGAATGTTCTACAAAATATATATATATTCCCAATGGCCTGCCCTGCTGTTTTGCCCCCTACATTTTCCAGGCAACCTGCATTTTCCTAACCTACCTTCCTTTTGGGATTTGTGATTGAAAAATCAAACTGTCATATTGGACCACTTAGGAAGCAAAGGCAGGAGATAGATTAATACCTGATTTCATGACATTAATGATCTTGGATGGCTTTGTGCTTTGGGGTTTTTATTTCATTTCTGTTTTTTGGCAGGATGCACAGCTTCAGCTACTGACATCATTTCTATGGCTAAAGATGGTATGTGAGTTCAACGTGCTTCTTCTTTCTTTCTCCTTCCCATTTTTTCTTGATTTTGGGGGGGAAAATCACATTTCTTGAAATTGACAGTACCCAAGGAAATAGACAGATCCATCCAGAATGGGACCCATGCTGGTGACAAATAGTTTTCTGGGTTGCTAATCAAATTCAAAAGACATAGATGGAAAGTACATAGGAGATCAGTACAGTCAGAAACCCTTACGTAAGTTTCAGGACATAACTGTATCCAGCATCCAGCTTAAGATTTCCCTTGAGTGGAAAGTAAAAAGTCAAGAAGACTTTGTTAGCTAGGAAAGGCAAACATTATCACTAGTATGAGAAGAGGAATCAGAGTTTGAAAGATAATGAGGCAAAAAAAGCAACATACATAGCAATGTACATAGTTTGATTCTACATCTGTAACAAAAAATGAATGCTGGAAAAAGTCTTAACATTTTTCTGGAATGATATACAAGAAACTGCGGATATGGACTGAGTTGGAGTGAATGGAGGAGGGAGAAGATTGCTTTTTGTATTATACAGTTCTGGAAGGGCTGAAGTTTTATAATATGCAGATAGCACATACATTTAAGAGAATCCACATACATCTGTATATCTTTATAATCGAATGGAAGGTTGGCAGCTGCTGACATACTTTCCAGATTTCAGCAATAACCACCCCTCTGTGCCCTGCGCCCTAGACTTGGAAAAACCCGTTTATCAGCTGGGACCCAGAAGAGTGTGGTGATATCACTAAGATCACTGTGACAACTGAGAATCTGTGGCTCCCAGATATCTTCATCGTGGAATCGTGGGTATCAGGGCTGCGGACAGCGGGAGGGAAGACCCTTCTCCAAGAAGCAGGCAGTAATGCGGGCACGCCCTTTTGGTGAGCCCATGAGAAACATATTTCTAAGAATAGCACAGTCATGGCTCATCCTTCTCCCCTAGAAAATGGGAAAAGGTGGCAGAGTGGCTATGATGAGCAACACTGGGAAGCCGTCCCTTAAGAGAAAAACTTAAATTGAAGACCAGAGCATTTACTTCCTTCCCCATCTATCACTTAGCACGGATGTGGATCAGATCCCAGAAGGCCTCTCGGCATATGTGAATCACAACGGTCATATTGTATATCACAAACCAGTGCGGGTGACCACCATCTGTAGCCTAGACATCTTCTACTTCCCCTTTGATGAACAGAACTGCACATTCACCTTTAGCTCATTCCTCTACACAGGTGAGCTGCCCTGGGTGTTGTGGAATGGGGTAAATTAGATCAATCAGTGGGGCAGCAAGAAAGTACATATAACCACTCATTTTTTTTTTTTTACACATACAAGGGACAGTGGAAAATTTGCTAATCAGGAGTTTGTGGGTGGTGGGGTGGGAAGCAGTTAAACTTAAGAAGGAACAAACTTCTTTAAAAAGTTCAGAATCCAGGGGCCTCCCTGGTGGCGCAAGAGGTTAAGCGTCAGCACTATGAAGCAATCTGCAGCTACTGCAGCACGAGTTTGATCCCCAGCCAGGGAGCAACCCACATGGCCACATAGATCTCTCCTGTCTTGCCCGCTGCTCCCCTCAGGAGTGTATTTCAGTAGATCTGCTCCCCACTGTTCTGCTCCCCACTGTGTCTCTGGTGAATCCTCTCACCCCCCACACCTCTGGCCTGTACCCCAGTTCTTGAATGCATAAATTAATAAATCTTTTTTTAAAAAAAAAGTTCAAAATCCAAAGGAGGCAGTTGAGCAGCAAGGAAGTCAGATTATAGGACAATCTGGAAAAAGCAGCTAAAGCAGTGTTCTCCTTCATCACTTTGCACAGTGCAGGTGAATGAATGACTGTCTCCCCTGCAGTGGAAAACTTGCTGCTGGGCATGGACAAGGAAGTATGGGAGATAACAGACACCTCGCGCAAAATTGTCAACACACAAGGAGAGTGGGAGCTCCTGGGCATCAACAAGGCCACCCCGAAGATGTCTGTGGGCTCCAGTCTCTTTGACCAGATCATGTTCTATGTGAGTCCAGAGATTCAGCATGGTGTCCATCCTCATCTCCCTCCCCGGATGCACCAAGTCTCGGAGCTTCTTACTTTTGCCCCCAAACCAGAAAGTTCCTGGGCACCCTCCCAGACTTCCTCTCCCCTGAGCCCCCCAAGGTACCCCCTTCCTGAATCTGCCACGTACATCCTGCCTAGATTTTCTTTGGGGGGTATGGAGGAGTTTTATTAGCTACGCAAATGCTGCCCCTCATCCAGCCCAGAAAGGGTCCTCTTGGGATGAGGACACCAGAAAAGGAAGAGGCTGGAGTCATTCCTCAGTCACCCTTCAGTCCCTGCATCACGTGGTTCTCTGTTCTCTCCTCCCTACCAGGTGGCCATCAGGCGCAGGCCCAGCCTCTATGTCCTAAACCTCCTGGTGCCCAGCAGCTTTCTGATTGCCATCGATGCCCTCAGCTTCTACCTCCCGGCAGAAAATGAGAATCGTGCCCCATTCAAGATAACCCTTCTGCTGGGCTACAACGTCTTCCTGCTCATGATGAATAAACTCCTCCCTGCCAGTGGCTCCCCACTAATCAGTATGCCCCCCTTCTCTACTGTTGGAAAATGAAAAAACAAGGAAAAGGAGGTAGGATAGGTAGACGAACTGGCAAGTTCAGTAAGGCAGCTGCAGAAGAAGGGAGAGGGCTCTTAGAAAGGGCTCTCTCTGGAACTATCTCTCAGGCATGTTCCTTAACCTCACCCCAGGTGTCTACTTTGCCCTATGTCTGTCCCTGATGGTTGTCAGCCTGCTGGAGACCATCTTCATCACCTACCTGCTGCACCTGGCCACCACCCAGCCCCCACCCATGCCTCGCTGGCTCCACTCTCTGCTCCTCTACTGCGCCAGCCCACTGAAGTGCTGCCCCACTTGGCACTGGAAGGCGAATATGGATATGGGCCTCATTTCTACTCACTTACCAGGTAAGGGAAGTGAGCTCTGTTCACACTCTCTGGAGTGGACCTAACTCCCACAATTCCCACTTGTCTAATTCTATGGTCTTCCCACTTTGTGGCTGAGTCTCTGTCCTCCCCACAGGCCTGAAGGAGCCAGGGGAGCCAGGGAAGGAGTTGG
Organism: Talpa occidentalis; assembly: GCF_014898055.3. NCBI lineage: Eukaryota > Metazoa > Chordata > Mammalia > Eulipotyphla > Talpidae > Talpa > Talpa occidentalis. Next base: position 30,877,027 of record NW_023604295.1, read on the forward strand.
GACCCAGAGAGGCAAAACTGAATGTGGGTTCAGGATTTACAAGGGCCCAGCTAACTGACCTGTGGGTGCAATTCGGCCATATGATGGACACTTTCCTCTTCCGCCTCTACCTGCTCTTCTTGTCCTCTTCCATCATCACCATCATCGTCCTCTGGAGCACCTAGGAGTGGGATGTGGGATTCAGATAGTTCAGCCGCACCTTGGCATTCAGGTTTTCCATCCCAGACTTGGACCTCTGCTCCAACCTGTGCACACAGCCCCAAATATGCCCATGACCCCTACTCCAGCCCCCCGTGCTTAAACAGAATGACTGCCAACTCTCTGTCACTAGACTGTATTTCCAAACTATAATGAATTCAGAATGTACATGTTCATGTTAGAAATACAATTTTTACTGAAAAAGGAAGGTTTGATAATAAATGACTGCAAATATTTATCCAAAAAGTAACTCATATTACTGTTGTAGAGGAAAGGCATTAAACCTCTTCTTTAAAAAGTTAACAGTGTTTATTTACAAATAAATAATAAACATATTAACAATAAACATTTGTTTATTCTTTGAAAAAATGTACTATGTGTTCAGAACCAATCTGAGTGCTGAGGATAAAGCAGTGAGCTGAAATAACCAAAATCTCTACATTCACAAGTTCACATGGGGTGTGGATGTAGAGGATAGAGACGGACAATAAAGATAAATGAAACAGTACCTGCTAATCACAAAGGAGAAAAAGCAAATCAGAGAGGAGAGATAGGGTAAGGGAGCAGGTGACTACACAGTTAGGAGGGTGACCAGGGAAGACCTGGTGATTATTTCTGCCTGGCAGTCTCTCAAGCATTATTCTCCAATAATGCAAGATGGAAATGGTTGTAGTCCAGTCTTTCAACTTAGGTTCAAAGGTTATCTAACTTGTCTACAGTCACAAGCCCTAGTTCTTAGTTCTTAGTATTCTTAGTTCTCTTTTCAGAGCACAGACGATAGTATAAACAAACATCCCTGGGTAAACCATATTGGGCACTTGAGGATGAATCAAACACAAGCTGTGTCATCAAAGAGCTTGTGACCCCGCTGGAGAAATAAAATATGTATGTTAAATAACTTCAATTAAATGTAGAACATGCTTTTAAAGGCTTATTGAGTTTCATTAAAGAGAACCTGCTATAAATTTCAGGGGAGAAAGGATGCTTCTAGCCAGAGTAATAGTTCTCAACCTTGGCTACACATTCAAATCACGTGAGGAGTTTTCAAATAGTCCTAATGCCCAGGCCAATTGAATCAGAACCTTTGGCATGGGTTCTGGCTTTGGTATGTTTGAAAGTTGAACTTTGAGTAAGAAGACAGTGGTTGTCATGGACTCTGAAGATGGCTTAGATAGCAACAGATGGGGGGTCATGAGGCTTGCTGGGACTGACAAGTCACAATACACTTTTGGGGTTACATTTGGACAAAATCACCGCATATTGGGTCTCATGGGGCCCCAGTTTCATGCAGCAGTATGTAATGGTAGGATCCAAACAGAATCACCACGCACTCATTCTCACGGTACTCAGGGGGTGAAGTGTTCAGAACAAACTCATAAAGTCATCTGCAAGAAATAACTTCACAACTGAATGCAAAAGATCACAGATATTTTGGAAAATAGTTTGGTAGCTTCTCAAAGTGCTGAATGTAGGGTGACCATCTATCCTAGCAATTCATTCCTAATACTAATACAAGAGAAATGAAAACATATATCCACATAAAATACTTGGACTCAAATGTTCATTGCAGCAGCATTCAGAAATAGCTAAAAGGTGGGGCCTCCCCTGGTGGCGCAGGCTGTGAGCGCAGTGCTGTGAAGCTGTCTACGGCCTCTGCAGTGCAGGTTCGATCCCGGCCTGCCGGCAAGGGTCCTACATGGCGCAGCAGACCTCTCCTGACTCACCCGCTGCTCCCCTCGGCAGTGTACTTCAGTCAATCTGCCTGTTCTTTTCCCCACTCTGTCTCTGGTGAATCCCCTCACCCCCCCACACCTCTGGCCTGTACCCCAGTTCTTGTATGCATAACTAAAATAAATCTTAAAAAAAAAGACCACTTATTATATAATCCCACTTATGTGAAATGTCTAGAATATGCTAATCTATAGCGACAGAAAGTGGTTGCTTAGCACTTGGTGGAGAAAGGGACTGATGAATTAGGAATGACTGCTAGTGGATTCAGGATTTTTTAGGGGATGATAAAAATGTCCTAAAATTAGGCTGGTAGTGATTGCATAACTGTAAATATACAAAAGTCCATTGAATTGTGTGGTGGATTTTATGATATGCAAATTATATCGCAATAAAGTTACTAAATGATCAGAAAAAATAAATAACCACACAAAACTCTCTGTCCACCTCTTCCCTTCTGCTTATTCTCACATTCTGCATCTCTCCAACTCTCTGATTTCTGGCTCCATGTATTTAACTTTTATCAGTGTCTCACCTTGGCCCTCTTCTAGCACTGGATGACTCACCAGGGCCTCACTGTCCTCAGCTCCCACTCATTCGTCACTCTACAAATTCCCTGATTCTGATATCACCCAAAGCTTCAGGTCAGACCTAATTTCCACCACCTCTAACCATATGAAACCCTCACCAGTCAGACCAGCTCTGAGATCCTTGATAAGAAATAAGAATTCAGGGCCTCCCCAGTGGCGCAGCGGTTGAACACTGGGCTGCGAAGCTGCCCACGCAGCCTCTGCAGCGCTGGTTCGATCCCCGGCCACTGCAAGGATCCCACATGGCCCGCAGAACTCTCCTGCCGCATCCGCTGCTCCCCTCAGCAGTGTATCCTCGGTCTGCCTGTTCTGTTCCCCGCTCTGGCTCTGGTGAATTCTCTCGCCCTCCCGCGCTTCTGACTGTGCCCAGTGCTTGTATAAATAAATAAATAAATGTTTAAAAAAAAAAAAAAAAAAAAAGAAGAAGAAACAAGAATTCAGACATTATACCTAAGATGAGTATTTCCTAGACTCTGGCACATTTTCCCATGGGGGTAGAGGAGGTTGAGGGGAGCATAATAAACAGCAGCAGCTGTGTTTCACTTGCTGCCACTGAAGATGGAAATTCAGGGTTCAGGTAGCTGATAACCCCTACTAGTCAGTATGCCACCATGCTTAAATGAGAGCTTCTGCCTCTGAATGAAGCATTCACTGATTCATCTTCCAATTTTTCCTAAGTACTGGACATGTTTTCTCAGTGTTGGGAATATGGCAATGAATACGACAGGAGACTGATGTTCTAAAGTAACAAACTAGACAAGATGATACTGATAATTGTCCTGAAGAAGAGAAACAGGCTAATAGGACAGAGAATAACACAGAGATTAACAGGATGTGCCAGGAAAGGATCTTTGAGAAACAGACATTCGTTCCAGGAGAGGAATGATGAGGTAATGATGAGCTGTGCACTGGATTATCATACTCTTGTGTTCATAAGGGGAGGTTAGGATGAAACAAGATAGACAAACACTACAATTATAGAGGTAGATCTGGGTGGCTAGGATGAGTATGGTGAGAAACTATTTACTTTGTTCCTATTGTGTAGTGTATAAGGATTGTAAGGGTAAGCATTTATAATTCACTCAAAAAGTTTAAAACAGTATCTTTCAAGTGGTTTTGGTCACAGAATCTATTTTACTCACCCTTGCATACTGCCTCACTTAAAAAAAAAACTAGTGTGGGCCTCCCCGGTGGTGCAGCGGTTGAGCACTGGGCTGCGAAGCTGCCCGCAGCCTCTGCAGTGCCGGTTCGATCCCCAGCCACCGGAGAGGGTCCCACATGGCGCGCAGACCTCTCCTGCAGTGCCTGCTGCTCCCCTCAGCAGTGTACTTCGGTCCTTCTGCCTGTTCTGCTCCCCACTCTGGCTCTGGTGAATTCTCTCACCCTCTCACACTTCTGACTGTACCCAGTGCTTGTATAAATAATAAATAAATAAATCTTTAAAAAATAATAAAATAAATAAATCTTTGAAAAAAGAAAAAAGAACTAGTGATGACACAGATTTGAAAAGGAACAAAATTAGAAGTTGCAGCAAACTTTCTGCTAGAATTGCGTGAAGATTTGCTTACTACATACTACACAAGAATATGTGTTCACACGTCTTTTGAATTTTAAAACAATGCTCTATACTCTCTAAAATATTTTTATTACACTTGTCTTGACATCATGTTGCAAGCTATTTAACTAGCTTATACTCTTTGAAAGTACATCACCAATGTGGTGTCTACATAAATGTGGTGTCTACATCAATGTGGTGTCTAAAATCTACATAAGCAGACTTTAGGGGAATGTGTGTGCATCCGCTTTAACAATAAATAGAGATACCTGAACCACAAAAGAAAACTACTTTTGATGCAAATGTGCATCACAACACCATGAAGGGGGAATCAATCAATGCATGTGACACAAAATAGATGATTATGAAACAAAGATAGGACGTATTATTTGAGAGGTATGAGTCCCAACTCAGCCACTTCAGATTAATGCAGCTGATGCACTGATAACAAAAATTCCTGGGAACTGAGAGAGTTCCAATAGCCCCCCTGTCTGCTGGCAGGCAGGAGCTTTGTGACTTTCCCAGAAGCCTCAGGATCTTAGCTGGATTCCATATTTGAATGTGTGAATTTAAGTTTACAAATGCCTCCTTTTAGCAGTTTTAATTAACAGGTCCTTAATGATAAGGAAAGCTGCAAGGAAGTCCTGAAGAAAGGGCTGGGACTTGTGAGCCCTGCAGGAGGCCCTCTCCGCCTTCTAGATCCCCAACTGTAAAACATTATTCCATCTATAACTTGTCTACTTCTGCAAAAATGTCCAAGGCAAATCTACACAGCTAAGGGACTCTAACCTATGGATCTGGATGATCTTCCTGTAGCAATAGCCTGAAAAAAAAATCTTAATAGTTTTTGTCTCTGACAATACTCACTAGTTACCTGTAATTTAAAAAGAACTGCAAAATAGGGCCTCCCTAAGTGGTGCCGAGATTAAAGTCTCAGTGCTATCAAGCTATCGCCAGCCACTGCAGCATGAATTTGATCCCCGGCCAAGGAGATGAACCACATGGCGCAGCAGACCTCTCCTGTCTCGCCCGCTGCTCCCCTCAGCAGTGTATTTCAGTCAGGCTGCCTGTTCTGTTCCCCACTCTGTCTTTGGTGAGTCCTCTCACCCCCCGCACCTCTGGCCTACACCCCAGTTCTTATATGCATAAATAAATAAAAATAAATCTTAAAAAAAAAAGAACTTCAAAATAGCTCAAAAATAATTAACAGGCCTAGACTCAGACAGCTGGAAACAGTTACTACAAGCAACGTATAGTTTTTTTTTTTTTTTTTTTTTTTTTTTAATAAATTTTATTGTTATATTCCCCATACAATTGCAGCCCCCCCATTCTGACCCCAATCCCTCCCCTCCCACCCCCGCCCCCTAAAAGTGTCTCTGGTTCATAGTTTTTTGTTGATTTTGATTTTCACTTTCTTATAGTTACTCATTTTCCTGGTCCCTTATTTAAGTTTTCTAGATTCCTGCTATGAGTGAGACCATCCGGTATTTTTCTTTTTCTTTTTGGCTTATTTCGCTGAGCATGATCCCTTCCAGCGCCATCCATGTTGCTGCAAATTGCATGTGTTTATCTTTTTTGAATGCTGAGTAATATTCCATGGTATATATGTACCACATCTTCTTGATCCAGTCATCTATTTTTGGGCATTTGGGTTGTTTCCAAAGCTTAGCAATTGTAAACAGTGCTGCTATAAACATAGGGGTGCAGGTGTTCTTTGGAATTGATGTTTCTGTGTCCTTTGGGTAAATACCTAGGAGTGGAATTGCTGGATCATATGGAAGCTCTATGTTTAGTAGGTCCAGAAATCTCCATACAGTTTTCCACAGTGGTTGGACCAGTTTGCACTCCCACCAACAGTGCAGAAGAGTTCCTTTTTCTCCACACCCTCACCAACATTTGTTGTTGCTAGTTTTTTTAATATGTGCCATTCTCACTGGTGTGAGATGGTATCTCATGGTAGTTTTGATTTGCATTTCCCTGATGACAAGTGATGTTGAACATTTTTTCATATGCCTGTTGGCCATTTGCATTTCCTCTTCAGAGAAGTTTCTTTTAAGCTCTTCTGCCCATTTTTTGACTGGATTATTTTCTTTGTTGTTGTTGAGTCTCATCAGCTCTTTGCAGATTTTTGTGATCAGTCCTTTATCATTAGTGTTGGGTGCAAAAATGTTCTCCCAGTTGGTGGGGTTTCTCTTTGTTTTTGTTATTGTCTCTTTTGCTGTGCAAAAGCTCTTTAATTTGATGTAGTCCCAGCTGTTTATCTTTGCCTTCACTATCACTGCTTTGGGTGATGTGTCTGTAAAGATGTCTTTGATGTGCAAATCACGTAGTGTTTCGCCTATATTTCCTTCTATATATTTTATGGTTTCAGGTCTTATGTCTAGTTCTTTAATCCATTTTGAGTTGATTTTTGTGTATGGTGTGAGGTGGTGGTCAAGCTTCATTCTTTTGCATGTAGCAACCCAGTTTTCCCAGCACCATTTATTGAACAAACTTTCTTTGCTCCAATGCATATTCTTTGCTCCTTTGTCAAAGATTAGTTGACCATAAATCTGTGGGTTTATTTCTGGATTTTCTATTCGATTCCATTGGTCTGTATGTCTGTTCTTGTTCCAATACCATGCAGTTTTGATGATTATGGCTTTGTAGTATAGTTTGAAGTCTGGGAGTCTGATGCCTCCATTCCCTTCTTTTTTTTTCAGGAGAGCTTTGGCTATTCGGGGTTTTTGGTGATTCCATATGAATTTCATCAATAATTGTTCTATTTCTTTGAAGAATGACATTGAAATTTTGATTGGAATAGCATTGAATCTGTATATTGCTTTTGGTAGGATGGCCATTTTAATAATGTTTATTCTTCCAGTCCATGAGCAGGGGATGTCTCTCCATTTCTTTGTGTCTTCTTCTATTTCTTTTAACAGTGTTTTATAGTTTTCTTTGTATAGGTCCTTTACCTCTTTTGTTAGATTTATTCCCAAATATTTGATTTTTTTTGTTTCAATAACAAAAGGGATGGTCTTTTTGATTTCTTCTTCTTCAGATTTATTGTTTGTGTATAGGAAGGCTACTGACTTTTGCGTGTTGATTTTGTATCCTGCCACTTTACTGAACTGATTGATGAGTTGAATTAGCTTTTCTGTGGAGTTTTTGGGGTTCTCTATGTATAATATCATATCGTCTGCAAATAGTGATAGTTTGACTTCTTCTTTTCCTATTTGGATTCCTTGGATGTCTTTCTCTTGTCTTATTGCCCTGGCTAGGACTTCCAGTATTATATTGAAAAGCAATGGTGAGAGTGGACATCCTTGTCTTGTTCCAGATCTTAATGGAATTGCTTTCAGCTTTTCACCATTGAGAATGATACTGGCTGTTGGCTTGTCATAGATGGCCTTTATGATGTTGAGGTATGTTCCTTGTATCCCAAGAATTTCAAGGGCTTTTATCATGAATGGGTGTTGCACTTTGTCGAAAGCTTTCTCAGCATCTATTGATATTATCATATGGTTTTTATATTTCTTTTTGTTGATGTGTTGGATAACGTTGATTGATTTTCGGATGTTAAACCATCCTTGTGCCCCTGGAATGAATCCAACTTGGTCGTGGTGAATTATCTTATGGATACATTGTTGGATTCTGATAGCTAAAATTTTATTGAGGATTTTTGCATCAGTGTTCATTAGGGAGATTGGCCTGTAGTTTTCCTTTTTTGTGTTGTCCTTGTTCGGTTTTGGTATTAGTGTAATGTTGGCTTCATAAAACGTGTTTGGTATTGTCCCTTCCTTCTCAATTTTTTGGAAGAGTTTGTGAAGGATAGGCACTAATTCGTCTCTGAATGTTTGGTAGAATTCATTTGTAAATCCATCAGGTCCTGGGCTTTTGTTTTTGGGGAGGTTTTTTATTACCATTTCAATTTTGCTAATTGTAATTGGTCTGTTTAGGTGTTCTATTTCTTCTTTATCTAGCTTTGGGTGATTGTAGAGTTGTAGGAATTTGTCCATCTCCTCTAGATTGTTAAACTTGTTTCCATATAACTGTTCATAGTAGTTACTGATTATTCTTTTGATTTCTGCTGTGTCCGTTGTGATTTCTCCTCTTTCATTGATGATCCTGTTTATTTGTGCTTTCTCCCTTTTTTCCTTTGTGAGCCTGGCTAGGGGTTTGTCTATTTTATTGATTTTTTCAAAAAACCAGCTCTTGGTTTCATTGATCTTTTGGATTGTTTTTTTAGTTTCAATTTCATTTATTTCTGCTTTGGTTTTTATTATTTCTTTTCTTCTACTGGTTTTGGGGTTTTTTTGTTGTTCTTTTTCTAGATCTTTGAGCTTCGAGATGAGGTTGTTTCTTTGCGTTCTTTCTTGTTTCTTGATGTGAGCTTCTATTGCTATATATTTTCCTCTTATTACTGCTTTTGCTGCATCCCATACATTTAGGATATTAGTGTCCTCCTTGTCGTTCAATTCAAAAAATTTTTTAATTTCTTCTTTGATCTCCTCATTAGTCCAATGGTCTTCCAGTAGTGTGGTTTTTAATCTCCATGAGGTAGGAAAGTTCCTTGCCTTCTTTTTATGGTTTATTTCTAGTTTGATGCCTTCATGGTCAGAAAAGATGGTTGATATGATTTCAATCTTGGTGTATCTGTTGATGTTTGTCTTGTGCCCCAGTATGTGATCGATCCTGGAGAATGATCCGTGTGCGCTTGAGAAAAATGTGTACTCCGTTTTTTGGGGGTTTAGTGTTCTATAGATGTCTGTTAAGCCTAATTGCTCTAGGTCCTTATTTAGAGCTTTGGTTTCTTTACTTATTTTTTGTCTTGTTGATCTATCCATTGTTGATAGTGGTGTGTTGAAGTCTCCCACTACGTATGTGTTTTCTCTGATGTCTGTTTTCAGAGAGGACAACAGTTGTCTGATATATTTTGGTGCTCCTTCGTTTGGTGAGTATATGTTAATGAGTGTTATTTCTTCTTGAAGTATTGTCCCCTTGATCATAATGTAGTGACCATTGGGGTCTCTTTTTATCTTTTTGAGTTTGAAATCTGTTTTATCTGATATAAGTATAGCTGTTCCTGCTTTCTTTTTTGGTCCATTTGCTTGTAGGATTGTTTTCCATCCTTTAACTTTGAGCCTATTTTTATCTTTTGTAGCTAAATGTGTTTCCTGGAGACAGCAAAAGGTTGGGTTTTGTTTCTTAATCCAGGCTGCCACTCTGTGTCTTTTTATTGAAGAGTTTAGTCCATTTACATTTAGAGTTAATATTGATATGTTAACATCTGTATTTGCCATTGTGTTTGTCTTTCCTTTGATTTTATTTATTTATTCTTTTAATAACTTTTTTTTTTTTTTTTGGCCTTCTTTCATTGTTATTCGTCCCTCTGAGGTTCTGGCTTTAGGACTCCTTGTAGTATTTTTTGGAGTGGGGGTTTAGTTGCAATGAAATTCCGGAGTTTCTGTTTGTCTGGGAAGGTCCATATTCTTTCTTCAAAGAGGAAGGAGAGCTTTGCGGGATAGAGTATTCTTGGTTGGCATCTGTTTTCTTGGAGTCTGTTGACTATGTCCCTCCACTCTCTCCTTGCCCGTAGTGTTTCTTCGGAGAAGTCTGATGTCAGCCTGATTGGTTTTCCTTTGAATGTTATCTGTTTCTTCCCTCTTGCCAGCTTCATTATTTTTTCCTTGTCCTGGATTCTTGGGAGCTTTACTATTATGTGTCTTGCTGTATTTTTCCTTTCGTCGTGGAAGTTTGGTGTTCTTCTTGCTTCTTGTATATCAATTTTCAGCTCCTTCTTCACATTTGGGAAGTTCTCTTCAATTATCTCTTTGAATATTTTCTCTGTTCCTACATCTCTCTCCTCTCCTTCTGGTATTCCTATAACTCTTATATTTCCTTTCCTCATGGAGTCAGATAGTTCCCGAAGTCTTTCTTCGTTCTTTTTCCTTCGTACTTCTCTTTCCTTTTCTGTTTTGGTTCTTTTTATTTCTGTGTCTTCAAGATTACTTATTCGTTCTTCCATTTCATCTATTCTGCTTTCATTGCTTTTCCCAGAATTCTTTAGTTCTTCCATTAATTCTTTGATCTCCTGCATTTCTTTTACTTCCCTCTTTAGGGACTCAATTTCTTTCTTCTGACCATTGTTTTCCCTCTCTAGGGACTCAATTGCATTCTTCTGATCGTTGATTATTTTTCCCTTATCATTGTTTTCCTTTATGACTTCTGTCAGTTTTTTAATCACGGCAATTTTAAATTCTCTTTCTGGAAGGCTCAGAAATTCTTCCAAGTTATTGTCTTTGCAATCTGGGGGCTGGCTTTCTTTTTGTGGTGTGCTTTTTCTCTGGAGAGTTGCTAGGTTGTGTGTGGTTCTTCTCCTCCCTACTGTCTGTTTTCTAATTTGCCGTATGCGTTGGGACACTGTGTTGTTGGGACTGGCCGGCATCTTGGGTGGGCTTCTCTGTTCCCCTCTGGTTCTTCCAGGAGTCATCTGTCAGTTTCAAGCAGCCGGGCGGCCGGGGCTGTGTGCTGGTGCTGGCCTCCTCCTGGGCGGGGCTCTCTTTAATGGCGCCTGGAGCTCACCTCTGCGGCGGATCCTGCAGGGTTCGCCTCAGCTCCCGTTCACGGGGTGTGGTGGCTGCAATAGTTCCTTTCCACTCACAGTCCCGCTTGCTGTGTCCGTTTTTCTTGTTGGCCGTTTTGGTTTGTTGTTTCCTCCTCTCTGCCGGTCAGAGAGTGCTGCAACGTATAGTTTCTTATGGAAGTATGATTTCTTTCTATCATCCCCTTCCTTTTGGTTAAAAAAAAAAATCTCAAAGGAAGATTATTTGATCATAGGGCAAGGCTGATCTCATAACATTTGGCTTTACTATTTACACTGGTGCAAGAAAAATAGTAATTTTCCCATTTAGGTTCTCTGAAGTTTGCTTTACTGAAAGGTCTCCAAAATCTCAAATTGGATTTTTTTTTTTTAACATTTTAAAATGACAGGTTTATTAGGAAAAGAAGAAAGGAAGGCAGAGAGTCACTGCTGCTTTTGAAAGGAAAAGGTTTGTGAAAAGAAATGCCTGCATAGACCTAGGCAGGCCGTCTTGGGACCAGAGCTACTCAAATTGGACTTTTAAGAGCCTCTTGAGTCTAAGTAACCACAGCAAGAACTGACCATCATATTGCAACCCTGATATTCATAAATTTGGCTGGATTCCACTCTTCCTAAGATCCCCAAAATATCCTAAGATTCTAAACATGGCAGAAAGTGACCTTATCCACTAGAAACACTGCAAGTCAGATACCAGTTAGTTTTCCTGAAAGGGTTCATAAACACTGACTAAATAAAATAGTATTTCCTTAAAAGAGTTTGACCATCTCTTATTAAATAAGCATCATTCTCAAATATAACGTTCTAGCCAAGGCCTTAGTTGAAAACCAATGTTTCTGATTATGTCCCAGGAAAAAGGAGCCTAGGGCCATACTGATCTATGGCAATAACTTTATTTTAATGAAAATATAATACTTATACTGTCATAGATAAGAATATCCATTAGGAGTTTCCATGTTCTGGAGGGTTCAAGCAAAAAAATAAGATATCATTTACAAATGTTTCATTTCAGTTTACAAAAGCAGAGTCTAGGGATAAACACAGAGTTATAGTTCGTTAATTGTTATGAGTTATAGACAGCTTAAGAGGAAAGAAAAATAGTTTCTTTGACTACCCAGAAAATAAAGCATTACAAAAACTCTCAAGAATATTCCAGGGCCACCCTGATGGCGCAAGGGGTTCAGCACAGCACTGTGAAGCTATCCACAGCTTCTGCAGCATGAGTTCAATCCCAGGCCAGCCAGGGAGCTACCCACATGACGCAGTAGACCTCTCCTGTCTCGCCTGCTGCTCCCTTCAGCAGTGTATTTCAGTCAGTCTGCCTGTTCTTCTCCCCACTCTGTCTCTGGTTAATTCTCTCTCTCTCTCTCTCTCTCTCTCTCTCACACACACACACACACACACACACACGTACTTCTGGCCTGTACCCCAGATCTTGTATGCATAAGTAAATAAATCTTTTAAAAAGAATATTCCAAACAAAACTGTAATCATCTTTATCAGTTCATCCAGTCTTATGTCATTAATTCTTGTTCCACTGGATCTTGGTTACCAATCTTAAGAACTGACTGCTTTTCTACTAGAGTTCTAGAAATTCTAATTCAGTCTACTAGTGTGGTCTCTAAGTTTTTTTAAGCAGTACCATCAGAAGCCTATACCTCAAAGTATCTGGCTTGTTCTTTTCAACAGGAGTCTGAAACATTCTTTCACTGAAGATGAAATATTCTGGCCTGCAGTTGACTGTCAAGCTTTCAGGAATGTATCAAATAAAAATTTATCATATATGATGGAAGATTTAAATGGTTGTTAGCTTATTAGCTTACTTGATCAGAAAGATCTGCTAAGATTACAAGAATTCAGCAATGATAAGGAAATTTGGTTGTTTCTGTGGCAGGCCAAACAAGATAACAAAGTCAATAAAAAATGCCTTATACAAAAAAATTACAAACATAATGATTAACTCTCTTTTCAAAGATAGGCTACATTATGTCTAACTCATAAAAATGGAGGAACCTACCATCTGCTCCATCTTTCAATTCAACTCTGTTTCTTCTCCTTTTATAAATATTCCCCTCTCTACTTTCCTCTATTTTTTTCAGCCTTTCTAGCATCTTCCTTTTCCTTGCACTTTATAATTTATCTGTTATCTTAGCTGGAATTTTTGTTATTGTTTCTGTTTCTTTACTAGAGACCTTAATATCAAAATTGTATTATTTAAACAACTCATCCTTGTGGGCAACTGGTGTTAGCTGAATAGGAAAATATCTACATGGTATGACTTATCAGGGATAGTCCTAAATTTATCCTTCTAAACAACCAACTCACTCAACTACCTATAATTATACCTAGAATTTAATTATTATTTAATGCTTTTATTTAAAGCAATGAGGGTTGGGCCTCTTTGGTGGCGCAGGCGGTTGAACGCCACACTGTGAAGCTGTCCGCAGCCTCTGCAGCGCAGGTTTGATCCCGGCCAGCCGGCGAGAATCCCACATGGCACAGCTGATCTCTCCTGTCTCGCCTGCTGCTCCCCTCAACAGTATATTTCATCAGTCTGCCTGTACTGTTCCCCGCTCTGTCTCTGGTGAATCTTCTCACCCTCCCGCACATCTGGCCTGCGCCCCGGTTCTTGCATAAATAAATAAATCTTTTAAAAATAAATAAATAAAGCAATGAGGTTTTAGGAATTTGCCACTGAAATGGCATTAATCATTGCTTTCTATTTCCATCTTATCATGAAATCTGAGGAGACCAGGGAATAGCCCACCCTGACAACATGAATGTGGCAGAGCAAAGTGAGCATTAGTATGGAAGCAGAGGTTATAAGTCTGATTTCAGTTCCACCTCTGTCTGCCTCTGGGACCTTGGTGAAATTGTTTACCTTCTTAAAGCTTCATTTACTTCATCTGGAAATGGAGTTATAATTCCTATCACACTTGGTTGTTTTGAAAAGCCACTTGCCATACTATCTGGCATATAACAGGGGCTCAGTAAAGGTTAAATCATTCCTTCTGGGGGCCTCCCTGGTTGCACTAGGGGTTAAGTCTCAGCACTATGATGCTATCTATGGCAGGAGTTCAATCCCCGGCTGGCCAGGGAGCTAACCCACATGGCGCAGCAGACCTCTTCTGCCTCGCCCGCTGCTCTCCTCAGCAGTGTATTTCAGTCAATCCTCCTGTTCTCTTCCCCGCTCTGTCTCTGGTGAATCCTCTCACCCCAACACCTCTGGCCTGAACTCCAGCTCTTGTATACATAAATGAATAAGTCTTTTAAAAAATACTTCCTTCTTCCAAAAAAAATTTAACGAACACCTCACCTACTCTGTCCACACTAATGAGGCTAGATGATAGGAATACAATAGGAACAAAATATATATGCCTCCTACTGTAACAGGGTGGTCCTCAGGAAAGGGGGGAGGTTCCAGGTTTTTTGCCCCACCCAAAAGGAGGGTGGAGCTGAGCAGGGGGAGAAGAAGCTGCAGAGCAGACAGGCGAAGGAAGGAAGCAGGATGAGAGCTAGAAGGAGACCTGGAGAAGGCACATGGAGCCGAGAGACACATGAAGAAACTACACTTGCCTTTTGGTTGCCTCGTGGACTGGTTGAAACAGATGTGGGTGAGAGACCCATGGGGAGGTGACAATGGTGGTTTTTGTCTTGATTTTGATTTTGCTCTTTTCCTTCCAGACTTATCTGGTTGTTTCTGATCCTTTTCTGTGGGTCCCCACAGGAAGATGCTTTAGACTTGTGACAGGCTTTGGGGCCTTATTCTGGGCCAATTCTGCTTGGGTGGACTTTTACCCACGAGGGGACGGGTAACTTTGGGTACTTGATTTAGAAACTATATTCTTTGCCTTTCCTGTATTTTTTCCTAATTTTATTAAAGATCCTTCCCATTAAAGTCTCATATGTTTTGTGTTGATACAGCCGATGGCCCAACCCATTTAGAGCAGGCAGATTTGCGGGGTCTGGAGTGCCCCTCTCCCTGCCCTGTAACACTACCTTCTCGGTGTTTCATTCTAATGGGAAAGACATAAATTAATCAAAATCTAATTAGAATATAGAATGTACTGGAAGTAATAGACATATTAATTAGAGGTTCGCAGACAATGACTGCTTTAGACTGAATATTTATGTCCCCCCCCAAGTTTATATGTTGAAACATAATTTCCTATGATATGGTGTTTGGAGGTGGGGCCTTTAAGAAATGATTAGGTCATGAAAGTGGATCCTTCATGAATGGGATCCCCAATGACACCACTCACCCTTTCCACCGCGGGAAGACACGGTGAAAAGACTGCCATCTCTGATACAAAAAGCAGATACCAGACACCAAATCTGCTGGTGCCTTGATTTTGATCTCCCACTTTGCCGGAATGTGAGAAATAAATGTGTGTGTTTGTTCTTTTTAATGAGTGAACATAATCCTCACAAAGAAAAAAGTCCTGAGGCATAACATAATAATCCTGACTTTATATATCATGAATCTACCAAGCTAATTGTTAGACTATATCAAGAACCTAACAAGGCTATTCAGTAAATAGATCCAGAAAGTCTTGAGTATCTGTCAATTAAACTACATAAATAAATGATATGAATCCCTACTTGAAACAGAGGATTTATATCATTTATCTATAAATCAGGAGGTGTTCAAGTTAAAGAGTAAAAATGTGACCCTATTAACATTAAAAAATATATAACTGAAATTGTGGCCAAATTCTCTAACCATAACCAGGAGAGCTGCTGCCCTCTCCTGGAGGCTGATATCCTGAATTTAAAAAGAAAGAGGACAAGGGCAGCTTCCATAGACTTGACTTTTGTTTTTTCTTCCTTCTTTTTTCTTTCTTCTTTAAAAAAATAATTTAAGGCCCTCCCTGGTGGCGCAAGGGGTTAAGCACAGCTCTATGACGTAATCTGCAGCCTCCCTGGTGGCGTAGGGGATTAAGCACTATGGTACAACCTATGAAGCTATATGCAGCCACTGCAGCACGAGTTCAATCCCCAGTCAGGGAGCTACCCACATGGCACAGCAGTCTCCTGACTCACCCACTGCTCCCCTCAGCAGTGCATTTCAGTTATTCTGCCTGTTCTGTTCCCCACTCTGTCTCTGGTGAATCCTCTCACCCCCGACATCTCGGGCCTATGCCCCAGTTCTTGTATGCATAAATAAATAAATCTTTAAAAAAATATATTTACTAACCTACGAACAGACACATTGTAGTAAAATATCTAAAACAGAGAAAAATTTTAAAAGCAAACTAACCTCAGGCATGGGCAAGAACAAGACAACCAAGACACTCCTTCCAGGAAGGTTACAAATGTCAGTGGCCATCAATATTCAAAGTTAGAGTCTAGGTGTGGCCAGTGTTCCTTTAACCTGGAGATTCATGAGTCCTGGTACATGTTCAAAGCAGAATTTAAGCAAAGAAGATGGAAGGAAGCTGGTTCCACAGGGAGAAAGTCTTCTTCTACCTTGTTCTTGGTCTTCTGTTTCAAGGTAAGAAAGGCAAAATAGATCAAGGACCTTCTCTTGTAGAACACCTGGGAACTTCTTCCAAATTTCCAACTCCTGAAGATTATCTAAGATGGGCATTGTTATATCATAACTATGTTACCATAATGCCTAATAGACTTTTATTCTCTGACAGACAGAAAATCCCCTTCCAGTGATGCCCTATACAAGAATACTTCTGTTTTTCCTCCCATGAACTATCCCAATTGTCTTCTGTCCCATTTAGCCTCTATACCCATGCATCTTCCTATACACAAGAGTAATCCTTTCTCTTTTCAGTTATGAAATTCTACCCTCAGATAGCAAAGTACTCTCTTTTAGTCATAACTTCTTCCACCTGTTAGATCCAAATGCACTAGTTTAGATAAGAATGAAAATAGAACATGCTTCTTTTCCAGGAAGTTAATGTGGTCTAGTGGAAAGAGCATGGGATTTGGAGACAGACAGACCTGGATTTGAATCTTGGCCCTTCACCTTGCTAGTTGTATAACCTTGGGTGAATTGTTTGACTTCTTTGAGCCTTAGTTTCCTCATCTGTGAATGAGGAACCTATCTTTTAGGACTGTGAGGAGTCTATGAAAGAAAGTAAATAGCACAGTGCCTGGCATTTGATAGATGCCAATAAATAGTCAGCTTGATAGTTTTGACTTTTTCTTAAGGTTGCCACACCCCTTCTGGATAAGAGGGCACAGGAGAGGACTGAACCAGAAGTGACTGTAGAGGCCATTAGAGGGAAGAGGCATTGTATACCTGATATAGTCAGTTAAACATTATAAATACTGCTTGTCCTCTATTAAAAAAAACATTATAAATACTGCTTGGGTCACTCACAGACAGTAATTGGCAAATAAATATTCCTTGGTCATAGAATAATTCAAGAATATTTTTTATTAATTAATAAAAAAATTTATATTGTTGTAGTCCCCACAGATCTCCCACCACCATATCACCCATGAACTATCACCATACTCCCTTGTGTTCTCTCCCCTGTTTTGCCCTCCGCCTCTTAAGGATTTGCCTGGAGAACACTGTGACTGTGCAAATGGATAAGGTTCGATGTCCTTGACTCAAGGTCATCAACCATCTCTCTCATTATAGATGTTATTCCTCTAACAAATTTCTGCCAGAAGAGAATTGGAGTCTATATTAGTCAGAAGAGGGGGATGGCAACACCTCAAAAGAAAGTTGATATATGGTTGATCAGTAAAATAGGGAGAAGGAAGGTTGGAGCAGTTAAATAAAAGTGTTCTCCTTGGGGCCCCAGGACTGTAATCTGATCTAATGGCTATCACTGTCCCAGGATTCAGTTTGCATATAGATTTGGGCATGCTTTGCATGGAGACAGAAACCTCAGCAAGGATGCTGGAGCCTGAATTCAGCTTACATCATTTGCATCCATCATTTGCCTCCTAGCCCAACCCATTCTCCCCCACCCCTCGACCCCCCCTTAGAGGGAAGCACCGAGCATCTGGACCCCTCAGTACCCTCCTCCCCCATTCTCCTTCTCATCACTGAGGTGTGTGCTATAGCAACACCAGACAAAACCTGGGTTCAGATCAAATGCAGTTTCCATCTTTTATCATCTATTTGACCTTGGGAATTTATTTCTTCTATTGTATCTCAGTTAATTCATATATTATTGAAACTTAAAAAATTTTTTGAAAAAGAAAAATACCGGATGGTGTCACTTATAGGAGGAATGTAGAGGATCCAAATAAGGGATCGGGGGGAAAAAGTTATTATAATAAAGTGAAAATCAAAATCAACAGGTAACTATAAACCAGAGACATTCTGCAGCAGAGGAGAAGGGAGTAGAATCAAAACAGGGGAGGGAAGAGCACAGGGGACTGTGGTGATGGTACACGGGTGAATTGGTGGTGGGAATTTTATGGGAACTATAACTGAGATGAGAAAGCCTACATTGTAAAAAAAATGAAGAATGATGTTAAAAACATAAAAAATAAATAAAATTATTTTAAAAAATAGTTTCTGATAGAGGCTAGGGAGAATTAAATGAGGTTGTCTATTTAAAGGGCTTACACTATAGCAAGCACATAGTCAATATTCAATAAATAGTAGCTATAGTTATTACCACATGCTACCCCCAAGCTTCTAAACTGTGGTTCCTCTCATGTAGGAATGATGAAAGTTCTCGCCCTTATCTCATACATCCCATGTCCACCACAGGAAGGGTCAGTACTTTCACCACCAATTGCCCAAGGTTTGGCCAACATGGACTATATCCCGCTCTTCTGGATTCAGTGTTTGACAGGAAAGCCTTCCGTCCAGTCACCAACTTCAGCATACCCACCCAAGTGAACATCTCCTTCACCATGTCTGCCATCCTAGATGTGGTGAGTGCTGACCCCTCTGGTCCTCCTTAGTAGCCTTCATTTTTTTCCAGGCCCTTGAGAAGGCAATCCCTAAAGCCTTTAACCACACTGAAATTCCTCGATTCTTGCTGTATGGCAATATCCCAAGAGGATCACAAAGAAACTATCTAGTTTAGCAGGATGAGGTATAACAGTACATGGGAGAGAATTTCTTTTCACTTAGTGATTCTCTACTCTAACTGCGTACTATTATCCAGGCTCTACTCCCAGAAGTTTTGATTGGAGGGAACATAGGGAACCTGTATTTTTAAGCTCCTTAAGGACATATAAAACACAGCCAGGGTTGAGAAGCACTACTGGAATCCAGTCCTGCTGTGAAGCCTCCCGCCCAGGTCCTAATTCATATACTTTAATCCAGATCTTGTTGTTGGTCTATAATATTAGTCTTGAGCACAGCACCCTTTTTAAATACCTTGGGGGTTGGAGAACAAAATGGGTATTTGGGGACAGACTTCTTAGCAGAAACATGCTCTAAACAGGAAACTCTTTTGGCAGGATGAACAGCTACAACTCTTGTCATCATTCTTGTGGCTGGAAATGGTATGGCCAACACTGTTTCTTCTCTCCTTTCATTTATAGTCAGGATTTTTAACAAAGACATAATAAATATGACCTTTAGCATAATTGTGAAACATATGTGGAAGAAATTAAAAAATCCATAATGATTTTAATATGGGCAAAGATTTTAATATGCTGTTTCAAAAATCAAGTAGAAAAGGAATAAACACACAGTGATTTTTAATCGTGCAATTAAGATACTTGCTTTAATAAACACATTAAACTTTGTACAAATGAACCCGAAAAATCTATCTGACACAGATGGAATATTCCCTAAACTCGTACTTTTGGCCATTATACAGATCTCAACAAAACCAAGAAAGCAAAATTTTTCTAGACCCCAGTCTATAATATAATATAAGAAAATAGAAACTACAATAGGCTAGTCCCCCCTCCCCTTCTTCAAGCCTTATTTCTTGGGAATTTAAAATTAAATTTCCAAATACCTTGGGTTAAAGAGAAAATAAAATAATTAAATAGAATGTATGAGTTAGAAAAGGAGGACACTATATAGCAAAACCTATGAAATATAGCCAAAGTATAACTCCGTGGAAAATTTATGTCTTAAGTGCATTGATTAAAAAATGAGGGGGAAATGAAAGTAAATTAATTAAGAGAAAATGAAAGGGGAAAAGAGAGAAAAAGAGATAAGGGGAAAGAAAAGGAAGTAGAACAGTAATGATCATCTAACCTTGCTCTCAAAGTGTGGTTCCCAGCTGGACAGCGCTGACTGATCCTGCCACCTAGAAGTTTAGACATGCACTCAATCTTGGGCCTCACCTAGCATGACCAGCCATCCCAGCATGCCCAAGACTGAAAAATTCTCAGGACATAGCACCTTTGATACTAAAACCAAGAATGTCTCAGGCAAACTAGAGTGAGTTAAGCTCCCTACCAGCTAATCCATAGTCCAACACAATCCCCAGGTGTTTTTTATGCACAATAAGACTTGAGAAGCCCTGATATAATACAAACCTTTCGTTAATGCATACACAGCTCTCTCTCTGTCTGTGGTTCCACAAAATGCAATTGTGGACAGTGAAAGTGCCCAGAGACTAAACAAGCATGCCCAGAACTGGGCAAACCTTGAAAACAGCTTCTTCCACTCCTAGGAATTTACCCAAAGGACATAAAAACATTAATTCAAAAGGAAACGTGCACTCCTATGTTAATGGCAACACTATTTACAATAGCTAAGATATGGAGACAAGCTAAATGCCCCCCAAAAAGAGGAGTGGGTCAAGAAGATGTGGTATATACATACAATGGAATACTATTCAGCAATCAGAAAAGATAAACTCATGCCTTTTGCAGCAACATGGATGGAGCTAGAAGGGATTACGCTAAGCAAAATAAGTCAGAAGGAAAAAGACAAATATCAGATGGTCTACTTATAGGTGGAATATAGAGAAACCGAACAAATGATCAGGAAAAAGGCAAAACTTGCAGGCAAACTATAGATTTGAAGCATACAGCAGGGGAGAGGGAGGGAGAGAGGTAAAAACAGGAGAGGGAAGAGCACAAGGGACTGTGGTCATGGTTCATGGGTGCTATGGTGATGGGAGAATTATGGAAATGTTACCCAAGGGGAGAAATCAAATATTGCACAAAAATGAGCAATGATGTAAGAAAATTAAAAAAAAAAAAATACAGTTTCCAGAGAAGTTTACCAGCCTTGAAAAGGAAGATTAAAAAGGTTATCACAGTAGGCCTCCCCTGGTGGCGCAGCAGTTGAGCGCTGGCCTGTGAAGCTGCCCACAGCCTCTACAGCGCCAGTTCATTCCCCGGCCGGCGAGGGTCCCACATGGCACAACAGACCTCTCCTGCTGCGCCCACTGCTCCCCTCAGCAGTGTATTTCGTCAGGCTGCCTATTCTGTTCCCCCACTCTGGCTCTGGTGAATTCTCTCACCCTCCCACACTTCTGACTGTACCCAGTGCTTGTATAAATAAATAAATCTTAAAAAAAAAAAAAAAAGGTTATCACAGTGACAGAAGAGGGTTGTGTCTGTTACCCACCAAGAAAAGGAAAATCAGTAATTCTCTTGATTTCAAAGAACCCGAAGGCTTATTCAAGGCCTCCAAGAAATAGACTGGTGAAAAGGCCCCTGGAAGATAGTTAAATAAATAAACATATCTTTTAAAAAAAAAGAAAAAAGAAATAGACACAGGGAGTTTGTTTGTTTGTTTGCTAAATATCCAATTTTAATGTTCTAGAAAAAAGTTTCCTATTCATTTCTTCATATGCATATATATATATATATATTACATCTTTGTTCATTTTTTTAAAGATTTATTTATGCATACAAGAGATGGGGTACAGGCCAGAGGTGTGGGGGGTGAGAGGATTCACCAGAGATAGAGTGGGGGACAGAACAGGCAGACTGACTGAAATACACTGCTGAGGGGAGCAGCGGGCAAGTCAGGAGAGGTCTGCCGCTCCATGAGTGTTGCTCCCTGGCTGGCCGGGGATCGAACTAGCGAACTCGTGCTGCAGAGGCTGCGGATTGCTTCATAGTGCGTTGCTTAATCCCTTGTGCCACCCTTTGTTCATTTTTGTACAATGTTTGCTTTCTCCTCTCAGGTGTAGTCCCTGTAAAATTCCCTCCACCCATACACCCATAGCACAGGGAGTTTCGACTGTCATTCCAATTTCTTGGAGGGAGTGAGGAGTAATGGATGGTAAATACAGAGATGTTTATTATATAGTATTATTTTATATACTTTTCTATGTGCTTTAAATACTTCATAACTTCTTTTTTTTTTAATAAAAATCAAAGGGCAAGAAAAAAAATCTCAATTCATGCCAAACTCTCAACATTTCTCCACCTGGGCCCTAGGTCTGGGATAACCCATTTATCAGATGGAACCCAGAGGAGTGTGAGGGCATCACGAAGATCAGTGTGGCAACCCAGAAGCTGTGGCTCCCAGACATTTTCATCGCAGAGTTGTGTGTATTAAGGACATGGGGAAAGCTACAGGGGAACCCCATCTCCTGGTATCAGTAGAGTTTATAGCTTATCTCAGAAGCCACTATAATTAGTCTTAGATGGCTGAAAAATGACAGAAAGGTAAGAAGAAAAACTACAGCACCTACCTCCCACCTCCTCTCTCTTACAGCATTGACATAGATAAGACCCCAAAAGGCCTCACAGCATATATAAATAATGAAGGTCGCATCAAGTATAAGAAACCCATGAAAGTGTCTAGTATCTGCAACTTAGACATCTTCTACTTCCCCTTTGACCAACAGAACTGCACGCTTACCTTCAGCTCATTCCTCTACACAGGTAAGTTGCAGTGAGGTCTAAGCAGTGAGGGTGAATGAGAACAAACAATAGAAAAGAAAATATAAAGAAACTATGAATAAATGGTAATCAAGGGGTATGGGGAGAGCAAGGATTAAGGCTCTACGAATGTTTAAATATTTTACATAAAAGTAGAACCCAAGCCTCTCTTGTTGTTACTATCCCCAACTCCTAGCAAAGTTTCTACCACATGGTAGGTACTCAAAAATAAGTGTTG
This sequence comes from Talpa occidentalis, assembly GCF_014898055.3. Taxonomy (NCBI): domain Eukaryota; kingdom Metazoa; phylum Chordata; class Mammalia; order Eulipotyphla; family Talpidae; genus Talpa; species Talpa occidentalis. The sequence continues at coordinate 30,899,661 of NW_023604295.1, forward strand.
AATGAAAGAATAGAAAAAGAGAGTACTGGGGCCTCCCTGGTGGCTCAAGGGGTTAAGCACCACACTGTGAAGCTATCTGCAGCCTCTGCAGCACAAGTTTCATCCCCGGACGGCCAGGAAGCAACCCACATGGCGCAGCAGACCTCTCCTGACTCGCCCACTGCTCCCCTCAGCAGTGTATTTCAGTCAGTCTGCCTGTTCTGTTCCCCACTCTGTCTCTGGGGAATCCTCCCACCCCCACACCTCTGGCCTATACCGCAGTTCTTGTATGCATAAATAAACAGATCTTTTTTAAAAAGAGAGAAAGTATTGTGAGTCTATAGGAAACTATATCCTTGAAAAATGATTGGGGTCTTCCTTTCAGTGGATAACATGTTGCTGGGCATGGAGAAAGAAGTGTGGGAAATAACTGATACATCCCAGGACATCGTTCAGACCCATGGAGAGTGGGAGCTTTTGGGTATCAACAAGGCCACCCAGAAGATGTCTGTGGGCAGCAACCTATATGATCAGATCATATTCTATGTAAGCTCAGAAATCCTTGCTTTTTCCTTCTTCCTTGCTTCTATCCTTGCCTAGAATCTCCCCCAAAGGATAGATCTAAGTTTTAAGGTTTTTCAGTCTCATTTCTGCCAGAGTCCAGAACCCTTCCTCCTGGTTGCTTGTCCACACTCTCCTTACTAAAATTTAATTGCTCTGGTCTCCTCTCCCTTGGCAGGTTCTGTTCTTAATTATGAAGGTGCATCCTGCACATCTCTGGATCTCAGGGTGATATCAGACCAATGAGAAAGGCAGGGACAAAAACATTGACTGCTATACCTGGCAGCCTCCTAATCCCTTCCTCATTTCCCTCTCTCCTCCCACCAGGTGGCCATCAGGCGAAGAACCAGACTCTATGTCCTAAACCTCCTGGTGCCCAGCAGTTTTCTGATAGCCATTGACACCCTCAGCTTCTACCTACCAGCAGAAAGTGGGAATCGTGCCCCATTCAAGATAACCCTTCTGCTGGGCTACAATGTCTTCCTGCTCATGATGAACGACTTGCTCCCCACCAATGGCACCCCCCTCATCAGTATGGTCCCACCAACCTTTGGGAAGAAAAGGGTGGGAAGGACTGACTGAAGTAGCTCAAGGAAGAAAGATATACTGGGGGAAAGAGGTTCTATGCCTGCCAGGGTGGGATTAGAAGGAGAGAGTAGTCGTGGTGGCACCTCTGGCCTTCATTCAGGGGCTCCTTCCCTTCAGGTGTCTACTTTGCCCTGTGTCTGTCCCTGATGGTGGTCAGCCTGCTGGAGACCATCTTCATCACCTACCTGCTGCACCTGGCCACCACCCAGCCCCCACCCATGCCTCGCTGGCTCCACTCTCTGATCCTCCACTGCGCCCGCCCACTGAAGTGCTGCCCCACTAGGCCCCAGCAGGGAAACAGGAGCCTGGGCCCCACTCCTGCCCACCTGCCTGGTAAGGGAAATCAGTCCAGCCCACCCTCATCTCCCAGTACCTCCACTTCTCTGTTCCTGCATCCTTTCCTGTTCCCCTTCCTCCCCAAGTGGGTGAGCCTCCCAGCCCAAGGCTGAGTCTCTCTCTCTCTCTCTCTGAAGGTGTGAAGGAGCCTGTGGAGTTGGTGGGGAAGGTGCCAGGTCCCAGGGAGGCAGAGGTAAATGGGCGTCCTGTGTCAACAAGGGCCCAGCAGGAAGATGAGGCTCAGAAGAGGCACTTGGTCATCCTGTGGGTGCAGTTCAGCCACATGATGGACGCCCTGCTCTTCCGCCTCTACCTGCTGTTCATGGCCACCTCCATCATCACGGTCATCGTCTTCTGGAACACCTAGGAAGAATATCTATCTGCTCCTGTAGATCCCAGCCTGGACTGTTTCTGACCTCCCAGAGCCAGCCAAGCCTTTTCCCTTGTTGAGTACTAATGTCATGGTCCCAAAGATTCCCAAATTCCCTACTGCATTCCATCCTTCGTAAATTTGACCCACTGACCAGTCTCAACCCAACTCCAGACATTTTCCTCTTGTTCCTGCATTCTGTTGGCTTCCCTCAGTCCTCTTGTGTGGTTCTAGATCCCTTTTATGTTTTCTGGTTCTCTGTCATGTTGTGGGATAGAAACTTAGCTATGGAAGATGCCTAGTTCCAAAATATTACCTGTGTATCCCTCAGCCTATGATAGAGCCTATGATCAGCCTATGATAGAGCCTTAATGTCATAAAGGACGATCCAATGCAAAAACTTGCCTTGGACCAGCACAGCAGTAGACGATGAGGCCACCTCAGGGTTGAGAGAAGCGTGCAGGGTGGTCAAGGCGTCGGTGAAAGAAATGACAAACAGACACACTTTAAGAGTGAAAATCTGAGTGTAATTTTCTTTGAGTTTGTGACCAATATATATGTTTTCCAAAGGCACAGGGACAATGAATATCAATGAAATCAGCTTGCTCATGGGCTCAGTCTATCACCATCAGGGAGGTGATCTACATAACAAGCAATGACTTTTGTAGAAGAAAGAAGGAAGTTTAGAAAGATAAATAAGGGATTAAAGTTTGTAGTTCTAGAAAGACGGGATAAGATTTTTAGCATTCTTGTAGTGGTTCCTGGTGGTCGTTATCTTTTGATAAGCTTCTGTCTTTTCAGGGAACTTCCGCTGTGCTTCCTCTGCTTCAGGGTGTTATGCTGTTCTTCCCCTGCGCGCTGGTTGCCCAGCCGGACCTAGGGACCATGGCGAAAGCCATTCCTAAAGGTCACTGCGGGGGTAGGTGCAGCAGGTATGTAGGGTTTTACTGTTCTTCCCCTGCGCGCTGGTTGCCCAGCCAGACCTAGGGAATGTTAACCCTAAAGGTCACTGCAGGGGGAGGTGCAGCAAAAACTTTCCTGCCTGAGAATTTTTTGTTTTTTAGGCATTGTTATTGCCTATTTTTTACTTGTAGATCCTTTCATTCATTTTTCATTATTGTACTAATTTCATCTTACTTTGCAACAGGGTGGTCCCCAGGAAAGGGGGAGGTTCCCTGCCCCACCCAAGGGAGGGTGGAGCTGAGCAGGAAGAGGAGAAGCAGAAGAGACTGAGGAAGGAAGGAAGCAGGATGGAGCCAGGAGACCTGGAGGAGGCGCATGGAGCCTAGAGACACGTGAAGAAACTGCGCTTGTCTTTTGGTCGTGGACTGGGTGACACAGATGTGGGTGAGACCCGTGGGGAGGTGACAATGGCAGCTTTTATCTTGATGTTGATTTTGCTCTTTTCCTTCCGGGCTTGTCTGGTTGTTTGTGACCCTTTTCTGTGGGTCCCCACTGGAAGATGTTTTAGACTTGTGGTAGACTTTGGGGCCTTGTTCTGGGCCGATCCCATATGGATGGACTTTTACCCACGAGGGGACGGGTAACTTTGGGTGCTTCATTTAGAAACTAGACTCTTTGCCTTACCTGTATTGTTTCCTAGTTTTATTAAAGTTCCTTCCCATTAAAGTCTCCTATGTTTTGTGTTGATGCGGCGGATGGCAGAACCCATGTAGAATAGGCAGGTTTGCGGGGTTTGGGCTGCCCCTCTCCCTGTCCTATAACAGATTCACTCCTAGTTTGTTCTGTTCCACTTTATTCTAAAAGATGAATTTCCAAAGTATTCTCAATCTTTCTACTTTGATAGCCCTTTCTCTATTTACTCTGGTAGAGTTTTAGCTGTATCATATAGGTTTTAGAATGAGGTGTTCTACAAAAATACTAATCTGAAAGGAAACCTGCACTCCTATGTTGATTGACATTAGCTAAATGATAACCCAAAACAGATGACCAGATCAAGAATATGTGGTATATATACACAATAGAATACTATTCAGCAATCAAAAAAGATATACTCATGGGCCTCCCCTGGTGGTGCAGCGGTTGAGCGCTGGGCTGCGAAGCTGCCCGCAGCCTCTGCAGCGTCGGTTCAATCCCCGGCCACCGGCAAGTGTCCCACATGACACGCAGACCTCTCCTGCCGCCCGCTGCTCCCCTCAGCAGTGTACTTCGGTCCTTCTGCCTGCTCTGCTCCCCGCTCTGGCTCTGGTGAATCCTCTCACCCTCCCGTGCTTCTGACTGTACCCGGTGCTTGTATAAATAAATAAAGAAATCTTTAAAAAATAAAAAATAAACCCGTTAAAAAAAAAAAAGATACACTCATGCCATTTGCAGCAACATGGATGGAGCTAGAAGGAATTATGCTCAGTGAAATAAGTGAGAAGGAAAAAGAAAAATATTGTATGGTTTCACTCATGGAGGAACATAGGAAAACCATACAAGGGATCAGGGCAAAAAAAAGACAAAACTATCAGGAAAACAATAAATCAGAGACATTTAGCAGGGGAGGAGGAGCGAGAGGGAGCAAAACAGAGGCGGGAAGAGCACAAGAGAGTATGGTGATGGCTCACCGGTGTCTTGGTGGTGGTAATTTTATGGGGATTAAACCTGAGAAGAGAAATCAAACAATATTCAAAAATGAACAACAATGTAAAAAATATATAAATAATTTTTTTCAAAGAATGAGGCATTTGGTCCTCCCTGATGGTGCAGGGGTTAAAGACAGCACTATCAAGCTATCGCCACTATGACCAAAGCACAAATTCGATCCCCAGCCAGCCAGGGAGCAAGCCACATGGCGCAGCAGACCTCTCCTGCCTCACCTGCTGCTCCCCTCAGCAGTGTGTTTCAGATCTGCCTGTTCTGCTCCCCACTCTCTCTGGTGAATCCTCTCACTACCTGAACCTCTGGCCTACACCCCAGCTCTTGTATGCATAAATAAATAAATCTTTAATTAAAAAAAAATGTTCTAAAAAAGAAAAAATACAAAAAAAAAAAGAATGAGGTACAGTCATTCTTCTTGAGTTGATGTCACATCAGTAAATTCCCAATTTTCTTTGCCTGCACTTATTTTTATGTCCTCTTGGTATCCATATAAGTCACACTGTGAGGTTTCATTTGTTTTGTTTTGTTAATTTTGGCATAGAGGAATTGGGGTGTAGGTCAGAGGTGTGGGGGCTGGGTGGGGTGAGAGGATTCACCAGACACAGAGTAGGGAGCAGAACAGGCAGATTTTCTGAAATGCACCGCTGAGGGGAGCAGCGGGAGAGAACTCTGATTGTGCTGAGACTCAACCCCTAGGCCACCAGGGAAGCCCCTATGATATCCTTTAGAATGAGAGGAAACCCTCTTAACTATGGAAGGCCTGAGATATCTCCTCACGGAACAGGATAGGCCTGTTCTGTTCCCCATTCTGTCTCTGGTGACTCCTCTCACAACCCGCACCTCTGGCCTGTACCCCAGTTCTTACCTAAATAAATAAATAAATAAATAAATAAATAAATAAATAAATATTTAAAAAAGAACTCTTGCAACTTACAATAGATAACCACTTTTTTTTCACCTTTTTTTAAAGGTATATTTATTTATGCTTACAAGAGCTGGGGTACAGGCCAGAGATGTGGGGGGTGAGAGGATTCACCAGAGACGGAGTGGGGAACAGAACAGGCAGATTGACCAAAGTGCACTGCTGAGGGGAGCAGCGGGCAGCAGGAGAGGTCTGCTGCGCCATTTGGATTGCTCCCTGGCAGCCCAGGAATCGAACTCGTGCTGCATAGGCTGTGGATTGCTTCATAGTGTGGTGCTTAACCCCTTGCGCCACCAGGGAGATCTGATAACAACTTTTTAAAAGAATCTGAGTCAGCATTACACCAAAGAGGATATATAAGTGGCCAAAAGCACATGAAAAGATGTCAACATCTGAGTCAATAGTAGAATGCATTCAAAACTGATACAGCAATAAAATCCTTATCCCTCCTTGGCTTGGAGAGAGACAATCTATTTCCCCTCTATATTTAAAAAACCTTAATTTATATGTTTAACTAACATCTTGCTTTTACCTAGCATTCTGAGGACAAAGGCCCTTCTACAAAGAAACTTGAAAACAAAGTTAAGGATATAAGCTTGCAAAGACATCAGAATTGTTGACTGACTAGACTGTGACAAAAACAAGCTGATGTCAACCAGACATTTATGTTAAAAGAATGGGTGTGCTGACCCTAACCCACTCCCCTCTTTCATGTCCTTGTAACTCTAGTTAAAGACCTCTACACTCTGCTAGTGAGCAGAATGGTAGTCTTTCAGAGTCTAGTTGGCTACACTCCTCATTTGTCAATAAATGACACTACTTTCCTTCTCAAAAATCTGTTCTTATTGGTGATAGGCAGCTGAGACTGGCAATTCAGTACCAAAACCACAATGAGATGCCATTCCAATTCGCCAAATGGCTACCATCAAAAAGATAATAACATGGTGAAAACATGGAGATATCGGAACCTTCATACTTTGCTGATGGGTATGTAAAGTGGTGTAGCCTCTTTGGAAAATGGTTTGACAGTTCCTTAAATTGATAAACACAGAGTTATCTTAGGAGCCAATAATTCTACTCTAAGATACATGCCCAAAATAAATGCAAACATATAGGCATAATGGTTTTTGTTCATAGGAGATTTGTTCACAATAGCCAAGAAATGAAAACAACCCAAATATCCATCCACTGATGATGGGTGAACAAAATGTAGTGTATCCATATGATGGAATATTATTTGGCCATTAAAAAGAATGGTGTTAATACATGCACAACATGGATGAATTCTGATAAGTATGATAAGTATGACTCAAAAGGCCACACTGTGTCATATCATTTATACGAAATGTCCAGAATAGGCACATTTATTGAGCTATAAAGTAGATTAGTGTCTAGAACTGGTGAAAAAGGAGATAGTGCTGGGCTGGGAGAAACAGGAGTGACTGCTAATGAGTACAAGGTTTCTTTTGGGATAATGAAAATATATTAAAACAAGAGAATGGTGATAGCTGAACATCTCTGAAAATAAAATTAAAGCAGTGAATTGTACTTTTTTTTTAAAAGATGTATTTTTATTTATTTATTTGTTTGTTTATTTATTTATTTATTTATTTATTTATTTATTTATTTATTTATACAAGCACTGGGTACAGTCAGAAGCGTGGGAGGGTGAGAGAATTCACCAGAGCCAGAGCCGGGAACAGAGCAGGTAGAAGGACCGAAGTACACTGCTGAGGGGAGCAGCAGGCAGCAGGAGAGGTCTCCGCGCCATGTGGGGCCCTCCTCCGGTGGCCGGGGAGCAGCAGGGAGCAAACCAGCACTGCAGAGGCTGCAGGCAGCTTCCCAACCCAGCGCTCAACCGCTGCGCTACCAGGGAGGCCCTGAATTGTACGTTTTAAATGAGTGAAATAGGGCCTCCCCGGTAGCACAACAGGTTGAGCGCAGCGCTGTGAAGCTGCCCGCAGCCTCTGTAGCACAGGTTTGATTCCCAGCTGGCCAGGGAGATACCCATATGGCACGGCAGACCTCTCCTGTTCCACCCACTGCTCCCCTCAGCAGTGTATTTCAATCAGTCTGCCTGTTCTGTTCCCCATGCTGTCTCTGGTGAATCCTCTCACTTCCCACACATCTGGCCTGTACTCCAGTTCTTGTATAAATGAATAAATGCTTAAAAAAACAATAAATAATAAATAAATGAGTGAGGGGCCTCCCTGGTGGCACAAGGGTTTAAGACGCAACCTATGAAGCAATCCACAGCAGTGCAGTGCAAGTTCAATCCCCGGCCAGGGAGCAAACCACATGGTTCAGCAGACCTCTCCTGTCTCACCTATTGCTCCCCTCAGCGGTGTATTTCAGTCAGTCTGCCTGTTCTGTTCCCCACTCTGTCTCTGGTGGATCCTCCCACTCCCCACACCTCTGGCCTGTACCCCAGTTCTTGTATGCATAAGTAAATAAATCTTTAAAAAAAAATAAATGAGTGAACTAGATGGTATTTAAATTACATTTCAATAAAGCTGTAGAATAAAACTAAATTGAGAAAGTCTATTAAATAACTTATCAGTACTTACCAGGAGTGTCAAAGTCATAAAAACAAGGAAAGATTAAAGAATTGTCACAGATTGGAGGAGATTAAGGAGATGTGAGTGCAGTACATTGGTGGATTTTTTTTTTAAAGATTTATTTATGCAAACAACAATGGGGGTACAGGCTAGAGGTGTAGGGAGTGAGAGGATTCAGAGTGGAGAACAGAACAGGCAGATAGACGGAAATACACTGCTGAGGGGAGCAGCAGGCGACTCAGGAGAGGTCTGCTGCGCCATGTGGGTTGCTCCCCGGCTGAGGATCGAACTGCAGAGGCTGCGGATAGCTTCATAGGTTGCATCTTAACCCTCTGTGCCACGAGGGAGGCCCCCACTTTGGTGGATTTTGACTGAATCCTGGAACAGAAAAAAATTAGAAATTATAGTAAGTCTGCAGCTTTCTTAATATTATTGTACCAGTGTTAATTTCCCAGCTTTCATCATTATACTATGGTTATGTAAACTGCTAACATTAGGAAAAGAGTATTAGGAAATTGTTGTATTTCGCAACTGCTTGGTAATCTAAAATAATTTCAAAATCACTATTTTTAAAAACAGAAACACAAAAGCCATGTCAGCCAATTGCAATATATGAACTTTTTTTGAGCCCACCTAAAATAATAAACTGTTAAAAGAGAAAGCACTTATGAGATCATTGGGGAAATTTGGACACTGAATGGATGTTTAAAGATATCAAAAGTCGGGCCTTCCCTGGTGGTGCAGGTGGTTGAGTGCCGTGCTGTGAAGCTGTCCGCAGCCTCTGCAGCACAGGTTCGATAGCCGCCTCCCGGTGAGGGTCCCACATGGCGCAGCAGACCTCTCCTGTCGCGCCCGCTGCTCCCCTCAGCAGTGTATTTCGTCTGTCTGCCTGTTCTGCTCCCCACTCTGTCTCTGGTGAATTCTCTCACCCTCCCGCACATCGGGCCTGTACCCCAATACTTGTATAAATAAATAAATAAATCTTTAAAAAAGATAGAAACTTCTCTCAAAAAAAAAACAAAGATATCAAAAGTCATTATTAATTTTCAGTAGATTATTGACAGTGTGCTTATTTTTTGTTAAATAATTCTTTTCTTTTTTTTCTTGTTCTACCTTCTTTATTGGGCTATAATTTCATATATGTCCTTTTTCTTTAATTTAAATTTTATTTTTATATTCCCCATACAATTGCAACCCCCTTATTTTGACCCCAATCCCTCCTTTCCCTGACCCCCACCCCCCATAGAGTGTCTCTGGTTCATAGTTTTTTGTTGATTTGGATTTTTACTTTCTTATAGTTATTCTTTTTCCTGGTCCCTTATTTAAGTTTTCTAGATTCCTGCTATGAGTGAGACCATCCGGTATTTTTCTTTTTCTTTCTGGCTTATTTCGCTGAGCATGATCCCTTCCAGCGCCATCCATGTTGCTGCAAATTGCATGTGTTTATCTTTTTTGAATGCTGAGTAATATTCCATTGTGTATATGTCCCACATCTTCTTGATCCAGTCATCTATTTTTGGGCATTTGGGTTGTTTCCAAAGCTTAGCTATTATAAATAGTGCTGCTATAAACATAGGGGTGCAGGTGCTCTTTGGAATTGATGTTTCTGTGTCCTTTGGGTAAATACCTAGAAGTGGAATTGCTGGATCATATGGAAGCTCTATGTTTAGTAGGTCAAGAAATCTCCACACAGCTCTCCATAGTGGTTGGACCAGTTTGCACTCCCACCAACAGTGCAGGAGAGTTCCTTTTTCTCCACACCCTCGCCAACATTTGTTGTTGCTAGTTTTTTTAATATGTGCCATTCTCACTGGTGTAAGATGGTATCTCATGGTAGTTTTGATTTGCATTTCCCTGATTACAAGTGATGTTGAACATTTTTTCATATGCCTGTTGGCCATTTGCATTTCCTCTTCAGAGAAGTTTCTTTTTAGCTCTTCTGCCCATTTTTTGACTGGATTATTTTCTTTGTTTTTGTTGAGTTTCATCAGCTCTTGTAGATTTTTGTGATCAGTCCTTTATCATTAGGGTTGTGTGCAAAAATGTTCTCCCAGGGCCTCCCTGGTGGCGCAGTGGTTGAGCGCTGGGTTGCGAAGCTGCCCGCAGTCTCTTCAGCGCGGGTTCGATCCCCGGCTGCTCCCCGGCCACCAGAGGAGGGTCCCACAAGAGAGGCGCGCAGACCTCTCCTGCCGCCTGCTGCTCCCCTCAGCAGTGTACTTCGGTCCTTCTGCCTGCTCTGCTCCCTGCTCTGGCTCTGATGAATTCTCTCACCCTCCCACGCTTCTGACTGTACCCAGTGCTTGGATAAATAAATAAATAAATCTTTAAAAAAAAAAAAAATGTTCTCCCAGTTGGTGGGGTTTCTCTTTGTTTTTGTTATTTTCTCTTTTGCTGTGCAGAAGCTCTTTAATTTGATGTAGTCCCACTGTTGATCTTTACCTTCACTATCACTGCTTTGGGTGATGTGTCTGTAAAGATGTCTTTGATTAAAAAAAAAAAAAAGATGTCTTTGATGTGCATATCATATAGTGTTTCGCCTATATTTCCTTCTTTGTATTTCATGGTTTCAGGTCTTATGTCTAGTTCTTTAATCCATTTTGAGGTGGTTTTTGTGAGGTAGTAGTCAAGCTTAATTCTTTTGCATGTAGCAACCCAGTTTTCCCAGCACCATTTATTGAACAAACTTTCTTTGTTCCAATGCATATTCTTTGCTCCTTTGTCAAAGATTAGTTGACCATAAATCTGTGGGTTTATTTCTGGATTTTCTTTTCTTTTCTTTTCTTTTTTTAATAGTGCTTTACTCTTTTTTTTTTTTTTAAGATTTATGTATTTATTTATTTATTTATACAAGCACTGGGTACAGTCAGAAGCGTGGGAGGGTGAGAGAATTCACCAGAGCCAGAGCGGGGAGCAGAGCAGGCAGAAGGACCGAAGTACACTGCTGAGGGGAGCAGCGGGCAGCAGGAGAGGTCTGCGCGCCATGTGGGACCCTCCTCCGGTGGCCGGGGAGCAGCCGGGGATCGAACCAGCGCTGCAGAGGCTGCAAGCAGCTTGGCAACCCAGCGCTCAACCACTGCGCCACCGGGGAGGCCCTATTTCTGGATTTTCTATTCAATTCCATTGGTCTGTGTGTCTGTTCTTGTTCCAATACAATGCAATTTTGATGATTATGGCTTTGTAGTACAGTTTGAAGTCTGAGAATGTGATGCCTCCTTTCCCTTCTATTTTCAGGAGAGCTTTGGCTATTCGGGGTTTTTGGTGATTCCATATGAATTTCATCAATAATTGTTCTATTTCTTTGAAGAATGACATTGAAATTTTGATTGGAATAGCATTGAATCTGTATATTGCTTTTGGTAGGATGGCCATTTTAATAATGTTTATTCTTCCAATCCATGAGCAGGGGATGTCTTTCCATTTCTTTGTGTCTTCTTCTATTTCTTTTAACAGTGTTTTATAGTTTTCTTTGTATAGGTCCTTTACCTCTTTTGTTAGATTTATTCCCAAGTATTTGATTTTTTTTGTTTCGATAATAAAAGGGATGGTTTTTTGATTTCTTCTTCTTCAGATTTATTGTTTGTGTATAGGAAGGCTACTGATTTTTGCATGTTGATTTTGTATCCTGCCACTTTACTGAACTGATTGATGAGTTGAATTAGTTTTTCTGTGGAGTTTTTGGGGTTCTCTATGTATATTATCATAGCATCTGCAAATAGTGATAGTTTGACTTGTTCTTTTCCTGTTTGGATTCCTTGTATGTCTTTCTCTTGTCTTATTGCTCTGGCTAGGACTTCCAGTATTATATTGAAGAGCAGTGGTGAGAGTGGACATCCTTGTCTTGTTCCAGATCTTAATGGAATTGCTTTCAGCTTTTCACCATTGAGAATGATACTGGCTGTTGACTTGTCATATATGGCCCTTATGATGTTGAGGTATGTTCCTTGTATCCCAAGAATTTCAAGGGCTTTTATCATGAATGGGTGTTGCACTTTGTCAAAAGCTTTCTCAGCATCTATTGATATTATCATATGGTTTTTCTATTTCTTTTTGTTGATGTGTTGGATAACATTGATTGATTTTCAGATGTTGAACCATCCTTGTGTCCCTGGAATGAATCCTACTTGGTGGTGGTGAATTATCTTATGGATACATTGTTGGATTCTGATAGCTAAAATTTTATTGAGGATTTTTGCATCCGTGTTCATTAGGGAGATTGGCCTGTAGCTTTCTTTTTTTTTTTTTTTAAATAGAGGCATGCTTTATTTATTTTTATTTATTTGTTTGTTTATTTATACAAGCACTGGGTACAGTCAGAAACGCGGGAGGGTGGGAGAATTCACCAGAGCCAGAGCGGGGAGCAGAGCAGGCAGAAGAACCAAAGTACACTGCTGAGGGGAGCAGCGGGCGGCAGGGGAGGTCTGCGCGCCATGTGGGACCCTCCTCCAGTGGCCGGGGAGCAGCCGGGGATCGAACAGGTGCCTCGGGCGCGGGCAGCTTCGCAACCCAACGCTCAACCGCTGCGCCACCGGGGAGGCCCCTGTAGCTTTCTTTTAATAATTCTTTTCTTGTAGAGATAAAAATGCTGGACTATTTATAGATAAAATGATGCCGAGGATTTGCTTCAAAAAAATCCAAAGAGGGGCCTCCCCGGTGGCGCAGCAGTTGAGTGCTGGGTTGCAAAGCTGCCCGCAGCCTCTGCAGCGCTGGTTCGATCCCCGGCCGCTGGGCGAGGGTCCCACATGGCGCGCAGACCTCTCCTGCCGCCCACTGCTCCCCTCAGCAGTGTATCGTCAGTCTGCCTGTGCTGTTTCCCACTCTGCCTCTGGTGAATTCTCTCACCCTCCCACGCTTCTGACTGTACCCAGTGCTTATATAAATAAATAAATCTTTTTTTAAAAAAAATTTGAAAACTGCCTGTTTCTTTCCTTTTACTTCCTTTCTATTTTACAAATCAAATCTCCTCTCAGGCAGGTGCACTCTTCAAACCAACCATGATGTCAAGTAGAAAGACAAAGAAAGAAAGCACATTCCTGATTCTCAAAATATTGTCTACAACTAAACTAGTATTGTTGACACAAAGTTTAAGGTGGTTCCAGTTTGCCACACTGCTCCAACAATCCCTGCTCCGTCTGCATTCAAGTTCCTGACATTCAGGCAGAGCCGCTTGACCTGTATTTCTTCCTCTTGGCATCTCTGTCTCAGAACCGTAGTGGCTCTCTCCATCCGGTTCCATTGAGGAAACTCAAGCTCTCTTCAAGAAGGCTGGTGTGTACACATCTGAATCTCACAGTGTCTCTTTCTCCTGCTCCATGTGCATCCTGGATGCCTTGGGCTCCTACTTCACACTAGGGGAACACGCTATCGCAAGGTACCTGGGTAGTTAGTCTTAAAAGAGTTGAGCAGGTTGGTGCACAACACAGCAATGCCCACTAGGGGGTGGTGTTGCCTAATTCCACAAGCCACCTTCCAGCATAGTAACTGGGCCTAGCCAACAGCAGGCTGCACTGGGTGTCAAAGGCATCATTTTCTGTTTTTCTCCCTTCTTCCCCCTCCCTTAGGTTTTTGAATGAGGTCTCATTTCAATAATCCCAACCTATTTCAACTGAACTATGGAGGTAGTTGTTTTTTTTTTCTCCAACTCTCATGCCTGGAAAACAAAGAGAATTGTTACAGTTCCAGAGAGTAGGCATCACTTCTGGAGGTAATAGTGAGGATTCCAGGGGGGGAGAGAAAAAAGACAACAGGGGAGAACTCAGAGCTTTATTTCATCTGTCATGTTCTGGCACGTAGAATAGGAACAGTAAAAACCTCAGCTGTCACATAGCATATTTAAAACCCTCAACTTTCAAAACTCCAAGACCCAAAGTAACTACAAAAATAACAAAACTCGTGGCAGTGAATAATTGGCTCTGATCGCTAAATGACAAATTAGTTCATCTGAGAGGCACAAAAGGCCCTAAATTTACCCTCAAAACACTCAAATCCAGGGCCTCCCCAGTGGCGCAGCGGTTGAGCGCTGGGTTGCAAGGCTGCCCGCTGCCTCTGCAGTGCTGGTTTGGTCCCTGGCTGTCCCTGGCCACCAGAGGGGGGTCCCACATGGCGCGCAGACCTCTCCTGCCGCCCGCTGCTCCCCTCAGCAGTGTACTTCGGTCCTTCTGCCTGCTCTGCTCCCTGCTCTGGCTCTGGTGAATTCTCTCACCCTCCCGCGCTTCTGATTGTACCCAGTGCTTGTATAAATAAATTAATTAATTAATTAAAAAAAAACCACTCAAATCCATTGGTCCAATGCATGTAATCACCAGTGGCCTGTTTAGTAATACCTTGAAAAGACCAATGTTTGTCGTTCATCAAGAGTGCCCTGGAAGAGACAAGTCACTCCATTATGTTGATATTTTTATAGATAGAACCTGAAAAGTGTTTGTTTGTTTGTTTGTTTGCTTGTTTGTTTGTTTGTTTTAAGTGCTATTTACAATTAGGAGAGGCTGTCCTGTGCCACTGCTGCCAGTGCAGACCCAGTGCTGCCACCAAGCCTCCAGTGGTACCAACAAACCATCTCCCACAGTGACAGGCAGTGAAGCTGTGCTTCTGGGCTGAGGACCAGATCCAGAACTTTGCGACCACAAGCCTAGGTGCTGACCCTCAAGCTGTACACTGAACTGCTCACCAAGAGCAGATAGGCTGCTCACCAGATAGACTGGACCACACTATCTGGACTGACATAGACAATCCAGGCCATGTCATATATCATGACCGTGGACAACATGGAGTCGTACACTGGGTACAAGGAGCTCTTTGACCATTGAGAACCAGCCTGAAGGCTAAAAACCTGGCAGCAAGGAGCACAAGATTGACCTGAAACCCAACAACCAGGAGTCCAACTGTGAGCTGAGCTTGCAGGTGTAAATCAGCAGCAACATCTGTGGCTTCTGCACCCCTCCCCATACACCCCACACCACCCCATCTCACACCCCACACATACACACTCTGCAGTCACCGGGAGCACTGTGCCCTTAAGGACCTTGCCTTGGGAGTCCACTTCAGTCTGAGCACAGACCTGGTAGGCAGACACTATGAGCTCAAGAGCATCACCATGGCTGAGCAGCAATAGCTCATCAGGACATCACCCTCTTCTACAAGCCAGCAACGCCCCTGCTGCTGGCCAAGGGCATGGCCCCAGGCCCATGACATCTGGAACAATGACAATAAGACCTCCTGCTATAGATCAATGAGGAGGAGTTCGTTTTTTGTGGTAGCTAAGATATTGCTGATGGTGAAATCAACTAGGGTTTGATCTGACCCCAAATAAAGAAATAATAAAAGAGCAAATGGCTAAGGCAGTGAGTCTGTGTAAAGAGAGGGAGTTTCAGTCTTTAAAAAAAATACAACAAAAAATGGCTTCAAAACATGCTCTGGTCAGCTGTGTGGAGATTTCTGGACCTACTAAACATCGAGCTTCCATATGATCCAGCAATTCCACTCCTAGGTCTTTACCCAAAGGACACAGAAATATCCATTCCAAAGAACACCTGCACCCCTATGTTTATAGCAGCACTGTTTACAATAGCTAAGCTTTGGAAACAGCCCAAATGCCCAAAAATAGATGACTGGATCAAGAAGATGTGGTACATATACACCATGGAATATTACTCAGCATTCAAAAAAGATAAACACATGCAATTTGCAGCAACATGGATGGCGCTGGAAGGGATCATGCTCAGCGAAATAAGCCAGAAAGAAAAAGAAAAATACCGGATGGTCTAACTCATAGCAGGAATCTAGAAAACTTAAATAAGGGACCAGGAAAATGAATAACTATAAGAAAGTGAAAATCAAAATCAACAAACAACTATGAACCAGAGACACTTTTTGGGGGGTGAGGGGCGGGAGGGGAGGGATTGGGGTCAGAATGGGGAGGTTGCAATTGTATGGGGAATATAAAAATAAAATTTATTATTTAAAAAAAAATCAGGATGTCAAAAAAAAAAAAGAGAGAGAAATACCATGTCTGCCTAGTGGACATCTCAGGGCACTGGAAAGGATCATAAATGACAATATGTGAAAGTTCCTAATAAATGGAAAAGTACTGTGCAAATGTTAAAAAAAAAAAATGCTCTGGTCATCCTGACTAATGGAGCAGAGGAGATGGAGGTGGCCATCCCTGGAGATGTCAGGGGATGAGCTAGAATTAACCTTTGCAGGTCTGGCTGGGAAAAACCCAGTACCATGCAGCCAAGATGCTGCCATTTGTCCTGATGCCAATCTGGAAGCTGCAAAAAAAGAGGGGGCCCTTATGACACGGTGCTTCTGCCACCCTGAGGTAATGTGGGTGCACAGAATGTCGGAGTCTGCCACTCTGGAAGAATACTGAAGGAGCAAGAAAACAGGAACACCCTATGGCTGCCTTCTCAGCAGGTCCTACGGCTCTATTGGCTCTTGAAATAGAGTTTGGAAGCCAAATTACAACACACCCACTTGCTAAAGCCAAACTGATGAATAGAAGTCATCACAGCTACTCAGAGAATAATGTGGAAAGGGACGGCCTGATCCTCATCAATCAGTGCCCAGGACTAGCTTTGAGTTGGCTCTTGTGGTCACTGAGGAGCTGAGCGGCAAGGAGGTGGCTGACCAAGTGAAGGTTCCATTGTTCTCAAAGATTAGAGCAGAAATATCTGGTCATGAATTACAAATGAGTTAGAAACAGGCTATTTGTGATCCATCCTCACTGTGTTTCTTTTAAACAAAAGTGGGTGGGTGATGAGCAGAAGCCTCCTCACTGCCCCCCTGGGGTATAATTATGAAGTGACAACCACAGGCACATTTCTGAACCTGATTGCAGAATAAACAGGGCATTTAGTAAACTGAAACATTAAAAAAAAAAAAAAAAGCTAAAAGAAAATATAGGGGAAAAGCCTCAACACACTAGATTTAGCAATGATTTCTTAGATATGACACCAAAAATACAGGCAATGAAGGAAAAAAATAGAAAAACCAGACAGCATCAAAAGTAAAAACTTTTGTGCATTAAAGGACACTATTAACAGAGAAAAAGCCAATCCATTGTGGGCCTCCCCGGTGGCGCAGTGGTTGAGCCCTGGGTTGTGAAGCTGACTGCAGCCTCTGCAGCGCCGGTTGATCCCCGGCTACTCCCCGGCCACCAGAGGAGGGTCCCATATGGTGCGCAGACCTCTCCTGCTGCCCGCTGCTCCCCTCAGCAGTGTACTTCGTCACTCTGCCTGTTCTGCTCTCCACTCTGGCTCTGGTGAATTCTCTCACCCTCCTGCGCCTCGGACTGTACCCAGTGCTTGTATAAATAAATAAATAAATCTTTAAAAAAAAAAAAAAAGTGATTGATCTGATGGGTCTTTCCTTTGAAAAAAAAAAAAAACACCAATCCATTGTAATGGAGAAGACATCTGCAAATAATATATCTGACAAGAAGAGTACACAAAGAACTCCAACAAGACAAGACAATATAAAAAATGAGCAGAGGACTTAAATAGATAGTTCTCAAAAGAAGACATACAAATAGCCAATAAGCACATGAAAAGATGCTCAGCATTGCTAGTCATTAAGGAAATGCAAATTAAACCACAACAGACATCACTTCACACACAGTAGTGATGGAGAAAAGAATAGAAAACTAAAGGGAGGCATCACAAGACAGAACCTGACTCACAAGGAGGTGGGGGTAGAGGAAAATAACATGACCATTGACCCAGCTGTAGAAATCAAGATCCTTAGGCGCCAGTGCCTTATCACAAGGCATAAGACCCAAGCAGAATCAGATGCTATAGGGAACATGGAGAGCATAGACCTGAGGGTAAAGATAAAGAGATTGGGCCCACTGTGGAATCTCCAGTTCCTTTCGGATTCTTCATTGTTATCCAAAATCAGCAGCAAACAAGCCACTCCACAAAGGAATGAGCCCTTCCCAAAGAGAAGACTATATCAGTGCAGTCTGCACAGGCTCGGGACAGCAGTCCCTTCTGCCCACCTGTGACCATGCAGGTGCTTCTTTTCACCAACTCTCTCCCTCTGTAGGGCAGCAGACTTCCTGCCTGCCCGTGACCTGTACCAGGCCAGGACTTCTCTTTACTGACCTCCCTCAGCAGCCACAGCTCTTCTCAAGGCCACTGGCCTGTGACCATGCAGACCTCTCTCAGCAAACTTGTCCCTTTCAGGGCAGCTCTTCCTGCCCGCTTGTGTCTATGCAAATGTCCTTTATTCTTCTGTCCCCTTTCCCTAATAAACCTGCTCTTTAAATATAACTAACGTTATATAACAAACGTCTCATGGAGAAACTTGCCTGAGAAACTCACCGCATGCCACTGAAAGGGGAGATCTGGTGAAATCTTTCCCAGAGTAAACCCAAGGACCCCGCGCTCCAAATCTACCAACTCTAAAAACTACATCAGTAGGATGGCCTGTTCTGCTCCCCACTCTGTCTCTGGTGAATCCTCTCACCTCCTGCACCTCTGGCCTGCACCCTAGTTCTTGTATGCATAAATAAATTGTAAAAAATAAATCTTTTTTAAAAAGGTGAACACAGGGGCCCTAATGGATATTTATTCATCCATGTTCATAATGGCATTATTCACAATAGCGAAAATATGGAAGCAATCCAAAATGTCCATTGACAGAATAGGTAAAGAAAATAAGATCTATTTCTACAATGGACAGTTACTAATTCTTCAAAAAGAAGGAAATTCTGATACATGTTATAACATGGATGAATGTTGAAAATGGTGTGCTAAATAAAATAAACTGATGGCAAAAGAACAAATACTGTATGAGTCCACCTATGTGAGGTATCCAGAGTAGTCAGATTCTTGGTGGCGGATGGCTGAATGGTGGTTGCCAGGGCTAAGAAGAGGAGGGAATGGGGAATTATTATTTAACAGGCACAGAGTTTCAGTTTTGCAACGTGAAAAGAGTTCTGTGGATGGATGGCAGTGATGAAAGCAACAATCTGAATATACTCAACACTACTGAACTATACACTCAGGAATGGTTAACATGATACATTTTATGTTATGTGTATTTTGCCACAGTTGAAAAAATAAAACTAAAAAACATGAGCCTCAGCTTGAGAGAACCCAAAATTATTTCCTAAAGTTGATAAGACTCTCACTTAGTAACTAGCAATAACCAATCATTCATTTCAACAAATATTTATCCAGCATCCACCCCATATCGGGTACTCCTCCAGTTACCTGGCAACAGTAATAAAAGACAGAAAGCCCAGATTTTCACAGAACTTACTTTCTAGACTGACTGACATTCAGACTCATTTTGAAACTTTAATGCTAATATATTGATATACAAATGGTAGAACTGCCAGTTGATGTAATGCAAATGCTTCTTTATTTTTAATTTATTTATTTATGCATACAAGAGCTGGGGTACAGGCCAGAGATGCAGGGGGTGAGAGGATCCACTAGAGATAGAGTGGGGAACAGAACAGGCAGACTGACTGAAATACACTGCTGAGGGGAGCAGTGGGCGAGACAGGAGAGGTCTGCTGCACCATGAGGGTTTCTCCCTGGCCGGTTGGGGATCGAACTCATGCTGCGGAGGCTGTGGGTTGCTTCATAGTGCAATGCTTAACCCTTTGTGCCACCAGGGAGGCCCTACAAATGCTTCTTTAACATATGAACAGATGTTCATAAGGACAGAATGGCACAGTTTCTGTGGTTAGCAATTAAGCAATATGGCCATGACAATTAAATCTCAGCAGGCTTTCCCGGGTGAGTTTAACAGCATGTCCCCATGGGTATAATACCCAATTTGAACCAGCCATTCTGCTTTGAGAATGAATTCTAAGAAATGAATGCAAATTTATAAAAACATCAATAAGAGAATGCCTGTTGCAACATTATTTGCAACAGTGAAAAGAGCAAAAAAAAAATCTGAACATTTATTAATCAAATGTTTGGGAAAAGGTATATTAATACTACAGAGTGTTATGGAATCACTGAAAATAGCTAGGTTTGACACATTCCACCATTTTTTATTTATATTTTAAGGATTTCCTAAGATTTATTAAAACCATCATTTTTTAAAATAAAAATTAAGTTTTAGACAAAAGTGCAGCAGCATCATCATAATAGCTAAACTTAAATTGCATTGATGATGTGCCCAAGGGTCTTCTAAGGGCTTCTCATATATAATCTCATTTAATCCTCACAAAAACAACAGGTTGAGAAAGATTCTACCTGAGGCCCATCCATTGAAATCATATCTGTCCAGCTATCTGATTACAGGATTGTAAGACCTATATTTGTCATTCACACAAATGCCTTCAGTAGAGTTATCATAACTTTCCCAATTCCCAGGTCACCGGAATCATTTAAAACTTTCTACCCTGGTGGCACAAGAGATTAAGACACAACCTATGAAGCTATCTGCAGCCACTGCAGCACGAGTTCGATCTCTGGCCAGGGAGCTACCCACATGGTGCAGCAGATCTCTCCTGACTCTCCCGCTGCTCCCCTCAGCGGTGTATTTCAGTACCTCTGCCTGTTCTGTTCCCCACTCTGTCTCTGGTGAATCGTCTCACCCCCCATACCACTGGCCTGTACAGTAGTTCTTGTGTGCATAAATAAATCAATCTTTAAAAAAGAACACCTTTCTACCAATGGACCTATTTTCCATATCCCTCACCACCAAGACCTCTGAACCCCCTGCCAGGTATGTATGGGGGTGGGACTGCGGGGAAGAAGAAATCAGTAGTCATATTTAAATATTTAATTATTTTTTTTCTCTTTCTGCTCCTGAATTTGTACACAGTAGAACACTTTTCCTTTTTATTCTTTTTGCATAGAAGAACTGGCGTGTGGCGGGGGCGGGGGGGGGCTGGCAGGTGGTGAGAAAATTCATCAGAGACAGAGTGGGGAGCAGAACAGTTGGATCTACTGAAATGCACTGCTAAGGGAAGCGGACAGGAAAGGTCTACTGTGTCATATGGGTTAGCTCCCTGGCCAGGGATCAAACTCAGGCCTTAGCAGTAATAGCACTGAGACTCAACCCCTAGGCCACCAGGGAGGCCCAAAACACGTTTCTTTACAGTGTGCATTGATTTAATTGAAAACTTTTACAGAGTTAACTTCTGCCTTTCCTTGTCCAGGCTAAATTTTTCAAAATCCTTAAGAAATGGTTTTCGCTCAGCTCTATCATTAAATGGTAGAGGGAAGAAAAGACAGATTCCTCAGTTCTGAGGACAGTTAGTTAAGCTGCAATTGCCAAAAGGAAACAATAAATCAACCTTTCTAACTGCAAGTCCCAGTATAAGGCACCTGGGTGAGTGAGAAAAAAATCCTCCAGGAACTTTGAAGAATCCAGGGAATTGTGGAATTCTGACAATTCTTCTGAAAAAAGTGCAGGGAGTCTTCCTGGAAAGCTCATTTCTACCAAGTGACAGCCATGCTGCTTCGCCTGGATTGCGCTAGGTCCCGAGAGCTGGTTTACTCTCTGCAGCCACCATCTCCTTCTCCAAACAGTGCTTCACCTCTGGAGTCTCGGGCCTTTGCCTTCTGCCTGGAAATCTTTTTTTTTTTTTTAAAGATTTATTTATTTATTTATACAAGCACTGGGTACGGTCAGAAGCGCGGGAGGGTGAGAGAATTCACCAGAGCCAGAGCAGAGAGCAGAACAGGCAGACAGACGAAGTACACTGCTGTGGGGAGCAGCGGGCCATGTGGGACTCTCACCCATCGGCGTGGGGATCGAACCGGCACTGCAGAGGCTGCGGGCAGCTTCGCAACCCAGCGCTCAACCGCTGCGCCACCGGGGAGGCCCCTGCCTGAAAATCTTGCTGCTTAACTCCAGTCAGTTTTATGATATTGTTGGATCCACCCTATTCCCAATTTGATTGACAAACTAGGGTTTCAATAAATACTGATAGGGTGAATGAGTGAATAAATGAAGACATAATAAAATACCAATTTTTATAAAACTTTATGACTGTGCATCATAGAGACTGGATTGCAACACCAACACTTGCCAGCTGGGCGAACTTCACTTCTCTGAGAGTTCAAGAAACGTTTATTGACGAATGAATAAATTCTCAGAGATGTGTGACAAACTCCACAAGACAATGCTTGTATTGTCCCTGACCCACAATCGCGCTCAGTAGAACGACTACTCGCCCTACAATACCACCTTCTGTATTTGCCTAGACTGTGAGTCCCCTGAGGGAAGGGGACGCCTAGCGCAGGGGCACATCAGGCCGACTCAGAATGAAGATCTAGAACTACAATGTTAATGCGCTCAGGGGGAGGAAGATTACGTATGACGAAAGGATCTGGCCCTTTGGCAACGACCACAAGTCGCAAGAACCTCGGCTGGCTCAAGTATACACAAACCACGGCCTCCGACACGCACAGCTCGAATATGACGTCATAGGAGCCCGCCCCGTCGCACCCTGCCTGCTCAGATTCCTCAGCGCCCGCCCCCCGGGGGAGCGCATGCGCACTCCTCCTACTTCGGCTCCTTCCCTCCCTCCTTTGGTTAGTCCTTCGCCTTTCAAGTGCTGGGTCCTTTTTGTCCCCTGCTGCGTGCGGTGTCAGCTTCCGAGCGGAAGTGGTGGTAGACCGAGAGAAGAAGATGGCGGCCCCTGCAGTAGCGCCGCCTGGTGCGGCGACGAGTCGGGCTGGCAAAAGAAGCGGCAGCGGACCGGGAGGCGGGGGCGGCGGCGGAGGAGCCAGGGGGGCGGAAGAGGAGCCGCCACCGCCCCTCCAAGCGGTGCTGGTGGCCGATAGCTTCAACCGCCGCTTCTTCCCCATCTCCAAGGACCAACCTCGGGTGAGCGCCGCGCGCGCGAGCTGACAGGGCCGAGTGCTGGCGGGGCTGGAGCAAGTTATCTTTTTGGCCGCCTAGGGAGGCGTGCTCTGGAAGTACTTGTGTCTCTCCTCTTTCCCTGAAATTCGGGTTTATCTAGTTAGGAGGAAAGCGTTTAAAACGCCGATGACTGCCTGGCTGAGTGAGTGGCTGGCAGATTGGGGCACTTGTGGCGTTGTCGACCTCAGGTTTAGGAGGCATGTGGACAACTAAATGTAGAAGCAGTGCTGGTGCGAAAGCTTCACACGAGATTTAATGCCCCCAATGGAGGCTGCGCTGCCTTTATGCAAAATAAAAGGACATGTTTAGGTGAAAAGGAACATCATCTCCTTTCGCCTCCAAGAGAGAAGTCGTATGCCAAAAAAGGGGGTGGGGAGAGCAGACGGGTCTGATGCCATAGTAACAGCTGTTTTGAATCTCGTGCGGTGTGCTATTTTTTATTCTAGGTATTAATGACAACCAGCCAGTTCCATCTGTCAAAAGGAGAACAGAACCGATTTAGTAACTGGTTGCCAGCAGCCCCTGTAGTGTCAAAACACTGGGGAATTAGACTGAGCTAGTCCTGGTGTTGCTGGGTCACTTAGCAGCTCCCAGTTCAAAGAGAAGGAACTGCCATTGCATTTAGGAATGATCCTAATTCCTCACCCCCAAAGCTTAATCACTGTTCATTTTGGACAACTGATTGGGGCATGGCTAGCCCCTGACTCCTAGGGATCAAGAAAGGAAATTTTATAAGGAAAGGGGGCTTAGAGGTCCTTAAATCCTGGAGATACTATTGATTACCAGTGTTATCCTTTGCCAGAAGTGGTGTCCTGTTCTTACAGCAGCTCTGTGTCTGATGCTAAGCAAGTAGATCCCATGTTTACTATTATCTAAATTGCCATATATTATACTCCCATGCTTAAAGCATTCCATGAACATCAAAGGCAGGAACCTGGTCACTTTTAAATTGAACCGATAAAGCAGAACTGTAGTGTTATGCAAATATTGAGAAAGGAATGAAAGTTTTGTTGGTGGTGGAAAATGATATGCAGAGGACCCTCATGGATTCAAGATTTCTTTTTTTTTTTTTCTCTAATCGCTCACCCTCCAGGTCCTCTTGCCCCTAGCCAATGTGGCACTAATTGACTACACTCTGGAATTTCTGACTGCCACGGGTGTACAGGAAACCTTTGTCTTTTGTTGCTGGAAGGCTGCTCAAATCAAAGAACATTTACAGTAAGGCCTTGCAACTTTTCTTTCCATGTTTCGCCCATTTTTTCCCCCAGCTTTTTAGCATGAGAATCACTAAATGAAGGGAAATTATGAGGGGGGGGAATGTATCATTTAGGTAGCATCATAAGGTCTAAAGGGATTCTCTCACTTCTTTAGAGGTGAGCAGCTGAAGCTATGACAAAGACTAAAGAATAGCATCTGAGTTTTTTCTGAATCTCACACAGTTTGTTCCCCAGGGGTTTTACCTTATTTAATAACTCTAATTTGGAAGTTGTAAGAGTTACATCTTTGTCCATTCACTGAGCTTCTAAATATTGAGTTTTTCCTCATTTTTGTGTTTCTCATTCCTAGCTTAGTATCAAGCATATAGTGAGCATTTAACATGTTTGGTGAAATCCTCTTGAAAAAGAGTGGCTCTCAGGATTTATGAAGTTCAGAAAATAAAGTCTAGAATATTAACTTGGTCTCTCTTAGATAGTTATAAATTTGGTTTGACTTTCAAAGGAGAAAAGTACATGAAAAATGTGTCCCCAGGATACTTTATATACCCTAACTTTAGCAGGATTTTTAGTTCAAATCCACATTTGGGGACAGGAGTCAAGGTTTGGAGAGGAAATACCCATGTTTCTCTAACCCATAAAACAAGACTGGTGACATAGGATGCCAAAACCATTAATTATAGTTCATAAATCTCTCTGAAGTTGAGGACGCTGGCAAGAACCCAGAAAAGCTGCAAAGAGGGAGTCAGATGAGGAAGTGGGTTGGGGGAGGATTAGGGAAGGTGTACATGATCTTTATTCTTGATTTACTCAGTTTCCTCACTCTCCCCTTCTTTAGGAAGTCCAAATGGTGCCGTCCTACATCCCTCAATGTGGTTCGAATAATCACATCAGAACTGTATCGATCACTGGGGGATGTCCTTCGTGATGTTGATGCCAAGGCCTTGGTGCGCTCTGACTTCCTTCTGGTGTATGGGGACGTCATTTCAAACATCAATATAACCAGAGCCCTGGAGGAACACAGGTCAGGATGGGAAATGGTAAAGACAAGGGTTTGGGATCATCGGAGCCCTAGGACTCGTTTTTTGCAGCTCTCTCCCTTCAATTCCTATAGGTTGAGGCGGAAGCTAGAAAAAAATGTATCTGTGATGACAATGATCTTCAAGGAGTCATCCCCCAGCCACCCAACTCGTTGCCATGAGGACAATGTGGTAGTGGCTGTAGATAGTGCCACAAACCGGGTTCTCCATTTCCAAAAGACCCAAGGCCTTCGACGCTTTTCTTTTCCTCTGGTGTGTGGGTATCTGAAGTCCTTAAGGTGGGAAAGTGACTGGCTTCAGCAAGAGGGATGGGTGTTACAGTCCTTGTGACTTCTCCTCACAGAGCTTGTTCCAGGGCAGTGGAGATGGAGTGGAGATTCGGTATGATTTACTGGATTGTCATATCAGCATCTGTTCTCCTCAGGTAAGCTCTTCAGGCTGTGCTGCACATCCAAAGAGTAGAATTCTTGAGGGTATGTTGTTGCTCCCTTAGAACGACAGTGTTTATTTCTATTCCCTCTTTCATTGATCTGTTTAAAATTAAGTAAGTGTTGTCATCTTGATTCCATTATCCCATTGGGTTGGGAACCACCTTGGGATTCTGACCCATGTTCTGCTGACTTCAGCTCTAATAGGCCTCTGGGGACTTAACTTTGCTTCCCAAGAATAGCTCTTACTTTTGCCCCTCATCTCTCTTCCCACAGGTGGCTCAGCTCTTTACAGACAACTTTGACTACCAGACTCGAGATGACTTTGTGAGAGGCCTATTAGTGAATGAGGAGGTAAGAAAAAGCTCCCGTTGCCTCTCTAGGAGAGGGCTATGATCTTATCTCATGCTGATAACTTTTGGCCCCCTTTTGTGTTTTATTGCTCTTAGGAGAGGAAGAGAGCCAGGGTAGGGAAGGAGAAGCTGTACAGCAGGAAAAGTCTTAGGTCATTTGGCTGTGACCCTGAGAAATAGAGGGGAACTTAAGGTTAGAAAAGAGTTGTCCTGGGGGGTGTTCTTCCTGTCTTTCTTGCTTGGTTCTCCTCTCTTTCCTTCTCTTCATTCAGATCCTAGGGAACCAGATCCATATGCATGTAACAACTAAGGAATATGGTGCCCGAGTCTCCAACCTACACATGTATGCCGCTGTCTGTGCTGATGTCATCCGCCGATGGGTCTACCCTCTCACACCAGAGGCAAACTTCACTGACCACACAAACCAGAGCTGCACTCATTCCCGGCATAACATCTACCGAGGGCCTGAGGTCAGCCTAGGCCATGGCAGCATCCTGGAGGAAAATGTGCTCCTGGGCTCTGGCACTGTCATTGGCAGTAATTGCTCCATCACCAACAGCGTCATTGGCCCTGACTGCCGCATTGGTGAGCACAGGTGGGGAAGTCAAGCTGGCAACAACCTGAGGGGCTCCCCATGTCTCCAGAAAAGGATACCAAGGGATAGTCCCTGAGAGTAAGGAACTAGAGTGGCTACCTTAATTAAGGAGGGGATGGGGACTTTAAAACAGTGGTACTTTAATTTATGACCTGCAAGTTTCTTGTTGGGTGACTCCTCACATGCTAGAGTGCCCTATATTCACACTCAGGACTAAGTAGATAATTAACATGCAGTAATAACATCTGTTTGGTGCATTACAGTTTACAAAGGGCTTTTGGATACATTTCAAATAATCCTCACAAAAACCTGTGAGGTAGGTATTATTTATCCCCAGTTTATAGATAAGCAAACAGGCTTAAAGAGGTCAGAGCTAATAAAAGACAGTGCTAAGACTTGTATTACGACTGTAAACCCAGTGCTTTGTTTGCTTCACCATAACTGCCTGTATTGCCTCTTGGTAACTTCTTTGGTTGTAGGACTGTGGTGCTAATTCTAAAATATATAAGAAGTAGAATAATTTGGCTCTATTTGTAGACATGGATATGATTCTACTAAGTTTCTCAAGTTCAAAGGGAAGGTTCTTGGGTTTTGTTTTTTTTTTTTTTTTTTCTTTTTTGTGGGACCCTCACCAGCGGTGGAGGAACGAACCGGCACTGCAGAGGGTGCAGGCAGCCTCGCAGCCCAGCGCTCAACCGCTGCGCCACCAGGGGAGGCCCAAGGTTCTTGGTTCTTAAGTCATGAAGGTTCCAGATTCTTAAGTCCTATAGATAATCTGTAATTTTTTTTTTAAAGATTTATTTATTTATTTATGCATACAAGAGCTGGGGTACAGGCCAGAGATGCCAGGGGTGAGAGGATTCACCAGAGACAGAGTGGGGAACAGAACAGGCAGATCCACTGAAATACACTGCTAAGGGGAGCAGCAGGAGAGTGAGGAGAGGTGGGTTGCTCCCTGGCAGGCTGGGGATGGAACTCGTGCTGCAGAGGCTGAGGATTGCTTCATAGTGTGGTGCTTAACCCCTTGCACCACCAGGGAGGCTGGATAATCTGTAATTATTGTAAACCTGATGAACAATGTTCAGGCTGAGCAACATCTAGTCTGAGACCTGGGCTTAGAGGGGGAGTGGATTTTTCTGGTGAATTGGGGATGGGCTGTTAGAATTGGGTAGAAGCCGTGTTGCTGTCAGCTCTGTCTTCCAGGAACAGCCCTGGTCTAAAGTTGACCTCTGAATGACCAGGAGTCCTTTCTGTCCTGAGCCAGGTGATAACGTGGTGCTGAACCAGGCCTACCTGTGGCAGGGGGTCCGAGTGGCTACTGGAGCACAGATTCATCAGTCTCTGCTCTGTGACAATGCTGAGGTCAAGGAAAGAGTTACACTGAATCCACGCTGTGTCCTCACTTCCCAGGTGAGACCTGTTCCCCAAACTGAGTCATGGTCATGTCAAGCCAGAAGGGACTTTATGTCCACCCATTACTCAGCCCAAATTGAGAGTCCAAATCCAGAGGTTTCATTTACCTTCTCTTTAGCCTAGTAAAAAATGTCACTCTCATTGTCAGAATGTACTTTACCCCAACACTCTAATGAACCTAGCCAACCCATTTTTTCTCACCTAGGTGATAGTGGGCCCAAACATCACGCTGCCTGAGGGTTCGGTGATCTCTTTGCACCCTCCAGATGCAGAGGAAGATGAGGATGATGGCGAGTTCAGTGACGATTCAGGGGCTGACCAAGAAAAGGAGAAAGTGAAGCTGAAAGGTGTGAGGCTCAGCAGGTGTGGGGCATCTGTATATCTCTGCCCCATAGAAAAACCAGTGTTTCCTCCTGGAGGGATCAATGCCCCTTTTCGGCCTTTACTAAAGATGAGTGCCTTTTCCAGGTTACAATCCAGCAGAAGTAGGAGTTGCAGGCAAGGGCTACCTCTGGAAAGCTGCAGACATGAGCATGGAAGAAGAGGAGGAACTACGGCAGAATCTATGGGGTGAGCTAGGCCTTATTCCTGCTTACCTCTCTTCTGTTAAATCAGAATATTTTGAAAGATAGTAGATACTTCAGAATAAAACTACATTGTTCTTTTTTTTTTTTTTTTCAAGATTTATTTATTTATGCTTACAAGAGCTTGGGTACAGGCCAGAGATGCAGGGGGTGAGAGGATTCACCAGAGACAGTGGGGAACAAAACAGGCAGACTGACTGAAATACATTGCTGAGGAGAGCAGTGGGCGAGTCGGGAGAGGTCTGCTGCGCCATGTGGGTTGCTCCCTGGCCAGCCAGGGATCGAACTCCTGCTACAGAGGCTGTGAATTGCTTCATAGTGTGGTGCTTAACCCCTTAAGCCACCAGGGATGCCCCCTGTTTTTTATACAGACAGGGCAGGTATAATGTTTTCTATCAAAGGCTCTTATTTTTCTTTTTCTCACCCTTTCTGGATTCTCAGGGCTCAAAATCAACATGGAAGAAGAGAGTGAAACTGAAAGTGAACGAAGTATGGATTCTGAGGAGCTAGACAGCCGAGCAGGCTCCCCCCAAATGGATGACATCAAAGGTGAGAGATCAAGGAAGCAGTGTCCTAGGACAAAAAGAGAAAACCTTCCGTTTATTCCTTGTCTGGATTAATTAGCTAAACATTTGTGTTTCTCCTGGGAAGGGTTTGGTGTAAAGTCATAACTACATGACTTCAGGCATTCTGGAGTGATGTTGGCCCCTGAACTTAATCTTTGCTTTGATTTTAGTATTCCAGAATGAAGTCCTAGGAACACTACAGCGGGGCAAGGAGGAGAATATTTCTTGTGACAATCTGGTTCTAGAGATCAACTCTCTCAAGTAAGAGCAGGCCCTCCTTATTCTTTTCTCTTTGGGGTAACCTCAGACAGGTAGAGGTTCTTTTCCTACTTCTTCCCCAAATAGGAACTTATTCCCATCAACATCCCAAATGGTCAAGGCCAGAAGCATTTAGAGCAAGGAGAGCATTAGGTCTAGCCTTAGCAGACTCCCCTCAACTAAAATCATCCCCTTCCATGTTCCATCTGACTTCCTTTCCCAATGTCCTGCAAAGTCGCAGTTCTGCAACAAGCTACAAGGGCCAGTGAAGCGGCCCTGGTGTCACCTCAGTCTTCCCACAGGTACGCCTACAACATAAGCCTAAAGGAAGTGATGCAGGTACTGAGCCACGTGGTCCTGGAGTTCCCCCTGCAACAAGTGGATTCCCCAGTCGACCCAAGCCGCTACTGTGCCCTGCTGCTTCCTGTGAGCAAAGATTGGGGCTGGGTACAGGGGATTGGGTGGAGGTAGATGCACATCCTTGCTTGCTTAACTTTAAAGGAAATCACGAGTAGAAGTCTTGTGGGATAGGTGTTACTTGTGGTCCCTTTTCCCTTATCTCTGGAAGCTCATTGGTTTCTAGAACAGCCTTGGCTGGTCCAGAGGAATCAAATTAGGTTCAATATTTAGTGGCTTTGAGACTCCAAGATACTAGACTGTTACTCAGAACAGACCTAGATTTTATGATTCTGAAAATGATTTGACCCATAACAAGATCAGCCTTTGAGTGGGGAATAGTTTGCAGCATCTGACCCCCTTTCATCTTCTCTGGGTAATTTCTTTTTCCCGAACCTTTACTGCCAGCAACTTCCAAGTCCCTCTGACGTGATTCCGCAGGCTCTATATCATCTCCCTCTTGTCTTTCCATGTCATGAAAGACCCATGTTATCGATATTGATCTTTTTTGCTGTCCCAGTTTAGGTGAATGCTCAGGATGCAACTCCCTTCTTTATTTCATAGCTGCTCAAGGCCTGGAGCCCTGTTTTTAGGAACTACATAAAGCGTGCAGCTGACCATTTGGAAGCATTGGCAGCCATTGAGGACTTCTTCCTGGAACATGAAGCTCTTGGTACTTCCATGGGCAAGGTGAATACCACCTTAAGCCCCATGGTCCTGCATTTGCTTTGAAAAAAGCCTGGGGGACCTCCATGAATACAAAACAGAGGCTAACATGAACCCACGTTAACACACCAACCACCTTTCTCCTGTTGTGCTTAGCGCTGTTATAGCACAGCTTGGAGCCAGGCTTTTAGGCAGCCATTTAGAGGTTGCCCTGGGAATGTGCAAGGCACTACTCAGTGGTAGCTGTGGACGTTATACCTGCCCCAGTACCAGAGTGAACAGCTCACTCTTAACTATTTTGGTGGAGGCTACACATTGTGTAGAAGGAAGCTGAGAAGCTGGTTACAGAGAGGTGCTAAGATCTTGCCTCCTCTTCCTGTTAGCCATTATATCTTTAAGACCCCTGAGATACCTTCTGCTGGCCTTCTACAGGTGCTGATGGCTTTCTACCAGCTGGACATCTTGGCTGAGGAAACAATCCTGAATTGGTTCAACCAAAGGGATACAAATGACAAGGGCCGGCAGTTGCGCAGGAGCCAACAGGTGAGTGGGGCTGCTGTCTTTTCACTGCAGTGGTTGTCTGGTTCCCTGACCCTTGGCTCTGGATTCCATGGTGCTTGTTCCCAGGACTGATTGTTCAAGCTGTTTTTCTGTCCCTCCCTCAGTGGCTCTTCACTCTACTTCCTTATAGCTGCAGAGGTTCATCCAGTGGCTAAAAGAGGCAGAAGAAGAGTCATCTGAAGATGACTGAAGTTGGACTGCCTGCTCTATGAACTGACTGCCCTCTGGGCTCCTGAGCCAGGGCAAGTGAGGGGCTAATTCAGAAGGATGAGTAACCACCACCCAGGCTGAGACTTAAAAGAGCAGAGGCTGAAACTACAGTATTCTTCCCACCGCCAGCAACTTTGTGCCTCCCATCCTGACCAGGAAGTTGGGATGAAGGAAGCTGGACTGAAGTAAAGCTTCAGCCTTTGGAGAAGCTGGGCAGGCCCTACAGTTAGAGGAAGGCCAGAGGAACAGCTTTGTGCTCTGGTTTTCCCTCAGGGAACAGCAGAAAGCAACTGGTCCTATCTGCTGCTTGTATTTGTTAATATTAAAAAAAAAAAAAAAGGAGAGTTGTATTTGGTTTCTCCAACTTTTGACCGATCAGTGGTTCAAGTAGGTGACCAAAGAGTTCTGAACCTTTGACTGCAAAGGTTCCTTTCCCCAGCTCCTGGGAGAGGGGAGCAGAGGGGTGTCTATGGCCACTAGGTGGCACCTTGCTAATTGGCTGTTGGCATGGCTTTTGGGTTGTTGGAGGCCTGCATTCTCTTCTTCAGCTTCTATGGACCAATTTGTGGTATTAAGTGGTATTCCTAAGCCTATTTCCATAGAGATTTCTAAAGGTCATGATGACAAGCATATGTAAAGCCCAGTAGCCACCTCCCAAGTCCCTCACATGCCTATCAGGGAAGCCAGACCACGCTTCATCTTAAAGATAAGGAAATTTGTTCAAGATCTCATGGCTCTTGAAGGGCAAATTAACTTGAGCCTCAATCCAGAATTTTTTCCATTCCAGCATATTCAGTATCTCAACAAGAAGAATTGACCCAAGGCAACTACAACCTGAAGTCAGTGATAACTATCCTAAAAACTCAGGTAGAGCCTGTGAAATGGGCTTTCCCCTAATATTGAGAGGCATTTTGCTAAGTATTTTCCATGTTTCATTATTTAACCTCCTATCAGCCCTATGAAGTAGGTTTTATCCCATTTCAGATGATGAAGTTCAGAGAGGTCCCATAACTAATTATTAGAGCTAGGATTGTTGTTGGACTCTTGCTGGAGTTTGTCATTTTGCTGTTTTGTCATCTTTAACCTCAAATGTAAGACATCCTTTCTGTCTCATCTTTTTGAGCTCTTTGTTGCCTTTCTATAACTTACTCTGTTGACACTGAAATGGTGGCAAATGTCACTGTGGTAACAAGTGACCCTCCTGAACATCACAGATAAAATTATTTTCTTCACTTCAATTGCGTGGAAAGTAATCTGAGGAACAGGACACTACTCAGGTGTGAAGGCATTACTGAGTATTTCTTTTTCCCTCTTATTGCTGGATATTTCTGAAGAGGGAAAATCAAGCTGGCCAAAGTTTGGCTTGATTCACGTTTCACATTCAGTAAATCTCCATTTCTGCTTTGTCAGATACAGGATCTAGTGCTAGAGGTCCATGCTAAGGTTATGGCATGGACTGAAAGGGAGTAGTTAAACACAAATATAAGTTATCCAAAAAAAAAACCAAACATATAGGTTATCTTTTATCTAATGGGTGGCAGAGATCAGAGGTGACCTATAAGAATTTCTAGGAGGAAGCAATTTCTTGTATTGGAGTGATATGGAAAGCTTACATGATTGTGATACTTGCATAGCCTGAAAAAAACAGGAAAAGGTAGAAGAGAACATCAAAAGCAAAGCAAATGATTTCCATTTAAACATGACATATTTGAGGGCCTCCTTGGTGGTGCAGGGGTTAAAATTAGCGCTATCAAGCTACTGCCAGCCTCTGTAGCACCCTAGGCCTGCCAGGGAGCTGACCCACGTGGCTTAGCAGACCTTCTGTCTCACCAGCTTCTCCCCTCAGCAGTGTATTTCAGTACATCTGCCTGTTCTGCTCCCCACTCTCTCTGGTGAGTCCTCGCTCTCACACACGCACACACCCACACCTCTGGCTTATACCCCAGTTCTTGTATGCATAAATAAATCTTTAAAGAAAATGACATTTGATATGCGGACCTTTTGCTCCCAAAGGAATTATTTGAAAAAGGCATATAATTCAGTGATAAAACATGAGGTGATAACAATGAGCGACATCAACATTTTGGCACTTCAGGAAATGAGAAATAAATGAGTCAAAGTTGACTTAGCAGAATAAGATGGGTTCTACCTACTAAGGTGGTTATTGCAAGAAGCAAGAGCGAATGTGCTTCTGAACCCAGAAAAGACTCAGCAGAAGGGGTCAGGATTAGGGCTGAGAACTGAGGGTGAGTTGAGGGGGTATCAAACTAAGACCTGTATAACTAAGCCCACCTCTGCCCTCATGCCATCCCTCCCCACCTCCAGGTCCCCACCTCTTCTGGCCCAGCTAAGTGATTACTCCTCCCCTACAGGAAATGGGAGATTTAGTTTCTGAAGAAATGGTGGGGGAGGAAATTATCAAAGAAATACTTATGGTTTCCTGAACCCAAAGTTAAGTGAGTTTCCAGATTGACTGAGTGTCCCATAAGTGCTCAGCATAATGAATGAAATAGCCCCATGAAATTTCAGAACCTCTAAATATAAACTGCTAGAGCTTCTGAACTCAACAGCAGGCATGGTGGTGATGACGGTGAGGTACTAAATTGAACATGAGGAATTAAATAAAAGTAAACGGTAGGTTGGGCCTCCCCAGTGGCACAACGGTTGAGCGCTGGGTTGCGAAGCTGCCCTCAGCCTCTGCAGCGCCAGCTGCTCCCTGGCCACCGGAGGAGGGTCCCACATGGCGCGCAGACCTCTCCTGCCGCCCACTGCTCCCCTCAGCAGTGTACTTTGGTCCTTCTGCCTGCTCTGCTCCCCGCTCTGGCTCTGGTGAATTCTCACCGCCCCACGCTTCTGACTGTACCCAGTGCTTATATATATAAATAAATAAATAGATAGATAGATAAATAAATAAATAAATCTTAAAAAAAAAATGTAAACGGTAGGACTTATACCCCACCCCCCAGGCTAAAACAAATCACAATTGCAGGAAAAAAAAGGGCTGTAAACATTTTGTTGTCTTGGGAAAGAAAAAAGAAGCCATCTTTTCCCCAACTTGATTG
This sequence comes from Talpa occidentalis, assembly GCF_014898055.3. Classification (NCBI taxonomy): domain Eukaryota; kingdom Metazoa; phylum Chordata; class Mammalia; order Eulipotyphla; family Talpidae; genus Talpa; species Talpa occidentalis. The sequence goes on from NW_023604295.1 coordinate 30,933,763, forward strand.
TCCTACAGTGAAACCTGTTAGTTAAAAAGCCTTGAATGTGGGCGGATCTTCCAATCAGCTTTTTAGTATCTTAAATATATATAGACAGTCAAAGGCCATCAAGCAGTTGAAGAAACTTCCAATTTGAAAGGCAGAGACCAAAAAAGCAAACAGTTCAAGGAAACAATGACAACAAAGTAGGGAAGTTTCTGAACATTTCAGGAGGGGAAAGAGCTACAATTATCCTCAAATTGTTAGGGGGAACAGGATGTCCTAAAGCTAATTCCATACAGGCTTTGTGGACTCCACCCCCACCCCAGGCCAAAGCCAAAGACACTGGGAACTCCAAATCCCATCACCACCAAAGGGAAGGTGGCTGGGACCTGAGGGTGGGGTTAAGCAGCCAGGTGGGGTTAAAGCCAGACACGTGGGCTTTGGAGGGGTCCCCCATTTTGGCTCTCCGCCAGCTCGCAGCGTCCGGCCAGCTCAGAGAGTGCTTTTTGGGTTTCCAGGTCGTTGGATTGGGTAGGACGCATTAAAGACTTTATTTCCCTATTTTCTCCCTGAGTTGTACATTTTCCTTCTTTCCTTTTCCCTTGTAAATAAACCTTTTATTAACCTTTTGTGTGTGCCTGTAGTGAAGTATTAATAAGTCCCTTTTAAGCGCACAGGTGAGGACCCACAGCCAGGCAACCCGTTCAATATCGGGGCTGCCCTATAACAAAATCAAAGGGAAAACACTGTGTCTATGAAAAAGTGCTCTAAGAGGGGCCTCCCTGGTGGCACAAGGGGTTAAGTCTCAGCGATATGAAGCTATCCACAGCCACTACAGCATGAGTTATCCACCCTCCTTTGGGTGGGGCAGGAAACCCGGAACCTCCCCCTTTCCTGGGGACCACCCTGTTACATTAGATCCCCAGCCAGGTTGCTGACCCATGTGGCACAGCAGACCTCTCTTGTCTCACCAGCTGCTCCCCTCAGCAGTGTATTTCAGTCAATATGCCTGGTCTGCTCCCCACTCTGTCTCTGGTGAATCCTCTCACCCACTACACCTCTGACTACACCCCAGCCCTTGTATGCATAAATAAATAAACCTTTAAAAAAAAAAAAAAAAGGTGAAATCATTGATAAAAGGAAATGGAGATAAAGGAGAAAAAATAAGGATCAAGTCAGAAGGCCCTATATCTAACAGGTTGTAGAAACAACAGAAAGAAATGACAGTAATGCTATTAATTAAAATAGCATTGAATTTCTAGGTGGAAAGGGCTCACCAAGCATGTAGCATAGTGATTAAGTACGAAAATACGTCATCATGAAATTTCAGAACTCCAGGGATAAAAGACCCAAAGACTTGCAGAGAGAAGACCAAGTCTTGTACAAAGGCTGTTACTTAGAGTGGCACCCCAGAACCCCCAAACCTACTGGCTTTAAATGGGTTCTGCCATTCACTGCCTAACAACAAAACATAATATGTAAAATCTTCACCAGAAAGAATATTAATACAATCTGTGCAGTCAAGAGAAGAGAAGAAAAAGAATACAGTTCCCAAATGAAGGACCCAAAGTAACCCATACCCTCTTGGGTAAATGCCCAGCCAAACGGGGTCATCCCAAAGTGGGGCAACTAAAGCCCAAAACCCTGCCACAAGTCTAAGTTACCTTCTGGCTGGGAACCACAGGGAAAGGTCAGAAGGGGCCAGGCAAGTCTGGAAGGAAAAGAGAAAACCCAAAATCCAAGTTAAGATAGAGGTTGCCATTGTCAGCCTCTTCACTGGTCTTTCACCCATGTTTCTTTTAAACAGATTTTTTTTTTAAAGATTTATTTACTTATGCATACAAGAACTGGGGTACAGGCCAGAGGTATGTATGTGTGTGGGGGGGAGAGGATTCACCAGAGTCAGAGAGGGAAACAGAACAGGAAGAATGACTAAAATACACTGCTGAGGTGAGCAGCAGATGAGACAGGAGAGGTCTGCTGCACCATGTGGATAGCTCCTGGCCAGGGATCGACCTCGCGCTGCAGTGGCTGCCAAAAGCTTCATAGGTTGCGTCTTAACCTCTTGTGCCACCAGGAAGGCCCTCACTCAAGTGTCTTTCAAGTGTCTCCTTCCCTGACCCCCATGTCCCTAGTAAAATCTAAGGCTGAGAAGCAAGTACAGCAGCTTCTTTTCATGCCTCTCTGTCCTTTTTAACTTCCCCTTGCTGCTCAGCTCCACCCTTTCTTAGGTAGGGCAGGGTACCTGGAATTCCCCCTGTTGGGGGCAAAGAATGTCCTGAATGAACTCCACAAACACAGGTTTTATGGATCCTACCCCCACCCCAGACCAAAAAGATCCAAGACACCAATGAGTACAAATCCCATAACATCATCACCACCGAAGGGATTTCTGGGAACTAGGGATAGAGTTAAACAGCCAGGCATGGTATACAACAGACATGTGGGCCTTGGGGGTCCTTGGTTTTTCGCTGGCGTGCTATTGGGGTCCCAGCTCAGTGAAACTGGTAGAATGCATTTACTGATTTCTCTCTTTCTCCCTGTTATTCTTTTCTTCATTTTCCTTTTTGTAAATAAATTATTTACGAACCTCTTTGTGTGTCTGCAGTTGAGTCTCATTATAAGTCCCTTTTAAGCGTGTGGGTGAGGACCCAGAGGCAGGCAACACATTTCACATTGGCGTTGCCCTGTAACACCCCTTTCTGTGGAGATTACATGTAACAAGGCTTAGGAAAAAATAAGAGCTAACTGCTGGGTGGACAGCAACATTGGAAGCTAGAAAGCTATTGGAATGATACCTTCAAAATTCTGAAAGAAAATTATTTCCAACTCAGAATCATATTTTCAGACTTGTATGTTCTCAAAAAAAATTTTATTTCCCATGCTTTCAAGGAAAGCTGCCAAAAAAGTATTTACTAAAACAAAGGAGTAAAGTATCTAGGATAGGGAGATCTAACACAGAAGAGAGGTAAAGGGAATTGTGAGGATGATGCAGAATGACAACTGTGTACAGGCTGAGACAGCCTGCAATGTAGACCAGAAACAGAATGAAGCTTGAGAGAAGTGAAATTGATGGTTTATCTAATGTGTTTGCATGAACAAAATATGCATTGAGAAACTATTAGATTATGTGGAAAGACTTAATAAGTATATCATAAAATGAAAATGCAAGGTAGTGATTAATGCCAGGGGAAACAAAATGTAAAAGAAACATTTATTCATAATCAAATGTCAGTAGTAAGTACTATGTCATTTTAATCAAAAAGTGTGATTTTACTAATTTAAGTAAATTAGTAAGTTGGAGGAGGTGGAAGACAAATCCATCCATCAAAATTGGAAATCAGTGGGCAATGTCTCGAATGCATAAGTCAAGAAATAGTATGAGTTTTTTTTTTTAAAGATGATGAAACAGGGAGAAGGAAAACAGCATAGAGAACTGCTGTTCCACTTTCTTTTTTTTTTTTAAATATTTATTTATTTATTTATACAAGCACTGGGTACAGTCAGAAGCGTGGGAGGGTGAGAGAATTCACCAGAGCCAGAGCGGGGAAGAGAACAGGCAGACTGACGAAGTACACTGCTGAGGGGAGCAGCGGACGGCAGGAGAGGTCTGCGCACCATGTGGGACCCTCACCTGTGGCCAGGGATGGCGCTGCAGAGGCCACTGGCAGCTTGAGGATGCGGGCAGCTTCACAGCCCAGCGCTCAACCACTGCACCACCAGGGGAGGTCCTGCTGTTCCACTTTCTTAATACTATTTGTCTATGCATACATAAGACATTGAAAACAATTTGAAGGGAAGGGTATGGAATGAAAATATACAAAGTGTGTGCAGGGGTTAGCAAATAGTAAAAACTCTAGCCAGGACATGAAATAAAAAGTTATATAGAGGCTCCCTAGTGGCGCAAGGTATTATAAACACAGCACTATAAAGCTGTCCAAAGCCTCTACAGCATAAGGTCGATCCCTGGCTGGCCAGGGAGCTACATACATGGTGCAGCAGACCTCTCCTGTCTAGCTCACTGCTCCCCTCAGCAGTGTATTTCAGTCAGTCTGCATGCTGTTCTCCATTCTGTCTCTTACCCCCCCCAACTCTGGCCTGTACCCCAGTTCTTGTATGCATATATAAACAAATCTTTTTTTAAAAGCTACATAAAAGTAGATAGAGGATAGACTGTGGATTGCTTTGAATATCTTGCTAAGGATAACAAGGATATTTGGAAGGCAATAGGGCTTGTGAAGAAGTTTCTGAGCAAAAGAGGTATCTGCAAGAGATACTGTCTTTTGAAGTGCAAATTTGACAACAGTGTGCAAAGTGGAATAAAAGGAGCACACACTATTTTTTTAAAAGATCTATTCATTTATGCCTATAAGAGCTGGGGCACAGGCCAGAGATGGGGGGGGTAAGGGTGAGAGGATTCACCAGAGACAGAGTGGGGAACAAAATAGGCAGATTGACTGAAGGAGAGGTCTCCTGCGCCATGTGGCTTGCTTCCTGGCCCGCGGGTTCTCAAATCGGTAAGTTTATTACTGCCTGTACATTTGCTTGTGCCCCCTGCCTGGAATGCCCTTCCCCAGACCAGATCTTATAGCTGGATCCTCATTATGTCTAGGTCTGAGCTCAGAGGAAGCCTTCTCTGATCAACTATACTCCTCCTTCCCGTTGCTATTACATTACTTCATTTTCTTTTTCATAGCATTTTATCTAAAGTTATTAATGCATAAGTTTGTGTGCCTCCTTCCAGATGTATGATGGTCCCAAGGGCAGCCTTATCTGTCTTGTTTTTGCTGTATTTCATACTGTATGCCTTGCCCACAGTAGGCACTAAATATTTATTAAAAAATTCAAAACTAATGGGCCTCCCCGGTGGCGCAGCGGTTGAGCGCTGGGTTGCGAGGCTGCCCGCAGCCTCTGCGGCGCCGGTTCGATCCCCGGCTGCTCCCCGGCCACCAGAGGAGGGTCCCACATGGCGCGCAGACCTCTCCTGCCGCCCGCTGCTCCCCTCAGCAGTGTACTTCGGTCCTTCTGCCTGCTCTGCTCCCCGCTCTGGCTCTGGTGAATTCTCTCACCCTCCCGTGCTTCTGACTGTACCCAGTGCTTGTATAAATAAATAAAAAAAAAAAATTCAAAACTAAGGGGCGAGGAGGTGTTAGAAACAGATTACGCCTCCTTCTCATTTGAGACTTACTGTCCCAGTCTTGCCTGCATCTTCATTCTTGCGCTCATTCTTCACTCACTCCATTCATTAAGCCACTATTTTGCACCTACAAGCTGTTAGGATAGGAAGGAATCAGAATTGATTCTGTTCTGCCCTCAAGGAGTTCGGTGGGGCAGACTGACAGCAGCTCTGCTTCTCAACAGACCCTGAAGGTCCATGCCCAGGGCACGTTCCTCCAGCGATACACGGTCGGAAAACACCACCACCAAGCCCGAGCCCACAACGACCCCTGCATTACACCCTTCCCCGGCGACAAAGGCGCAGCCCATCCAACATGGATGCAGAGCCCAGGCCCTGAAGAGCGCGTTACCCGCCGTCCAGGCGAGATCGGCCTTAGCCAAGCCGGGGGGCCCAGGCGACCCCGGCTATTCCCCCGCCCGGCCAGGGGCCCAGCGGGGCGCCCCGCTGGTGGGCCGGGGGTCCGCGGGGGCGGTCGCCGGGCCCAGCCATCCGCCCGAGGCCCGCGGGCCGCTCCGGGGGCGGAGCGGAGCCGGGGCGGGGCCGAGCCGGGCGGGGAGGGAGCGTGCGGGGCCGCAGCCGGAGCCGGGAGGGCCGCGGCCACCGGAAGAGTCGCGCTCGCCAGCCGAGCCCGGCCGGGGGGAGCGGAAGCGGCCGCGGCAGGCGGCGCTGGGACCCGGGAGCGGCCGGAGAACAAGGGAGCTGGCGCCGCGGCCGGCGGGGAGCTGGGCTGAGCCGCTGGGCCCGCCGAGCGCCGCCGCCGCCGACGCAGAGGCCCGGCCCGGCCGCCCGAGCAGGCCGCGCGCGGGCCGCCGGGCCCGAGGCCGGAGCCATGGGCGAGACCAAGATCATCTACCACCTGGACGGACAGGAGACGCCGTACCTGGTGAAGCTGCCCCTGCCCGCCGAGCGCGTCACCTTGGCGGACTTTAAGGGCGTCCTGCAGCGCCCCAGCTATAAGTTCTTCTTCAAGTCTATGGACGACGATTTCGGGTGAGGATGGGCCCCGCCTCACCTCCAGGGGACCCCCGGCCCCTCCGACTTCTAGGGGCCCACTTGGACTCCCCTTTGCTACTCTGGCTTCTCGCCCTGCTCCGGATTGGAGGGGGCGACTGGGCGTTTGGAGGCGCCCGGGTCTTTTTCAGAGGTTGGGTTACAGCCCCTGTAGGGACTTTCTCTGCCCCTGGGGGGGGATCATCAGGCACCCCCCCCCCCACCTTGTTTAGAGGGACGTCCAACTTCCCAGGAGCACTCAGAGTTTCTGCCCACTCCAGCCCCCTCACCTCCTGGGAACCAGCGGCCCACATAGACACACACACCACACCCCCCCCCCTCAGTTCCACAGCTGGAGTCCCCAACCCTCCTCCTACCAAAGGAGACGCCTTTTAGCAAGACTTGGGGTGTTTGGCATTCGGCCTTGGCCTTCTTCATCCTTTCAGCTCCACAACTCAGAGCCATATTTGGAGTATTTTGCCTCTAAGGGCTATACTGAGGGACTTTGAACTAGGGGAGTTGGAATTGGGGGTGCTCCGGTGCCAGGCTGTAAGCTAAAGCCTGCAGACATGATGTTTATTGAGCTGTCTCTCCTGTCTCTTGTGGGAGACTGGATGTTGTCAAGGCAGCAGAGTGCCTGAACCTTGAGGAGGAGTCCTCACTAACACAGGTGCTGATTTCCCCCTCTGAACTGGGGCCTTTTCCCTCCAGGTAGTGGCCAAGGGGAGAGATGGGGAAGGACCTCACCCTGGATGGGAAGGCGGGGAAGAGTCTTTTGGTGTTCTCCATCTTCTACTCCCTGGTGAGGTCTTCATCCAGCTGCAGGGCTTTGGACAGGCGGAGTTTGGAAGTAGCAGCGACTTCCCCTTTAAGAGGGGATGGAATGTTGGAGCCGGAAGGTTCTGTAGCAGCTGGCCTGAGAGGGGGAGCCTGGCGATCCCCTCACCCCCCCACCCTGCAACTCCCAGGGGGCTGGGGGAGGGGGAGGCCCCCACTCTAGCCTGCCCCTCACTAACTGGGCGCTGGGCCTAGAGGCCTTGTAGAGAAGGCCTTCCTGGGCCCTCCAGGCCTAAAGACTGCCTCTCCAATCCTAGCCGGAGGCCTGCACAGCTCTTAGGAACTGAGGCCCCAGAGTTGAGGGAGGGGAGACATTCTACTCCCCAGTGTTCACCAGTTGGGTATCTCTCTCAGGATCCTGCCTTTCCCACCTCCCTACCCCCCACCCAGGCCTGGGAAGCATGCACCTTCTGCCTTTTGCCTGGCATGTTTTGCTGTCACCTTTTCTCCTGGAACCCAGGGTTTGATGAGCCCCTGAGATCATATGTGTGAAAGCTTTGTACAGTGAGAAGTGCTATGCAGCTTCTAACCTTGTTTCTTCTGTTGTGGCTCCTATCCTCCTGTAGTAAAGATTGCCTGGCTTCAGTCCAGAGACTAAAGCCCCTGATTGGAAGGTTCTGAAGAGTGATGGATTTGTGAGGGGTGGCAATGAGGGAGTAGAAGCCTTGGTGTGATAAGAGAAGAATAGAGTTAGAAGAGACCAAGATACTGCCTCGGGGACAGTAGGGGAAAAATCTGCAGAGTCTAGTGTGCTGGGGCCACCCTGGGACCAGATGTCTTGAGGGACTAGAATAGGACTATATTTCCACCTCCCACTCATCCCTGGCTCACTGGGCCTACCCCCCCACATCCTAAGCCTAGACCTTTCCCAGCTGCCTCCCACTCTCCCAAGGCTGCTGTCAAGTCAGGCCTAACTGCAGTCATAGAAGAACCCCCAATTACACTGGCTCACTGTTTTTAATATTGTTATTTAAGTTCACTATCAGTCTGTTCACTCTTTCTCAGCTTGACCTAATCAGTAATACAAAATCACAGGTCTGATTTTCTATTTAAAATGTTAAAAACAAACATTTAACTGTTGAATTAAGCAATGTTCAAGTCCACCCAAAGTCTTGTTTTTTTTTAAAGATTGATTTATTTATGCATACAAGAGCTGGGGTACAGGTCAGAGATGTGGGGGGTGGGGGAGTGAGAGGATTCACCAGAGACAGAATGGGGAACAGAACAGGCAGACTGACCAAAGTATACTGCTGAGAGGAGCAGCGGACGAGTCAGGAGAGGTCTGCAGCGCCATGTGGGTTGCTCCCTAGCCAGAAGGGCATCAAACTCGCTGGAGAGGCTGCAGATTGCGGTGCTTAACCCCTTGCGCCACCAGGGAGACCCCTCACCCAAAGCCTTCTTGCATGCATCTGGTACTTGAATCATCTTTGCAAAATATCAGAGCAGGCCATTTTAATAGAGTTGAGAACAATGCCAAAATGAAGTGGAAGAGATTGATCTTGTTTTTATCCCCAGAAGGACTAATGAACAGCAGGTTCATTAGGTAAGGCTAAAAGAGTCATCTTGCCACAGAGGACTAATAGCTGGCAACTATATATACACGTATGTATAATACGTATTTAGTTTAAACTCTTTGCTGTAGTTACAGTGTGCCAGGGACTGGTCTAAAAGCTTTTCAAATCTTTACTCATTTAATCCTCTTTACAGTCCATGAAATAGGTAATAATATCCCCAGTTTAAAAGGTGGAAACTAGAACACAAGAAACTTAAGTAACTTACCTTCATAGAGCTATTGGGTTGTTGGAAAAACCATGATGCATTTTGCATCATGACTTTTCCAACAACCCTATAGTGTCCAAGCTTGATTCAGCATCAGGAATCTGGCTCCAAAGTTTAAGGCCTTAATTACTATTGTTATCACCATTTTATAGATGCATCCTTTCTTTTTTTTTTTTTAAAGATTTTTTTTATGCATACAAGAGCTGGGGTACAGGCCAGAGATGCTGGGAGTGAGAGGATTCATCAGAGACAGAGTGGGGAACAGAACAGGCAGACTGGCTGAAACACACTGCTAGAGGAGCAGTGGGTGGGACAGGAGAGGTCTGCTTCGCCATGTTTGTTTCTCTCTGGCCTGCCAGGGATGGAACTCATGCTGCAGAGGCTGCGGATTGCTTCAAAGCATGGTGCTTAACCCCTTGTGCCACCAGGGAGGCCAGATGCATCCTTTCTGAGGGAGACGCTGAGCCTTGGCAAACCGTGGAAGTGATAGAACTGCCACTTACCCTACCTCCAGGAGAAGAGGGTCTGTCAGGCCAGTGACACCTGCTGACAGACGGGGAAGTGGGTCAGAGGAGGAAGGCTGCTGTCTCTCCAGTCTCTCCAGGTTTCCCCTCTGGGGTTCTGGTTTGTGAAGTCACAGGACTCCCCAACTCCCATCTGGTCTCCGGAAGTATTTGTCAAGCTCAGGGTAGACCCAACTTTAAATCATTTGGGAAATAGAGGAAGAATAAATATTTTCCATACTGAGGAGATGGTAGGTGGAAGAATAAGTACCCACTGCTAGAGGGGCCCTGAGCTGTGGGAGTTGGGTCCCTAACTGTTGCTTCCCCTCTGCACACACTGCCTACCTCTGGGTCTTATGCTGGGAGCTCTCTTCTTCCCCTCTTTTTTCTGGACCCACATTCTCTTGACCCCTGGTTGAGCTTTCAAAGTTATGGCACTGTCTTGTTTGTCCTTACACTTACCTAGCTCCTTGCCAGGACCTGACAGCTGAGCTCACATGTGTCCAGTGAACACATCTGCTTTTATGACTCTGGCAGCTTCCCACTTGCAGTGTACTTCCATGGACCGGTCCCTGGAGAGTAACCTCCCAGTACAAGGCAGGCTCCAGGTCTGGTGCTTCCAAGGGCCAGGCAATGGCAAGCACAGGACATAAAATCCACTGTGCTCTTGACAAAGGCTTTTTAATTGAAGCACAATGAATGATGAGCAGATTTGTTTGGGCCCTACCCTTAGCAATTTACCCTTAATTAGAGTGCATAGATCCTACTGAAAATTAACTTTGTCAAGATAGATGTATGAATGCTACGGGATCCTGAGCCCTTCAGTGCCACTGTGGGGGGAGAGGCCTGTGCGAGGTCCCCCAAGGCTGCTGAAGATCAGCTGATCATTGTGAGTCAGCAGAGTCTTGGCGACCTGTCAGTGATCCCCAGAAAGAGAGGAAACATCTGTAGCATGGAGCTATTGGTAGGGCCTGCTAGGGGTGGGGAAGACTCACCAGCAGCTTCCCAACACAGGGAGACCCTTTCCAAAGCAAGGCACAGAATCCCTGCATGCGTACTCCCTCTTCCTTGAGCCTGGTTCCCACAGGGAACTATATGCTGGGGCTACCTCTGGGGTCAGACTGGCTAGTGGATATGTGCTACTTCTCTCCTTTCTTTCCAGCCTATTCTGTCTCTGGACTTTCTGTCATGGTTCGCCTGGACAGCATGATTTGAGCTGCTTTCTTGGGGTCACTGGAGGGTTGGAAATGGTGGTGGAGCCAGAGCTGGATTAGAAGGAGGAGGGTTCGGCCTTCAGTCTTGGCTGTGAGTCCAAGAATGTGAATATCACAGGGAGCCAAGCATATTCTGGGCTGTGAGAAGCTGCTCCAAGTGCAAGAGAGGAACAGACTGCCCAGCCTCCTTCCTTGCTGTCTTCCCTCTCTGCCCACAACTCTAGCATTTGTCTTCCTCTTGCCCCTCATCGTATCTTTCTAGATCTGTACTCCTGGGCTGTTTGATGCAGTCTGGGGGTCCTCAAACTTTTTCATTTCCTTTCCTGACCCCAAACAGTAAGAAAACTGTAGGCTTATTGCCTTACTGCATGCCCCATACCAAATTACATGTTGTGACCACATCCTACCACACCCCCCACCCCATGTCTCACATGGCTCTCCCCCACCTCCATCTTCCACACAGATCCACCTCCAATTTATAGAAAAGGATATGAAACTCAATGGAAAAGATGGGTTTTGGAGTCAGAGAAGCCTGGGATTGAATTCCAACTCTGATACCTTATAACTCTCACCTTGTTCAAGTTACCAAACGTCTCTCAGTTCTGTTTTGTTTTGTTTTGTTTTTAATTTTTATTTATTTATTTATTATTTAAATTTTATTTTTATATTCCCCATACAATTGCAACCCCCTTATTTTGACCCCAAGCCCTCCTTTCCCCGCCCCCCCGCCCCCATAGAGTGTCTCTTGTTCATAGTTGTTTGTTGATTTTGATATTTTCTTTCTTATAGCTATTCTTTTTCCTGGTCCCTTATTTAAGTTTTCTAGATTCCTGCTATGAGTGAGACCATCCGGTATTTTTCTTTTTCTTTCTGGCTTATTTCGCTGAGCATGATCCCTTCCAGCTCCATCCATGTTGCTGCAAATTGCATGTGTTTATCTTTTTTGAATGCTGAGTAATATTCCATGGTGTATATGTACCACATCTTCTTGATCCAGTCATCTATTTTTGGGCATTTGGGTTGTTTCCAAAGCTTAGCTATTGTAAACAGTGCTGCTATCAACATAGGGGTGCAGGTGCTCTTTGGAATTGATGTTTCTGTGTCCTTTGGGTAAATACCTAGGAGTGGAATTGCTGGATCATATGGAAGCTCTATGTTTAAGTAGGTCAAGAAATCTCCACACAGCTCTCCACAGTGGTTGGACCAGTTTCAGTTTTCTTATTATAAAAAGGATCATCTCTATACAATGAGGCTAATGTGAACATTATATGTTCTAACTATAGGGAAATGTGATGGTATAGTAGATAAGAAGAAAGGCTTTGAAGTCAGGCTGACTGGGATTCAAATTCTAGCTCTTCGCTTATTAGTGGTATAACTACAGTAGTCCCCCTCCTTGCCTCCTACATTCCAAGAAACCCCGAGAATGCCTGAAATCACGTACAATATCAAATCCTGTATATACTATGCTTTTTCCTACACATTACATGCCTATGATAAATTGTAACTTATAAATTAGGTCTCATAAGAAATTAACAATAATAACTAACGTTAATATAGAACACTTGTAGCAATATACTATAATAACAATGTCTCTCAAAATATCTTACTGTGTGCAATATTTTCAGACCACAGTTCACCTGAGGTAAATGAAACTACAGAAAAAGTGGGGTGTGGGGAGGGCTGCTGAACCCACTGAGCCTGCGTTTCCTCACCTAGACCTGTCTTATGCCGTTACTGTGAAATGATACAAGTGCTTGGCCCATAATACATAAGCAAGAGCAGTTGTTACTATTCATTTTTATAATGGCAGTGAAGGATGTTTAATAAATGTCTTTTCCCTTTCTCTTTCCTAATTTCCTTAAATTCCTTGACTATACCTCCCAGAGGGATATCAGGATTCCAAACTGAGAAGGGAAAGACAGTAATAAGGGTGTGCTTTTTCCTAATTTAGGGTCAGAGGGAAAGAGAAAAGCCAGCCCAGGAGAAACATGTTGGATGGGTAAAGCACTCTTGAGGTTTAGGGAGTGGCCACACTCTTAGGGGACAGCTAGCTATTTGTCAGGTATAATTTACAATCACCTGATGACTCAGAGGACACCCCATGAAGTCTTTCTGGGGTGTTAAAGAGCTGCCCTTGGGTGACTGCCCCCCACTTCTATTTGAGCAGGCTGGTGCTGGTGATTTGACTCCTGATCTAAAGTAGAGGAGCACCCGAGAGTTGGGGTTGGGAGGATACTTCTATTTCTGCTCCAGAAAACTTGCCCTGACTCCCCCTCCCCTTTCCCTTCAGGGTGGTGAAGGAGGAAATCTCAGATGACAATGCCAAGCTTCCCTGCTTCAATGGCCGGGTGGTATCCTGGGTAAGGAGTTCTCCTTAACCTCCCTCCTCCTGTGGGCTGGGTGGCGGAAAGGCCTGGCTGAGATTGCCGCTGAGTTTTATGCTTTGATATTTGAATCTTCCTTGAGTTTTCTAACTGAACTGTTTCTCACCCCAGATCTGATAGCCTTGGTGAAAAGTAGGGGAGTGGTGGGGAGAGGGAAGAAGCAGATGCAGAAACACACTGGAAACAAAACTGTCTCCTTTGCCCTTTGAGGCCCTCTATCTCAGGTCCCCTCTGTCACCTGCCAGTCTCTGCTTGGACCACTGACCCTCTTTCTCTGCCCCCAAACCACGTCACCAGCCCGTGCCCCCTAGACACCCTGTCAGCTCAGCAGTGGGTCTGCTGTTCATCTCCTCGCTCTTGCGTAGTCCTGGGTCTTCTCCCTGTCCCCTGCTTCATTCTCCCCAAGCCCTCAAGCCCTGCCAGAACCAGTTATCTCCCTTTCCCTCCGCTCCTGTGCCCCCTGCTACTCCCATTATCTCTCCTTCAGCTGGTGTCAGCTGAGGGCTCACACCCAGAGCCAGCGCCCTTCTGTGCCGACAACCCTTCAGAGCTGCCACCGCCCTTGGAGCGCACGGGAGGCATCGGGGACTCCCGGCCCCCGTCCTTCCAGTGAGTGTGATCCAAGGGCGGGGAGGGCCCACGGGGAGGAACTTGTCAGCTCAGCCCAGGGCTGGGGGAGGGAGCCCCCAGCCTGCCCCCTCCTCCACCAAGTCCTTTCTTCCTTATAGCCCTCACGCTGGTGGGGGCAGCCAGGAGAACCTGGACAATGACACAGAGACAGACTCCTTGGTGTCTGCCCAACGAGAGCGGCCACGCCGGAGGGACGGCCCAGAGCACAGTGCGTTCTTCCTGAACAGGACCCTCCCCCAGCCCGTGCCCTCCCCACAGCTTCCACTCAGCTACCTGTCTCTCTGTCCTACTTCCTGAGCTCTGGATATGCCTGGCCCAGTGCAGACCCTGGCCCGCCCCTCTCCTCCCTTCCCTTCTGCGTCAGGCACTGTGAATCCAGCTGTCTCCATCCCCTGCAGCAACCCGGCTAAATGGAACCGCCAAGGGGGAGCGGCGGCGAGAGCCAGGGGGCTATGACAGCTCATCCACCCTTATGAGCAGCGAGTTGGAGACCACCAGCTTCTTTGATTCAGATGAGGATGACTCCACCAGCAGGTGGGGCTTTCGTTTCATGGGTACTGTGGGGCAGGTGACCCCTGAGGACCCCCGGAGCCCTGAGGATGCTGGGCCCCTGGGCGGGATAAGGGCTTTGTGTTGGGGACCAGGGCCCTGCAGTGCCTCTTATGGGGCAGGGCTGGGCCAGCCTGGTGGGGAACGACTGTGGGCCCCACAGGTTCAGCAGTTCCACGGAACAGAGCAGTGCCTCACGCCTGATGAGAAGACACAAGCGGCGGCGGCGGAAGCAGAAAGTGTCGAGGATTGAGCGGGTATGGGACCTGGGCTGCTTGGGCTTGCGCTTCCTTGCATGCCCTCCCCTTGGGGTCAGTGTTTAGGACCTCAGAGGGGTGGTGTTTTGAGGACTCACCTTGAGGAGGAGCTAGGCGGGAGCAGTGACTTCCTGCTGCCCCTGCCTGCTGCTCAGAGCCTCTGTCTGTTCCAGTCCTCGTCCTTCAGCAGCATCACGGATTCCACCATGTCCCTCAACATCATCACGGTCACTCTCAACATGGGTGAGTCTGGTGAAACCATGCTCTTGTGCCCCTACTCAGCTGGGCAGACTCGAGTTCAGAGAGGCACAAGATAGGTTCCCTGCTCAAAGATCTCCCTTTCATAACATAAACTGGTACATAAACTGATTATTGCAGTATCTCATCACCGGGGCTGGCATGGAGAGAAACATAGGAGGCTGTGGAAACGAGGGAAGGCTCCCTGGCGAAAGCCTTTTCTGAGTCTCCCCCTTGCCGCTTTTCAGCTTCACATTCTTGCTCTCTCATTTCTGCTCTAGGACTTTTATCTCTTTAAGAGGTAGCAGGATAGAGTGAAAAGAGCCCCAACTTTGAAATTTAAATCTGAAATTGAATCCTAGCTCTGCCACATGCTAACTTTGAAAAGTCACTTACATTATCCCTGAGAGTTGCCAGCTCTGTAAAGTGGGACTAAGCCCCTTTCTCTCTCAGCCAGCGAGGATTAAATGAAAGCGTGTTTGAGCATGCCGAACACAGTGCCTGATTCAGGTTCAATATATGTTAGTTCTTATCCCTTTCTACCCTTTTCTAATAAGGGGCTCAGAATTTGGATAGGAACCTTGCTTCCTTCTCAAGGCCTTATTACTCCCTGTAGAAAAGTATAACTTCTTGGGCATCTCCATTGTGGGCCAAAGCAACGAGCGTGGTGACGGAGGCATCTACATCGGCTCTATCATGAAGGGTGGGGCCGTGGCTGCCGATGGACGCATAGAGCCGGGAGATATGCTGTTACAGGTAATGTTGCCCACCCCCTCCCCCTAGGTGCTGGTGTGAATAGGACGTAGGGAGAAGTCCCTACTCTGTTTACCCTGCTTATGCAGAGCCCTCTTGGTGGAGGGAAGACCCCCTGATCCAACAAGTCAGCATCCTTGCCCCCCTCCCCAACCCAGCTGCTTATCTCTCTCCTGGTCCTGTTTTCCAGGTAAATGAAATCAACTTTGAGAACATGAGTAATGACGATGCCGTCCGAGTGCTGCGGGAGATTGTGCACAAGCCAGGGTACGGATGGGATGGGGCATCGGGGAGGAAGGCGAACATATTTCTGGCTGTCCTGCAAGGGGCTGGGTCTGGCCACCACATATCTTGGCCTCACCAGGGACACCCTTGCTTCCAGGCCCATCACCCTGACTGTAGCCAAGTGCTGGGACCCAAGTCCACGTGGTTGCTTCACACTGCCCAGGAGTAAGTGGATGGGGGACTCAGTCCTAAGGCTGGTGCTTAGCATATGTGAGCCCTGTCTCTCCTACCTTCTTTATTACCCTAAACTTCCACACCTACCCTGTTGGGCCCAGCAGTAGGCAGGACATGCAGCACCTGACTCCTCATCCTCCCTGCAGGCGAGCCCATCCGGCCCATTGACCCTGCTGCCTGGGTCTCCCACACTGCAGCCATGACCGGCACCTTCCCTGCCTACGGCATGAGCCCCTCCCTGAGCACCATCACCTCCACCAGCTCCTCCATCACCAGTTCCATTCCTGACACAGAGCGTGAGTTTCCAACCCTGTTCCCTGGGCCCAGAAGACAAGGCCAGGTAGGAGGGACTGAGCAAGGCCCACAGAAGTTCTTGAGTGAGTGTCCAGAGGATCTGGAGATGGAACTCAGCACATTCCAGCTACCTCACGCTGCAGCTTCCCTCAGTGGGCACCTGACCCTCACTAAATAGTGTTTGCTCTGAATCTGTGTTGAGCACCGAGAGAGCCTCAGTTTCATCTTGTAAGCTGGGACTAATGATGTGCACTTTACCAGGCTCCTGTGGGTTTAATGAGAGGATATAAGGGAAGCATCAGTGTGTGACATTAAGTAAGAATTCATAAGTGATTGCCCCTTTTCTTAAAATGTATTTATTTATGCATACAAGAACTGGGGTACAGGCCAGAGGTGTGGGGGGTGGGTAAGAGGATTCACCAGAGAAAGAGTGGGGAGCAGAACAGGCAGAATGACTGATACACTGCTGAGGGGAGCAGCGGGTGAGTCAGGAGAGGTCTGCTGCACCATGTGGGTAGCTTCCTGGCCGGGGATCGAACTCCTGCTTCAGTGGCTACGGATAGCTTCATAGGTTGAGTCTTAACCCTTTGCACCACCGGCGAGGCTCCTGCCCTTTTTATCATAACCCATTATACACCACGTTCAGTGCCTTCATTGACATTATTTAATTCTTTTTTCAAACACCCTTGTAAAATAGGTAAGTTCCTAGTTTTAGGAAAGGGGAAACTGAGTGTCCAAGAAGTCAGTAACTTGCCTAGCAGTAGTTCATAATTTTTAGGTGTTAGAGCTGGTAAGCAAGCTCCTGTCTGCCGAGCTCCATCTCCCCTTCCTGCCTCACCATTCTGCCTCTCACCCTAGGCCTAGATGACTTCCACCTGTCCATCCACAGTGACATGGCAGCCATCGTAAAAGCCATGGCCTCCCCTGAATCCGGGCTGGAGGTCCGTGACCGCATGTGGCTCAAGATTACCATCCCCAACGCTTTCATCGGTGAGAGGAAAGAACAGAGATGGCATGAAGGACAGGAGTGGGGAGTGATGGGAAAGGGAAAATGGGGGGTCTCAAGAACACCCTGAGGTACCCCTTGGAGCTGGAACAGCCCCAGTCTCAAGGCGTCTGTGAGGTCTGATGACCACAAGTCAGGTGGGCCTCCTGATCAAGTGCTGACCTTGTCCCCAGGCTCGGATGTGGTGGACTGGCTGTACCACAATGTGGAAGGCTTCACTGACCGGCGGGAGGCCCGCAAGTATGCCAGCAACCTGCTGAAAGCTGGCTTCATCCGCCACACCGTCAACAAGATCACCTTCTCCGAGCAGTGCTACTATATCTTCGGTGACCTCTGCGGTAGTACGTGCCTCCCCCACCTCTTTACCCTCTCTCCTGGCTGGAGTGGGAAGGCACCCAGAGCTGTGGCAGACAAAGGCAGGGAATGCAGATGAGGGAGCAGCAGAGCTTAAAGCCTGAGAGTTCTGTAGTGGGGGCAGTGCCCACTCCAGCCTCTTTACCTGCTCTGCATCCCTTTCTAGGGCCTGGCATTTCCTAAATATCTGCCATGTGCCTGGTACCATGCTAGCTGTTTCCAAAGCATTATCTCACTCAATCCTCATGATCTCCATCCCACCCTTGGGGGAATGGATTACTATCCCTGATTTCAGATGAGGAAACTGACATTTGTAGAAATTAAATAGTGCACCTCAGGTCTCACAGCTAGAAGCAAAGGGAGGCCTTAGATCCAGGTCTTTCTGGCTTCAGCCCCCGTATTCTTCCCACCACCGAGGACTGCTCTGATGAGTGTGTGGTACTGCAGAGACTTTGTCTCAGCAAGGCTAAACAGAATTCCTGTCTTTGACCCCCCTGCTAAACCTTCTAGCAAGTTCCACCAGAGCAGGTGCCAAATACACAGCTTTTAGGTCCCTGAGGGCAGGCTTTGCCTCAGGATGAGGCTGGAGAAACTTTTCTATTGGACCCCAAACTGTACCAAGCAGTTTGGACTTTATCCTGAAAGAATACAAAGCCAATTGTGGTTATTAAGCAGGAGAGGTCTGCAGGGCCCCCTACCCACCTTTTTTCCTTCTGAACTTGTGGACAGCCTCTGAGAATGGGAATACTCAAAAAACAGGATTGCTTAGGGCTGAGTGCTGAAGCCCATCCTTCTGCCTGAGTGAGCCTTCCCTCTTGGGGCTAGAGTACAAAAGCCAATTCTTACAATGCTTAGGTTCTAGGGACTAGTGTGGCTGTTCCTGCAGAGCACAAGTCCCTGGTGGAGGGCGAGGTCCCTGACCTCAGCAGCTCCAGCATAATCTGCAGAGTAGTGATAGATGCATAGAGGTTTGCAGTATGATAGTTTTGAGTTCAAATCCTAGGTCCATCCTTACTATGCGAACATGAGTAACTCAACCTCTCAGTGCCTCAGTTTTTCACTCTGTAAGATGGAGATAATAGTAGAACCTGTCTCCTAAATCTATTTTGAGGACAATGTAAGATAATACATACATATCTATAAATACGCTTTTAGCAGTGTGTTTGACACATAGTAAGTACGCTATAAAAGTTGCCCATTAGTCATATATTTAATTGATTCTAAGATGAACACTTTTTTCACATTTCAGTATCTCTGAATTGGGGTTCATCTTACAATCAGTGCCTTCTTAGTTTCATTCAGATGTGGTTATTATCATCATTAGCAGAATTTAGTCCTGGCTCCAAACCTTAGGGACACATAAAGTTTCTCAGGGCATCTGTGGCTTTTGCTCAAGAGATATGGTTTCCTTCTCTGTAGCCTCCTGGGTCTTCTATCTGGGACCTTCTGGGTCTTCTACCCATGGACCAAGGCCACCAGAGGCCCAGCATAGGGACATGCAGACAGAATAGGCCTTTCCCTTCTCACTAGCTGAGATATCAGCTGGGACTGCTCAAAGAGAAGAATCTAGGCCCCTGGAGCACACAGTCACTCCTCTCAGGACAGCCACCTGGAGACCAAAATGTAGTCACCAATTCTTTGGTCACAGCCAAGGCAGGTTCCTGCTTCCTACCTCCTCCCCCCCCCCCCCCCCCTTTATGCTAGCTGCTGGCCTTCACAGGTTGATGGTTTCACTGGCAGACTCCACAGGCTGCCTCAGCTAGTGCTGCTTCTTACTCCCCTCTCCCCCCCAACATACACTCAGAGACCCTTCTCACCTCTTCTCCCCTGGAAGTTGGGCTGGCTCACCAAGAGTTTGAAAGAAAGGGCTCCATCTATATCTGGCAGGTGACCCCTAGGGCAGGTACTACTCCCAGAGCTCTGGGACCTGGTGCAGATGGGGTGTAAGCAGTGTTCCTGGCAGGTATTCAGTCCTAGTGGTCTCTTACGCTCCCGTCCAGGGAGTTCCACTATTGCTGAGGGCAGCCTTGTCTTTAAGGGGTACGCTGTTTACTGAGGAAGCCAGGGTCGTGAAAGAAGTCATGTTAATACAGTGAGACAAGTACTGTGCAGAACCAGGCCTGACTGGAAATGGGGTGGAGAGCACAGAGAAGACACCTAAGTTGTTCTCTTTCTGGGCCTTTCCCACCTACTTCCATCAAAGGCCACTCAATGGGGAAGCTCTGAAAGACAATATGTTCATTCTAGCTTCTGCTGGTTATTTTTTTAGACTTGGTGAGGAGGGGAGGGCAAAATTATACCTATATTACCCCAAACTCCTCCCTGCTCCTAACTGATGACCTCATCCAGAAAGGTAAGGAGAAAGTAAGCAACTTTTAGCTTCTGTTCTGGCTACAGTTTAGGTTGGCCTCAGGCTGGGCATTTAACCTCTATGGACTTCACTTTCCTCACCTGGAAAAAAAATATGACTAATACTTTCTTCGTAGGGTTGTGTGAGCTGAAGTGTTTTGTATTGTGCCTAATGAATTATAGGTACACAATGGCTGGTGGTATCTGGTATTTCAAGCCTGCCACATTCCCCAATCTTTTACCTTCTAAGTGAAAAAAGGAGAAAATTGCCAAAAATGAATTTTGCCCCTTCTTCCACCCCCCTGTGAAAGGAGATAATGCCCGAAGCTTGGCCTTCAGGGGCCTGGGAATTGGGTGTCAGGATTTGATATTGAGCCTCTGAAGTAGTGTCTCAGGGCTTTCCTGAAGAGGGTTTTCCCTGACCTGCCTCCTCAAGGTCTCCCTCCCCATCTCTGGTAAGTGGCAGAGAGGGCCTGAAGGGGTACGAGATCTCTGGCCTGTGTCTCCTCCACTTCAAGGGAGAAACTACCGTGGCTGCTGATGTCATTGCAGATGCACTCCCCCACCCACAAGGCTGGAGGGGTGCAGGGGAAAATGGGTTGGAGAACCAACTCATCCAGCCCTACCCTCTCATCCTCTCCACAGATATGGCTAACCTGTCCCTCCATGATCATGACGGCTCCAGTGGCGCCTCAGACCAGGACACGCTGGCCCCTTTGCCACACCCGGGGGCTGCCCCTTGGCCCATGGCCTTCCCTTACCAGTACCCACCACCTCCACACCCCTACAATCCGCATCCAGGTTTCCCTGAGTTGGGGTACAGCTATGGTGGAGGCAGCGCCAGCAGTCAACACAGCGAAGGTAAGGCAGAGGAGGCCGTGGAGCGGGGGCCCAGGCTAGCCCCAGGTTTCCTCTGCAAGTTCTGAGCATCCCCACCCTGATTGTCCTCTGCAGGCAGCCGGAGCAGTGGGTCCAACCGCAGTGGCAGTGACCGGCGGAAGGAGAAGGACCCGAAGGCCGGGGACTCGAAGTCAGGTGGCAGTGGCAGTGAGTCGGATCACACAACCCGCAGCAGCCTGCGGGGGCCACGAGAGCGGGCACCCAGCGAGCGCTCGGGTCCCGCAGCCAGTGAGCACAGCCACCGAAGTCACCACTCACTGGCCAGCAGCCTGCGCAGCCACCACACTCACCCAAGCTATGGCCCCCCTGGTGTTCCCCCTCTCTACGGCCCCCCCATGCTGATGATGCCCCCACCGCCTGCAGCCATGGGGCCCCCAGGAGCCCCTCCGGGCCGCGACCTGGCCTCCGTGCCCCCCGAACTGACCGCCAGCAGACAGTCTTTCCGCATGGCCATGGGAAACCCCAGTGAGTTCTTTGTGGATGTGATGTGAGCAGGGCCTTCCCCCACTTCCAACCCACCCCTACCCCTGCCGGCTGAGACCCTTTCTCCATCCGTCCATCTTTTTTACTTTGTCTGGTACCTGGAAGGGAAATAAATGGAACTAAACCCAGGCGCGCTAACTGCTAGCTGGGCGCAGCGAGGATGGGGTGCACCCATTGATCGCCGCTGCAGCCTCTAACCTGCCACTTGCCCCAGTTTGTGCCCTCTGCCCACTAACCGCTGCGCAGGATGTGCCAGGATCTTCCTGTGCCTGGGACCAACTTGCTGGTGCTGCTCCTTACCCCCTCTCCCCCCACATACACTTCGGAAGTTAACCCCAGTGGTGCCCTTAGCCCTGCCTTTCTCCCACTCAGTTCCCTTTCACCATGCACTCGGCTGCATCTTCCCTCTTAACCCATCCCCTCAAGCATGTGTGCCAGTCTCTTGAATTTGCCCCCCACAATGCTGATATCAAAAAAAATACTTGCTTCCTCTACCCCTCCTTCTAACCCACCCCCGACCCGTCAGTCCTGCATCCTAGAGCTGCAGTCATCTCTAGTAACCCTCCATGCTATCCCTGCCTGGGCTCAGCCCTAACCAGAAGCCCAAAGAGGCCCCTTCAGTTGCCTGAGCTGCTAGTGGCTTTCAGGGAGCTTCTCAGCTATACCCCTACCCCATGCCTGCTCTGTGTGCTGGTTCCTTCAGACCCCTAATCCTACTAACCAGCAGGCTCACCTCACCTCTGGGCCTGAAACATATCTTTTCTTTCTTTTTTCCTCCCCCAATTTTTCCTGGGCCTGGAGCAGCCAAGAATTTCGGGCTGTTTGACTTTCTGTGAACCCCCAGCAAGGGGAGGCCCAGCCTCGGAGGAGACCAGGAACCCTGCTTCAGCAGCCCCTCAGGGCTTCCCAAGGATATTCAGCCCCCACACCCACACTTCAATATGTTGAGTCACTAGACTTCTGGGGAGGACCCCAGTTTCTCATTCATCTGTAAGACTCTATTCCCCTTTCCAGAGAGTGCCTGCTGTTCATTAGCTTGCTTGCTCTCTCTCAAATGGGTGTGCACACACACACACGTACACACACGTGCCTATGCAAATTTGCTTAAGTCTCAGGGCTGGTCCCTGCACAGAGGGCTGGACCCTCTCTCAGTCCTCTCCCTGTTATGGGGCTGGTCCCCTGACTTCCCTTTTCCCTTCCTCAGAGCCTCAAGCCTCCCACACACATCCCCATCATCTTCCTACTAGAATAAAGCTCATGAGCTGGGTCTCAGGCTGGACTCAGCAGAGGATTCCCCAGAAAATTGAAGAGGCTACTCTCACTTTTATCCCCAAACACCATCCCTTTCCCTGTTTTCACAATCACCATGTTAGCCCATAGCAAGATTGGGCAGAGGGACTTGTGGAACTTTCAGACAGAGTGCATGTTTTCTTTATCTTACTCTCCACTTGAAACAAATCAGGTGACTTTCTCTTTAAGCCTCGTTCTATAAATTGACTTACCTACGTTCCCATATTTTCAGGACTGGGTTGTTATGTGAAATGAAGTCCTAAGCAAAATACTGGCATTCATTCATTTAACAAATATTTCCTGGGTTTTGGGTGAGTGAGGGCTTTGTTGGAAGTATGACTCAGTTTTACCTGCCTTCTAGGATCTCTGGATTTGCTACCAAACCAGATCATGGCTTCCTCTACAGGGCTGCCTCCTGTTCTCTTCCTTCTCTGACTCTGCCAGACTCTCTTGAGAATTCCTCCACTATTGTTCATGCCTCCAGTGTTGGTGCTCCCAGTGTTCTATCTCTAGTTCACTTCTCTATTTACTCCCCAAATGTTGTCATCCATCCTTATGTCCTCACCTACCACTGACATGCTGTTGATTACCATATATATATATATATACACATATATGTATATATACACACAAATACATATATATATATATATATATATATATATCTCCAGTCCTGACTTATCTGCAATCTTTAGAGCTGTATTTTTATCATCCACTGAACATCTTATATATGTCCACAGGGACTCAGCTCATTTTCCCCTAACAAGTGTGGTTATCCTGAATTCTAATCCTGATAACCTTCATCACAACCTACATAGACTTATCATCTACAAACATTTATGGGCTTAAAATTCCTTATTTGCATCTTCTCTCCATTCCACTCCAATAATCCTCTCAATTTGGCCCTTCCTCTCTTCTCTAGTTCACTGGAGCATAGGATTTGAAGTCAGGTTGTTCTGGGTTTGAATCCCAGCTCTGCTTTTTGATTGCGTGATAGGAGAGTTATTTAATCTCTCTGAGCCTCAGTTCCCTCATATGTAAAATGACAATAATAATACCTACCTCACAGGGTTGTTGTGAGGATTTAAATTAGATATTGTACGAGAAGTGCCTAGCACAGTGCCTGGCACACAGTAGAATAGGTGCTCAATAAATGGTAGCTATTATTCTTATTTTTATTATTATTGCTATCAACTCTAAATTGGTAAGGGTTTAGGATATGTACTGAAGATAAAGCTTTTGGAAAGGTTGAGTGAAGCCTTGAGTACTGCTTCAGTGATTAGAAATGACTGTGTCCCCTCACTTAATTGCGTCAAACTGTGACCACGGACTGAAGAAAGCTTCCACATCCTGGCTTCTGGCAGGAGGATGGTAGGGACAGTAAGATTTGCAACTAGGTTTGGCCCTTCTTACCCTCCCTGTCATGAAGAGCTCACTCCTGCCCAGGGAAGGCAACAAAGTATCTGCCTACAGGAAGAAAGAAGCCAACAGATTTCTGGAGATAAAACAGCCCTGTGTCCTCTTCTTAAACGCTGAGGTTAACTCTGTTCATCAGAGAGGGAATTTCAAATACCATGTCCAATTAAATTCGACTTGCCAAAGGCTTTCTAAAGGATATAAAAGTCACTAGAAGGGACACAGGTCCTTGAGGAGCTCATCAAGTAGGTACATACAGGTGAAGTGGAACACACATTCATACAAAACTTTAGCTAGTTTCTTTCAAGTATCTCCCTCCTTACTTCCTGTCCTCCTTGGGTCTTGATCCCTAGAAAAAGACTCAACTCTGGAACAATTACAATGACTAAAGCTTGGGAGAATCAGAGGTGGTCTTAGGAAGCAGTTAAGTTGAACACAAACACTTCTTTCAGCCAAGTGGTCTGTGTGTAAAGTTTGGACAGCTAGTCCTCGGACTCCAAAGACAGAAAAGGCCTGCAGTAAGCCAAGGATTAACATGCTGGTTTCCAAATAGCACTAACCCTCCCAGGCTCTCGGGAACACTGAATTAAGAACAGGAGGGGTTGCAGAGACTACAATTCCCAGAATGCGTAGCGAGGAAAATTGAGCGCTCGGAGCGGCGCGTGCCACGACGTGTATTTCGCGTAGGGCAGGCCAAAGCCACTCCTACACCTACCTAAGGCGCTCCTGCCCACCCACTCAAGGTGCTCGAAGGCCGTCGGTAGTTGTAGTTCGACTACAAACCTAGAGCGCTTAAAATTGTAAACGAGAAGGCCGAGGGGCCTTACGGGATTTGTAGTCTGCGCGGGAGGCGGGCGCGCACGCGCAGCTGAGGCCGGGGCGGGGCCGCGGCACTGCAGTGAAAGCCGAGGCAGCGGGCAGGCGAGCAGGGGGCGGGCGGACATCTTGGGATCCGGAGAGTGGCCCGGCGGGCCGAGCAGGGGGCCGAGGACACCAGGTGAGCTTGGGATCTGGCCTTTCGGGATGAGGGAGGATGCTTGCCTCGCCGCCCAGCTTTGCTCTGCCCTGCACTGCGCTCCACGGAAAGCTGCCCACACCCGGGAGTGGCCTTAGCCTTCCGATCCCAGAGGGAACTGACGGGGCGGGGGCGCCCGGGGCGCGGTTGCAGGACGGGTGGGGAGCGGCGCCCTCCACCTGACCCGCCGGGCGCCTCCCGTGCGAGGGAAACGTACTGGAATTTCTCCCAGAGCAGGGACGTCGCGCGACGTCCCCTTCCTTGGGATCGTGACAAGCCCCCTACCCCTCCGCGCCTCCTGATTTCGGAGCAAGGACAATTTCCCCGTCTCCTTAGGCAGTGACACCTCCTTGTGCCGTCTCCTTGGACTGTGACAAGCCTCCCACCCTGTGGCACCCCCTTCTCCTAGTTGAGTGACACCCCGCATCTCTTCCTCAGACCGGTGACAGCCCCCGCACATTGTGGAACCATCTTTTCCCATGATGTCCTCCCCGGGGCGAAAAGCTCACCAGCCTCTCGTGTCTACATGTGAACCCCAAAGCTGGCTTCCTCTTCCCAGCTTTTCTTTATTCACCACTGTCAATCTCTCCCTGCTGCTTTTCCTCTTCAGAGTCTTAACCTTTGTCCTATTAGAAACTCCTCCTTGTGACCCCACCAGCCCTGTTGCTGCTGTGGGCTCACCTCTGTATATTGCCTGGTTGTTGCTGCCAGTCTTTCCCCTTAACTATATATTCCTTTCCTGCCCTGCCACCCACCCCCTGTGCTTCTCTGGTGCCCTGAGCTGTCTGTGAACTTGTTTCTGTGCCCAGGGCTCTACCTCCATTTTACATTTCCTTTCCCAGCCTCTTTGGGACTGAGAATGAGATGTGTCCACTACCTACAGAGACCTCTCCTTGAGTTTGGGGGACCTTGATAGATACAGTGAGACGCTTTATTTTCCAGTTTAGAGAAGTGTACCTAAATCCTCCACCCCACCCCACCCCCATGTGAAATTAATACCAAGGCTAATCCAGGAAATCTAGAACTAAATTAAATTAACCCTCTTTCTCCTTGTAAACAGTCTAAATTAGTTTGACCCAAATAATTTGGATAATCCAGGCTTCTGCCCCTTGCCTATAAGCCCTTAGGCCAGAAGTGAGTTATGTTATGGGTCGGGAATCACAGAATTTCGGGTAGGAAGAGCTCTTAATTTTATGAATCTGCACCCCTCCACGAGCTCCCCCCTTATTTTTATTGGACTCAGGAGCTGAGAGGAGTCTTCCTTTTTTAAAAGGGGTGGGGGGTGGTTAAAAAAAAAGCATTAAGCAACTTGGGTCATTAAGGTGTAGTGTGTTAGGGCTGGGACTTTACTCTGCTCTTTTGCCTGCTTATCTGACAGCCTGGGAGAGGTTAGGGCCGCACTCCACTCCTGGGTCTGTGTCAGCCAGTGCCTGTGGCCTCTCTTCTTTCCTCCTCCCCCCACCCTGCACGCCCTTTCCTGGAATGTTTAGCGTTCTGTGAATTAAAGAGCTGAAGGTTCAGGCCCTGCTACCCTCTCTTAAGGGTGGTGGAGCCTGAGAGACTGGGTGCTCCTAAAGCTGTGCCTGGGGGCCCCAGGCCTGAACCAACTGGAGTAATTCCTACCGCCATTCCTGCAGCCGCAGGCAGGCCTTCGCAGTGACTCATTGGCTAGAGCCTGAGTGAGAGTACACTGGAAGGGTTGAAAGGACCCTTGCTAAACTCGACCTGGAAAGAGGGGGGAGGGAGCTAAAAGGGAGGGTCAAATGGCCTTAGACCCCTGGGCCTAAGTCAGTCCGATTCTTTTTTCCCTTCCAGTGTGGGATAAACAGGAACTGGAGCTGGCTAAGGGGAGGGGCATGCTTGGGAGGGCTGCAGGGTCACTTGCTGGAGAGTTAAAGCAGGAAAAAAGCCCTGCCAGTGGCCTGTCCAGTTCCACTGAAGATATTAACAGATTCCAAGACCTGCCCTTACCCTGCCCCCACTGTCCTAGGTCTGTTCTCAGAGCGATGGGCCGAGGAGACTGAGCTGCCGCCATGATTGGAGGCTTATTCATCTATAATCACAAGGGGGAGGTGCTCATCTCCCGGGTCTACCGAGATGACATCGGGTGAGTCCCCTGGCTGAACCAGCTATGCTCCCCACCAGCCCTGCCCTCCTCCTCAGCATGCGGGACAAGGTCTGTTCCTACCAGAGGACCACCCCCCGCCCCTCAATGTAGCCTGGAAGCTCAGCTGGTAAAGCTCGGTTCCCATTCGGTCTGGTTGTACTGGCCACTAGGCGAGACCTGTGGAATGGCGTGGTCCCCACAATCTTAAGAACTCTGTCCTTTCTGCCTCCTCTTTCCCTTAGTGACAGAGATGGTTGCTGGAGATGAGTGCTTTTGCTGGGGCTGGTTGATTGCTCTTTTGAGGAAGAGAGAGCTCTCTCCGAGGGGTGGAGTTGGTGATCAGGCTGGAGGTGCATTTAAATCTTGCTCTCAGAAGCCCTTTTCTTGGTGACAGCCTTTGCTGATTCTCTTGAAAACCTCTCCAGGCTGCCATATCCTCTCCTTTCTCAGGAGGCAAGCTGCTGACTCAGTTGTTTCATTTCCTCTGGGCCACTCTTGGAGGAAAGCTTCTGAGCAAGCCTGAGGCTCTCTCTGGGTCACTGAGGAAAGGGCAGGGAGGCCAGGCTGATCTATCAGAGTATACTTGAACTAGCTGCTTGTTCTGGGTCCCTCAGACCTTAACAAGAAGACCCAGCCTTACTTCTCATCCTCCTGCATGCCACTGTTTTTTTCCTGGTGGAGGGGACATGTCCTGGCTTCAGCAGTTCTAATGAGATTAGATTCCTCTGGTTCTTGCTGTCCTCTTTTCTTTCTCAAAGAGCTTGAAATGGACTGTTGCGGTGCCGCAGCTGCTTAGCCCCTGGCTTCTCTGCCTATCGGGCTGGACAGGCCTTTGTGACTATTTGTCAATTGGCTGGTGGTAGAGCATGAGCTAGAGTTGTAGCAATGACTGGCTTGCCTGAACCTGGTTGGCTACACCCATCTGTGCCCCCTCCTGCTGCGAATGGACCTAGATAAACCAAGGCCAGTGTATATTCAGATTTGCATGCTTTGCTGTGCTCTTCACCCCTTGCCTGGTGCTTGTTTTCTCCCTCATGGTGTGTGCTGCCTGCTCCAGTGTGTTGTGTCTAACCCTCTCTCTCGTTGCTGTCACTCTCCTCTTCTTGCTGGCGCCATTTCTCTCATCCCATCTCATTGGCTGTCATAGCAATAGGTAAGCAGCCTGTCAAGCTGCCACCAAGGCACAGGTGGGTGGGGGGCCCTGCCCCCCCATCATTGTTTCTTTATCCTTTTTCATTCCCTAAGTTTGTCCTGGAATTGGATCCTGGACAAGAATGGGTGACCCAGCTCAAGGGCCCTTGGTGCTCTTCCCTCAGTAGATTAGAACCTTCTCTGAAGTCATGCTGGCTTTGTCTTAACTTCTGGAAGAGTCAGTCTTCCCCATTGGTGGGATCATTAATAGAAAGACTAGAGAAGAAGCAGGGTCTTTTTTTCATCTTGACCTGGTAGCAGCTGGGGTATAGCTGGGAAATTGGGACCAGGCTTGGAGTCAGGAAACAGAGCTTCCTAAACCTGATGAGGCATACTTGATTAAAGGTACTTCTACACTCCTGTCATTGCCGCTTGACTCTCTTGTCGCTTGTGGACTTCAGACACCAGCCCAATAATGGCCCTCCTCCCATACCCTCACTGGGAGTCACAAGGGAACCACCCCTGTGGTATAGACATTACCTCTAGAATTTCAGCAATGAAGGGGGTGGAGACTGTTAGCAACTTCGGTTGACTCTGGTGGAATGAGGTTTGCCTGGGTGCTGAAATGCCCCTGTGCACCCTTTTCCCTCAGGAGGAATGCAGTGGATGCCTTTCGGGTCAATGTTATCCACGCCCGGCAGCAGGTGCGCAGCCCTGTCACCAACATCGCTCGCACCAGTTTCTTCCATGTTAAGCGGTCCAACATCTGGCTGGCAGCTGTCACCAAGCAAAATGTCAATGCTGCCATGGTCTTCGAATTCCTCTATAAGATGTGTGACGTAATGGCTGCCTACTTTGGCAAGATCAGCGAGGAGAACATCAAGAACAATTTTGTGCTCATATATGAGCTGCTGGATGGTGAGACTGGTAGGGTGGTGAACCAAGGGTGGGACTGAACCTGATGGGGCGTGGCCTGGAGGTGGGAGCAGATCTGAGGCTCCGGTGCTCTCTGAACTTCTTTTCCTAACTGATCTTTTAAGCTGAGAAAACCAGTCCAAATGCAGACGTAAAGGTTGCTCTGAAGCTAAACACACAAGTATGCAAGCAAGTAGACATGTGGGAAGACCAGAAGGTCTTTGAGGAGTCTAGGGAATCTGATGGCTGGTTGCCTAGCCATTAAGCATGTTTCCTCCTCTTACCTTTGTGATTTGGGCCCAAGTTCACTTATTGTCCTCACAGCTTTCTACCTCAGAG
Organism: Talpa occidentalis; assembly: GCF_014898055.3. Taxonomy (NCBI): domain Eukaryota; kingdom Metazoa; phylum Chordata; class Mammalia; order Eulipotyphla; family Talpidae; genus Talpa; species Talpa occidentalis. Next base: position 30,963,106 of record NW_023604295.1, read on the forward strand.
CAGCTACCTCAGAGCCTACAGGTGGGTGAGGTACACAGGCCCCTGGGCTTTGTTATCTCTGTTCCTCTGTAGGATTTAAGCAAACAAAATCTTTCCACCTTCCCAGCATCTCTCTGTTAGTTCTAAGTGCTCAGGGCTTCTTGTCTTTACTCACTGGCCTTGTGACTCTTCCACTGATTTCCTCTTCCTAAAAGAATCTGACATTTTAATTGTTTTCTTATGAAGCACAAATCCCAGAATAAGTGCTGCAGGTAGAAGACTTTGCTGCGGTTGTTTCCCACACTGTCTTCTGGAGCTATGCTAGCCAGCCATGTCCAGGCCAGGGGAGGTATTAGAATAACGGAGCCATCAGCATTTTTCCAGGGGCTGATGATGACCTTCCTTTTACAGAGATCCTGGACTTTGGCTACCCACAGAACTCAGAGACAGGAGCACTGAAAACCTTCATCACCCAGCAGGGCATCAAGAGCCAGGTACTTGAACTGTACAGGTCACAGTCACAGGGGAGCTCAACCTCCCTTCATGCCAGCTGGCCACTAAAGCTGGTCTGAGTTGACTCATGAGCCCTCCCCTGACAGGAAGTGTTGGTCTAAGCCTTCTGCCATCACTGCAGGCCTGTTTTGCTCTGTGTGGCCCTCTTCCCACCCCAGGAACAGCTGACTCAGCATCTCTGTTACTGGAAATATAGCTCAAGCATTTCTGTCTGCCCTTGGGGGAGGAGAGTTGCGGGCTGCTTGGGAGGCCTGGTGTTCCTCAGGAGAGAACCTGCGCCCTCCTCTAGGATCAAGCCTCATAGCCTTCTCTCTCTTTTCTGCTTGCCTCTTCCCATCTGTGCTCTCCTGCTGCTTCCTGTGGGCACCGAATTGGCCCTGTGGCCTCCAGCATCAGGTAAGCTGTCCCATCAGCTTCCACCGTTGCAGCTTTGCTCCATATTCTCCAGGCCCTGCTCCATAGGGTTTGTGGAGAAGATGTGTTACAGGGTGGGGACTAGAGGGCAAGGGGATGAGGGGAGAGAGAGATGAATGACGGTCGGGAGAATGAGTGAAATCATTGCTGTTTGTCTTCATTCCCCATGTAGACAAAAGAAGAGCAGTCCCAGATCACCAGCCAGGTCACTGGGCAGATTGGCTGGCGACGGGAGGGCATCAAATATCGCCGGAATGAGCTCTTCCTGGACGTGCTGGAGAGTGTGAACCTCCTCATGTCCCCGCAGGGTGAGAGTCCTTTTGTGGTGAAGCCAGAGAGGGGACAGGGCAGGATCCTGCTCCTTGCTCAGTTGTCCCCATTTGTCCATCACCAGGGCAGGTGCTGAGCGCCCATGTGTCGGGCCGGGTGGTGATGAAGAGCTACCTGAGTGGCATGCCTGAATGCAAGTTTGGGATGAATGACAAGATTGTCATTGAGAAGCAGGGCAAAGGCACAGCTGATGAAACAAGCAAGAGGTGCTGGAGACGGGGGATCTGGTGGGAGCGGGTGGATCTTGCAGTGCTATGAGGGGCCTGTCTGCTGGACTTCATTTCTGCAGCATTGCAAACTCCCCAGGGTGTGCTTGGCTAGTTGCTCTTGACCACTGTGCTTAAGAGAGCTGAGGGGATTGCCCTCATCCTAGTGAGAGAGTAAGCCTCTTGTTTGGTGTCATGACTGAGACGCTTCTGTGCATACTGATGCCTCTGCCCGGTGTGCCTGAAAACACTGGGTTCTGGGCTCTCAAGCAATGAGTCCAAAAACTGCATTCTGGTTGGCAACTTTTCATAGTCCAAGCCTCGCCCAGCCTCTGATAAATCGTCTTTGGGGATGGAGTAGTCTCCCAGCTCAACTCTCTTGGTCCTCCCCAGTACTAATAAGGAGACTTTCCACCCCTGCTTCTAGTGGGAAGCAATCAATTGCCATTGATGACTGCACCTTCCACCAGTGTGTGCGACTCAGCAAGTTTGACTCTGAACGCAGCATCAGCTTCATCCCACCAGATGGAGAGTTTGAGCTCATGAGGTGCTACTGGGGTGTGAGGAGGCAGAGGGTGCTGCTGACAGAGATGGGGGAGAGGGAGGATAACCGGCCATGACGTGCCACCTTGCTCCCTACCCACAAAGGTATCGTACCACCAAGGACATCATCCTTCCTTTCCGCGTGATCCCACTAGTGCGGGAAGTGGGGCGCACCAAGCTGGAGGTCAAAGTGGTCATCAAGTCCAACTTCAAGCCCTCGCTACTGGCTCAAAAAATTGAGGTGAGGATGAGAGACTTGGGGAGGAGGAAGCACTTTTCTCCAAGAATAAAAGCAGCTGATGCCAGTGCTTGCCAGCTTTCTGACAGATGTGTCACCTTTAGGTGAGGATCCCAACCCCACTGAACACAAGTGGGGTACAGGTGATCTGCATGAAGGGGAAGGCCAAGTATAAGGCCAGCGAGAACGCCATCGTGTGGAAGTGAGTCTTACCTTCAGGGGGCCACAGTAGGGCTCAAGATGCCTTGTTTAAGTGTTACCTTTCATCCTCTGAGAGAGTCTGTGTTGGGGGAGGAGGGGGGTGCCTGTCTGCTTCTGCAGAAGCTTCTGCTTGTGGTGTTGCCTTTTACATCTCTGTTAGTGTGTATATGTCAATATTTGCATCCGTGCATGCATTTATCAAAATGCTCTGACATTTCCCCATTTGCCTTGGTACTATCTTTGCGAAGTAGAACAAGGGATAGTATGCCCTTATACCTAAGTGGATACTGCAGCCTTCAGTACTAAAAATGAACAGACCCAAGATTCACAGCAAATGATTATCGGGTCCTCAGCACATATCCTTGTCCTAATACCTTCCCCAAGTTGCTGGGTTCTCTTCCCCTTCTCCCAACAACGGGTAGCCACTCTTGAAACTCCAGACTACTAAAGGCACATGCTGCCCATTGCCCCTGTGTTCCCAGGATCAAGCGCATGGCAGGCATGAAGGAATCGCAGATCAGCGCGGAGATTGAGCTTCTACCCACCAACGACAAGAAGAAATGGGCTCGACCCCCCATTTCCATGAACTTTGAGGTATGGCAGAGGAACAACTTAGAGCCACAGTAGAGTGTGCTAGGAAAGATCATTCAGATCAACCGCTGTACCCGTTTCCTTGCAGATGAGTAAACTGAGGCCTTGAGAGGGGAAATGACATTAATTTGTACACATTCAACATTACTTCATTTCTTCCCTCCTTCAGACCTCTTAGTAGAATTAATTGCTCACACTGAGGAAGATCTTTAGCTTGTTTTGACTTGAAATAACTCTTTGGAAAATTTTAAATTATTTAAATGCCAGATCAGATTTTACTTACAGGAAAATGGGCCGACTTTACAATACAGATTAGATAGATCATTTTCTCCACCATATTTTTTTTACTTGCATAGTATTGAAAAGGATAACAAGTACACTCCAAGGCAGCTCTTTGGTTGCTGCTTCTGCCCATTAAAGAATTGATTTAGGTTATCACAGGTAGGGTCTGATTGCTAGTTACTCTTGGATATACTTTATTTATCAATAATAACCTCTTAAAGAACTCCTCACTAACCGGGTTTCCCCCACCTGCTTTCAGGAACTCCATCACTGAAACACCTGTAGTTAGTAATGAGGTAGGGCAGGGCTACAGGAGCATCTGTGAGGCCCTATTCCTAACTGGAGCTGTCCCTTGCCCAGGTGCCATTCGCGCCCTCTGGCCTCAAGGTGCGCTACTTGAAGGTATTTGAACCGAAGCTGAACTACAGCGACCATGATGTCATCAAATGGGTGCGCTACATTGGTCGAAGCGGCATTTACGAGACCCGCTGCTAGCTGCCTAGGGGCAGCTCGCCTGCTTCCCCACCCACTCTCTTCCGCAGGTCCGGGTGCCCCTGTCCGGCCACTACACATCAGTGTCTCCTCCCTCCTGCTTTGCTGCCTTCCCTTTGCACCAGCCCCTGAGTCTAGGTCTGGGCCAACCATATTGCGAGTGGGAGAGGTGGAGTAGTCCCCGGGCTCCCTGGGCGGGGTGGTTTCTGGGGCCCCTGCTCCTCCGTCTGCCCTGGCCCATTGTCAGGCTGAGTTCTGTAATCAAAGTCAGGTCAGCCCCCTCTCTTCTTCACCCCTGTGGCCACATCTCTGGAGTGGGAGGGTTGGCTGCCCCTCACCTCAGAGCTCTCCCAAAGGCCAGTAACGGATTCCCAGCCCTCAATCCCTACTCTGCTTTGGGATAGTGTGAGCTTCATTTTGTACACGTGTGACTTCGTCCAGTTATAAACCCAATAAACTCTGTAGAATGGAGTTTCTGGCTAAGTGTTGATGTGGGAGCTACATGGGAAGGGAAACTGGTGGAACTGCTCTTCCTCTCTTACCTACCAGTCTTGAGTAGAATTTTCTATTCTAAAATATCTCAAGGATCTTCCTGTCTTTCTCAGGCCTAAGGCCCCTCCAGGCGCTCCCCTTGCCTCCCATCTCCTCTGAGAAGAAAACAGCCTCAAGGGCTAATAGTACCACTTGGGCCCTATTCCCTGAGGGCAGAGATTTCCCAGATTTACCAAGCACTTTAATGCAGGTACCTTCTAATTAGCAGAGATTAAGAAAGGTTTACTTTTGGTATTTCCTACCATCCTGAGAAACTGATCTCTAAATTCCAGGCTCTTCCCAATTACCCAGGTTTTCCAAACCTGGAGTGATAAAAGGGAAGATTCTTCCCAGGCAATTTACAAAAGCCCTTCCTTCTCTTACCTCCCCCCTCCTCCCACTCAAAGAATCTAGTGCTAAGGTAGTACCCTAGGGGCGCCCCATAGCCTGCTGAGGTGTTAGCCTATATAAAAACAGATTTGCTCTGGCCAGTTTGCCTTACTTGGTTTCAGCTTTTTTTTTACTTAAAAATAGAAAATTTCAAGCAGAAATAGAAAATATAAGGAACCCCTATACACATCACCCAACGTTAACATTACCTAATGCCCAATCCCTCAATACTACATCCAGTCTATTCACACTTGCTAAATGTTGTACACTTGTATTTTTACACAACTTACATTTGGATCCAAACAAGGTCCCTAATGCCTCTTAAATCTTACACCATAGGTTCTCCCTCAGCTCTTGCTGTGTTGGAGAAACCAGGTAATCCTGTAGTTCTGCCATCAGAATTCCTTCCCCTTTATTTCCTATGAAGTGACTATTTCATCTAGAGATGTACCTTCTTAACTTTCTTTTAAATATTGGGAAGGCTTACTCCTAATAGCAGTGCTTAATCCAAAAGGATGAATGGATAATAGTGTGATTTTAGGTGACAATTTTACAGCCGATGGGAAGAATAGGCACCTTAAATGTGAAGTAGTAGTATCATTTGGGGGGAAATTCTAACTTCCATCAGAGGGAATCACTGAAAGTCTTTTACAGTCACGGAGACTCAGGATGCAGTCTGCCTCAGGTGTAGGGAGGGAATAAAGGCCAGTGAATTTCAAGGGACCTTGTTCTGGTTTTCTTCCCCTCTGGCGGTGAATGCGGTAGTGGCCTGGGGTGATGGAAGCAATGACTGGGCATATTTCGAATTGTTCCGCTGCACTGTCAAGTGGGAAAGGATTGACTACTGGGCACGGGTGCGGGGTGGAAGGAGGGAGGGCAGGGCAGGCCTAAAAGCAAGAAGCCCGCAGGGCCCGGGGTCGGAATGAAACCTGCAGTCGCAAAGAACTGCGCTAGGGGCTTCAGAGACGGCTGGATGAGATGAGCATGAGTCAGCAAAGCTATAGGCGGGCTCCAAAATGGACTCGGCTGGGCACGCAGAGGCCTCAAGGGAGTGCACAGAATCGAGCAAGATCACTGTGCGCTACCCACCGCCTCTCTCAGGAGGTTCCCACCCACCGGGCCATCGGAGTCTCGTGTCCTGTTAAACCTCGAGTTCCCGGGTGCCCCGCCCCGCCCCCGCCCCCGCCCCCGCCCCCGCCCCCGCCGCTTCCCGGATCTCCATCTCCCAGGGCGCAGAGAGAAACGCTATGTGGCTCGTTTTTCAGGGGAAAAGGCGTTGCGCAGGCGCAGAGAGAGCATCTCGCGCACAGACTCGGCGGCGCTTGCGCAGGGTTCCTTCGTCCGCGTTACCCCGCCCGCCTGGTTTCGCGCACAACGCGCCTTTCTTACGTCACCACTACGCATGCGCCGTAGAAGGAGGGGCGCGCTTTGCGGGGTTGGGTCCTGTTCGAGCTCTCACGGCGACTGCGCGGACGGGAGCCCGACTGGAACATGGCGACCTGCGCCGAAATCCTGCGGAGCGAGTTCCCCGAGATTGACGGACAGGTCTTCGACTACGTGACGGGTGAGCCGAAAGGAATCAGCGTGCTGGGGAGACAGAAGTGGAAGTCGGGGGGAAACACTAGGAGAGGGCAGGGCCGGGGGATGCTGTTAGGCCTCTCCTCTGCGTGACCTCTTGTCTGAAGGGCCGGCAGGCTTTAGATCCGCACTGGGGCGGCTGTTCAGGAACTAAAACTGCTCCATGTCTGTCCTACACGGTGTCCTCCTCGCCCTGCCATGCCCGGTTCAGGCGTCTTGCACAGCGGCAGCGCAGACTTCGAGTCTGTGGATGACCTGGTGGAAGCTGTGGGGGAACTGTTGCAAGAGGTGTCCGGGGACAGCAAGGATGACGCGGGCATCAGAGCGGTGTGCCAGCGCATGTACAACACTCTGCGCCTGTACGTGTCAGGGCATGGAGGTTTGTGGGGGTGATGGGAGGGCGGATGGTCAGGAGCCAGGAGGTGAAAGAAGAAAGTCTGATGGTCATAGAGGTTTTTCTTTAATTCCTAACTCTGCACTTTCTCTCTCTACCCGCAAGGGCTGAGCCACAGAGCCAGGGAAACAGCCAAGTGCTACTGGACGCCCCCATCCAGTTGTCAAAGATAACAGAGAACTACGGTGAGAGTGAGGGGAGATTCCACTAGCTGTCCTGTCTTTTTCTCAGCTTCCATGCCCCAGCCACCTGCCCCCTAGAGGGAAGGACTTCTGGTACTTCTTTTCTACAGGACAAGGTTGTAGAAGGTAGTTGATGTCATTACTGAGGCAAAGAGCCCACTGATTCTGAAGGAATTAGGGTTGGAAAGTTCTTCCCAGTCTTTAGGAAGTGGTAGAAAGCATATGGGCTTTGGAGATAGACAGTTTCTCCCCCCAGTTTGATGACTTACTAACTACATGCTTTTAATTGCTTATTTGCACCAGTCCTTCTATCCTTAATTTGTGAGGTAGTTTGTTTTATTTTTAATGTGGGAAGGATGATAACTGTCTATCTGTGGAATTTAAGGCTTTCCTGAAAATGTTTGTGTCTGGATTATATTAGTCACTTAAAACGTTAGTTTCCCTTCCCTCAGGGAGAAAGTGACTGCTTTTCTTCTCCCTTACAGACTGTGGCACCAAACTTCCAGGACTGCTAAAGAGGGAACAGTCCTCGGTGAGGAGGAAGAAAGGGAGGGGGCTGTGTTTATGGTGGCTGTGAGAGCTGGCTGTCTCTAAATGTTGCAGTATCTTTCTGGAGGATGTCTGTGTTTTGTTTTGTTTTTTCACCCAGGTCTTTAATTCTGTTCATCATGGGTAAATAAAGAGGGTTGACTTGAGGTGTCCTCTCTGGGGGTTTCTTTCTGAGCCCTAGAGTGAAAAATGGTTGTGTTTGAACCCTAGACAGTGAATGCAAAGAAGCTAGAGAAGGCTGAGGCTCGACTGAAGGCAAAGCAGGAGAAGCGCTCAGAGAAGGACACACTCAAAACCAGCACTTCTCTGTGAGTTTAGCAAGAAGGGTTGAAAAGAGAACAGAGAATTTCTGCCTGGATGGAAGGGTGGTTGGGAGTGCTAAAGCCATCTATTTCTCCCTTTGAAAGAGTCTTGGAAGAGGCATCAGCCAGCCAAGCAGGCAGCAGAAAGGAGAGTCGGTTGGAATCATCGGGCAAGAACAAATCCTATGATGTTCGAATTGAGAACTTTGATGTCTCTTTTGGTGATAGGTGAGGGAATGGGGTGTAATGTATTTCTTTTTCCGATTAAGGAAGGATTTGGAGAAGTAAAGTGGGACTAAAATTGTTAGGTTCCTGTTGTTAAACTGCTGTGCACCTGTCTCTACAGCACCCTTTGTTGTCTTCCTACTACCCCTGCAGGGTCCTGCTGACTGGAGCAGATGTGAACCTGGCGTGGGGCCGCCGTTATGGGCTGGTGGGTCGGAATGGGCTAGGGAAGACGACGCTGCTGAAGATGCTGGCTACCCGGAGTCTGCGGGTTCCAGCCCACATTTCCCTGCTGCACGTAGAACAGGAGGTTGCTGGAGATGACACCCCTGCCCTGCAGAGTGTGCTGGAGAGTGACACCATGCGAGAGGACCTTCTCCGACGGGAGCGGGAGCTCAGCGCCCAGATTGCTGCTGGCAGGTGATGGCTCCAAGCTAGGGAACAACTAGCAGCAGCTGTCCTTCACAGAGTGCTTGCCATTCTGTCATGATCTATAATTTACACACCCATCATAATAAGCAGCAGAGTGCTACAGTCAAGCTGTAAACCCCTGTTCCTTAATGGTACCCATACCCTCACCGTTGTGAGCAAGTCCTTCTGTAGTCTATTCCTAACTTGGCAACTACACAGCCAGTGGCTTGGCTTTCTAATTATATAATACACAGACACGTATGTATATACACATACATACATACATATATGGTGCAGATAATCTCCTAGAATGCTCTCCTCAGGCTGATTCCTCTTCCTCTTTTCACTCCAGGGCTGAAGGCTCAGAAGCTGCACAACTGGCTGAAATCTATTCCAAACTGGAAGAGATTGAGGCTGACAAGGCACCTGCCAGGTATTTAAAATTCTTCCTTCCCTTCTTCAGATTTGACCTTTCCCTTCTGTTATTCATTCTACCCAACTTCTTCAATTTCTTCATTCATAGGGCATCAGTCATTCTTGCTGGTCTTGGCTTCACTCCTAAAATGCAGCAGCAGCCTACCCGGTGAGTGATCCTGGCATTTCTAGCTCTGAACACTGTTGGCTCTGACCCTGCCTGCCCTGGGGAACACCCTCCCCTGATGCAGCTCTGTCTTTTTTTAGGGAGTTCTCAGGTGGCTGGAGAATGAGACTGGCCCTGGCCCGGGCCCTGTTTGCTAGGTGAGTTTCCGGGGCCTGTGTATGGATATTGTGGAGAATGGACCTTGGCTCTTGGGAGGAGGCAACAAGTCGCTGCACTAAAACCTCATGCCTTGCATTCTTCTTTTTCATAGGCCAGATCTTCTGCTGTTAGATGGTGAGTTTGAAATGGGGCACCCTGACTGTGGGTGGGAAAAGGTGAGTGTCCAGGTTCATAGTTTCAGCCTTTGAATTCCAAATATGTCTTCCCCCACTGTCCAGAACCCACAAACATGCTGGATGTAAGGGCCATTCTGTGGCTGGAGAATTACCTGCAGGTGAGTGCCTACAAGTGCTAGAGTTGGTCTGGGGGACGATCTGCCTCCAAGACACCTGGGGGCCTGGGAACTGACTGCCCTCCCAAACTGGGCCTGCTGTCCTGTGACCCCCCACCTCAGACATGGCCCTCCACAATCCTGGTCGTCTCCCACGACCGCAACTTCCTGAATGCCATAGCCACAGACATCATCCACCTGCACAGCCAGCGACTAGATGGTTACCGGGGAGACTTTGAGACCTTCATCAAGAGCAAGCAGGAGCGACTGCTAAACCAGCAGCGTGAATATGAGGCACAGCAGCAGTATCGTCAACATATCCAGGTGTGGGAGCAGGCAGGGCTGTGGGGCCCATCCCATGGGTGTTAGAGTTTCAGGGACTGAGGGAGCCTCACCAGTGCCTGCACTCTTTCATCCACAGGTTTTCATTGACCGGTTTCGCTACAATGCCAACAGAGCCTCTCAAGTGCAGAGTAAACTCAAGATGTTAGAGAAGCTGTGAGTACAGTGTCCTTGACCAGGTTCCAACTTGTATTTTTCTTAATTTTTTCCCTCATTTTGCAGACTACCCCTTGCTCCCTCCCCTTTCTTAGAAAGCAGCTTTGATTTTCTCTCTTTCAGGAAAGCAGAGTAGTCTGTATTTTCTTGGAAAATTATTCTTGCCCCCAGACTTGGGCGACCACTTATCTGTTTATTTGCTTATTCTGGAGTTTCATATAAATGGAATCACACAACATGTGGCCTTTTGTATTTGGTTTCTTTAACTCAGGTTTTCAAAGTTCATTCATGTGCATTATCAGTGCTTCCCTTCATTATGGTCAGATTACATTCTGTTGAATGACACCACATTTTGTAGATCGATCCATCAGTTGATGGACATTTGGATTGTTTCCTGTTCTTGACTTTTTTTTTAATATTTAAGGACCATGAACTGAAACAATTTCATTTTATTATTTTTTAAAAATATTTATTTATACAAGCACTAGGGTGCAGGCCAGAGGCACGGGAGGGTGAGAGAATTCACCTGAGACAGAACAGCAGGGAGCAGAACAGGCAGAAGGACCAAAACACACTGCTGAGGGGAGCAGTGGGCGAGACAGGAGAAGTCTGCCGCGCCATGTGGGAATCACCCTGGCTGGCCGGGAATTGAACCGGCGCTGCAGGGGCTGCAGACAGATCCACAGCGCAGCGCTCAATCTGCTGTGCCATGGGGAGGCCCTCTTTTTTTTTAAAGGCATTTATTTATGCATACAAGAGCTGGGGTATAGGCCAGAGATGCAGGGGGTGAGAGGATTCACCTGAGACAGAGCGGGGAAACAGAACAGGCAGACTGACTGAAATACACTGCTGAGGGGAGCAGTGAGCAAGACAGGAGAGGTCTGCTGCGCCATGTGGGTGGCTCCCTGGCTGGCTGCAGAGGCTGGGTTGCTTCACAGTACAGTGTTTAACCCCTTGCGCCACCAGGGAGGCCCCTGTTCTTGACACTTTTAAATAATATTGCTGTAAACGTTTGTGTATAAGTTTTTATGTGTGGGCCTCCCCTGGTGGTGCAGCGGTTGAGCGCTGGGCTGCGAAGCTGCCCACAGCCTCCACAGCGCCTATTCGATCCCCAGTCACCGGCGAGGGGCCCACATGGCGCGCAGACCCAGAACTCTCCTGCCATGCCCACTGCTCCCCTCAGCAGTGTATTTCGTCATTCTGCCTGTTCTGTTCCCCACTCTGGCTCTGGTGAATCCTCTCACTCTCCCACGCTTCTGGCTGTACCCAGTGCTTGTATAAATAAATAAATAAATCTTTTTTTAAAAAAAAAGTTTTTATGTGGACATACCTTTGGTGTTCTCTTGGGTACATAGTTAGGGGTAGGATTGCTGGTTTAGCTTTTTTTTTTTTTTTTTTAAAGATTATTTATTTATACAAGCACTGGGTACAGTCAGAGGCGCGAGAGGGTGAGAGAATTCATCAGAGCCAGAGCAGAGAATAGAACAGGCAGACTGACGAAGTACACTGCTGAGGGGAGCAGCGGGCGGCAGGTGAGGTCTGCGCACCATGCGGGACCCTCGCCCTGCGGCCGGGGATCGAACTGGCGCTGCAGAGGCTGCGGGCAGCTTTGCAAGCCAGCGCTCAGCCGCTGAGCCACCAGGGAGGCCCTGCTGGTGTAACTTTTTAAGAAACTGCCAAACTATTTTCTAAAGCATGTGCACCATTTTACATTCCTACCAACAGTGTGTAAGGATTTAAATTTTTTACATCCTTACCAACACTATCTTTTTAATTTTTGCCATACTGGTGGGTGTGAAGTGATATCTCACTGCAGTTTTGAGCTGTATTTCCTTAATGACAGTGAACATTGGGAATTTAATCTTGATGCAATCTTTCTAGAGGTGCTAGTGGTAAGGGAACCTAAAGTTATGTCTTCATATTTTGCGACATTAAAACATAAGACATAGTAACTGGAAGGATAAAAAGCTGCCAAAAATATAATCCTGTTTTTCTATTATACAGTGACCTAGAAAAATTTACTCTAAAATGAGAATGTTATCAGGATGGTGGGAGTACAAGCTTTTTCTGAATATATATTATTGTGTGATGGGAACAAATAAAGATTGTGGGGGTTTTTAATGTTAAAAATGTCATAAACTTCTTCTCTTCTCAGACCAGAGCTGAAACCTGTGGACAAGGAGTTAGAGGTAGTAATGAAGTGAGTGCTGGGCCAGAGGGGCAGGTGGGGAAGCTATGGTTTTGGCCACCCCATGCTCCTCACCCCCACCTCCTGCAGGTTCCCTGATGGGTTTGAAAAGTTCTCACCTCCAATTCTGCAACTAGATGAAGTGGATTTCTACTATGATCCTAAGCACGTCATCTTCAGCCGTCTCTCTGTCTCTGCTGATCTGGAGTCCCGCATCTGTGTGGTATGGTTGGTGTTTCTCTGTTCCATGAGCTAGGACTTTCCCCTCCCACTACATGGTGTGGGTTGGCCCCAGTCCTTGGGCTACAAAGGAAAGGGATAAGAGGAACAGGAGTCAAGACCAGGGAAAACTTTACTGTATACGCTGCCCCTGTCTTCCAGCTTCACAGGGCCTCCCTGCTGAGATGTAAAGTCTGGCATGAACTCTGTCTTATTGGTCTCAGCCTTGAACTTTCTTAGGTTATAGAACGCAGAGGAGAGAGTGGGGGGCTTCAGGGTCAGACTTCAAATTCTGGCTGCCATTTTCTAGATTGGTTGCTAAACAGTTTCCTCCTCTGAAAAGAAAGAAATAACTTCTACCTCACTTGGTTATTGGGAGAATTAAATCCCCTGTTCTCAGGTTCTGGTACCTTTTGCACCTTAACTGCTTCCTTCATTTTTTTCCATATAGTCTTGCACCACATAAGGCATGGTGATCAGGTGCCCACCCATGTAACAGTGGGCTCTGCAGCCTAGGGGTGTGTGTGTGTATATATATGTATGTATATATACATAGCGGGTGCTACTGGCTGGGTGTGTGTAAGCACACACTGTGATGTTTGCCTAGTGACTATAGTTTAAAGCCATTTTTGTAGTTGGTGAAGAAGTCATTGGGACTGCCTGGCACTGGTTCCCGTCTCCTCTGCCTTTGTCCCACACATGTACAGTCTTATGTTCTCATGTTTCTTCTAATAGGTTGGGGAGAATGGAGCCGGGAAATCCACCATGCTGAAGCTGCTTATGGGGGACTTGGCCCCTGTTCGGGGTATCAGACATGCTCACAGGTGAAAGCCACCCCTCCGCTCCCCAACTACTTGTATACTATAGCTGCGCTCTGTATGCTTATTGCCTTCCATCCCTTCTTTTCCACCTTCATTTTCACTTGCAGGAATCTGAAGATTGGCTATTTTAGCCAGCACCATGTGGAGCAGCTAGACCTGAATGTCAGTGCTGTGGAGCTGCTGGCACGCAAGTTTCCTGGTGTGTTAGGGATTTGAGTTGGAAAAAAAAGAGTGCCTGGGCTGACCCCTATAGCTAGGCCTACTTTGGGGAGCAAGGGGTGATGCTGAGCAGATCACCTAAGTCTAGGTGTAAGGACTTGGCTGTTTGGAGGTGGTGCTGCCAAAGGGGGTGAAGGGCAAGAATTGGGCCAGGGACCCACATGATGGGTTGGGACCTATTCCAGGACGGCCCGAGGAGGAATATCGTCACCAGCTGGGCCGGTATGGCATCTCTGGAGAGCTGGCCATGCGTCCTGTTGCCAGTTTGTCTGGGGGCCAGAAGAGCCGGGTAGCTTTTGCTCAGATGACCATGCCCTGGTGAGACCTCATTTTCTAGCACTCTTGCCCTCTTGCCTAATAGAAAATGATTCTCCTGGCTTTGTATCAGAGGATTTCATTTTCTCCCACCCACATAACTGCCTGTCTTCCTGGATTTTGCCTTTCAGCCCCAACTTCTACATTCTGGATGAACCCACAAACCACCTGGATATGGAGACAATTGAGGCTCTGGGTCGCGCTCTCAACAATTTCAGGGTGAGCGTGCCTTTACACTGCCTACTCTTTTTGCAGGCTTTGACACCCCTTACAGCCCTCCTGAGTATCTGCCTTTCTCCTGTCTCTCAGGGTGGTGTGATTCTGGTGTCTCACGATGAGCGCTTCATCCGACTGGTGTGCCAAGAGTTGTGGGTGTGCGAAGGAGGCAGCGTCACCAGGGTCGAGGGGGGATTTGACCAGTATCGCGCCCTTCTACAGGAACAGTTCCGCCGTGAGGGCTTCCTCTAAGGACGCCAGGCTGAGGACTGTGCCCAGGACATGGACTGGTCTTGCAGACCCCTGGGCTGCTGTGTCAGCGACCATTTCCACGCCACAGACTTCCCCCTACTTTGGGGACAGCCTTATTCCCAAATCTCTCCTTTTGACTGGAGCATCTTCTGCACTACCCAGGGAGCCCCATCTAAGTGTCTATGAGGACTGGTCTTCCAAGGGAAGAGGTGGGGGTTGCCCTCCAGGGTTATAGAACCCTCACCCCCATTACCCCAGCTCTGACTGGGCCCTAGTGGCTGCTGTGTAAATTAAATCTCCCCCTGCATCTCCCTTGCCTTATCTCTGCTGCTCCTTGGCAGGGCTGCTGCACTGCCCATGTTTACTGAGTGAGGACACAACGATGAAAGCATGGCAGCATCAGCCTGTGCCTGGAAAGAGACCTCATTAAAGCCACCAGGGCTTGGAGGTCATCTGCCTGATATTGTAATGGACTGAGCTAATGGAATGAAAGCACATCTTATTTATGTGCTTGAATTAATCCTCACAACCATTCTATAAAGAGACCAAGTTGGTGTTCAAAAAGGGTTATTTGCTGTGGTTACTCAGGTAGCGCTGGTGGTTCCTCAGAGAGGAGACTTATTTTAGACCCTACTCCAATCCCAGTGCTTTTCATATCCAAAGCCACCTCCAAAGAAGCAGCTCAGTGGACTGAGCTGATGGAATGAAAACAGCACAATGATGATGCTAGCCCGGGCTCAGCTCAGCTGAAAGGATAGTGGGTTCTGCTTTCTCAGCCCCACTGCTTGGGAGAGTGAACTTGTTACTAACCTAGCCTGGAACATGGATTGTGAGCTGCTCTCTCCAGTGGTCCCTGGCCCAGGCTCCGCCTACTTCTCTGGAACTTCAGGGCTGAAGACAAACCAGACTGGGTCTTTGTTCCTATTTGACTTAAGTGGTTTCATGTTCTTTATTTTACTCTGTAAACTCTTGGAAGAAGCTTGGGAAGTAGGGAATTGAGAGTGGGTCTAGTGGGGAGAAATAGAACATTTTGTTTCATAGTGAGCAGTCTTTAAGAGGAGAGGGATGGTGTTTAACGGTGGTGGTGTGACAGATAAATATTTCTCCAAGATTCAGTTACTATATATAATGTTATGCAGGTGACACTAAAATAGAGCTACTGCTTTGCTCTCACTGTCGGAGAAACCACAGTCAACAGAACAAGATCCCCTGCTTCATAGAGGATGGTAGTCAAAATTCAACCAATGAACTGCTGAGGGTATTGTGTAAGTAGTTGGGGGAGAGAGCTGTTTTCCAGTAAAAGGAGAACAGACAGATCAGGTGCTGATGTGCTAGTGAAGCTGCCAGAAAGGCCACTAATCAGGCTGCCTCCTCAGCCTGGCTTGCTCTCAGAAGTTCAGAGGAGGTGTTCTTCCAGCTGAGTGCCCTGTGCTCCTGAGAGACCCTGGCACTCTTCCAGCCTCACTCTGCAGGATAGCCAGTTGGGGGCCATCTGCAGAGGGATCTGTGTCTGCCTATTTACCAGGTTTTCAGTCCTTTGTTCTTAACCATTTTGTGAATTCGATTTCTCCTAACTTCTTAGAGTCCCTGGAAATGTACTGAAAGAGTTCTGTGACAGAATCTGCTGCTTTGGAGGTGGCTTTGGACATGAAAAGCACTGGGGTTGGAACAGGGTCTAAAATTAAGTCTCATCTCTGAGCAACCAACAGTGCTACCAAGGTTATCACAGCAAATAACCTTTTTTGAATGCCCTTGAGGATATTTGTGAGAATTAATTCAAGCACATAAACAAGCACACAAAAAGTGATTTCTATATGAACAGTCTGATTTGAAGGACTATCATGGGAAAAGAAGTAAATTATCTAAGAAACTTGAGGTATAGACCAGTTTGGGCTCAAAGGAAGGATAACTACCTTAATTCCTCAGGCTGTTTTCTGAGAATAAGTTTCCAGTCTCGAACTCTTCAGCCCTGCTGGGCCTCTCTTTTGGGTAGGAGGCAAAACTAGTTGACCTCCAGTTGGCTTCTGGTTTTATTTTATGCTGTTCCAGCATGTTGTGCCTGGGGGAGAGGGCTGGGTCAGGGCCTCATGCACCTGAGGCCTCATGATGGGGAGGCCCTAGAAGGAGGACACACCTGTCTGCCCTTCCCGCCCTCCCATGAGGGATACAGAGGGGCAGTACTTGCTCTCTGATGTTATAATTGCATGTCCAGTCAGTTTGTACACTCTTATGTGTATATGGTAAACTTTTAGAGATGAGAGGATGGGAATTGGCTAAAGACGGTTGTCTTGCAGAATGGAAAATGTAGTGTCAGCTCTATCCCCAAAAGCCTAGGCACAGATGAGAGGAACCTGACATGAAAGTAAGTAGCCTCCCTTATCACTCTGGAGTACCCGTCAAGACAGCCACCCCTTTCACACTGGAGAGCCTGTTTAACCGCAGCCACCGGGAATCTGGTCCTTCCACAATAGCCAATGTCAGGAGCTGGCCAGGTTGGGAGGTCTCAGTCTGCAATGTCTTCTTTGAAATCCTGGCCTCCCTGCTTCTGTCAGCCTTGCTACACTCAACAAGACCACCTCAGGCAGTCTGGTCCCCAGTGGGAGACACAGGGTTCCTGGTTCCTTGCACACCAGTCCACAAGGCACTCATCGATACCTGTCGAAAATTATTTCAGTGTTGTGGTACTGTCTTGAGATAGGTTGAGCATAGACATTTTGCTAAGTTGTCGCTACTTCCAAGTGAATTTCAGCTTGTAGGAAAGACACCATTTACCCTCACTGGCCATGCTTCAGCCTGGTTTGTCACTTTGGAATGTAATATCCTGTTAAGAGTCACTTCCCAGGGACCATGCTCAGCAAAATAAGCCAGAAAGAAAAAGAAAAATACCAGATGGTCTCACTCATAGCAGGAATCTAGAAAACTTAAATAAGGGACCAGGAAAATAACTGTAAGAAAGAAAATATCAAAATCAACAAACAACTATGAACCAGAGACACTCTATGGGGGATGGGGAGAGAAGGGCTTGGGGTCAAGATAAGGGGGTTATAATTGTAAGGGGAATATAAAAATAAAATTTAAATAATAATGAAAAAATAAAAGTTAAAATAGCCTCATAAAAAAAAAAGTCACTTCTCAGATCTAAGTCTGAGTCAACCACAGATATAAACCAACACCCTGCAAACCAGAGCACCACGACTCTGCACCATCCTGAGCATGCAGGCTGAATGTGGAGGCCTGTGGGAAATCCCAGCTGGTTGGCAGATTGGATCTGCAACTTGGCTTAAGGGCCTCGGGGTCCCCCAACCTGGAGTGATGGATTCCCTTCAACCCCACCCTATCCAAGTGGACTTCATTGCACTGTAAACCCCATTATAAGCTGCATGCCATTAATTTTTTTTTTTTTATTTATTCATACAAGCACTGGGTATAGTCAGAAGCGCCAGAGGGTGAGAGAATTCACCAGAGTCAGAGCGGAGAGCAGAGCAAGCAGACAAAGTACACTGCTGAGGGGAGCAGCGGACAGCAGGAGAGATCTGAGCGCCATGTGGGACCCTCACCCGGTGGCCGGGGATCGAACCGGTGCTGCTGAGGCTGCGGGCAGCTTTGCAACCCAGCGCTCAACCGCTGCGCCACCGGGGAGACCCCAAGCTGCATGCCATTAAGATTGTATTTGCCACTTTGCCCTGATACCCTTGAAGACCAGAGTATGGCTTACTCGGCTTACTCATCCTGTATCCTCTATTGCAGGTTGGGTTCTCAGAAGCAGCTTGAAGAGGTCAGCATGCATGGGGTTTATTAGGGGGTGCTTCTGCAGCCACCAGAATTGAGCAGAGGGAGAAAAGCAGCAGTGTAGACCAGGTGAGAGTCTCGGTCAACCAAGGAGCTGGGGTAGCTGAGTTATCTTGAGTTGAGGCCATGTCAGACCTCTATTTCCCTACCACACAGAGATGTGACATTGGAAGGTTTAGTTTTCTTCCGAGGCAATCCCCATAATGGGCTGAGGACTTCCTGCCAGCAGCAATATCAATAGGTAAGGCAGTAAAACCATCCTGAAAGGAGATCTGGGCAAGTCATCACAGCTTCCACTATAGTCCTAGCACATAATAGGTGCTCAATAAAAATCTTGCAAAATGACTATTTTGGGAAAACAGAAAAAGTACAGAATGACATTGGAAGAGAAGAGAGCAGAGGCCAGGAGGCCACAACCAAAACCTAACCTTAAGGACATGGGGTCAGGATGGTGGTAAGATAAGGGAGGATGGCATTGACTCAGTAAGGGGTTTCAAATCCTGCCCGAACAAGGAGGACTTCTTTTTCTGGGCCAGTCTTCATGAAATGGAATGGAGACTTTGGGGCACTACGAGGTTTTAAAGACCCTTTTTAGGTTCTTAAACCTCCCCTTGTTCCAAGATAATGCTACGTAAGTGATGACAGTTAATATTTATTGGGCCCTTACAGTGTAATAGGCAGTTATCCCCATTTTATCTGTGGGGAAACATTGGGTTGACATAGTGGGTGACAGACTGGGATTCAGGTCAGTCCAGTTCTAGAGCATAGCTCTTAACTGTCACAGTGTCACTGCTGCTCTGCTCTTAAAATGATGTGCTGAATAGTACTAATTTGTTAATCCATTACTTAAAACTCATTAATTACAAGGGGCAGAAGAGGAGCATTGGAAAAGGGGGGAGTATTCAAAAACGGATGAGTTAGGAGTACTTGACACAATAGCTGGCACACTCGATGTGCTCAGTGAATAGTTTTTAAGTAAATGATCCATAATATGTGGCATAGTGAGAAAGCCTTGCACTGGGATTAGCCCAGATCAACACTGATGGCATCTTGAGCAAGTCAACCTCCTGAATGATCTTATCCACAAAATGGTCATAACAGTTTGTCTTGCCTGCTCCTTTGGCTAGTTGGAAGGATTAAATGAGACTAGGTCCTGTGTAAATGGGATAAAAGTCTTGTAAGCTGTAAAGTTTTTCTTTTAAAAGATTTATTTTATTTATTTATGCATACAAGAGGTGCAGGAGGCAAGAGGATTCACCAGAGACAGAGCAGGAAGCAGAAGAGGCAGATCTACTAAAATATACTGTTTGGGGAGCATCAGGTGAGGCAGGAGAGGGCTGCTGCAGCACATGGGTTAGCAACCTGGCTGGGATCAAACTCATGCTGCAGTGACTGGCTATAGCTTCATAGCCCTGAGACTGTAACCCCTGCGCCACCAGGAGGGTCCTAAACTATAAAGTTCTATTGGATTCAAAGGGTGTCATTTTACGGGAAGGGTGATCCTTGGAGCTGCCTCCAGAGACACGCAGACTCACACATGAGCACACAAACACTCCAGACGTTACGATGACAGCCCCACGCAGGCTACCCCACGGCCCTGCTTGTCTGCTGAGCCAGGCATCAGAGAGCTTGCATGCAGGAACGCAACAGGAGACTTCTCCTGGTACTGCTGAGTTGCACAGGGGTAAAGCAGAAATCACCATGTAATTTAAGTCCATTCTAATAATATGTATAGGTAATGCCCCACTGGTAATTCTAGGTTTCTATTTTCTTTGTTAAATAAATGGGTGGTTTGGAAGTGATTTCTGCTTTATTGTATATAGAGAGACCATTGAAACCCTAAATTAGAACAAATAATTTGTCAACCCATACTAAGCATTTTTAACAGTGAGGAATGCTTTCACAAACGTTCTCTTTTGGTCTTGTCATCTTAATCTTGTGAGTGACACCTACAGTAGAGTTACTCCCATTTTACAGACCAGGAGCTTGAAACAGAAAGATGTTACATGACTTTCTTAGGTTCAGATACCACCTTACATGCAGAGATGGGCCAGAACTGAGGTATCTGGATCTGAAATCTTCTTACATCTCTTCAAGGTAGTTGTTCACAGCCTTGTTCCTCAGTTATACAATGGGTGACATTCTCGTATCACACATGCCTGTGAGCAAACGAGGGTTATGTGCCCTTCTGTCCCTTTAGGAAATATATTTTTAACCCTGAGTAAAGGATAGCAACTGTGAATCTGATTTAATTCATTTTTAACTTATAAATTAGGAAGTCAATTCCTGAGTCAGAACCAACTGCATTTGAGTCTGGATTCTATTATGTAACAACTATATGATCTTGGCAGATGAAGTCTCTCAGTGCCTCAGTTTCCTGATCTGTAAAATAGGCATAGTAATGGTCCTTCCATTGTAGGGTCATAGTGAATATTAAGATAATGTAAACAAAACTTTCATCATGGTTCCTAATATACTGTTCAATAATTGTTAGCCACTATGACACTATTTGTTGTGAACCTCACTGCTTTATCGATTTTTAGTGAAATTAGAATGATGTGTGGCTGAAAATCGCAGTATTTCACTTGGTGCCTCAGCCAAAATGACACACTCATGCCCCTCTAGTTCTTTCTGGATGTTCTCTACTCTATCTGTTCTTTCACTCAACACTTTTGTCCTTGTTATGGAAGCCTAGGTTCTTCTTTAGCAGAAGGGACCACTCAGCCTAGTCATTCTGAACCTTCTCACAACTGAAGGTTTCTTACCCTTTTTTCTCCATGAACTTTACAGTCAGTAGGTACATAGATATGGCAGATCAGCATACATGGTGTATATTAGGGGGGTGCTTCTGCGGCCACCAGAATTGAGCAGAGGGAGAAAAGCAGCAGTGTAGACTGCTTGGGAGTAACATTGTCTTAGAGTAAAACTATTAAGTACCAGGAAACAATGGCTGAGATGTAAAAGTCATTCAGGAAGTTGTAAATTGTAGTTTGATGGCATGTGGGTGTGTAAGGATTGGGAGGATATTTAAGAGCTGTCAGGTTAACTAGAACACAGCCAAGGGAAAAAATGGAAGAACTCATCCAAACACATGAAATGTGATTAGAGTAAAAAATGCCCAAAATCTTAAAGAGGAGAGGCCCCAGGATCTGCCTGAGAGGAGACAGACTTTGGTGTCTTGTCCTCTTAGCAGGTCTTATCCTTCAAAGACACTGGATGCCTTAGTCCATCAGAGTTTGACACCACAAGCCCCCGAATTCCATTCCCCCCTCATATTGCTTATTTGGTTCGTGTGACCTTTCTCACCAGAGAGGATGTACTGACCAGCAAAGACAGATTATCAGGCCACTTGTCAGTACATTTCTTTTTTTCAAAGATTTATTTATTTATGCATACAAGAGCAGGGGTACAGGCCAGAGGTGTGGGGGGGTGAGAGGATTCTCCAGAGACAGAGTGGGGAACAGAATAGGCAGATTGACTAAAATACACTGCTGAAGGGAGCAGCAGGCAAGACAGGAGAGGTCTGCCGTGCCATGTGGGTCACCTCCCTGGCTGGGGATCGAACTTGTGGTGCAGTGGCTGCTGATAGCTTCATAGTGCTAAGACTTAACCCCTTGCACCACCAGAGAGGTCCCATTTCTTATTTTAAAAAAAGATTTATTTTTACTTATTTATGCATACAAGAACTGGGGTGTAGGCCAGAGGGTTTGTAGGGTTGAGAGGATTCACCAGAGACAGATTGGGGAACAGAACAGGAAAATCTACTGAAATACACTGCTGAGGGGAGCAATAGGTGAGACAGGAGAGGTCTGCCTCACCACCAGGTGGGTTAACTCCCTGGCAGGGGATTGAACTCATGCCCCAGTGGTAGTGGGTGGCCATAGCTTGATAGTGCTGAGGCTAAAACCCCTGCCACCCCGGAGTCCCAACTTGTCAATACATTTCTAAAGACAAACTGATGTCTGGGTTATCCATCAGTCCTTTTAAGTGTCCACAGTATAAGACAATCCTTTAGCTTGATCCAATATTTATTTACCAAGCACTATGTATCTGAGTGCTTTACTTGAATTAACTCATTTAATCTTCACTTCAGGACTAACCCACATGGCGCAGCAGACCTCTCCTGTCTCACCTGCTCCCCTCGGCAGTGTATTTCAGTCAACCTGCCTGTTCTGTTCCCCACTCTGCCTCTGGTGAATCCTCTCACCCCCCACACCTCTGGCCTATACACCCAGCTCTTGTGTGCATAAATAAATAAATCTTTAAGAAGCCTCAGGGGTTAAAGTATCAGTGCTATCAAGTTATCACCAGTCACTGTGGCATGAGTTTGATCCCCAACCAGGGAGCTAACCCATATGGCACAGCAGACCTCTCCTGTCTCACCCTCTGTTCCCCTCAGCAGTGTATATCTGTAGATCTGCCTGTTCTGCTCCCCACTCTGTCTCTGGTGAATCCTCTCACAATCCTCACCCCATCCCCCCACACCTCTGGCCTATATACCATTTCTTCTATGCATAAATAAGTAAAATCTTTTTAAAAAATTTAATAGGAAGACATACTGTGGTGCTAATCACATTTTCTGATCAGTCTTAGATGATCACAGTTTTTACCCCAAGTTATGTGTTTCCAGCCCTGAGAACAGACATGCTGATTCATTTAGCTTGGATATTCTTTAGGATAATATCTCTACACCTATCTTACCTAGATCCCAGGCTGGGGTGTTATAACCCTGGGAAATTTTAGGCAGCTGTCTTCTAGTTTATTCAGGCTGCCTCTCCAAATTCACCTGGTGAACTATTTGTACATAGGTTTGTTAGGACTCAACATCTCATTAGTTTGCTCATGAACAGAGAAAGCTAGAGAGGTTTGACCTGGGGTGTTTGGGTGTCTGGAAGAAGAGAATTCTGATTCACATTTACTAAATCATTATTCTTGAGTGTATCCCAATCCCCTGTCCCCTGCCTGTCATACTCAATATTCTCATATGAACCATTTCCAGACATGAAGGTCAGAGAGCCCCTTTCTCCTGTCAACGTGGTGTGTTCGTCACAGAACAACTTCCAAATGCCCTCATCAGATGCATTGATTCGAGCAACACCACTTCTAGAAGGGGCTGTTTTAGAAGGAACCAAGTCATTGTCCCTGGGTATCCCCAAGAACCTAGAAATGTTCTAAGGATCAAATGGAAAGATCATCCCCCTGATGGGTCAGAGAGAAGGCATAGTCTGGATGTTCCAAACTGCCTGAAAGAGGGACAGGTCAGTCCACAGTGCCCATCCCAACACTGTCTAGAAGACAAGGTGGTCTGGAGGCTGTTTCAAATTTCACAGCTCCTGATGGGAGACCCTTGTCTATGGGAATGAATGAGTCGGGCCATCAGAGCCTGGTGCCATCAAATATAATCATAGTACATCCCCACCTCTTTCTTTTGCTTCTATGTTCATGTAGCAACCACTTGAGCATCTCCCTAGGGCAAGCCAAAGATTTTCAGGAGAGGAATAAGAAGCAAGGAAATCTTCCAGAATCTGAAGTGTGTATCAAGGCTGCATTATTCATTAAAGAACTCCAGTTCTTTGCACTCAAAATTCTCATTCCACTTTTTTAAAAAAAACTTTCCTGAACCTTTTTTTCTCATTATATACAGTAGCTTTATTTTTCTACATATCTTAGAAAGCTTATTTAGAGAAATCATCACGCTAGGAAATTTAACATCTCTATCTTTACCTCTGTCTCTCAGGATGGCATTCCCTAAATCCTGTTAAGCTTTGGGGATTCTATTCTTCTGAGCAGTAGAAATATAGGCAAACGGGCTTCCCTGGTGGTGCAAGGGTTAAAGTCTCAGAGCTATCAAGCTATCACCAGCCAATGTAGCATGAGTTCGAACCCAGGCCAGGGAGCCACATGGCACAGCAGACCTCTCCTGTCTGGCTGCTGCTCCCCTCAGCAGTATATTTCAGTAGCTCCACCTGTTCTGCTCCCCACTTTGTATCTGGTGAATCCTCTCACCACCCACACCTCTGGCCCATACCCCAGTACTTATATGTGTAAATAAGTAAAATATATCTTTTTTAAAAAAGAAATACAAGTTTTGTGCAGCAAAATGCATTGAGCTGCATAAAAAAAGCAAAATTACCCACAACTCAAAAGACAGTTGAGCTTGTATTGTAGAAATGCTACAAACCACACTAAACAGTGTCAGAGAGGTAAATTAGGGCAATTCCTATAAAGGAAGAAGGGCAGTAGCACCACCTGTCTCAAGGTAACCTACTTACTTGCTTGCTTGCTAATTTTTTACTTATGAAAACTTCCTCCTGAAATAATCCCCCCTTTTTCCTTCAGGCTTCCCAAAGCACTTTGCTTTCAAATCCTTGGAGTGCTAGTCACATTGGGCCTTCAAAGGAAGGTTGCAACTGAGTTGCAGAACAAGGGTCAAATATCATTCATCCTGGAATCCCCCCTGCATCCAGCATTGAGCCAGGCACACAACAGTTATACTCAGAAAAGGTTTATAGAGCGAATATTCTTGTCTCCAAAGCTATACTTCCCTGGCCCTCCAGGCCCATATGTCAGCAAGTTCATAGGTATATTTGCACTGTCTGGTGATGTGTGTGATTCTTTTGCTTGGAACAGCTGGTACATTTCCTTTGGCAGAAAGAATCTGGTGGAGCATTTGTTTGGACATCCCTGTCACCCAGGTTGCTGCTGAAGATATTAGTTGTGTGTTTCTGCTGCTACTGCAAGATTTGAGCTTGAACATTTTTTAAAACGATGCCATATATTCTCTTTATTTTGTAGTATTTATTTTAAACTATTCTGAACATTGCAAGCATATGCAGAGTAGAGAAATAGATTAATGTATGTGCAAGTTACCCCACTTCAACAATTATCCTTCATGGTTCAGACTGGTTAATCTTGTTTCATCTCAACCCCCAACTCTGCATCACTTGAGAATCCTGCTCCCCTTCTCACCACTCACCACCCTGCCTTTGTGCCAGGATAATACCTTTTTATTTTTTTTTAGGATAATACCTATTATTAGCTAGTGTTACATACCCCCATTAAGAGGAATATAATATTTGATTGCTATTTTGTGATAGTTTAAATATTTATGACAAGATAAGGTTCAGTTTCTTTTCATTTTCTTGAAGCTTTTAAAAGGCTTTCTCATAGAATTAGTAGTGTAAAATGTCAAGTTATGCATACAGTCATTTTGCAGTGATCATGATTATATCTCAGAAATCAATACACAACATGAAGATGCAATTTTCTTGCAAGACATGAAATTATCTTTTTAAAAATAGGCTTTATTTCTTAGAGCAGTTTTAGGTTTGCAGCAAAATTGAGAGGAAGATACAGAGATTTCTCATGTACCCCCTGCCTCTACATGCATAGCCTCCCCTATTGTCGATATACCTTACCAGAGTGGTGTATTTGTTTGTAATGACACATCATAATCCCCCCAATTTCAGTTTACACTAGATTTCACTCTTGGTGTCATACATTCCATGGGTTTGGAGAAATGTACAATGACATGTATCCACCATTAGAGTACCATACAGAGTAGTTTCTCTGCCCTAAAAATACTTTTGACTTACAAAAATTTTTAAAAATCTCTCCTGCCCATCTGTGACCATGCAGGTGCCTCTCTTTTTTTTTCTCTTTTTCCTAACAAAACTGTCCTTTCAAAATGTTAAAAATAGGGCCTCCCTGGTGATGCAAGGAGTTAAGTCGCAGCACTGTGAAGCTATCTGCAGCCACTGCAGCAAGAGTTCCATCCCCATAACCCACATGGCGCAGCAGACCTCTCCTGTCTCTCCCGCTGCTCTCCTCAGCAGTGCATTTCAGTCAATTTGCCACCCCACCCCTGTCACCTCTGGCCTACACCCCAGTTCTTATATACATACATAAATAAATAAATATTTCCAAAAAAAAAAAGGACTTTGGAGAGTGACTTTGTTTTGAAGTCTATTTTGTCTGATATGGACATGACCATCCCAGCTTCCTTTTCAACTCTTTTGCCCAGAGTACTTTTTTTCCTATCTCTTTGCTTTCAGTCCGTGAGTCAGTGTCCTTATCCCTGAAGTGAGTCCCCTTGTATAGTTGAGTCTTGTTTTTTTTTTTTTTAAATTCATTCAGCTACTTTCTGTCTTTTGATTTATATGTGGGTATTGTCATTTGCTAGTTGATTTCTGGTTGTATTCATAGTTCTTCACCGTTGATTTCCTGCTGTTCCTTCCACATTCTTCCCTCCCGGGTGGTTTGATGTTTTTCTTTAGAGATGTGTTTGGGTTCTTTTTGCATCTTCTTTTGTGTATTTACTGTATCTTTGCTTTGTGGTTAACATGAGGTTCAGAAATAAGATCTTATGAATATATTGATCTGCAGTGAATTCATAGCTACTTTTATTTAAGCATATTCCTAAACTGTTCATTTTTACTTGCCCTGCCTCCCACAATTTATGTTCTTGGTGTCACATTTTACATTTTTATGTTCTATATTTCTCTTAATTGAATCTGTATTGAGTTGATAGCAACTTAACATTTGAACTCATTCCATAATTGAACATTTTTAACTCTAACCCCACATTTCATATTTTGGTTTCTAATTTTACATCCTTGTGTTATTAAGAATGACTTATAAGGATGATCCCTTGACTAACTGTATAGTTACATTTTACTGCTTGTTTCTTTTTTTTTTTTTTTTTAAAGATTTATTTATTTATTTATACAAGCACTGGGTACAGTCAGAAGCACGGGAGGGTGAGAGAATTCACCAGAGCCAGAGCGGGGAGCAGAGCAGGCAGAAGGACCGAAGTACACTGCTGAGGGGAGCAGCGGGCGGCAGGAGAGGTCTGCGTGTCATGTGGGAACCTCGCCTGTGGCCGGGGATCGAACAGGTGCTGCAGAGGCTGCGGGCAGCCTCGCAACCCAGCACTCAACCGCTGCGCCACTGGGGAGGCCCTGCTTGTGTCTTCTAATCTTCCTTCTGCTTTATGAGCATTTAGTCTACAATTTTTACTGTATTTTCAAAAGTGAAATTTTCCTCCTTGCCTGTCATTTCTTGATTTTATTTAGTGCCTTTTCTTTTCACTTTAAATGTGCCCCTTAAGAATCTCTTGCTGCTTTAATGGTGATGAACTCCTTTAGCTTTGCTTGTCTGGAAAACTGATCTCTCCTTCAGATCTGAATGACAATTGTTTTGGGTAATGAGTTTTGTTTTTTTTTAAACTATATGGTTTTGGGGGGTACAGCTTTACACTTTTTTTTTTTTTAAAGATTTATATATTTATGCATACAAGAGCTGGGGTACAGACCAGAAGTGTGGGGGGTGAGAAGATTCGCCGGAGACAGAGTGGGGAACAGAACAGGCAGATTGACTGAAATACACTATTGAAGGGAGCAGCGGGCAAGTCAGGAGAGGTCTACTGTGCCATGTGGGTAGCTCCCTGGCTGGGGATCAAACTTGTGCTGTAGTGGCTGCGGACAGTTTCATAGGTTGAATCTTAATCCCATGCGCCACCAGGGAGGCCCTGGGGCATGTTCTGTTTCTACATATGCCTAGTTCTCTGTGTTTACATCTTGTTTCAGGCGACATTACAAACTGTTAGGGTACTGAGGGTTTGTTCTTACGCAGGTGATATTGTGTGTCATTGTATTGTACTGTCTCCTTGACTCCTTGACTTAGTCACATCAGGTTATCCCCTTGTTGGCAGCATCTTCTTGCATCTGTCTTAAGGTAGCACTGTGATAGGGGTGCCAGTCCTGACAGGCATTGGAGCTTTGGTTGGGTATGGCCTTGGCCCCAGACTAAGGTGTGTTCAATGGGTAGTGGTGTGGGTTCAGTCTATGTGACTGCCTGGAATTGCTATAGAATGTGCAATGACACAACAATTATTAATTATAAAAGGAAAAGGAGTTCATTTACAGTGAAGTCTTCCAGATATCACCTACTCAAGTAATCAAAGAGAACATCGTCAGTAATGGGACAAATAAAAATCTTGCATTACCCAATAAGAGGCAATCAGAAGAATACATTTCTGAGATATTCCTGCCAAAGGTGTGTCACCTGAATCTAATCATGAGGAACCAGCAGACAAACCCATATTGAGAGACAGTCTACAAACTAAATATCCTCTTCTTCTTCAAAATGTCAAGGTCATGAAAGTCAAGAGAAGACTGAGGATCGGGCCTCCCCAGTGGCGCAGGGGGTTGAACACGGCGCTGTGAGGCTTTCTGTGGCCTCTGCGGCGTGGGTTCGATTCTGGGCCCGCCAGGGAGATGCCCACATGGCACGGCAGACCTCTCATGCCTCACCTGCTGCTCCCCTCAGCAATGTTTTCAGTTGTCTGCCTATTCTGCTCCCTGTTCTGTCTCTGGTGAATTCTCTCACCCTCCTGCACATCTGGCCTGTACCCCAGTTCTTGTATGGATAAATAAATCTTTAAAAAAAAAAAAAGAAAGACTGAGGATATGCTCCAGAGTAAAGAGACTAAAATAATATGGCAAAATGCAATGTGTAATATGAAGCAGACTTTATTATTATTATTATTATTATTATTATTGATGTTATTGGGACATTTGGCAAAACTGAACTGAGGATTGAGAATTAGACAGCATCAGTGTTAATTTCCTTCCCCCCCACCCCTTTGGTCTCCCCTTCCTCTCCCTCAGTGTTAATTTCTTGATTTTGACAGTTGTGCTGCAGTTATGTAGAAGGTCCTTGTTTGTTGAAAATACACATTAGGGCCTCCCTGTGGTGCAGGTGTTAAAGACAGTGCTATCAAGCAATTGGCAGCCTCTGAAGGACGAATTCAGTCCCTGGCCAAGCAGGAAGCAACCCACATGGCGCAGCAGACCTCTCTTGTCTTGTCCACTGCTCCCCTCGGCAGTGTATTTCAGTGGATCCACCTGTTCTTCTCCCCACTCTCTCTGGTGAATCCTCTTATCCCCCACACCTCTGGCCTGTACCCCAGTTCTTGTATGCATAAATAAAATAAATCTTTTTTAAAAATTTTTTAAAAAAGAAAATACACGTTAAATCAAGGGTGATGGGACAAAAAATGACCACTTGTAAATGATTCATGGGGGGTTCATTCTGTACTTCAAGTTTTTTGTATGCTTCATAATGTTTCAAAATTTTTAAATTATATATGTAATAGGTGGGTTGTTAAAGAACAGAGTGGTATATTCAAAGAAAGCTAATATGGCCTCACCTCCCAAATTTTAGTTACCTCTTCTTCAAAGAAACTAGTGTTAACAGTTGTATCCATATCTTTCCAAACTTTATAACCATATGAATATATAAACCTGTAAATTTATGTTCTCTCTTTGTTCCAGCTATTAACTTTTTTCTGTGGTGTCTTTCACGGATAGAAATCCTTAATTTTTGTAACATTTTATTTTGAAATAATTTCAGATTTGGAGAAATGTTTTAAGATACTGCATAGAGGGCCTCCCCGGTGGCATAGCAGTTGAGCGCTGGGTTGCGAAGCTGCCCGCGGCCTCTGCGGCGCCGGTTCGAAGCCCGGCTGCTCCCCGGCCACCGGAGGAGGGTCCCACATGGCGCGCAGACCTCTCCTGCCACCCGCTGCTCCCCTCAGCAGTGTACTTCGGTCCTTCTGCCTGCTCTGCTCCCCGCTCTGGCTCTGGTGAATTCTCTCACCCTCCGGCGCTTCTGACTGTACCCAGGGCTTGTATAAACAAAACAAACAAACAAATAAATAAATAAAACATGCCTCCATAAAAAAAATTAAAAAAAAAAAAGATACTGCATAGAGTTCTGATATTTGCTTCAGTCTGACTCTACAAATGTTAATATTTTGTGACATTTACTTTATCATTCTCTGTGTATTTGTGTGTCTATCTTTGTTTCTACATAATTTTTTCCTGAGCCATTTTAGAGTAAGTTGATATAATTTCAAAAATTATTTCTAAACACCTTAATGTATTTTCTAAAAACAAGGGTTTTTCTTATATAACCAACAGCACAATTACCAAAATCAGGAAGTAAGTACTGATATTAACAAATCTGTAGACTTTATTAAAATTTTTAAAATTGTACCACCAATTTTCTTTATAGGAAAAGAAAAAGAAAATAAGTTTTTGGTCCAGGATCACACATTGCAATTGATTGCCAAGTTTCTTTAGCCTCCTTTAATCTGCAACAATTCTTCAGTCTTCCCTTATCTTTCATGACCTTGGCATTTGGGGAGAGTACAGGACATTTATTTTGTAGAATGTTCTCAATTTGAATTAGTCTGGTGTTTCCTGATGATTAGATTCAGGCTATGTATTTTTGGCAGGAATATGACAGAAACGAGGCTGTACCTTCTCAGCACATCTTATCAGGAGGCATGTGATGTCAATTTATCCCATTTCTGGTGATGTTAACTTTGATTACTTGGCTAAGGTGGTTTTTCTGTGCTGTAAATTGCTCTTTTTTCCCATTGTAATTAATAACTAGGTCATGGTGAATAAATACTTGATTTTTATATAATCAAAATCATCAATGTTTTGTAAAAAATTGTCCTTTTGCAGTGTCCAAGTCCTTCCCCACTACACTTGACAGAGATTTTCTGCAAAATTTTTCCCTGAATCATATAGTTTTATTTCTCTTATTTAGGTTTAATCCTTATAGAATTCACCCTTTTGTGTTTTATCTAAAAACAGTTTTCCTCTTTCTCGGTTTAGTGAGCCAGTTTTTCCAACATTACTTATTAAACAACCTATGATTTCTTCAAGATGGGGGTGTCAGATTTATTGCACAATATGTACTCAATTATTTTACATTATATACACAGGTCAGGTTCTCCATACATCTGTCTGTTCTTGTACCAGTACTGGACTATTTGATTTCCAAAATCTTGTAGTACGTCTTCATATCTGAGGGGGTAAGCCTGATTCTTTATTCTTTTTATGTATTGACATTGCTAATTTTTGAAACTTTACTTCTCTATGTAAATACTGGAGTAAGATTACATTTTTCATAAATCCTCTTAGATTTTGGGCCTCCCCGGTTGTGCAGCGGGTTGAGTGAAGCACGTGAAGCTGCTCACAGCCTCTGCAGCATGGGTTCGATTCCTGGCCAGCCGGGGAGATGCCCACATGGCACAGCAGACCTCTCCTGCCTCGCCCACTGCCCCCCCCCAGCAGTGTGTTTCAGTTGATCTGCCTGTTCTGCTCCCCACTCTATCTCTGGTGAATCCTCTCACCCTCCCATGCCTCTGGCCTGTATCCCAGTTCTTGTATACATAAATAAATAAATCTTTTTAAAAAAATAAATCTTTAGATTTTAACTGAGAATACATTGAACTTATAGATTAACCAGGTAAAAACAAAAATATTAGTTATTAAACCATTCCATCCAAGACAGTAGTATATATTTCTACTTATTTGGGTCATCTTCTGTATCCTTTGACTTTTTTTTTTTTTTATATACAATCACATGTCTTGTTATTTTTTATTTTTGAATAATTTATTCTTTTAATTGTGTTTCCTTTGAGTTTTTAAGTTTTCTTTAGAGAGGTCTCATATAGTCTTGATAAGTTCCTAGATAATTTATAGGTTTTTTTAAAAGATTTATTTATTTACGCATACAAGAGCTGGGGTACAGGCCAGAGGTGTGGGGGTGAGAGGACTCACCAGAGACAGAATGTGGAACAGAACATGCAGATTGACTGAAATACACTGCTGAGGAGAGAAGCAGGCAAGAGTCAGGAGAGGTCTGCTGAGCTATGTGGGTAGCTTCCTGACTGGGGATCGAACTTGTGCTGCAGTGGCTGCGGATAGCTTCATAGGTTGTCTTAACCCCTTGCACCACCAGGCAGGCCCTGCTTTCAATTTTTGGCAATTATGAATAAAGGCACTATAAACATTTCTGCACTGGTTTTTGTGTAGACATAAGTTTTCAGATCAACTGGGTAAATACCTTGGAGTGTCATTGCTAGATTTTGGCTAAAATTATGTTTAGTTTTATAAGAAATAGCCAACTGTGATGATGACTAAACCATCTTGCATTACCACAGACAATGAATGTGAATTCCTGTTGCCTCACATTCTAGTCAATTGTTGAAATTGTTAGTTTTGTTTTGTTTTGTATGGTTATTTGTACTACTTTTAAAGCTTTCTTTTTATTATTAATTTTTACTTGTAATAGGTAGGGCATATAGTCCTCATGATGTTGATTCATTGGAATGAATTTTGGTGTTTGTGTCTTAACACATGGTCTATTTTTGTAAACATTTTGAGTGTGCATGAAAAGAGTGTTCCCTGTCTGTGGAATAAAAGATGGAACAAAAAAATTTAACTGCATTACACATAGTGGTTCAGAACACAAGCTTTAGAATCAGACCTACTATCTAGTTTCTAATTCTGCTCTATAGATTAATAATAATATGAGCTTCAGCAAACTTTAATTTTCCTACCTTAGATGATTTTATAAGTGGAAATAATAGCAGTAGCATCTACCTTTTATACTTGCTAAAAGGATTAAATGAGCTAATATTTGTAAAGTGCTTAGAACTGTGTGACATATAGTATGATATAATGTCTGTAATATGAATGAATGTGTCTAAACATTGTATATTTAGGGACCTTTATGTTCCTTATTTTTTTAATCTATCCATTTACAAGGAGAATGTGTTAAAAATCTCTGTGGAAAAAAATTAAGTAACAATTCTTTAACTGTAATGGTTATATTAATTTCTTCCTGCTAGCCAACTTCCTGTTGCTTGATATATTTTGAGATCCTATTTTTAGATTCATATGTGTTTGTGATAAGTGTCTTATCCTTCTGTTCTTTTTGTAGGTATAAAACAACCTTCAAAATTAAATGTTTTTTAAATTTCAGTTCTACTCAGTCAGGTATTAAGATTGGTACTCCAGCTTTTCTTAAATTTTATTTCATGCTATCTTGTTTTCCTTCTTTTATTTTCAACTTTTTGCTATGTTTGCTCTTAAAGACTAGGTGTTGTTGGATTTTGTACTGTATTCAGTTTGAGATCCTCTTTTTTAAAGATTTATTTTATTTATTTTGTCAAAAATTTATTTATTTATGCATACAAGAGTTGGGGTGTAGACCAGAGGAGTGGGGTTGGGGGCAAGTGTGAGAGGATTCACCAGACACAGAGTGGGGAGCAGATCAGGCAGATCTACTGAAATACACTGCTGAGGGGAGCAGCGGGTGAGACAGGAGAGGTCTGCTGTGCCATGTGGGTTCACTCACTGGCCAGGGATCAAACTCATGCTGCAATGGCTGGGGATAGCTTGATAGCGCTGAGACTGAGTCCCTGCACCACCAGGGAAGCCCTCCTCTTTTCTTTTTGAAAGACTTTTCATGTTTAATTCGTTTATAATTATTTCCTGTTATTTTATGACTTCATCCTGCCTTCTTATGTTATAGTTCCTAATTACTGAATTTTATTTTTGTTTCTTTTCTCTAGTCCTGTTTTCTATTAAACAGAAAACTTTTCTGCTAGTGGTTTAAAAGTTTCATAGGGTCTCCCTGGTGGTGCATGGGGTTAAGACACAACCTATGAAGCTATCCGCAGCCACTGCAGCACAAGTTCGATCCCCAGTCAGGAAGCTATCCACATGGCACAGCAGACCTCTCCTGACTAGCCTGCTGCTCCTCTCAGCAGTGTGTTTCAGTCAATCCGCCTGTTCTATTCCCCATTCTGTCTCTGGTGAATCCTCTCACCCTCCACACCTCAGGCCTGTACCCCCGTTCTTGTATGCATAACCAAATAAATCTTTTTTAAAAAATTAAAAAATGAAAGTTTTATATTTACATTATAGTGACTTCCCTGAGTCCCCTATAATAATTATATATAATATATAAAATAATTATATATAATAATATATATACTTATGTATATAATTACTTTTTCTACGGATTTCTTATCAGTTTCTTATCTTTCCTTTAATAGGGAAGTTCTTGGCCACTTTTTAGTATCTTTTGATTCCCCCGACCCCCATTATGTTGATATTATTTAAAACTTAATTCTGGGTCGCTATGGATTACTTTATATAGTTTTCTTTAGTTCTACAATATTTTATAAAGATAATAATAAACTTTAAGTATATGACATCAAGAAGGTTCTATACTCCCCATATCTCTTACAGCATCTCTTGAATTTGTTTCTCTTCATAGCCAAACAATTTTTCCAAAAGTGCTTTCCTATGGATCTTTATATGGCAAAACTTGAGTGACTTTAATATTCTGGAGAATATTTTTACTATGTCCTTACATTTTAATGATAGTTAGACTGGATATATCATTGTTGGTCAAACATTATTTCCTTTAACTTACTCTTGAAAATGTTGCTTTATTGTTTTCTTGCATCTGGTATCACTTATGAGAATTCTCGTATCAGTTGATTATTATTCCACTGATCAACAATTTCTTCAAACCTTTCTCCAAAGCTTTTTGGAATCGTACTTGTGTTGCCCTTAGATTTACTGATAATGAATGTGTTTTTGCTTTTCTCTGTACTCTTTTTTTGTTCTCTTTTGTTTGGTTCTTGATGATTCCTTTCAGTCTGACATAATTTTTCTTTAGTTCTGGGAAATTTATTTCCATTATTTCCTCCTCCCCTTTTATTTTCCTCTCTTTTGCATATCCCTAATATTTGAATTACCACACCTATATCTGTCTTTCATATCTGTGAGCTTTTTCCTCTCTTTATCCTGTCCTACTGTTTTCTAAAATATCAATAAGTCCTTAATTCAATCTTCCAACTCATTGATTTGTTCTTCAGTCACTTCAATCTTTTTTTTTTTTTTTGTGGGACCCTCGCCGGTGGCCAGGGAACGAACCTGTGCTGCAGAGGCTGTGGGCAGCCTCACAGCCCAGCGGTCAACCACTGAGCCACCAGGGGAGGCCCAGTCACTTCAATCTTTTTATTAA
Organism: Talpa occidentalis; assembly: GCF_014898055.3. Taxonomy (NCBI): domain Eukaryota; kingdom Metazoa; phylum Chordata; class Mammalia; order Eulipotyphla; family Talpidae; genus Talpa; species Talpa occidentalis. Next base: position 30,997,910 of record NW_023604295.1, read on the forward strand.
TGTCTATAATGTGCTTTCACTGTGGTTTTTAAACCTAAAAGACCTATAATCACTTCTTGAAGACCCTTGGGGGCACATATTTTTCAGAATTAAGGGACGAGTTGGGGGGGTGGCAAAAGGTAAAGGAGGTCCAATGGATTACGGTGGAGAATTTATTGGTATTTTGGTGGAGACTGTGGTGTAATATCATACAGTTGCAGGGTGTGATAACATAGGATGTCATAAACCCTAAAACATAGGATGTCATAAACCAACATTACCTCAAAAAGCAATTATTTTTTAATAAAAGAGAGCCACTAACTAAATGTAATGTGTGATTCAGGGTTGGGTGGGAGAAATGGTATAGCTAGGAGGACCATTTTGGAACAATTAATGAATTTGGAATTTGATTGTTGTTTATATAATAGCATCGATTCAATGTTAAGTTTCCAGAATTTGACAACTATTCTATGAGAGTAAGTTCTTGTTCTTAAGAAAAGCATACTGACATATTTAGGAGTAAAGAAGCATGACGTATACAACCTATTTGCAAGTGGTTTGGAAAAAAGAGCTGTTCTTGCAATTTTTGTGGAAGTTTTTTTTTTTAAGATTTTATTTATTTATTTATTTATTTATGCATACAAGGCTGGGGTATAGGCCCAAGGTGCAGGGGGTGAGGGGTGAGAGGATTCAACAGAGACAGAATGGGGAGCAGAAGAGGTGGACTGACTGAAATACACTGCTGAGGGGAGCAGTGGGCGAGACAGGAGAGGTCTGCTGCACCCTATGAGTTAGCTCCTTGACTGGGGGATCAAACTCGTGCTGCAGAGGCTGGGGATAGCTTCACAGTTCTGTGCTTAGGGAAGTGTTGTGCTTGTGTCACTAGGGAAGCCCTTTTTGTGTAAGTTTTGATATTATTTCTATATAAAAACTTTGAAAATTAAATTGTATGTTGATATATGTTTGATGTCTTTTGTGAGGGAAAGGATCTACCACTGTCTTCCTGATACAATTTCAGCGTTAGCACATAGTACACTATAACATGAAATATTCACTGAATGAATTAATGAACTAAGCTATCTTCCAGTCTGGGGTTTATATATGGCCTGGGATTTTGGAAATCAAAACTTTAGACGGGCAGGAAGGAAACTTCTTTCTTCTCTGGGTCTAACTTTCTGGCAATCAGATCTGAGTATGTAGCTGCTTCTGAGGTTTGGGGGAAAAAACACCACTGTCTCCAAAGATAGGGAGGCAACCCACAAGCAGAAGACAATTGAATTTTACTTTGGGACAAGATGACTTGGGTGAGTGTTACTTTCTTTTCTTTTCTTTTCTTTTTTCCTTTTAATATTTTGTTTATTTAATTTTGCAGAGAAGAACTGGGGTGTAGGCTAGAGGTATAGGGGGTGAGAGGATTCACCAGAGACAGTAGGGAGCAGAACAGGCATATTTTACTGAAATACACTGATGAGGGGAGCAGTGGGCGAGACAGGAGAGGTCTGCTGCACCATGTGGGTAGCTCCCTGGCTAGGATTGAACTCAAGCTTTGGTGGGCCATCATGGTGGTAACTCTGAGACTTAACCCTTAGGTCACCAGGGAAACTCTGAGTGTCACTTTCTGATGACTTTTCCCTTTAGGTTTATTCTATTCCTTGCCCTTTATCACTACCACCCTTGCTAAAGTTCGTTGACATGACCCAGCCCTGACCTGCACAGTATTATCCTGAGTTGAGGGGTGAGTACAAAGACTCCCTTTTGGGTCTGATCAAAAGAAAAGCATTACCTTCCAGGCCAGCTTGGTAGCTGGCTGAGATGAGCAGATGTCCTTTAGGGACTCTGATGGGCCAGCTGCCTGCTCCATGTAGAGATTAGGAAACTGGGTCAATTTTCACTAACAGAGCCTGTGGGTTTCCTTCTATTCTCACTGTTACTGAGTCAGTCAACATTGATTAACTTTTTTTTTTTAAAGATTTATTTATTTGTGCATACAAGAACTGGGATACAGGCCAGAGGTGTGGGGGGTGAGAGGATTTACCAGAGACAGAGTGACTTATTGAAATACACTGCTGAGGGGAACAACGGGCGCATCAGGGGAGGTCTGCTGTGCCATGTGGGTAGCTCCCTGCCCGGGGATTGAACTTGTGCTGCAGTGGCTGCGGACAGCTTCATAGGTTGCATCTTAACCCCTTGCGCCACCAGGGAGGCCCGATTGAGTAACTATTGTGTACCACGCCCTGTGATAGGAAGAGGGAGTCAGTCCTAGGGCTCTCACCAGCTCAAGAATAGATCCTGGCTCTTACTCTAACCATCTCCTCCTACACCTTGTCTTGGGCCCTCCAGTTCCCCCTTCTGCTTACTAGCTTGGTGGTAATTCTCCCTGCCATGACAGTGAGATAAATCTTTTTCTACCTGTTCCTCTTCTTTTGAAGTCAGCCAACACTGATGAATTTTTTCCAAAGGAAGTGCATGAATAGGGACTCTAAATGGATGTGCATGATTTAGGGACTCTAAATGGATGTTAAAACTAAACTTATTTTGGGCCTCCCTGGTCCTGCAAAGGATTGAGATGCAGCCCTATGAAGCTATCTGCAGCCAATGCAGCAGTTCGATCCCCAGCCAGGAAATTGAAACTCATTGCATGGCAGACCTCTCCAGTCTCTCCTGCTGCTCCCCTCAGCAGTGTATTTTAGTCAATCTGCCTGTTCTGCTCCCTACTCTGTCTCTGGTGAATCCTCTCACCTCCCACATCTCTAGCCTGCACCCCAGCTCTTGTATACATAAATAAATAAGTCTTTAAAAAAACTAAATGTATTTTGGTAATCATTTCACAATAGATACATCTATCAAATCATTGTGGCGTGCACCTAAACTAATACAATGTTATATGCTGATTATATCCCCCCAAAAAAAAACTATAAAAAAAGATTGAGAGAAAACCAAAATGTAGTAAGCCAGGAAATAAATACCAAGAAGACTCTATTGATTATGATAGTTTAAAAACAAGAGTTCTGAGACCAGACCATCTGAACTCAATATCCTGGCTCTACCACTTCACCTTGCCCAGATTTCAGTTTTCTTTGCTGTAAGATGATAATAATAGTACCTGTCTCTTGGGCCATTTTGATTATTAATGAAGATAATTCATGCTTAGTGCAGTACCTGTCCTATATAGTAAGTGCATGACAAATATTAACGGAGAGAAAAAACAAATGAATACCTGCTGGTACTTTCCCTCGTCCCTCTGGCTTTCATCTTTTCATGAGCTGATCCATTTGCCTGAAACATCTTCTCCTTCACTGTTTAACGCCAATTTAGGATTCTGCTTAAATGCCTCCCTCCCTCCATCACCACCTGAAAGCTCCCTGTTAAATTTTTTTTATCATATCCATTATATTTCTGCAATGCAGCACTCAGCTTAACCTATTGTAATTGTATATTTGCATTTTTCACTACAGTGTGAAACTTTCAAGACAGCGACTACAACTTTTTAACTCTTTATCCTATATCTGCTCCCCTAGGCCTGGCATATAGCAGACCCCCAACCCACTGCCATTCATTAGCCCTTTCTAGAACCTGGTTTTGGGGCCCTTCGGGGCTGTGCTTTTCTTCCTGTGGTCAGCTGCCCTTCATGCTGAAGGCTTGCCACCAGAGTGGCTCCCAGCTGAGATTCAGAGCCCAATCTTGCTGCCCCCATCGAGCTCCCCCTCCTCCCAGGTGCCATGCTGCCTGTCCTGTCCTGCAGAATGCTCTCTGCCTCTTGCTTATAGCTGCTGACCCTTCTCTCCCTCAATTTGCTTCCATTAAGACAGCCTTTCCAGGGCCTCCCCTGGTGGTGCAGCGGTTGAGCGCTGGGCTGTGAAGCTGCCCGCAGCCTCTGCAGCGCCGGTTCGATCCCCAGCTGCCGGGTGAGGGTCCGACATGGCGCGCAGACCTCTCCTGCCGCCCGTTGCTCCCCTCAGCAGTGTACTTCGTCAGTCTGCCTGTTCTGTTCCCATCTCTGGCTCTGGTGAATTCTCTCACCTTCCCGCACTTCTAACTATACCCGGTGCTTGTATAAATAAATAAAATAAATCTTAAAAAAAAAAAAAAGTCTTCCCAGCAAAGTTCAGTGTACTCTAACAGGCACACCATCTTCTTGGGAGACTATCTCACACCCACCCAAGCTCTTTTCAGGACCTCTTTTCTATTTCCATGTGTTTAAGGCCCCCTAATGACTGCTTCCTGCAGCTTTGTGTTTGACCTGAGGGTCACATGCAGCTATTGGTACATTTCTAGAAAGAAAAGACAAAATACCCTTAGGGAGGTGGTCATTGATTGGACTTCCCATATTTCCCTGGGGAAAGGCCAAGCTAAGTCCACCATGCTATTGGCTGAGGCAATGAAAAAGACTGGGGTTGAGGGCTAGATGTTCACAGAGGCAGGTGATACCCCTGGAGCCAGTATGGTGATTAAAACTGGACTCAGGATAGAGTAAAGGGGTTGAGAATCCTGAGTTTGGCTTGAAAGTCCACTCCCCACTGGCTGCCCCCCCTCCTCCAGCTCTTTTTTTTTTTTTAAAGATTTATTTATTTATGCATACAAGAGCTGGGGTACAGGCCAGAGGTATGGGGGGTGAGATGATGCACCAGACAGAGTGGGGAACAGAAAAGGCAGATTGATCGAAGTACACTGCTGAGGGGAGCAGCAGGCAAGTCAGGAGAGGTCTGCTGCACCACGTGGGTTGCTCCCTGGCAGGCCGGGGATCGAACTAGTGCTGCAGAGGCTGCAGACAGCTTCATAGGTTGTGTCTTAACCCTTTGCGCCACCAGGGAGGCCCTCTCCTCCAGCTCTGTGGAATCTGACTGTGGGCTCTGAGAGAAAACTTGTACAGGTGACCCCCAAACCTGCTCATTTCCCTAGGGCTCCCAGGCTCTCCCTCCAGGATCCTGGGAGAAATGTAATCACTTCTCTAATCTTTTGCAACATAACAATTCAAGCCCCATGAAAATTCTGACTGGAACCTGTTAATAAGCAGGGAGGTTGTCTCCTGTGGGTGCTGCAGTGATGGGGCACGGGAGGTCACTGCTATGATGGGGGGAAGTCTGAAGCCATGAGAATGCTCTGCAGACTGACAGGCCTCACTTCCAAGGCTTTGGGTAACTGGAGGTACCAGGGAGTCACACTTGGGGGTCTTGAGGGGAAATCCTGCCTACCTTCCCCACCCCCAGAAAAAGAGGGGGAGCTGGTGGTACTGCAGGCGGGTAAGGTTGGCTAGTTTGGTGTGGGGTGATGTCGCTGCAGTGTGAAGGGGGTCCCTGCTTGGAGCGAGTGATCCCTGAAGTGATGGCAAGAGCTAGATTCCTGCAGGGCTGGGGAAGCTTCCTGCAGCATGAAGGAGCACTTTGCAAAGGAAAGGAACTGACATCTTTGGGGGGGGGGGGTCCTACAGTAAAGGAGTGTCGGGGTTGGCTGAAGTGAATAGAGAGGGTCACAGCAATGATGGAAAGACAAGAGGGGAGATTGTGGGGGGAGGGCCTGGGTACAGTGATTTAGGGATAGCGGGTCGCTGCGGTGCCGGGGGGGGGCTGCAGACTGAGCAGGACGCCTCACTCCCTGACCGACAGAAAGGGTGGGGCCTCCGCGGCCTCGGCCCCGCATTGGCCAGGCCTGCGCGGCGGCGGGGCTGCGGTCCCCGCACTGCGGAGCCCTGTGTGCTTGGGCCGCCGGGGCTGGCGCGCAGGCAGTGCGCCCCGGAGGAGGGTGGGCGGGAGGCGGGAGGGCGGGAGCGCCGGGCGCGCCGCAGCAGCGGGCGGGGCGGGGGGGCGGGAGGCGCGGCCTCTGCGCGCGGAGGCGGGACCAGAACCCGCAGCGCCGACGCCCCTCCGCCGACTCAGAGCGGCCGCAGCGGGAATCCCGAGCCGGCGCCCTGCGGGTGCCAGACCCAGAGCGGCCCCGGGGCGCAGAGCGGCCCCCCCCCAGCCTGCTCGGGCCGGAACTTCTCCGAGGACCACACGGTGAGGCGGCGGCCCCGCGGGGAGGGCACGACCCCTGGACCCACACCTCAGCATCCTTGCCTGCTCCGCCGTGGGAGTGGCGGCGACTGCAGCCCCCCACCCCCCCATTCTCCCAGATCAGGCCTGTCAGAGTGGGGAGGGGCGCCGCAGCCACAGACGGATCCCAGGGAACCTGCCCAATACCTCCCCGGGTCTCGCCTCCAGGAGACACCTCCCTTTTGCCTGCGCATCTCGTTCTTCCCAGCCCAGTCCCCCCCACACCAGCCGGCAGCCCCTCTAATGAGGCGCTCAGCAGCCCCCTCTGAAGGGGCGCCGGAGAGAGAAAGGGACGGCAGCCTCTCGGCTTCCATCCTGCTCCGCCCCTGCTGGCCCTTGCGGGACTTGGGGGCACCCAGGAGAATGCTGGCCCTTTAATCCTCTGCTCCCCACCCCGCGCGCCTTTCATCTCCCCACCTGCGCCACTTCCGACAGCTGGCAGCTGCGGGGAGCCCCGGGGGGGCGGCAGGTACCGGGGTGGCGGTGAGGCCGGGGGCGGGTGACGGAACAGCTGGGACCCCCCCTCACCCCCCCAGGAGCTGGCAGCGGGACTGCTGGGCGCCCAGAGCGCGGGTTAATCATTAACCCTCGGTTCCCCGGGTCCCCCGCAGGCTGGAGCTGCTCCGCGCCCTGCCTTCCCAGGTAACGGACCAGAAAGACCATCTCGCCCCCCCCTTCCCTCCATCCACGCCTCGCCACCTGTCCGCGGGGCGCGAGCCCCAGACTCGGCCTCGCGCCCCCTGCAGGTCTGTGTGCTTGTGCCTGAGCTGGAGTCTCCCTGGTGGGGGCCCGGGGAGGGCGCCCTGGACTCCCCGCGTACCCCTTCACAGAGCACACCCCCCCAGGGCACCATGCCCGGCCTGTACTGCCCCTCCAGCTGGACCCCGCTGCCCCTCACGGACTCCTGGGTCCGGGCCTGCGCCAACGGACCCTGCCTCAGCCTGCGGGCCCGGCTCACCTACCACAACCCGCAGCCGCAGCCGGTGGACGGTGAGACCCGGCCCCGACCCCGGGCGGCGGTGGGGGCAGGCGCCCAGCGAGGTCCGACGCCCGCCTGTGCGTCCCCCACCCGCACCCCAGGGGTCTTCGTGTACCCGCTGGCGGAGGCCGAAGTGGTATCTGACTTCGAGGCGGAGGCTGCCGGGCGGCGCGTTTCCTTCCAGCTGCAGAGCAGGCGCCGCTCGCAATCCGCTTGCTGCCTGGCGCTGGGCCCCGGCCTAGGGGCCTCCACGCCCCGCCGCTGCGCGCAGGGTGAGTCCCGGAGACCCCACCCCGCTCCCTGAAAGCCAGCCGCTCTCCCTCCTGTTCCTGCATTTGCTCTGCGTCCCACCGCTCCCCAGGCCCCTCCAGCCGCTGATCTTTTTTTTCATTCATTGCTTCATCCCTTTATTCAACAGTCGTGCCGGGCATGGTGTGTGCCAGGTGCTGAGGGAGTGTGACTCAGGCTGACCTGAGGTGTTTGCAGCCAGGGAGAGAAACACAGCAGGCCTCCTGTCTGTCTCCCCTGTGGAGCTTAAGCTCCTGAGCCCAAGACAGGGTTTTAGTCTTCCAAGTACTAGCATCCCACACAGAACATGGCACCAAGGGGTGAGGAAGTGGAAGCTAACATCTGTGCTAGATTTTGTGGCCTGCATTTCATTCTTTCATTTATTTGTTTGTGCACTCATTTGATATCCTGAGCATGGAATTTACCATTCAAGGAGGAGGACAGGATACGGTGATGTCGAGAGTTGACATAAGCCCAGCAGGTGGAGGCAGGAGTGAGCTCTAGGCTGAGGCCCCAGGAATGTTCCAGAAGGAATTGGAGCCAGCATTTGACTGAAAGGGAGGGTAGGATGTGGTGAAGTCGAGAGGAAGAGTAAAGTTTACTCCAGGTAGAGGCAATGATGTAAATAAAGGTTTGAAAGTAAGTTATCCTGGGGTGGTGGCCATAAAATACCTCCTGTTTATAGTAGTTTTTTAGTTGACAAAGCCCAGTCACTGGTATGACATCATTTGAATCCAGAGAGGTATGTAATACAAGTGTCAATCTCCTTCCCTCTTTTATAAGTGATAAAAATAATAACAACAGTTTCCTACGGGTTGGATGCTCTGCGTACATTATCTCATTTATCCCTCACCACACTCTTTGAGACACAGTTATTACGACCTACATTGTGCGCACAACAAAGCTGAGGCCCTCAAAACAAGAGAGTCGCCAACGGACAGACCTGGCCGTCACGAGCAAGACTCAGAACCTGACCTGTGTTCTCTGCACTGCGTCAGGCTGTCCCCAGACCTCATACCTTTCCTTCCGTCTTTTTCCTCTTTTCATTTAGTCAGCATGTATTTCTCAAAAGAATGAATACACAATTATTGTGAGGAAGTGAGGTGAAGTAGGGCTGGGCTCAGCCCCTTCAGAGCCTTGACTGCAACTGTGCACACTGGTTGCTTTTCCTTTAACAGCGGTGGTGGCCCCTAGGACTCCAGCAGTCACCTCCAAGTCTATGATCTAAGTAGACAAACACAGCTTTATATCCTCTCGGCAGCTTCTAAACAGATTATTGCTCCTAAATGTCTCTTGTGTAGAAAATTCTGGAGCCACTCCTAGTGGCAGTGGGAACCCTGACTATTCCTCTGTGAGCAGGGCGAGCACCAGGCCATGAGAGATGTTAGTCCACAAGGGGGTGTCCTCCAAGGGAGGAAGATGACGCCCGGGTTGAATGAGCACAGACAGGCAGGGGAAGAGCAGGAAGGGGTATGGATCCTTCAGGATCTTGGGGCAGTGTGGATGAGGACAAGTCCCTTTCTCCTCCTCACCCCTCGGCTAGCAGGGAGGTGATGCTCCCTTTCCTGATGACAGCCAGATCCTTCCGCTATCAGCCTGCCTCTTTTTCTTTCATTCATCTCATGCCGCCATCCTGCATCACCAATGTATTAGCTCAGTGTTTCCACCACCACGCAGAGTCCGCCTTGCTCAGGCTCCCTTGACTCAGTGCCTACTCCCGCCCCATCCTCCCTATCTCCTCTGCTTCCTGCCCCTTCTGACCTCTTTTCTCACTCATCGTAGGTCATCTTGTCTTGGATCTGGCCCAGGCCCGGTCCACGTTGGTGCTGCCCACAGGCCTCATTGCAGCGGCCGGCACCATGACGGTGACCCTGCGCAGCAGCCGGGAGATGCCCTCAAGGCCTAATGGGGTGCTGTGCATGGCTTTGCCCTCTGTGCTCACACCCCTGGCCTCACCAGGCCCACCGGGGCCCCCTAGGCCTCCGGGGCTCTGTGACGACAGGTTGGGCCTATGGTGATTCTCTTCGTCCCTCCCTCGGCTTCTCTGGGTCTAGTGCGGGTGAGGGGGCTTTTGGCGGGGTGCCCCAGGGGATGGGCAAGGTGGGGATGGGCTGTGGCCAGTGAGCCAGAGGGCCTAGGGGCCTTGGCCATGGCCAGTGACCCCCTCATATCCCTTCCAGCCCCACCAGCTGCTTCGGGGTGGGCAGCCCTCTGGAGGAAGGGCAGGCCTGGGAGGAGCCAGCTGCCCCTTGGGATGTGTTCTCAGGCCCTGCCCGCTGCCCTGCCCCATACACCTTCTCCTTCGAGATGCTGGTGACTGGGCCATGCCTGCTGGCAGGTGGGTCCTCCCTCCAGTACCGCTGACTGAGAAATAATTCAAGGCTAGGGATGGGAGGAGCACAGCCTAAGAAGAAGACAGGGATCCAAGCCCTAGGAACCCCCAGTATCAGAGTAGGAGCATCCCCTGGCCACTTCTACCTAACAACCCCCCAACTCCTAGTTTTGTTGCAATTTGTTTATATCCTACTCCACTCACCAAGTGAAAGAGAGTTGCCTGCAATGAAACCAACTCAAGTGATGAAGTAGAATTTCCTTATTTGGGAGGCGGGAGGAGGGTGCTAAACCAGCAGTTGGTTTGACACGTAACACTTTGACCAGCCAGGAAGAGAGCCGGGACTCTGCCCCCTGGCCCAGGACCCCCATCCTTTGCCCTTCTATCCTGTAGATCAGGCTCTGAGAGCTGAACGCAATCAGTCAAGACACTTGCCTATGCCACTGTCTTCTGGGAAGGTGATGTTTATACTCTGAGTACGGGCTTGGGATGGGGTGATCATCACCCCTCCCTGCATCTATGTCCCTCAGGCCTGGAGAGCCCCTCTCATGCCCTGCGGGCAGATGCCCCTCCTCATGCCAACTCTGCAGCCACGATTTGTGTCACGCTGGCGGAGGGCCATCCCTGTGACCGGGCCTTGGAGATCCTGCTATACCCCAGTGGTGAGGAACTGGGATACATGGTGGGCCAGCTCTGACCTGCTTCAGGACCAATGGGTAGCGTTTTTCAAGTAGAGATTTCTGGACCCCAAGCCAGATATACCAAGTTATCTGTGAGGGTGCGCCAAGTGGTCCTCCCAGGAGATGGGGCTGAGTATTTGGGGTCCAGAGTTGAGACTTCCTTATCAGAACTGTGTCCCCTCCTACTCAGAACCCCACAAGCCACACCTGATGTTGGAAGCCGGCAGCCTGAGCGCCGCAGAATATGAGGCCCGGGTGCGGGCCCGCCGGGATTTCCAGAGACTACAGCGAAGGGACAGTGATGGGGACCAACAGGTATGGTTGCCTGGGATCCTGGCCCAACCCTGGGCCCCACTGCTGGCTGCACTTGTGCATGAGGAACAGGCAAACAAGCTCATGCTGGCATAGTTCGTGTTATCAACAGGCCTCTCAGTAGCTGCCCCAGCATCCTGGAGGGTTGATGAGTATTGTCACAGGAGGGCCTACGCAAGTCTCCCTGGGATGAGTCTCAGCAGAGGGGGGGCAAGTCTGAGATAGCAGAGGACAGCCACCTGTCTCTACCCTTGCCTTTATTCAAATGACTACAAAGAGTTTCCCCGTCTGGGTAGAGTTGATAGAAAATTCCCTGGGCTGGGTCCTGCCTGGGTTGAAGTTGCACTAAGCCTGACCCAGGTTGATGGGGACTCTCATGCTCAGGTATGGTTCCTGCAGCGACGCTTCCACAAGGATATCCTGCTGAACCCTGTGCTGGTGTTGAGCTTCTGTCCAGATCTGAGCTCCAAGCCTGGGCACTTGGGCACAGCTACACGGGAGCTCCTTTTCCTGATGGATGGCAGCAGCATGGCATACAAGGCCTGTGGGGGCACTGTGTGGGCAGGCCTGGGGTTGGGTGGGCCAGTAGACCTGGAGGTAGCCTCTCGAAGAAACAATACTTGGACGGACACACACACACACACACACACACACACCCCTCTTTCTCTCACACACCTGTATGTCTCTCCCAGATTCCAAGACCCTCTCATACATATAGTTGCATTCAGACACGCCTGACTCCCAACCCATGCCACATGTACCTCCAGAGTCACCTGTACATAGGTCTCTCCCACACACTCAGTCTCCCTCACACTCCCAGGATCTCATTCATAGTCTCACGCACACAGGGCCTTTCCCGGATTACTTCATCCAGCCTTTATTTCACATGGGTCTGGAAGAAGTAGGTAATCTGCACTCTACCAGGGTCAGTGGAGCCTGCCTCATACTACCCTCTCTGGCCTTCCCCAGGATGCCATTGTTTTGGCTGTGAAGTCCCTCCCGCCCCAGACGCTCATCAATCTGGCCACATTTGGTACTTCGGTGCAGCCTCTCTTCCCAGAAAGCCGGCCTTGCAGTGATGTGAGTGTGAGGTCCAGAGCTTTGGGACCTTCGTGAAGATATTTTGACCCAGCACAGCCTAGCCTCTGCCTTCTCTCTCCAGGACAATGTGCAGCTGATCTGTGAGAGCATTGAGATTCTGCAGGCCGTGGGGGTCCCGGATGTGCTGGCTGCATTGGACTGGGCCATGGCGCAGCCCCAGCACAAGGCCCACCCTCGACAGTTATTCCTGCTCACTGCTGCCTCTCCCGTAGCCGCTGCTACACACCAAACCCTGGAGCTCATGAGGTGGCACAGAGGGGCGGCTAGGTATGGGGCAGGGATAGGCAGGTGCCTGAGAGTGACAGCTTCTCACCCCCAAAAGGCTCCAGCAGTTTATAGCTGCTTCCTTTTACTCCTCAGATGCTTCTCCTTTGGGCTGGGGCCTGCCTGCCACCAGCTGCTCCAGGGTCTGTCCACCCTCAGCAGGGGCCAGGCCTACTTTCTGAAGCCTGGGGAGAGGCTGCAGCCCATGGTGAGCTTAAGCCTGCGCCCTGTTCCTTACTCCTGGAAGTCCTTTCCCAAGTGACACTGAGTTTGAAACAGAAACCAATTAAGTCATAAGGTTTCATGGCACCCTGACCAGGACTTCTGCCCCATTCCAATCCCACCCTCCCTTTGAGATGCCAGCCAGGGGAGGAGCTATGGTATAGCTACGGGATCCCTCAGGAGACCAAATGTGCCAGGGACACGCCTCTGACTGCCCTCAAATCCTATTCTCAGTTTTGTTCTGGTACTGAGGACACATCCATATCCTCAAAAAAGTCTTGCCTATCTGCTTGGCGCACTTCAGGCCCTAAGACTGAGCACCCAGCCACCTTGCTTATACCTACCCCCATTCCCTTCCCTGCCCCTAGCCTGGGGACTGGACAGATGGCTCCAGGGGAAGGGCGGCTTTCCCACTGTCGTCAGTGTGGCACCTCTTTCTCGCCCATGCTCTCTCCCTGGCCACTCCTCCCAGCTGGTGCAGGCGCTGCGGAAGGCACTGGAGCCCGCTTTGAGTGACATCTCTGTGGACTGGTTTGTGCCCGACGCAGTGGAGGCACTACTGACCCCCAGGGAGATCCCAGCGCTCTATCCGGGGGACCAGCTGCTCGGTTACTGCTCACTCTTCAGAGTGGATGGCTTCCGGTCCCGCCCCCTGGGGGTAGGTCTGGGCTGGGGTGCAGGAGGTGGGCCTGGGATAGCTGAAGCCCCTGCATCTCCTCAAAATCCTTCCTTCACTTTCCATGCCAAGCTCTCGTACCTTCTAGGCCCCCCCGGACATCACAGAGCCCCCGCCCCCAAGGTGACTGCATCCTAGGAAGACCCCCTATGAGAGCCTCCACTGAGGTATCCTGTAAAGTGTTGCCCTTGGCTTTGACCAAAGATCACTAAAGCACACGGGCACAGGAAACAGCTCCAGCATTAGCGCTGAGATTTTTGTTCACACTTCCTCTTTACATTATACCGTGTCCTACAGAAAGCACCGTCAGATTATTTCCTGTAACGTTCAGGGACAGGTGGAGCATGGTATAGAAAAAAATCTCATTACTCTCCATTCCCCTCCCTGCAAAAATCTCAGATCCCAATTCTGCCATTACTAGTCATTTGATTTGGGACAAGCCACTTAATCTCTCTGAGCCCACTTCTTCATGCTTTCTCCCACAGCATTGTTGATAGTAGAGGTCAAACCGTGCACGCTCTTGGTGGGATATTTGACTTCTGGTAGTTTGAGAGATGATAGTTCTTTTTGTTGTGAAGTTTTCTCTCTCTAGATGAACGATGCATGCTTCCTCCTTTCTGATTATGAGCGCTATAATGGCCTGTCTGCCTTTGTGCCTGGCTGCCAAGAAGCTTAGCCACAGCTGCTCTATTAACCCTATGGTAACACACCCATTCCTTCTCCTGGAGTACTGGTCTTTCATTTCTGGTTTATTAAGGGTGTTGCTGTTGGCGGTGAGTCACCTTAAATCTTTGTTGAAAAGAGGAAGTATATCACTACAATTCATTATTCCCCAATGCTATCTATCCCTCTCTAGGGCCAAGAGCCTGGCTGGCAGAGCTTGGGCGGCTCTGTGTTCCCATCCCCAGAGGAGGCGCCATCTGCCACCAGCCCTGGCACTGAGCCCACTGGCACCTCAGCACCCCCAGAAGTAGGCACTGTATCAGCAGAGCTGTCCAGTCCATGGGCTGCTGGGGACTCAGAGCGGAGTGAGTACCTGGGTATATGCGTGTGGCTGTTGGAGGAGAGAGCACTCGGAGAGCCCAGGGCTGGGTCTATTCTCCTGCCTCCCATCAGGTGCTGATGCTCTGACAGACCCAGTCACAGATCCTGGACCCAACCCCTCCTCTGATACAGCCATATGGCGCCGCATCTTCCAGTCCTCATACATCCGAGAGCAGTATGTGCTCACCCACTGCTCTGCCAGCCCCGAACCAGGCCCAGGCTCCACGGGCAGTGGCGAGTCCCTTGGCTCCCAGGGCCCTGGCTCTCCCGAAGGGAGTGCTCTTCCGGATCCCCCTTCTCAGCAGGGCTGCCGCAGCCTGGCCTGGGGAGAACCTGCAGGCTTCCGCTCCTGCCCCCTCCCTCCACCCCCACTGGCTCCAATCAAGGTGAGATTCAGTTCACAAATATATAGCAGATATCTAGCAAACATTTCTTGACTGTCTGCTGTATTCCACAATGGTGCAGTGATTACTATCAAGTTTAGCTGAAGAGATGGTACATCTATATTGATGACGCCAGGCAAAATACAGAGGAGCACAGGCACATGTTTAATGGGGGCTCAGAGTCAGATAAACCCTGTCTCAGGGAGTCAGATCAGAAAAGGAAGCACACCACACCTAGAAGAGTTAAGAAGTTAGCCAAGTGAAAAGAGCCAAGACATGAACAAAACCAGAGAAAAGCAAATGGAAAATAAGGCATGGAATAAGGAGACACTGGGGAGGGGTCCAGAGGCCCTTCATCCAGGGGTTCAGACAAAGGGGCATCTGGTGAGTGGTGTATGTGGGGAAAGAATCTCTGTTACCCTTAACCCGTGGACCCCACTTCTCACATGCAGCCTGGGGCCTTGAGTGCTGAGGTTCTGGGCCGACGACGAAGAGTAGCTCTCGCTGGTCGAAGCCTCTCATCACCCCCAGGCCAAGTGAACCCAGTCTCTGGTGGCCCTCGGCACCCCTCTCTGGGCACAGCACCAGATGGATCAGGCCCCGAGTCAGGGCAGCAGCTGGGACAAGGCCTGGACGACTCAAGTAAGGGTTGGCTGGGAAGCTTGTTTCTGACACCAAGGAGACCTTGGGGAGGTGGCGTCCAGGGTACCACATGACCCCTGTTCTTCTTTTCTCTCCATAGCAAACCTGCTCTCCCCAGCACCCATGGACTGGGACATGTTGATGGAGCCATCCTTCTTGTTCACAGCTGTGCCCCCCAATGGGGAGTCAGCCCCTCCAGCAGTGCCACCACCACCCCAGGCTCCACGCTGTCATGTGGTTATCCGGGCCTTGTGTGGGGAGCAACCTATGAGTTGGGAGGTGGGTGTTGGGCTAGAGCCACTATGGGAGTCTAAGGATGATGGCTCACAGCCACTGTCACCCCTTGAGAGAGAAGGCTCTTGGGACCAAGCATTCCACCGACTGACAGCGGCCTCTGTGGTCCGGGACAATGAGCATCTGGCTCTCCGAGGCGGGGTTGAGACCAGGGCTGACCGAGGTAAGTTGGTGGTAGCCCTAGTACGGGCCCAAGGAGCCTGTTCAGGGCAGGCTGGTAGAGATGTAAGTCTGTGCATCCAATCACTCTTTATACCTGGCTGTGCTCATGAACAGTATGCGGTAGTTCACTCACACTGGCAAGGAAGAAACGTAGGCAGCACAATGGGGGGAACAGGATAATAAAAAGAAACAGAATGAGGTTATATTAAAGATGCACAATAGGAGGTTATGTGTCCTTACAAGCACGGGACCCAAAATAGGTAAATTTCCGAACAGCCAACAAGAAGGTAACGTGATCTTGTAATGATTCACAGTGGCCACAACAAAAACAAATCTTTCGTTCAGGAAGACTATTGACTCAAATAGTTAAAATCTCAGTTCTACGTCACTTAAAGTGCTTAATAGTCATAGTGACTAGAGGCTACCATGTTGGATCATGCTATAGAACACATCTATCTTTGCAGAAAATTCTGTTGGACAGAGCTAAAATGAGTGGATGAAAAAGGCACCACAGCTGATGCTTCCTCTGGTGGTGTCCAAAGTGTTGAATTTCTGGATGGTCAGGGGTCTAGCCCTGCTAGGAACTGAGGGTTCAGCCTAACCATTTGTCAAAGTTGGGGAGTCTGAGCCGTCCCTGGCCCTGAGAAGGAACTTCACTCTTCTCAAAGTGGACAGAAGGAGATGCTATGGGGAACAGTGAGACTTTTTCCTATTAAAACCCTATGTAACGAGTGGCTAGTGAGAGCGCACCCCCTCCTTGGTTTCACAGGCCATGCCCGGAGGTCCTGGCTCCGAGCCCTTCAGACAAGCAAAGTCAGCTCAGCCCCCTCCTGCTTCACCTGCCCTGTAGCTGTTGACGCTACTACTAGAGAGGTCCTGCCCTTTGCCCTGCAGGTGCGGAGCTCAGGTAGGGTCCCAGCCTGGTGACCTCAGGTGCTGACACTCACCTTATGGCCACCTTCTGGGACAAACCTCACCTCTATTCTCCTATACCCTTGCAGAGCCAGCGGAGCCCCCAGGCACTCCTCTTGCCTCGCAGGGCCTACTAGATGCAGCTTCTCGGCCCACAGCTGTCCACTCTAAAGGTAATGCTTAAATGTGGGGAAGGGTGTGGGAGCAATCCCTTAGAGACCAGCACTGGCAATGACTGGCTCTATTACAGGACTTCAGGGAGGTTCTTTAGCAGGTGGCCAGGACCAGGACCAGAACGACAGCTCCACGCCTGCTTTGGGGGACCCTACAGACCCCACTGGAGGTCCTCATCATCTGCCCATGCAGCCTTCTGCTAGGCTCAGCCTGGGTCGTTGGAAGGCCAGGGGCCCAAACAGCCGCAAACTCTGTAGCCCCAGCCAGAGCCAGACCAGTGACCATGACTACCTGCCCTTGGTGAGGACTCGGGAGGTGGAGGGTGGCATTGCCAGAGCTAGAGCACTCTCAGCTCACTTCTCCCCCCACCTCCTCTCTCCTCAGGTGCGGCTGCAGGAGGCACCTGGCTCCTTCCGCCTTGATGCACCCTTCAGCTCTGCAGTGCACATCCCACAGGAGCGCCTGTGCCGTGCTTCACCCTTCGCCGTGCACCGCGCCAGCCTCAGCCCCACCTCAGCCTCATCTCCCTGGGCACTTCTGGGCCCCAGTATTGGCCAGGGCGACAGTGCCACAGCCTCCTGCAGCCCATCCCCCAGCTCAGGCTCTGAGGGTCCAGGCCAGGTGGACAGTGGGCGGGGCTCAGACACTGAGGCCTCAGAGGGGGCAGAGGGATTAGGCGGCGCAGACCTGCGGAGCCGGACCTGGGCTACAGCGGTGGCGCTAGCTTGGCTGGAGCACCGCTGTGCTGCTGCCTTTGGCGAGTGGGAACTGGCAGCAGCCAAGGCTGACTGTTGGCTACGGGCCCAACACCTACCTGATGGCCTCGACCTGGTTGCCCTCAAGGCTGCGGCACGGGGTCTCTTCTTGCTGCTGCGCCACTGGGACCAGAACCTGCAGCTACACTTGCTGTGCTACAGTCCAGCAAATGTGTGAGGACACAGCATGCTGCTTGGGATGATCTCCCCTTTCCCTCCAACACACTCACGTCACTGCCACCCCGGGTCGGTCTTGGTGCTGGGAAGGGGTAGATTGGTGCCAGCCTGCCCACTTCCCCCACCTACCCACTGCTTCTCATTCCCCCTTCCCCAATCCTTTTCACCCCACAGAAAGTGCCTGCCTGTGCTCTCTCCGCTCCTCCCACCCCAGGCCCCGGCCCTCTGAGCTCTGTGCAGTGCAGTGGATGGGGAGAGAGCCACAGTTTCCAAACCCTATGCAATAAAGTGCCTCTTAGTACTGTCTGAATGAATTCTTTATCTGCCATGTGCATGTCCCTCACAGCTTCGTCCAGGCACTTCCATGTCGGCTCACGGAAGTGGACTTGGTAAGGTTTATTAGGAAGAGCACAGAGTCCATCCCCATCCAGGGTCCTAAGAATGGACCGGAGGGGAAGAGGTGGTTCTCAGTGGGCCTTCTTGCTGTGCCGGATGCTCTTGGGGAAAGGCTGGGGGGCCAGCCAAAGCTGCAGCAGAATGACAGCATGACACACATGCAGGGCCGCAGAGCTGCAGGATGTAGATGGGTATGTGTTCCACGAGAGCTCAATGAGCCCCAGCACCAGCAACCTAGAGATGAGAAATAAGCTCTAAGTTATCCAGTGTCTATGCCTGTAGCCTTTCAGCTCACCCCACACTCCTCCATGGTCAGTCTCGGGCTGAGGATCTCCCTTCCCACTCCCCCAGGTTGTCCCAGCCAGTACCTGAGCAGATGTGTGAGCCAGCGTGCAGGCGTGGCCCACAGGAGGTAGGGCAGTGTGTGGAAATACCAGACGTAGAACTGGTAGTGGAGGGAGCGGCTGAAGCAGATGCCAATGAAGTTAGAGGTGAAGAGGGTAGAAACTATCTGTATGCAGTGGTCAAGGCCAAGGGCAGGAGCAGGAGGGGTAGGAATTGGGGTGGTAGTGGGTGGCGAGGGGGAAGGTAGGGTGAGAGGGAGGTTCCAAAGCAAAGGGGCAAAAGTTTTGTGGTTGGAATATCCCCCGCTCTTCCATTCCCAGATGCATACATTTGGGCAAGTTTTTTAACTTCTCTGGAACATTTCCTTAAGCTAGTATGAAGACAGCAATAACTTGCAGTCATAAGGCCTAATGAATTTTAACCTATTATTTACTAGCTGAGTGACTTTGGTAAATTCCTTAACCTCTTAAAACCCTAAAATTTGACAGCTATAAAATGATGATAATAAAAATACCGATCTCAGGGTCTCTTGTTTGGAATATACATTAATCTCTTAGGAAAGCACTAGGCAGAGGGTGAGCACTCACAATGGTTTCTCAGCCATATTTAGAATTAAGTATAAAATATGCTTCAACATGTAAAGTGCTCAGCACAGTATTTGGTGCAGAGCAGGAGCTCTAGGAATGGGCCCTTTAGCTCTAAGTGAGGTCTCTTCCTTCTCCCTCCCCCAGGTCATCAGCCACCCAAGACTAGCTGACAAGGACCCCATCTACATTTGGGGAGGGCAAGACTTACCTTCCCATGATTTAAAGGATATGATTGGGTTTGAGGGGCTGGGGTGGAACCTTCCTTTTGGAGGGCTCCTTCAGCAGCGACAGGATACTTTCCCCTGTCCTGGGGAGAAGCCATTCAGACATTTATCAAGCTCCTGTCACGAGCCAAGCTCTAGACTCATCCCCATGAGCCCAACATCTCCCCCAAATAGTCCCTAAGGCCTTGGCCTTTCAGTCTGTCCCCAACTAGGCCCAAGGCACTGCTCCCCTTTCTCACCGGTGCCACCTGCAAAGGGCAAAGAGTAAGAGCAAGGTGAGGTGGGCAGCCAATAGTGCCAGGTGGAAGGCTCGATTCAGGAAGAGGGCCTCAGGGAGGAAGCGCCAGTTTACTGTCCACCGGAAGAGAAACTGGCGTCCAAGGTCAAAGGAGCGGGATAGGTAGCCAACAGGATTCTTCAACAGGAAGGGCAGTCCCAGAACCACCTGAGGATGGGTATAATGTTAGCAGAGCTGCTCAGGCTCACTCCCAATCTTCATGCTAATCACTGAGGAGAATGGAAACAGGGTACAGTCTCAAAGGTTCCCTAATCCCTACCAGGAATAACAGAAAGGCCAGTAGTTCCCCGCCTCCCCAAGCCAGAGGTGAGGGCCAAAGAAATTGAGGAGGCAGTAGTAACAGTGCTTTAACTCTGGATTCACCAAGTCACAAATGGGCAGAGCTAGAAGGGCCCTCAGAAACTATCTAGTTCGACACATTTATTTTACAGCTAAATACACCAACGCCCAGAAGTAATGACTGCCCACCGCATAATCAACTCTGAAATCCTGTCACTTGACTTTGAGAAAGTCTGAAGGATGGAAGGGAGTCAGACTTGCATACCCTTCATTAGAAAGGGAAAGACTAAGGAAGGGGCCTCCTCCCAGGTGGTGCAGCGGGTTGAGCGCAGCACTGTGAAGCTGTCCGCAGCCTCTGCAGCAGCACGGGTTCAATTCCTGGCCGGCCAGGGAGATTCCCACATGGCACGGCAGACCTCTCCTGCCTCGCCCGCTGCTCCCCTCAACAGTGTTTTTGGTTCATCTACCTGTTCTACTCCCCGCTCTGTCTCTGGTGAATACTCTCACCCTCCCCCGCCTCTGGCCTATACCCCAGTTTTTGTGTAAATAAAAATAAAAAATCTTAAAAAAAAAAAAAAAAAAAGATTAAGGGAAAGGTACCTGGAGAACAGCACAGATGCCCAGCTTAGGGAGGGCCCCACGGAGGCCAAATTGTACCAGGAGAAGGAAGAGTAACCCAGGGGCGAAAAGTAGCACATTCATCTTCACAGAAACTGCCAGGCTGGGGTGGGTAGGGGAAAGAAGGATGGATATCAGCTCTAGGGCCAACCCTACACTGCTCCCCATTACCATAGCAACCCCTCCCTTCCCCCACCAACAAACTCCAGGATGGGGCCCACACTCAGACCTGGGAGTGGGAGGGTATGGCAGCCTGGAAGGAGCCTGGAGGTAGGGAGACGATACCTGGTATCTGTGCCCAGACTGAGTGAACAAATATGTATTTGTAAGGCCCACTCCAGCAACAGATGCTGTCTGGAGGGAAGACAGGAGGGGACGAGGGAGAGGGTGCTGGGACAGTCTTTCTATAGATCCTGGACTTGTCTAGTGGGCCTCTCACTTGCCCACATTGTCTGGCCACTCCCTCAGTCCCTCCCCTGCATAAAGTGAGGAGACTGATGGAAATACGGAAATGTGAGAGAGGGGACCAGAAGGGAGGGGTATTGACCTGAAACAGCAGCAGCCCCAGCTCCAGCGCTTTGCTAGCAGGAGGTTGATACTGAGGAAGAGCAGCGCCATGGCCACTGGGTCATTGAAGAGCCGCAGCACAAAGATGGAGTGGACACGGTAAGAGGCACAGCACATGAAGAAAAAGACGAAGGGAGGTACCTGAGAGGTGGGCATAGTGGGGAACAAGGTCAGCTCACCAACCGTGAGCCATCCCCACTCCCTAAGCCTCCCAGGTTGAGGAGGACACCCTCCCTCTTGGTGTCGTGGTAGTATGGTCTCACCTTGCAGGTCTGGTGGTAGATCAAGAAGACAAGCAGCAAGGTGGCCAGGTAGAGCACAGCAAAGATGTGCTGGGCCATGCGAATGTCAGTGCCTCGCCCAGTGGCATAATATAGCCCCATAAAGATGTACACAAAGCCAGCTGGATACCTGGAAGATGACAGGGAGCGGGTTGGGGTCAAGCCAACCAGCCTGGTATCCAGCCTTCCCCTTGTGGAACTTCTTATCCCCACTTACACAAGAGGTCCGGTGTCACCCTGCAACTGAGTATAATCGTAGGTGCCATTAATGACGCCCTCTACCTCAGCCATGTAGGCTTTCCAGTCAATCTCTGTATCTGGAAAAGAACAGGGTGGTGTGGTTACTTGCAAGTTCTGAACTTTTCTGCCACTCGCTGTATCTCCAGTTCATCAAAGCACAATGAGTTTCAGCTCATTCCCAGTACTTCTATCGAAAGCCCTTATCTAACTGCCTATTTGACATCCTTTGGATAAACCCCAGAATCTCAACTCCTCATGTCTTCATTTGAACTCATGAGCTTCCACTCTAAATCTGCTCCTTTCTCTGGGTTCCATTAACGGCAACATCAACATCCTAGTTGCCCAGGTCACAAACCTAAGTAACATCTTTGAGACTTCCTTCTCTCTCGTTTCCAATTCCCATTCACCAATTCTTGCCAATTCTTCATCCTAAATATCTCTATCTTATCCTTCTCTGCTATTACATACTCAAATTTGGGCTTAACGTATTCTTTAATCTCAATGATAAAAAAGCTTACTAATTAGACCCCCAGCTTCCACTTTTACCCTTCTAAGGTAGTTGCCGCCCTGCAATCAGAGAGTTCCCCCTATAATAGAAATCATGTAAGGTTTTTCTGTTTAAAACTCTTCAATGAGGGCCTCCTTGGTGGCGCAGGAGGTTGAGCGCTGTGCGGTGAAGCTGTCCGTAGCCTCCGCAGTGCCGGTTCAATCCCCGCCAGCTGTGGAGCAACCCACATGGCGGGGCAGACCTCTCCTGTCTCACCCACTGCTCCCCTCAGTCAGTCACTCTGCCTGTTCTGTTCTCGGCTGTCTCTGGCGAATCCTCTCACCCTCCCCTGCATCTGGCCTGTACCCAGGTTCTTGTATAAATAAATAAATATTTAAAAAAAAAAACTCTCTTCAATGATTTCTAAGACTCTTTAAGATAAACTCTATTATTTTCATTTTTAGAAGAGAAACCTATGAATTAATGAGGTTGATGACTAGCTTGAGATCAGTGAGCTAGGAAGGGTAGGGTAGAGACTGGAAGTCATGAAGTCCTAAATTCTTAACCACCATGCTAACCACCTCCTTAACAAGGCTTCCAGATCCATGCATGACCTGGTCTCAAATTCTGCAATTTCATCTCTCAGTACCACTTTCTTTGATTTCTGTGTTCCGGCTCTAAAAAACTTTTTCGTTCCTCAAAGAAACTAGACTCTTTTGATACATGATCCTCTCTGAGTGTTCTTCACCTTCTCCCTCTTTCCTCAACTAGTTAGCTCTTACTTTTCAAAGGGGACACTAGGAAGCCTTCCCTGACTCCTTAAGCCTGGTGGAAGTGCCCTCCTTAAGTCTGGCTTGTGTACCCTTATAGCACCCTGTCTTATTACCAACCTGGTGAATCTGATACATTGAAACTTCCTGCTACCTTATCAGATCCAAATAGGACATACGCCTATCTTTTTCCACCACTGTATCCCTAGTACCTAGCATATAATAAGCTAAGCTTGCTCCTTTTCTCTCATATAAACACACACACACACACACACACACACTGTTCAAGAAAGCCCTGTCTACATTCAGCCTGGAAAGTAACTGCCAACAGCGCCAAAAGAATTCAAGCGGTCACAACAATGCCACTTCCGAACTGAGACCCAGCAGGCGAAGTATTGTGTCAAAGCCACAGAGACAAGCTGCTAAGGCAATACATTAGCTTCTACCCAGGTCAGGTGACTTCCAGGTTGCTTCACCTTAGCCTGGCAAGCTGTACCTTCACAGCTGAGGGTCAATCTCCACGGTCCTCCCTTCCATCATGGGGGGGAGGGGAGGTAAAAGGATTAAAATCGAGCTTGGTTTTCTCTGGGAGCAGGCTTGGGGTCTGGGTAAAAGACATGGGTCTGCAATTGATGACTGAGTAGATCTGGGATCTGGGCTTGAACTCCGAAACTGGGTCCCAGTTGGGTTAGGGTTTCGGGTTCCCCTCCCTCCCCTCCCCTCCCCCTCGGCGCACTCACATGCCACCCTGTGAATGACCCAGAAGGTGATGCCCACCTCCGCCAGGCAGAGGCAGGCGGCCACCAGCAGAGTGTAACGCGGCTCCAGCAGCAGTAGGCGCCGCTCTTGCCAGGCGCGCCGTAGCCATTGTCCGCACAGTCCAGCCGCCCCGGCTACTGGACCTGCCCGGCCGCGCTTCCGCGGCCCCGCCGCCATCTTGACGGTGCGCCGCTCTTGCGGGCCCCCGCCCCGGAAGCTTGACCTGTCTGCACTTAGGTTCCGCTCGGTGCACCGGCGCCCCAACCCACTCGCTGAGCGCCGACCGGAATTGCCAGCCTTATTTACTCTTCTACACCTATCTCCCGGGATGGACTGCACCCTTCGTACAAACAGAAAATAGTTTTAGCTTCTCAATGCATACAGTACATACAACGGGCACATGGGCTCTAAGGTGGCTCGAACGTTTACGAAGCGACATTGCTGCCCGCGCCCTGTCCTCTCGCCCAGTATCACACTTCGTCTCTGTTGGCAATGTCTGTGTTCATGCCAGTCTCTCCTGGAAAGCTAGGCTTTCCTTTCCGCCTCCCCTCAGAGCCTTCCAGCTGCTCAAAACTGGAAATAAGTCTTTCATGGCTCTTCAGGCTTCCCAGCAGGAGAAGCCGGCCAAACTGAAAATAGGAGGGGGCACTGTTGAGCCCGAGTGTATCAGATTCCAAGAATGTGACTTAGGAGTGAGTGGGCAGCACAGCGGGAAGACTCCGGGTCTAGACAATGTAGTTTTCCCAGTCGGAGTGTTCTTGAAGGAGCGCTCAGCAGAGGACGGAAGTTCCACGTGTTTCTATTGAGCAACTGCAGGTGGGGGGCGGGGACTCCAAGGCCACGCCCCCTCCTGCATCCCGCGCTCCCGATTGGCTCTTTAGGGCGCCGCGCCGGGACCGCGGGCGCGGGCCGGCTGCCCCTGCAGGCCCTGCAGCTGCAAGCATGGCCTCTCCCGGGGCCCCCGCCCGCCCGCCGGAGCTGCCGGAGAAGAACTGCGGGTACCGCGAGGTACAGTACTGGGACCGGCGCTACCAGGGCGCGGCCGACTCTGCCCCCTACGAGTGGTTCGGAAACTTCTCCTCCTTCCGCGCTCTCCTAGAGCCGGAGCTGCGGCCCGAGGACCGGATCCTCGTGCTCGGTGGGTATCCCGGAGCTGCTCGGGCCGGGGGAGCTGGCCCGGTCAACTCCGTCCCGGCCTGATTCTGTGCAGTTTTCGTGCCTGCCTGCCCCTCTCAGAGGACGCCCGAGTCGGGAGACGAGATGGGTGCTTTCGGAATCTCCGCAGTGTTTAGCCTGGGCGACAGAGCCAAGACATGCTTATCTCGGGGGCTAAGAATCCCTTGGAAAACGACGGTCTCTGTGAGTCTGAGTGTGGTGGGGGGTCCAGGAGCGCGTTCCGGACCCTCAGGAGGCAGCCTGGAGCACTGGAGAGCTCACAGGACCTCACTCAAGTCCCAACTCCAGCTGGCTGTAGACTGGCTTCTAGAAGTGGGACTGCCGGCCCAAGTCGGATAGGCAGGTGCAGGCACCTCAAACGCAATACTGGCGTTTTTCTGTTCGCGCCCATGGGCTCCTCCAGTCACTGTCACCTAGAGTGTCTTACCTACCTTTCTCCCAGCCCTAACTCAAACTTGGGCCAGCGTCCCCTGTGAGGGTGGGAACAGCGCCCTCTGAGGTCGGAGGAAATATTGCAGCCGAGGTTGATGCAGTTCCCCTCAGAAACTTGCAGGACATTAGGAGGTCCAGCTGCCCGCTCAGGGTTCTCTTCCACTGCCAGCTTTGGGGGCTAGAGTGAAGTTGCATTGAGCAGCCTGTTTCCTTACAACTAAAGGTTTTATATGGCCATTTGTACAAGCATGTATATGTTTTAAGTGAAATATTTCATGTACATGAGACATCTACAAAACAGTATTGTATGTAAGGTATACGTAATAAATTAATGTGTTTATACCCTATTCAGTTTGAGAAACAGAACATTTCAAGAACTGGAAAGGAAGTAGAACCTACAGCTTAAGAACCTGGAGTTTTGGAGGCAGCTAATTATATTGGGATCTTGGGTTATGTAATCTTTAACTGTGGAATCACAGACCAAATTATGGAATCTTAGCTGTGAAATCGTGGACAAAATACTTAAATTTCTGTGCCTCCATTTTCTCACTCTTATGAAAGTAATAGTACTTATTGGGCTTTTAAGATTATTAAATGAGTGTGAAAGTTACCTCGAACAATGCCTGGCAAAATAAAAAGCCCCATGAACACTCAAGGTTTTCTGTGTGTTTCCCAAATCCCTTTTCCCTAAATTAACTTTGCACAGTCTTGAATTTTGTGCTTTTCAGCCATTGCATTTATTTATAGATGTATCATAGATTTGCTTTTCAAGCTTTAGTGTGCATTAAAATCACTTGGAAAGCTGGACCCCACACTAATTCTAGGGATGGTTTTAATTCTAGGAATGGTCTATAATGGACCCTTGGAATCTTTAGTTTCAGCATGCTCACAGCTGATTCTCATGTTGGTGAGTAATACTGGCAAAGTAATACTGCCTTAAAATCTGCTTGACTGGGAGGTATTTTTTTTTTGGATAGAGGAGAGGAAAGTCTTAAAAATAAAAAAGGAAA
This sequence comes from Talpa occidentalis, assembly GCF_014898055.3. Classification (NCBI taxonomy): domain Eukaryota; kingdom Metazoa; phylum Chordata; class Mammalia; order Eulipotyphla; family Talpidae; genus Talpa; species Talpa occidentalis. Next base: position 31,023,784 of record NW_023604295.1, read on the forward strand.
ACTTATGAGGCCGAACTCCCAAGATCTAATAATAGGACCCACAACTTGGGGAATACCCTATTGTTATATTCACCTCAACAAACATATGGAATACCAACCTAGTAGGTGCAAAGGAATGTGCATCTACTTAGGACTTTCCCTAGAGGTGGGAGATTAGTATCACAAGACTTAGGCTAGGTTAGTGGTCCTATTGATATAGCTAAAGGTGCAACATTACCACTGAAGGTGAGTGGGCCTCTTGAAAAACGGGAGACAGTTTAGCCTAGTGGTTTAAAAATGCTGACTGTGGCATGAGACAAAACTGTATCCAAGTGTTGGCTGTACCACTGATTGCGTGACCTAGGGAAAGTTTCTTATCTATCCTGAGCACAGACTCAATTTCCCCATCTAGAAAATTGTAATAATAGTATATTTTATGGTTACTGTGAAGATAAACAAGACAGTTCTTACAAAGTGCTTACTTATCATAGATCCAGTGTTCAATGACCATTATTGAACATGGTAATTATTGAAAACAGGAATCAGAGGCAGAACAGTCAACTTCAAGACTGTTCAGAGAATAGAGTATCCTGTATGAGGACTTATATATCTGGCCCCCATGGCTCAAACTTTGTCATGGCAGATGAATGCGTACGGCTGTCCCAGTTTTACTATCATTATACTTTAGTGATTCTTTCTCCTTGCTCCTGTGTCATCACCATGTGACATAGGGATCTTCTGATCACAATTTGACTTCAGTCTGTATTTCGTGTATAATAAGAAAGGACTGAGCAGAGAACTGACGGTCCATTCGCCATGATCACTGTTTTTCTCGTTATAAGTGAATTGACATTCTGGTTTACACCTCAGTCTTTTGGTATTGCGATAGCATCCCATGTAATGTATACTTGGATCTGACTCAATTTTCCAGGACTCTGCTTTCCTAGAGTCCCACCTAGAAAGGCAATGGCCTTCCCATCTTAGTGGCTAGCCCCAAATCTCTAAGGCATTGGGATCAGAAATCACTGCTTTGTAAGTATGACTGACCCTGTGGCCAGGTTTTTTTCCTCCCTTTATTTGTGGTAAAGTCCTCTTGGAATGTCCATTCTATACCACGGGAAACAAAAGGAGTAAATATAGATTTGTTCACAGTTGGGTAGTGCTCTGAAGGCATATGAGGTCAGGTAAGGGGATCAGAGATTTCAGCCTGAACTGAGTTAGGGTCTCTTGTTCAACCATCCTCACCCTCTATCCCACATAATGTATCTACCAGAGCTTGTTGTGACTCCAGTGTAGGGAAGCATGCATTGGGTTTTCCAGGTGAGATAGCTTCCTGAGCCCCCAGGGTCTACGGAGAAACTCAGGAAGGGGTAACAGAGGACCAGCTAACAGTCTTTAACCACCTTGCTCAGGTGCCAAACCCTACTAGATTAGGGATATCCCCAGAGCTGACCCGGTGATCCTCTTAGACAAATGGGGATTAAAGGCGATCAAATACCAAGAACCAGAGATCCCCCATGTGCTGTCATTTGGCCCCATTCTCAGGCTGAAACTGACCACAAGAGGGCCTGAAAGAGGCTAATAGATCTTCAGAGGAAGTCATTTCCACTGGGCTGTGGATCCACATCTGTTCCTCTAAGTTCTACCCCTGGTGACCCTGCTCTCTTTGGAACTGCTTTCCAGGCACTTCCCACCAGAGTGTTATGATGTTTCAACACTCCGGTTGTTATCAGCTTTCCTGAAACCCTTGATTGACCCACCCATCCTGTGTGCTCCTGCAGTCTTTCCCTATCAAAACACTCACCACATTATATGTCAATTGCCTAATTACACATCTGTTTTCCCATGGAAGCATGAACTCTTTGAGGGTGGAGGGACTCTTATTCACCAGCAGAACCTAATATGAGGTGCCCAATACATACATTAAGGAATTTCAAGGGATCTGCCCCACTATGTTTTCCCACCTAGTTTCCCCTTAACTTGTTAACTCTGCCTTGGAAACCAGAGTAGGCTAATAACCCTTAACACGGTCTTCCCAGGGCTGCTATTATCAGAGGTTCTCTGAGAGGTTAGGGATTAGGTATAATACTGTATTATCCTAGTAATAGCATTATGGACCTAATGATGTCGATATTATCCCCTTTCTGAGTTTGAGAAAACTGTGACTCGGATTGGAATGATTTACCTTTTGTGACTAGGGTAATCAGAACCCACATCTTTGAACTCCTGGATTTAGAGTTTCTGCAGCTATCCTCCAGGTGTTTTAGTTTTCAAATTTAGCACATCACATCCTGCATATAGGCTAGGTATTTTATCTTCATTCTTATGAATCAGAAATCCACATTCCTAGTATGAAAACAGCCTGACCTAGTTCACACAACTAGGAATGATAAAGCCCGGATATTTGCCCAGGTCTGTAGGCACATGCTCTTTTCTGTACCATGCTGCTTCTTAGTACCAGAAGGATCGGGCTGAGAGAAAATGGTCCAAGGGTGGATGTGTAATCAGGGAGGTGAAAACCCAAAGCTAACCTAGCCCTTTTGCCACCCACCCCTTCCCACCCTAGGCTGCGGGAATAGCGCCCTGAGCTATGAGCTGTTCCTTGGGGGCTTCCCTGACGTGACCAGTGTGGACTACTCATCAGTAGTGGTGGCCGCCATGCGGGCTCGGTATGCCCACGTGCCCAAGCTGCGCTGGGAGACCATGGATGTGCGGGCCCTGGGCTTTCCCAGTGGCTCCTTCGACGTGGTGCTCGAGAAGGGTACACTGGATGCCCTGTTGGCTGGAGAACAGGATCCCTGGACTGTGTCTGCTGAAGGTGTCCACACTGTGGACCAGGTGCTAAGTGAGGTGAGGGAGCAACAATAAAGGCAGGAAGACCAAGAGGTAGGAATTGAAGGGTTGAAATTTCAGAGAAGATTGGAAGAACCCAGAAACCAAAAGGAAGCATGGTTTGGAGCATGAGTGGGTCACCCTCAGGACTGGTTCCCTCAAAGAAGAGGCGATTAGAGTAGGTCATACATAACAGAAGGGGCTGGAGTGCCATAAGGGTGCGGTAGTAGCCCTGTTCCAGAGAACACAGAGTGGAAAGGTGAGCAGCTGATGGAAAGCAGTGCCCCCTGTACCTGCCATCACTCCCACGCTCCTACCTGTTTAGAATATAGCCCTAGTCCCACAGAATAGCCATGGGTAGAGTAGATTCACTCTTCTGCCATGAAAAGCCCTGAGCTACTAGATGTAGGGTAGTACCTGAGTGCACAGTGAGCTGAGGCTCACTGTGAGAGCATCTGGGGGCAATACTGACCTTTGAGAAGCTAAAGTTGGACACTTCACCAATGGCTTCTCTATCTGCCTTGCAGGTGAGCCGGGTGCTGGTCCCTGGGGGCCGTTTCATCTCACTGACTTCTGCTGCCCCCCACTTTCGGACCCGACACTATGCCCAAGCCTGTTATGGCTGGTCCCTGAAGCATGCAACATATGGCAGCGGTTTCCACTTCCATCTCTACCTCATGCACAAGGGCAAAGAACTCACTGGGGCCCAGCTTGCTCTTGGGGCCCAGCTCCTCTCACCCTCTAGATCTCCCACCTCACCTCACTTCCTCCAGGACTCAGATCATGAGGACTTCCTCAGTGCCATTCAGCTGTGAAACCAGAAGCATGGAGTCCTCCCTGCCCTTCTGCTCTGGACTCCTCAAGTAGTTGGAATTCCTGACTCACTGCTTAGGGTTTAGGCCCAAGGTGCTTACATCCCAGGGGATCATGCCTTAGATGGAGCAAGTGAGAGCAATCCCACATCAAACAATACAGCCCAGGTCAAACTCGAGTCCATATCCCAGGGTTTTGGGTTCTCAGATCTCCCTGGGGTCTCCCCAACTTCCTCTCCCACTGCACTGTTTCATCCTCTGGTGCAAAGCTCAGCAGAAGCCCTCTGCATGCCAGTCAGACTGGAAATCTGCACCCTTGGAGCCTGTTACTGACCACCATCCAACCTGCATTTAGCCACAGGTGGCTGTTTTTAGACTGATTGATGCTTCTGACCCTAACTCTAGCCCCAGCAATCTGTTCTGCTTAGGTTGTATATTTACCCAAGGAGGCCACATTGTGATGCTGTTCTCAGGCCAGGCTGGCTAGCCTGTGTTTACTTGGCAACCCTTCCCTGCCGGTAACATGCACCTGAGATTCCCAAGCACCTGCCCCCTTCCTCCCCAAAAGGAACTGGAGGCAGTTTGGTCTGACCCTGAGCAGACTAAAGCAGTGGCCACACACACACAGGGAGGTCTGTGTTTATTCACACACTCCTGGTACAGTGAAGATGAAGGAACATTTACAAAGGACACTCCTGGGCTGAGAACATCTCTGGGGCCACAGGTGTTGTCCAAAGGTTCAGAGCAGCCCCCATTCGGGGACCCAGGCGTCCAAGGTAAAATCAGACTTGGGCCCTGGGAAGGTGATACTTTGTTGTGGGGTGGGGGGCGAGGAGGGGCGGGGTCTGCCGGAGAGCTACCTGGGGTCAGGCCTGGGCAGACTGATCGTGTGGTTGGTTACCATGTGGGGCTTGTCCCATCCCAGACTCAACACAGTCCTATCTGCCAGGCGCAGAAGAGCGTGGTCGAGACCGTGGGGTTGGGGGTGGGGGGGCGGAACCATGAGGGGAGCCAGTAAACAAAGAGTCGGATATAAAAATACAAATGTGCTGAGGAAGTCCCTTAGAAAGAGGCTGAGGCTGGGGTCACATCAGACAGGGATGGGGGCGAGGAGCGGCCTGGAGGGCTGGGCTCAGGTGGGTGGGAAGCTCATGCAAATACGCAGCCTCACATCCCTGGCCGCGCGGTCCGACGCCGGCGGAGTCTGCAGACGAGACTGGCCGGAGAGGGGCGGGGCAGGGGAGCCGTGCGGGAGGGGGCGGGCCGGGCCGGGCCGGGGGCTGAGAGCCGCGGGTCTCTGTGTCCGTTCCGGTGCGCGGGGTGGGGCTGCGGCCCGAGGTTCTAAAGTGCATGAGCTCGGCGGCGGGCTCCGGGCTGGTCTGCGCCGCCGCTCCCGCCGCCGCCGTGGTGCTGAAGCGGACAGCTCCGGAGCGTCTGGCGGCGGCGGCAGCGACTCTGACCCCGAGGAGGCGCAGCCCGGCAGCCCCCGCCTGCGGGCGCCGGGGCCGGGGTCGGGGGCGCCGGCAGCCGCATCGCCGGCCCGCGCTCCTGGCCGCTGCGGGGCTGGGCGCGGAGCCCGCCGCCCGAGCCGGCGCGTCTACACTCCGGACGGCGGCTTCTCCCCCATCCCCTTCAGCACGTCGTCTATCCGGTCATCCTCGATCACCACTGCGCAGGGAGAAAGCGCGTCAGCCGCGCGGCCTCAGGGGGCGGCGGCGAAAATGGGCCCCGCGTCCTCGAGCCCGCTCGGTTCCTGCTCGCGACCCAGCGACGCCCCTGCCCCCGCCCGAGGGCTCCCCTCCGGAGCCGCCGTGCCCTTCCCGCCCGAACTCCCGGTGCCCATGCAGCCCCGCAGCCCCGCGCCCGCAGGGCCCCCTCCCCGCCCGGGAGGAACGCCCCCTCTCCCCAGGGCTCCGAGCCGCGCAGCCTCCCGCGTCCCGGCCCGCCGGCCACCCGAGCGCCTCTCCGCCCGCGCGGCCGGGGAATCCTGTGCTCACGGGCTCTTCTTCAACCCCCATTTCCACAGAGCCCCCTCCTCAAGCGGAATCTCCGTGGAGTCCAACCCTCTCCCCAACTTCACCCTCCTGCCACTCACACCCGCTTGACTCTAGCACCAGCAGAGCCCCCCCCCATGCACACAACCAGGACAGCCGAACCCTCGGGCCCCCTGCCCTCTTTTTAATCGGACGCCCTTCCCCGCCCGCAGGTCCTTCCGTAGCATCCACCGGCTCCCGGGCTGCTCCTGAGGAAGCGGCGCACCGCCCCGCGATCCTACTTCCAGGCTGCCCCAAATGCCCCGCCGGCCCCTCCCCCTCGCCCGGGGCCGGGGCTCCGCTTCCAGAGGCGGCGCGCGCGAATCCGGGGCACCGCGCCCCCGGGAGAGGGGGCGAGGAGGACGCCACGCCGCCGCAGGGACCCCCTCCCCTCCCTCCAGCCCCGGCGGCCACCGGCCGGCTGCGTCGGTCTGCGGCAAGAGCTGCGGGCGCTCGGCGGGGCGCTGCAGCCGGGGGGGCGCCCGGCGGAGGGTTTCTGGGTCAGGCGACGACTCCGGGCCCCGGCCGCGTACCTCTCTTGGCTCGGCCGATCTGGCCCAGCTTGGGGGGTCGCTTGGCCTGGTTACCCGTGAAGAAGGAGTTGGTGTCCTGCAGGCGGCAGCTGAAGGAGAGATCGGAGCCCTCGGGGTCGGCGCCGAAGCGGCCCATCTTGTCCTCCCCATAGGGCAGGATCTCGGACATGGCGGGCGCGGGGTGGGCGCGAGACTGCGGCGGGCGCGAGAGGCGGGCGGGCTGCCGGACCGGCCCTAGCTCAGCAGGGGAGCCGGCGGAAGGATGAAGTCATGCAGCATCCGGGGCTGCGGAGCCGAGCGGGGCCTCCTCCCCCGCGCCTCCGCCTCCCGGGCCGCTGGGCAGGCGGCGGCGCCGGCGGTGGCGGGGACCGGGCGGGGGCGGGCGCGGGGGGCGGGGGCGGCGGCCGCGAGAGCGGAATGACGATGAGCGCCCCACTGCCGCAGCGCGCGGCGGGCGGGGCGCGGGGGGCGGGGCGCGCGCCGGCCCGGAGGGGGCGGGGCGCGGGACCGGCGCGCGCCCAACTCTCAGGGGTGCGAGGGAACCGCGGTGGAAGGGTCCTGCACAGACGGCGGGAGCGTCGGCTGAGCCGCCGGCGTCCGCCCGTGGAGGAGGACCTGGCGCTCGGGCTCCGAGCGGCGCGCTGGGGGGGCCCGGGATTAGGGGGCGGGGCCGGGGGGAAAGCCAGAAAGCTGGGGGCCTTGGAGGGGTTGGGGAGAGGTCGCAGAACCGCGGCGGGGGTGGGGGCAGGGAGGGTCCAGTGCGGGGTGAAGAGTGCGCGACGGCGCGAACCCTCCCGGCCAAACCCTTGGACCAGCAGGTTTCCCCGGGGCTGGCGCGCTCTTCTGGGCTTGAACTGCTGCTCTGGAGTCTGTGTCTCGAAAGCCCTTCTGCGCCTCAGTCAGTCACTGGCTATCTAGATGTCGGTCCCTTTTGTCTGCTCGTGTCTGTTTCTGCGCCCCTGTCTCTGTGCCACGGCCTCCAGCTGCGTCTGTCACTTGCGCGTCTCTGCCCCCCGGAATCTGCGCCCATGCTCGGCCTCTGTATCTGGGTGCCCCTGAGTCTCCGGGCATCTCGGGCTCTCCTAGGAGGGGGTCTCGGTAACCGGGCCAACGCGCGCGCCCCAGGCTAGCCCTCCACCACCAGCCGGGTTGCTGGCACCCAAACTCCAGCTTGAAGCGCCCGCGGCGCAGGAGGGCTCTCCGGGCCGGCTCTGCCCGCCGAGTGCGCGCGGTGTAGGAGGAATGAATGGCGGCGTAGCGGGGATGGGGGTGGGGCGCCTGACTGCAGGTGACGTGGGGAAACCCGGAGCACCTGAGGACGCGACGCGCGCCTATTTGCGATTGCAGGGAAAGGGGGAAGGACGGAGGGCGCCCCCAGCCCGCATTTCGGAGCTCACGTGACAGTTCTTGCCTGCATCCTTTGGAACACGCCCTCTTCACCTCCCACCTCTTCACGAGCGGCATTCCGCCGCGCGTCAGCAGCTCGCTAGCGCAGTGGGGTTCTGGCGCAATCAATGGCCTGGGGCTGTGGGTCTCACTGTTGGCGACAATGACGACAGCACTGATAAGAGTAATAATCATCTGATATGTTCAGTCCTTGGACCTGACTGAGCGTTTCCACTGTCTCTGAAATGCTTTTTAACCTTCTTCCCTCCAAATCGCGATGCTAATGATGCCCTGGTGCTGAGTCTCCTTCCTCCAACAACTTAACCTAGTGATAATCCTGGGGATGCAGAGGCAGGTGAAATAGTGGCTGGCCCTCAATACCAGAATTTGGTGGGGAGGAGCGGAGAGTGCCATATCAAGCCCTCTAGCCTAGAATGAGGACTGAAGCTGGAATTGGAGGCCCAGCTGGAGTGGGAGAAGCCCCTAGACCTGGAAAGACAAAGAGTCCAGAGTCACTCGTAGAGAGTCCAGAAAGTTTCCACCCCTGCTGGGATTGCCCAACAATGGCTTACAATTCTGGCTCTACCACTTTGTGTATGCCTTTGCACTACAGGCCCATAATTACAGTTTGTAAAAATTAATTCATTTGTACTTGTAATGCTTTAGAAATATACAGAAAAGCAGTCTTTTCCTCAAGCATTTACACAATATGCATGCCTCTTGGAGCCTCCGTGTTCTAGTGTGAAGCATAGAGATGATAGAAACTACATTAAAGACTGTTTGGTAAATGAAATTTTTGCCCTGAAGTGATTTGTCTCAGGAAATAATGAGCTACCTCGCACCCAAAATGCCAGAGGGGCCATGACAGTTCTTGCCAAGGACTAGATGACAGCACTGGTGAGGAATTGCAACAATTCTTTTCTACCATACCCCCTCCTCAAGAAGACTGGAGGAATCACAATTTAACTTGGAATTCCTTTAATTAGCACCTTCTTAAATAATCTTCTTACTGTTCCTGCTCTCCATGCTGGATCATGACTAAAGCAAAAGACCTAAGTGAAAATTATAAAGACAAAGCAATATACAAACTTCAGTTATGTTGAAAGTTCCACATCCCTTCCTATGAGACAAAATTCATTTTCACAGTAAAATGAAATAATGTTTGTTTGTGTTGAATTTCTTAATTAGAAATCATAACCATGTGGATTCCATCTATATGTTCTAAACAGAACAATATACCTTTTTACAACTGAGTATTGGTGGCACATTTATCAAGTGGAGATTGTGGAGTAGGTTGAAGAGGATCTCCCCTAAAATTCATATCCCCCTGGAACCTCAGAATGTGGCCTTATTTAGAAATAAGGCTTGGGGCCTCCCTGGTGTCACAAGAGGTTAAGACCAACCTATGGAGCTGTCTGCAGCCACGGCAGCACGAGTTCAATGCCCGGCCAGAGAGCTACCCACATGGCACAGCAGACCTCTCCTGTCTTTCCCGCTGCTCCCCTCAACATTGTATTTTCAGTAAATCTCTCTATTCTGTTCCTCACTCTGGTGAGTCCAGAGTGAGTCTCTGGTGAGTCCTCTCACTCCTCTGGCCTGTACCCCAGTTCTTATATGCATAAATAAATAAATCTTTAAAAAAAAAAAAAAGAATGGGACAGATTCACAAAGATATACACACTGGGAAGAAAGGAATATAAAAGAGCAGAGACAAAAGTGACGCATCTACAAGCCAAGGAACACCAAGGATTGCCGAGAACCACAAGAAACTGGAAGAGGCAAGGATGGATTCTTCCCAGAGCCTTCTGAGGAAGCATGGTCCTGCTCATAACTTTATTTTTTAGTTCTAGACTCTAGAATTGGGGCCTCCCTGGTGGCACAGCGGTTGAGCGCTGGGCTGAGAAGCTGCCCACAGCCTCTGCAGTGCCGGTTCGATCCCTGGCCACCGGCAAGGGTCCCACATGGCACGCAGACCTCTCCTGCCACCCGCTGCTCTGGTCAGCAGTGTACTTCGTCAGTCTACCTGTTCTGCTCCCCGCTCTGACTCTGGTGAATTCTCTTACCCTCCCACGCTTCTGACTGTACCCAGTGCTTGTATAAATAAATAAATTTTTAAAAATAAATAAATAAAAAATAGACTCTAGAATTGTGAGAGAATAAGTTTCTATTACTTTAAGCCACCCAGTTTGTGGTACTTTGTTACAGCAGTCCTAGAGGGTAAATCAAGATTATTTGGGGCTATCTTGCTATATCTCTCATGATCATGTTCACTTTCCTTAAACTATTTTGGGGGGCCCTTTCCTCCCACCCTGCCCACTAGAAGGAAGCCCATGCCATGAGACTATTTCCTTCTATTTAGCAGAGATTGATTAATTACAAAAAGGAATGAGGCAGATCTGTGTGGGCTGACATGGCTTCCAAGGCCAAGAATGTCACCAAATAACCAATGTACAGTATGACTTCATGTATGTGGAAATAGTATATACGTGTGCAGAGGCGACACACAGACATGCATGCACATTGTCTATGCTTAGGTATGTAAATACATATAAAATTTTTTGGAAGATAACACACCAAGTCATTAATAATGGTTCTCTAAGGATGATACTGAGATCCTGGCAGAATGAACTTCATCTTTTATTCTATGTATTTTTTTTTACATAAAGACAATTTATTTTAACAGAAAATAATTTGAGGAGACAGCAACCATAGTGACCTCCCTTCCTGTGGGTGCTTTCAGATGGGATGGGAGTGACATCCTCAATCCACCCTAATTTCATTCCTGAGGTGTCACTGTGCCCCAGGTTCAGGAGTCTGGGTCAGATTTCCTCCTGTGGCCCAGAGTCTGATGTGGAGGGCAGTGATGCACAGTTCCTTATACCTCTGGGTGGCCAGAAGGGCAGCATATTGAGAGGATTCATCTCAGTCAGCCTTCAACTTCAGCCCACTAGTTACACAAGAGATAATTTCCTTGCCAGAAAGATCTGTGACATAGACAAAAGTGTCACTGAAGTATGCAAAGATGTGGCAGACACAAAATACATTGTCCCCTTCAGCCACCTAAGGCCCAAGGCTGATGACTTGTTCTTTCTTCTTCTCCTTCCCCTTGTGAATCAAATCTTCTCCAGACTCTACCATCAGAAAGAGCTATTCAATGTGCTTTTGTAATATATTACATCTGCAATAAGGCTTTAATAATTTTTTTCAAGATTTATTTATTTATGCATACAAGAACTGGAGTATAAGCCATTAGGTGCTGGGGGGTGAGAGAATTCACCAGAGAGAGTAGGGAGCAGAACAGACAGATCTACTGAAGTACACTGCTGAGTGCAGCAGCAGGTGAGGCAGGAGAGGTCTGATGTGGGTTGCTTCCTAGCTGGCTGGGGATCAGAACTTGTGCTGCAGTGGCTGGCCACAGCTTGATAGCGCAGGGAGGCTGGCTTTCACGATTTTTAAAAAAGCTTTAAAAACAATGATATAGACTCTTTACTAAACATCATGTCCTGATCCTATTACTTGACTTGGACAAGAGAACATTATTTAAGAGCATAGAGTTTAGATTCAAATCAAGGATCTGCTTTCTACCTTTTGTGTGACTTTGAATATACTATTAAGCTTTCCTGTCCTTTAGGTTCCTCACCTGTAAAATAGGGACAATATTATTGGCAGAATCTGTCTTACTGAGTCATTGTGAGTATTAAATAAATTAACAGATGTAAAGTGCTTAGATAAATTCTTGACCATAGGACTGTGCCAACCACTCTTCTAGCTGTTTTATATTAATAGCTGTGTTACCCATCTACCCTCATGGCATTTATGAAGCCATTTTTCAGATGAGGAAATTGAGGTATACAGATGTTAAGAATCACACACAACTAGTAAGTAGCAGAACTGGGATTCAAAGCCAGGCAATCTGCCTCTTTCCTAGAAAACTATTTTGCATCATGAGTTGAAAGAAATATATATTTCCTCCCAATAACAATGAGAACCCATCTGCCATATCCTCTCTAGAAGAGTAAGGGGAGATAGCAATTTTTCAAGTCAGACATACCTGGACTCAAATTTGGACTCAATTATTTGTGAGTTGTATGATATTTATGGAGATACTTGAAAGTTCTGACCCTTGATTTTCTTCATCTGTGAAATGGAAATAATCATCCTTACAGTTGCTGTGAGAATTAATACAGCCACAACTCTGTGGTCCAGTACTTACCTAAGCACATTTTACGTAGTAAAGTGCTGTATACCCTTGCTATTTCCAGTATGGCATTGCAGCAGCTATCAGGATATTTCTAATAAGCCTGCTGCCAAAAGGTCCTTATGCAGGGCCTCCCTGGTGGCACGAGGGGTTAAGCACCACACTATGAAGCAATCTACAGCCTCTGCAGCACGAGTTCGATCCCCAGCTGGCCAGGGAGCAACCCACATGGCGAGGCAGACCTCTCCTGCCGCCCGCTGCTCCCCTCAGCAGTGTATTTCAGTCAGTCTGTCTGTTCTGTTCCCCACTCTGTCTCTGGTGAATCCTCTCACCCCTGCATCTCTGGCTTATACCCCAGCTCTTGTATGCATAAATAAATAAATCTTTAAAAAAAACTTTAATAAGACAAAAGGTCCTTATGCAGTAGTTTTGGTTACACTCACATGACCATGTCCTGGTGGAATTTACCATGGAGCAATACTAACATATTTCACTTCATTCAGGTTTGGAGAAGAGTTGAGTGCATGTTACATTGTCATTAGAGTAGAAATGAACAGCAGTCTTGTCCCCGGTGGAGTTCTCAAGGACTTGCTGCTGCAGACCCCAGTGTGGCTAGATATGAAAGCTCCTTGCTCAGGGAACCCCTGACTAACTTAGAACCCATCTGCCTACTCTTCCATCCAGGAAACAGAACAGGCTTCCTCCAGTAGTATCATTTTCATTTCTACCTGTGGGCTTTGAATAACAGCAGCAACAACTACAAAAGTTAACACACATCTAGTGCCCATTATGTGCCACACACAGCCCTAAACACTTCACAAGTATTGTTTCATTTAATCCTTAAAACCATCCTTTGAAATAGGTGCTATTCTCATTTCTATAAGTAAAGAAAGTGAATCCAGAATTTGTCATCCTAAATATGTCACTGTACTCGCTCCCGTTTGAGAACATGCAATCTTGGGATGGAAAATGCCAAAGAAAGCAATCCAGCATTTCTCAGCCGGATCCTCTCATCATCCACCTTTTCTCAGCCACAAGAGCATTCCATGTTAGAACCACTTGCAGCAAGATGTCTGAGAAGTGAGGTGAGAGCCAAGAAATGGATTGTAGATTTACCACCCTTCCAAGCCTTCTCAGGTCAAATTCTTGTACTCTGTTGGGGAGGGGAAGGAAGCGAGGATGAAACACTTTAAAAAAAATTGTAAAAAAAAAAAAAAAAAAAAATTCTCACTAGGCTCTCCTCAGCGCAGCAGACTGCAACACCACCAGGCCTGATTAAGGAATGACAATATGGAAGGCAGATGGCAGATGCATAGATGCTACACTATTGCCTTTCAGTTAAATACTGCTTGTGCGTGTGTGTGTTTCTTGTAAACCTCCCAAATAAAATGGTTTGCTTTCCTCAAGTTAGAAGTGTTAGCACATCTTTTCTTTAAATATCTGTGCATGGCTGTTTTTTTCCCTGCCAATTTATCACCATCTGTAACCCTCCCTTTGTGAGATGATCTGATGACAACAATTATCTTGGAGAGTAAAAGTGCAGTCTTGAAGCAACAAGCGTAGCGTGAGCTGTGTGTGTGCTGCCCATGCACTTTGTGTGTTGTGTATGGGTGAGGTGTGTGTGTACAGAACGACAGTGTCCTTTGTGTGCTGGCTCTGGGTGCCTTGGGGGTGTCTACATTGTGTGAGTGTGCATGTGGACTGTACCTTGGGCTGGGTGCCTGCCTGTGTGCACTGGGATGCGCTCTCTGTGTAGACATGTGTGGACAACCTGCACGTGTGTCAGTGTCTCTGTGTGCTCTGTGCATGCTGTGCACCTGCTGGAGGAAGATGCCCCTTCTGAGCGCATCATTTTTCAAAAGTGTCCACAGGTGATCGGAGGTCTTGCAGTTTGGGGAATAGGGTCGAGAAATAAAATAGCAAGGTTTGGTTGGGCCTGGGTCAAGGGAATGCAAATGATGGGTGCAAAAGGGTGCTGCTGAGGATGGGGGGGGCTAACTCTGTGGAGGAGACTGGGTCTGTGGCGTTTCTGGGGGCCGGCTTGCTCCGGCTGGGACGGCAAGTTTGGCGCAGCTCGGAGGATCGGCCACCGGCTCCCGGAGCGGGGGCTCGGCGCGAAGCCGGGAGCGGTGAGCGGCGGGCGCCTCCTGCCCCTCCTCCTGCCCCTCCCCACCCCCAGGCGCGGCGCCGCGGGGGGCGGGGAGGAGGAGGGCCGGGGCAGGCGGGGGCGGCCGTGGCGGAGCTAGGGGCGGCGGCGGCTGGGATGGCGCACGGCGGCGGGGCCGGGCCGGGGGCTGAGGCCGCGGCCTGGGAGAGCGCCGGCTGCCAGGCGCCCTAAGGTGTCGCCTGCCCCGACTCTGCCATGAACGTCGCTCTGCAGGAGCTGGGCGGCGGCGGCAACGTGAGTGGGGCCCCCAGAGCTCCCGGGGGGAGGACCGGGTGGAGGGGCGGGGTGAGGCCGAGCGGGCGGGCAGCCTCGGGGCTGGGGCTAGCCTGGCAGGGGTGGCGCACTGGGGAGGGGGAGGGGGCCGGCCGGAGAGCCCAGCCATGGGGAAGGGGCCGCACTGCAGGCTGGAGGGGCCCGCCGGGCGAGGGGTATTGGGCAGGGCCGTGGGCAAACAGTCCGGTCTGCTTGACCTCGGCTGGCGCCCCCGACTGTCTGGCAGATGGTGGAGTACAAACGGGCCACGCTACGGGATGAAGACGCACCCGAGACCCCGGTAGAGGGCGGGGCCTCCCCGGACGGCGTGGAGGTGGGCACGGGGGTGCTCCCTTTCTCACCAGGCCCCAGCCCTGGCATGACGCCTGGCACACCCGGGAGCTCTGGGCTGCCCTGGAGGGTCAGCTGCCCCCACCTCCGCTCCATCTCTGGCCTCTGCGCTAGGACCATGGTGAGGCGATCCTAAGCCATGACGTTGCACAAAACAGTGTCCGGGCGCAGCTCACCTGCCTCGTCGCCCCTGTGCCCAAAATATTGCCGTCTCTGCTTAGTGTCTGGAATCTGCCTGCGTCTTCACCCTCTGGGAGCACCTTTGTGATCTGGGCTCTTCACCTGCAGCTTGCCAGCTCTCTGCTACCCTGTGTTCCCCAGGTGGGATTCCAGAAGCGGACAAGGCCGCTCTTAGGCTCGCACACCCAGCTGGAGCTGATCCTGGCAGGTGTCTCTCTACTGCTGGCCACACTGCTTCTGGGCTGCTTTGTGGCCCTGGGGGTCCAGTACCACAGAGGTAGGTGGGCCCGTACCTGTCTCCAAACCTCAGAGCTGTGGGGGCTCTGGAGGAGGAAGGGTCCCTAAGATTTTCTCTGGTTGAGATCAGCCTTCCCCCCCAGCTTCTCTCTCTCCTCCCAGCTTTTCTGTTGCCCCTCTCCCAAAGTGTTTGTCTCTCTTAGACTGACTGACAGCCCCCAACTCCCTGGCCATGTCCCCTGCCACAGACCCATCCCATAGCACCTGCCTCACAGAGGCCTGCATTCGAGTTGCTGGAAAAATCCTGGAGTCCCTGGACCGTGCTGTGAGCCCCTGTGAGGACTTTTACCAGTTCTCTTGTGGAGGCTGGATTCGGAGGAACCCCCTGCCTGATGGGCGTTCTCGATGGAACACCTTTAACAGCCTCTGGGACCAAAACCAGGCTATACTGAAGCACTTGCTTGGTGAGTGGGCCTGTCGGGGAAGGGCTGTGCCAAGTACATGCCTCACACCCAGGTCAGGGCCTGGCATTTGGTCAGGTCTCAGTAAATGTCCATGAAAGAATGAGTAACTGGATGACAGCCATTCTGGAGTGTTATAAAGGAGGGTCTCCTATTGAATATAAGAGAGGGGCTCCCTCTGCGCTCTGTGGGGAGCATTGCTGAGGGATGGTGGATACCCAGGGTACCTGCAGTGCTTAAATATCTTTGCGGGTCTCCATGGACCAGGAAAGGAAACTAAACTTTCCTACTTCAGTCTTTATTAGGAGAACTGCTTGAGAAGGCAAGGAGAAGAACCAAGTAAGGGACGGCCTGCCTGCCCCCCAGCAGTTAACATAATTGCCATATGGACCCTGTCTCTTACCCCGCAGAAAACGCCACCTTCAACTCTAGCAGTGAAGCTGAGCGGAAGACGCAGCGCTTCTACCTATCCTGCCTGCAGGTGGAACGCATTGAAGAGCTGGGCGCCCAGCCGCTGCGAGACCTCATCGACAAGGTAGGGCCCCCGGGTGGCTGTGGGCAGGTTGCGCAGGAGAAGCCTTGGATGAGGTTCTGGCCCAAGAAAGCATTGGGTGGGGGTGGGGTGGTCCTGTGCCATAGATTCTGCTTATGGTCTCTACGCAGATTGGTGGCTGGAACGTTACGGGGTCCTGGAACCAGAACAACTTCATGGAGGTGCTGAAGGCAGTAGCAGGGACCTACAGGGCCACCCCCTTCTTCACTGTCTACATCAGTGCTGACTCTAAGAGTTCCAACAGCAATGTTATCCAGGTACAGGGCTCTGGAAGGGTGCAGAGAGATTTGTGGACTCTTTGCTGAACCCACACTCCCCTCTCCTCTGCCTAGCAAGCTGGGGTACCCTCCCAGTTCCATCCAAGAGTCCTGGATGGAGGTCAGACAGTGTCTGGATGGAGGTCCCACTCCCTTTTCTTGCTGTTGCAGGTGGACCAGTCTGGGCTCTTTTTACCCTCTCGAGATTACTACCTAAATAGGACTGCCAACGAGAAAGTAAGGAACAGCCTCAGAACACCCCCCACCCTCCTGTTGAGCTGGGCTGATCTCTGTTCGCTTTCCCCTTTCCCCAGGGTCAGTGTGGGGAAGGTGAGCCTGTCCTGTTGTTCAGTGAGCCGCTGCTGTTCCTTCCTTCTTTCTTGTCCTCAGTCCCTTTTCCTCTTCCCCTCCCCTCTGTGCCTCTCCCTCCCTCCGTTCCTTTCCTGCATCCCTCCATTCTTTCCTTCCCTTCTTCCCGCTCTGCTTCTCCTCCTTCCTCTAGTCTTCCAGGAACACATTTTGTTGGTACCTACTATGTGCAAGGTGCAGGGAGAGCAGTTCTGAGACGTGCATTTCAGAGCAACTGTCACAGGAAGCTTTCAGTGTAGATGGGTTCATGGACATAGGTAGCCGAGAACAAAGCTCAGAAGTGGATCTCTAGTGCTTGGGTGGCCAGAGGTTTCCTAATGGGATTACATAGGAGACATGCCCTGTAGATTATCTAGGATATAGGACAGTTTAAACAAGAGTATTGAAGAAGGAAAGGCTAAGGCAAGTTGGGAGAAGGGGTCCAGTTTGGTAAAATGAGAAGGGGTCCAGTTTGGTAAAATGTAGAGTTCAAAGCAGATGAGAAGGGGCCTCCCTGCTGGCACAAGGGGTTAATCCTCAGCACTATGAAGCTATCTGCAGCCACTGCAGCATGAATTTGATCCCCGGCCAGGCCAGGGAGCCACCCACATGGCACAATAGACCTCTCCTGTCTCACCCACTGCTCCCCTCAACAGTGTATTTCAGTCGATCTGCCCATTCTGCTCCCCACTCTGTCTCTGGTGAATCCTCTCACTCCCCATATACCTGTGGCCTACACCCCAGCTCTTATATGCATAAAAAAATAAAATAAATCTTTTTTAAAAAAGCAGGTGAGGAGCTGGAAAGGCTGGTAGGGACTAGTTATGGAGGGGGCCTGGAATGCCACATTGAGTATTGTAGAGGCCTCAGGGAGTCAGTGCATGCGCTGAGCAGGTGCTCTGTGAACAGTGCTTTGGGAAGCCAGTTTGGCTTGTGAAAAGTAGATGCCATGGAGGGAATCTGGAAATCAGTTAGTCTCTTGCAGTATTCCAGGCTCTCGGTCTGTAAGGATCCACATGGGAGAAGTGGCAGAAGGAACCTTAGAAGGGGAGGATGTAAGAGACACACCATGAATCATGAACTGTTGATGACTAGCTGGTAAAAGAGAGGAGCGGGGCCTCCCTGGTGGCACAGGATTGTTAAGACGCAACCTAGGAAGCTATCTGCAGCCACTGTAGCACGAGTTTGATCCCTGGCCAGGGAGCTACCCACATGGTGCAGCAGACCTCTTCTGTCTCACCCACTGCTCTTCTCTGCAGTATGTTTCAATAGATCTGCCTGTTCTGCTCCCTACTCTGTCTCTGGTGAATCCTCTCTCACCCCTGCACCTTTGGCCTACATCCCAGTTCTTATATGCATAAATAAATAAATCTTAAAAAAAAAGAGAGGAGCAGAAGGAGGAAGAGATAGACTTGAGTTTGAAAACCTGAATCATGGTGGAATGGAAGAGTCCTTAGCGAATTAGGGGTGTCTTTTAGAAAAACCAACTTAACACACATTGAGGAAGAGGAGACAGTGCTCTGACACAGGAGAAGGGCAGGCTTTGGAATCAGACCTTGATTTCAATCTCACCTATGCTGCTTGGTGCAGGCTGATTAAGCTCCCTGAGACTGTATCTTTATCTGTAAGATGGCGATCACAGCATCCATCCCATAGGTATTTGGGGGTGGAAGAATATAAACCCCTGCATGTGGCAGACACTTGGGAGTAATGCTGCTTATTTTAGACATGTGCATGCAAAGGGCCTGTGTGTCATCTATATGGGGAGATCAGCAGGTAGCTATGAAAGCCAGGTGAAATCGTGGAGAAAGGATGAGCCTGGGGGGGACCTGAGGACATGAGGGAGCATCTCAATCTTAGAAACTAGAGAAAGGCTTAGGAAGAGGTGAGGGGAAAACTAGAGAAAGGAAAGAAGGTGATCCCTGTATGTTAAGGGCAGTGGAAGAAAGAGCCAGCAAAAGAGACAGCTGTGGAGTAGGGCTTCCAAGACAGGCATGCGTCCCTGTCCACACACACGCTCATCCTGAGCATTTCTCCACCAGAGCCTTCTCTGGGCATGTGGTGAGCAAGACGTTGGCACTGGCCTGGCAGTAGTTCGGAGTGTTTCAGAGGAGAATCATGGCATTCCGAAAGTGAGTGTAAGAGTTAGTCTTAGGGCAAGGGCAGGCTCAGTGAAGGGAGAGGATTCTAGGCAGAGGGTGCAGCTTCCAATGAGAAAGCTCTGAGGAGGGAAGGAGGAAGCCTGTTGATGGCTCAGAGAGTAGAGCTGGAGGGAAGTGGGCCAAATCCTCTGGACAAGTATGTCGACTTACATTGTGCTTGTGTTTGACATTTATTCCCAAAGAAATAGCAAGAGAAACTCAAGTGTGGGGAGTAGTGTAAACTGATATGTGCTTTTGAAATCACACTAGTCAAGGGATGAAAGACTTGTAAACGCAGGAGAGAACCACATGTTCCAGCACTTGGAAAGGGGCAGGAGAAGGCCTCAGTTTGTCTCTCGGTTGTCTTGGGCTGGGTCTCCTGTCCCAGCATCTAGGGGGAGCTTCGGTACAAAAGGTTCATGTAGGTGAAAACTTAGGAGGGGCCTCCCTGGTGGCGCAAGGGGTTAAGCACCGCACTATGAAGCAATCCGCAGCCTCTGCAGCACAAGTTCAATCCCGGCCAGCCAGGGAGCTACCCACATGGTGCAGCAGACCTTTCCTGTCTCCCTTGCTTTCTCTCTGGGTCATCTCATCGTCCTTTTCATGTTTTCTGGGATTGCATAGAGGGGTTATATTAAAAATCCAAAACAACTTGTACAAGATGCCACAAAACAATCAGAAGAGATACTAAAGCGTCTCTTAGAGGGTGCTTGCTCTGCTGGGCTTTGACCCTTTAGTTACTGAATTATGAAGAAGTAATGGGTAAGGGTTTCTACAGTCAGGTTTGGGTAAGGGAAGACAGGGGGTAGTGTCTCTCTCGCCCACTGCTCCCCTCAGCAGTGTATTTCAGTCAGTCTGCCTGTTCTTCTCCCCACTCTCTCTGGTGAATCCTCTCACCCTCCCACACCTCTGGCCTGTATCCCAATTCTTGTATGCATAAATAAATAAATCTTAAAAAAAAAACAACTTAGGAAGAAAACAGGTTTTGGGAAAGTCTCAAAAGTAAATTGTAAGCTGATGAGGTGGGGAAAAAGGGCTCAGTTGGGGCCAGATCCCTGGTGGAGTCAGCCATCCCCGTTGGGAGCTGGCCTGATGAGGTTGGTACTCAAACCTCTTCCTCTGCCACCAGCAGCAAGGAAGAGGAGAGGCAGGGTAAAGGAGAAGTTTTGAAGTACTGACAGTGGTTGTTTTTAAAAATTAATTTATTTTCTTATGCCACAGTTAATTTTTGCATCATGTTTGATTTCTCCCCTCAGGTGTAGTCCCCATAATTCTCCCACCACCACAGTCCCGTGTGCTCTCCCTCCGCCTTCCCTGCATAAGCCTCAGAGCTATGGTCAGCTTGCAAGTTTTGTCCATTTTTTTTGACCCTTTGTTCAGTTTCCCTGTATTCCACCTGTAAGTGAAACCACCTGATATTTATCTTTTTCCTTCTGACTTATTTTGCTAGCATAATCTCTTTTTTTTTTTTTAAAGATTTATTTATTTATTTATTTATACAAGCACTGGGTACAGTCAGAAGCGCGGGAGGGTGAGAGAATTCACCAGAGCCAGAGCGGGGAGCAGAACAGGCAGAAGGACCAAAGTACACTGCTGAGGGGAGCAGCGGGCGGCAGGAGAGGTCTGCGCGCCATGTGGGACCCTCCTCTGGTGGCCGGGGAGCAACCGGGGATCGAACCGGCACTGCAGAGGCTGCGGGCAGCTTCGGAACCCAGCGATCAACCACTGTGCCACCGGGGAGGCCCATTGCTAGCATAATCTCTTCAAGCCCCATTCATGTATCCACAATTGGTGTGAGTTTATCTTTTTTGATTGCTGAGTAGTATTCCATTGTATATATATATATCACATCTTCTGGATCCAGTCATCTGTTTTTGGGCATTTAGGGCAGGGAGTGGTTATTAAGGGATCTAATACTCCTCAGTAGAGGGGAAAAGGAGATGCTCTTTGGAGATTAGGGAATACAGGGTGGGGCTTCCAGATAAAGAGTGAGGAGCTGTCCCTGGGAGTTGTCCCTGCTCAGCAGTGTGGGAGTGGGGGTGGGGATGGTGACTGCAGGTTTTCATTCCTTCATTCAACAAATATTTATTGAGTTCCTACTATAAGCCAGATGCTGTGCTAGAGCCTGAGACTACAGTAGAGAATGGAGCAAAACAGCCCCTGCCCTCATGCAGCTCAGTGTTGTAGGGACCCAGGCAATCTGGGTTTGTACTTGGCCCAGGGCCAATGGCCCTGCACTCCTCCAGCCCCGGGCGCAGGTGTGAATCAAGTCATGTAATCTTCCCCAGCTTGTTTCCTCATCTGAAAAATGGGGCAAATACCCACTCCATGGAATTGCTGTGCGAGGGGTGGGGGCGGGGTGTGTGGCAAAGATACATTATTTGTAAAGCCCCAGCAGAGAATCTAATACATGTGTGTACTGTGATAGCTAAATTTTTTTAAATTGTGTTATTTTTTATTGCAGTAACATTGGTTTACAACCCTGTTTATGATTTAGGAATATAGGATCACACCTCTTCAGTTGCATGTTACCACAACCTGCCTACCACTAAAGCACCCATAATCCTTCACCATAGTCCACTGGGCCCTCTCCCCTTTTTACTCCCCACTCCCACCCTCTGATAGCCTCAATCCTGCAGGTAGATATCTTCAGGTAGATACCTAGGAGTAGGATTGCTGGATCATATGATGTGTCTATTTTTAATATTTTGAGAACCCCCATACTATTTCCCATAGGGGCTGGACCAGTCTACATTCCTGCCAACAATACCATTTTTCTTTACACCATTGACTTAACATTTCTTTTTCTCTACACCACTGACTTAATATTTCTTTTGTGTGCTTTTATCCCCCTTGGAGATCAGAGGGGAGTGGAGAGAGAAAGCAGTAAATTTTAGGCCTGGCAGGATGGAAGGCAAAAGAGAATTGAAGCTAATGTGAACCAGATTCCCCATGGCATTCCCTCAGCTGTTAAGTGGAGGCGCCTGGTCACTGGCGGGCTGGGAAAACTCAGAAGAATGTAGGAAATAAGAAGGAAGAGCAGAATGGGAAGCAGATGTCCATTGGACAAATGTTTATTGAGCACCTGTTCTGGGCTCGGCCCTATCCCAGGCCTTGGTGATAGAGTGGTGAAAAAAACACTCAGTATGGAATGGTATTCCCCTAGAATTAACCTGCTGGGGGAAACAGGTGATGAAGAAAGGCACAAATAAATAAATAAGATCCTAGCAGATGGTGGTGAATAATATGACAGAAATGAAACCAGGTTATCTAAGAAAGTGTCTGTGAAGAAAGTCAGCAGAAGAGATGGTGAGGTGGTGGTCAGAGCAGCCTCTCGCAGCCGTAGGCAGGACTTGTTGCTGGGCTCAGAGGATGACTCTGGGCCTTGACAGGTGCTGACTGCCTACCTGGACTACATGGAGGAGCTGGGGGTGCTGCTGGGGGGACGACCAGCCTCCACACGGGAGCAGATGCAGCAGGTGCTGGAGCTGGAGATACAACTGGCTAACATCACAGTACCCCAGGACCAGCGGCGCGATGAAGAGAAGATCTATCACAAGATGAGCATCGCAGAGCTGCAGGTGGGGTGGGGGCTGGGGCGTGGAGAGAGCTGGGGGTCAGCACCCAGCTTCCCTTCATGACATCTTCCTTAGGCAACCAAGCTTTCCCACCTTCCCTTGTTTGCTCTCTGGGTCATCTCATCGTACTTTTCATGTTTTCTGGGATTGCATAGAGGGGTTATATTAAAAATCCAAAACAATAACTAAAGGGGCTTTGACCCCTTTAGTTATTGGATTATGAAGAAGTAATGGGTAAGGGTTTCTATAATCAGGTTTGGGTATGGGAAGACTGGGTAGTGTCAGGGAAGTGATATTTCATCAATTGTTAGGAAAATCTGTGATATCTGTGCCCAGCTGAAATCACACATGGTGGTTTTTCTTGTATAAATTGTTGGGCTCCCGGATTGTGGATGCTCAGCCCTGGAAAGGGTTTATTATAGGAAAGGGCCACTGAGTAGCCAGTAGCCTTGCATGGCAATGAGAAGAGTGCCCGGGCTCCAGCAGATCAGTGAACAAGGGTCTGCGGGAAGCCAGGTGGCCAGGCAGGGAGGCTTGAGATAATTTTTTTTCTTTCAGGTTCTGGCCCCCTCCATGGATTGGCTGGAATTTCTGTCTTTCTTGCTGTCACCTCTAGAGCTCAGTGACTCTGAGCCTGTGGTGGTATATGGGACGGATTATTTGCAGCAGGTGTCGGAGCTCATCAACCGCACAGAGCCAATGTAAGGGGGAGCCCAGGGAATGTGGTGGTGGGGCTCAGGGCTCTGTACAGGTCTCAGACAGGAACTGGGCATAGGAGACTGGCTCATCCAGCATTTCGCAAGGCCCTGGACCTTCCGAACATCAAAATGGAATGTCAGTGGGCTGTTCCCCTAGGCTGTGGCTCCAGAGGGTCATCTGTACAGTCCCAGCGTTGGAGAAAGTGATTCTAAGATAGCTCTTACATTTAGCTCTTAGGACTCCTGCTGCCTGAACTTTTGTGCAGCTGGTTTGTGGTGGAAATGATATCCTACCTGCCCTTTCCTTATGTCCCCATCTGCATACCAGCATCTTAAACAATTATCTCATCTGGAACCTGGTACAGAAGACAACCTCAAGCCTAGACCGGCGCTTTGAGTCAGCACAAGAGAAGTTACTGGAGACCCTCTATGGCACCAAGAAGGTGAGCTCTCTCACTCTGCCCCCACCTTCCAATCTGGTGTAGTTGATGCTTCACACCTACTGTGTGCCAGGCACCATTTGCCTCATGGTATAGTATGGTGCACATGCTTAGAGACCAAACTAATTTAGTTTCCAAGCTCAAGTTCTCCATCTTTTAGCTTATGGGACCTTGGGCATGCCTTGGGCATGTCACCTAGTCTCTCCAACTCCATGCCCTGGTCTTTTTTTTTTTTTTTTAAGATAGATTTATTTATTTATTTATTTTTTGGTGTGTGGGACCCTCGCCGGTAGCCTGGGATCGAACTGGCGCTGCAGAGGCTGCGGGCAGCCTCACCCAGCGCTCAACCGCTGTGCCACCAGGGGAGGTCAAAGATTTATTTATTTATTTATACAAGCACTGGGTACAGTTGGAAGTGCGGGAGGGTGAGAGAATTCACCAGAGCCAGAGCGGGGAACAGAACAGGCAGACTGACTAAGAAATACACTGCTGAGGGGAGCAGCAGGCGGCAGGAGAGGTCTGCGTGCCATGTGGGACCCTTGCTGGCTGCTGGGGATCGAGCTGGCGCTGCAGAGGCTGCGGGCAGCTTCGCAGCCCAGTGCTCAACCGCTGCGTCTCCAGGGGAGGCCCACCGTGCCCTGGTCTTTAAAACAGGAATACCTTGTGGGTTTTTATGAGAACTAAAGTAACATAATTTAACTACCCGCCTTCCCGATGATTGGTATATATAGGCAATGCAGCTCTGATGATGATGGTACAGGGAAGAATAAATGTACTTAAAGATGGGCCAGAAATAGACATGTAAACAAAAACATATTCTATTTAGGGGCAATTATTTCTCACATTGTATCAAAGACTTTGTGCTATAGGTCAGAAATGGGGACAGCATATTCGACCTGGCCCCCAGGCGGTGGGGCGGGGGGCCGGGGGAGCCCCAGGAAAGACTTCTCTGAAGAGGTACTATTTGAGGAATGAATTCTCCAAGAAAGCAAGAGAGAAGAGCATTTCAGGCAGAAAGAACAGCATGTGCAAATTCCCAGAGGCCAGAAGGAGCATGAAGGGTTCTTGGCATAAACTTGAGAACAGGACAACTGAGAGTCTGAGGATGGTGAGGTGGACCTGGACATTCCATGAGGAAACCTGAGTGCTGGCTTAAGTCTGCCTTGATTGTGTCAGGTGGAGAAGCACAGCATGGTTTGAGCAGGGGAATAGCCTGGTTAGCTTTACATATTACAATTATCTTTCTGGAAGTTAATGGAAGATGGAGGGAATTGGCATGGGAGTGGGGATGAAAATGGAGTCTGGGGCCTCCCAGGTGGCGCAGCGGTTGAGCGCTGGGTTGCGAAGCTGCCTCCAGCCTCTGCAGCGCGGTTCCATTCCTGGCCTCTGGGTGAGGGTCCCACATGGTGCGCAGACCTCTCCTGCCGCCCGCTGCTCCCCTCAGCAGTGTACTTCGGTCCTTCTGCCTGTTCTGCTCCCTGCTCTGGCTCTGGTGAATTCTCTCACCCTCCCGCGTTTCTGACTGTACCCAGTGCTTGTGTAAATAAATAAATAAATCTTTTTAAAAAATATTAAAAAAAGAAAATGGAGTCTGAATGTCTAGATAGGAGGCCATGGCAATCTTTAGGCTATAGATGATAGTGTAGGGCAGAGACATGGCAAGGGAATAGATAGGGGAGAGGATTAAGAAGTGGGGTTAGTAGAAATGCTGATAAATTGAATGTGGAGATAAGGAGATGGAGGAAGCTCATGACTTCCAGGTTTCTGGCGTGGGGGGACTGACTGGATATAAGGTTGAGATGTGGAGCTGAGAAAAGAGACTTCTGGACCCCAATGGGCCTCTTAGAAACTTGAGAGAAGAAGAACGCTGAGAATAGAGTGGGCACCACATGTTCCTCCCAAGGCCTTCCTGCTGGGCTTGGCACACTGGGACACCGCTCTTCATTACTCTGGAGTCCAAGGAAGAGATGGCACCCCAAGCCTGGGCCTCTGTTGTCCAGACTTGAGAGGGGTTAGCCCCGGAGAACGCCCTCAGGTGGGAGGACAGAGCTGTCTCCGGGGGGACTGACTTTCCTCTCTACAGTCCTGCATACCCAGGTGGCAGACCTGCATCTCCAATACGGATGACGCCCTTGGCTTCGCTCTGGGCTCCCTCTTTGTGAAGGCCACATTTGACCGGCAAAGCAAAGAAATTGTGAGTCTTCAGATTCTCCCAGCACCACCCTTTACTTAAATGTCACTGTCCATATATGTGTGCACATGTAGGAAAAAAACTGGAAGGACATTAGTCAACAAATTTACTGATTAATTTGGGCAGTGGGATTATGAGGGATTCTCTGTCCTTTAAAGTTTTCTATATTTTCCAGGTTTTCTATGATGAGTTTGTTATCTTTATAACCAGAAAAATAATACTTATTTATTAGGAGATTATAATGAATGTGCTTAATATATTATCAGCAAGGATGTTTATGGCAGTGTTGTTTATAGTAGGGGAGAATGTACACGGTAATCACAGGAGAATAGAACAATGATAGGATGGATTATGAGGTAGCTATGGAACTAATGAAAAGAAAAAAATAAGTTATAGACACACACACAAACACACACAAACACACACAAACACACATATACACACATGAATAATCTGGGATATGTCACCTAACCCCTCCAACTCCATATATATACACATATATAGACACATGCATGTGTATGTACATGTACATCTACATGTTGCACAACATAATTCTGTATTATGTATGTGTATCCTGGCAGGAAAAAACATTAGAAGTAGATAATCAAAATGTTAAAAAGAATTACGTCTTGAGTGAGGGGATTAAAAGTCATCTATTTTCTTTTTTGACTCTTCTTTCTAAATATACTGCTATTAATGCCCTCCTTTCATAATTAGATAAAAAACAATGCACTATATTTATATTATTGATTTAAGTAACTTTTCATAGTTTTCAATTAATTTGAAAAACAGTCACCCCCAATCCTAGTACCTTCCCAAATCCTATTTTCTTCTCATCCTTCTCAGATGCTTAGTCTTATTTCAAGAGCCTGGGCACCCCCACATGTCCCCTTGGAAGGACAGGGCAGGGCACAGGGGTGGATGGGGAGAAAGGAAGTATGTGGGTGGGGTCCCGACTGCATCCCCTCCCTCCCTCCCAGGCAGAGGGGATGATCAGCGAGATCCGGACTGCCTTTGAGGAGGCCCTGGGACGCCTGGTTTGGATGGATGAGAAGACCCGCCAGGCAGCCAAGGAGAAAGTGAGCCGTATCCAGGCTTGGGGTGCCCTCTGGAGGTGGGGATAGGGGATACAGTTTTTTGACCTGGGGTGAAAAACCTGTAACCTGGGCTCTTCAGGCAGATGCCATTTATGATATGATTGGTTTCCCGGACTTCATCCTGGACCCCAAAGAGCTGGATGATGTTTATGATGGGGTGAGTACCTTGGCTCATGGGGGACACTGTTTTTTTGGCTTTTGGGCCTCAGTATTGGGGAGGGAAAGAGGTGCTTGTTGGCTCCTTTCAGAGACAAGCACCGGCAACCAGCGCTCGGTGCTGGCTCTGTGCCAGGCTGTGGCCAGAGGGCGGTGAAACAACTGTGGTAACAAGCAGGGATCTGCAGTCAAACCTGGGTCAAATCCTGTTTTTACCCTGCTTGGACTTCAGTTTCTTCATCCGTAAAATGTGGGTCTTATTAGTAACTACCTCATAGGGTGTTTGTGAGAATAAAAGAAGGCAACATGTAATAAAAATAAATCACCTGTAATATGAGTAATTTTTAAATATTGGCAATTATTATTTACTAGATACTAGATATTTTACTTCCATCTTATAGTTGAGAAAATTGAGACTCAGAGAGGTACTAATTAGTGGTCAAACTGGGGTCATTATTTTCTCAAACATGTTCTCTTGCTCACTCTCTGCTTCCCACCATTCCCACAGTATGAAGTCTCTGAAGATTCCTTCTTCCAGAACATGCTGAATTTGTATAACTTCTCCGCTAAGGTGATGGCTGACCAGCTCCGCAAGCCTCCCAGCCGGGACCAGTGAGAATGGGAGCTGGAGTCACTTGGGGCAGCGAGAGGTGGGAGGAGGGGCTTATCCAGGAATGGGGGACATGGGGGGAGTTGTGGGGGAGCAAGTTTGATCCCAAACCAGAGGCACGAGGTCCTTGGAGGAGGTAGGTCAGTGCTGCTGGGATGGGAGCTGAGTCAGGAGTAGGAAGCCTTAGCCTCTTCCTCTCTGTCTTTCAGGTGGAGCATGACACCCCAGACAGTGAATGCCTACTACCTACCAACCAAGAATGAAATTGTCTTCCCTGCTGGCATCCTGCAGGCCCCCTTCTACGCCCGCAACCACCCCAAGTGTGTCTGAGGCAGGAGGGGCTGGGTATTGGGCCCTGGGCCTGCGGGTGAGCGGGGAGCAAGGCTGGAGATAGGATTCAGAAGTGCCCCCACTATGTCCTCATTCAGCATTCCTTATCTCCCAGGGCCCTGAACTTCGGTGGCATCGGCGTGGTGATGGGCCACGAGTTGACACATGCCTTTGATGACCAAGGTAGAGGCCCATGGAATTGTCCCCTCCAGCTTTGATTTCCCAGGGGTTCCTGAAAGACCTTGGGATGTTGGGAGCAGACCCTGGTACCCCGGAGTCTGTGGACCAGGGCTATTGGGGGTGTTCCTGTCCCTAAGGATTACGTTCTGGTTTCCGTGGGCTGCAAAGGTTAGTTCTCCTTAGGGCGCGAGTATGACAAGGAAGGGAACCTGCGGCCCTGGTGGCAGAATGAGTCACTGGCAGCCTTCCGGAACCACACAGCCTGCATGGAGGAACAGTATAGCCAGTATCAGGTCAACGGGGAGAGACTCAATGGCCGCCAGACACTCGGGGAGAACATCGCTGACAACGGTGGGCTGAAGGCGGCCTACCATGTGAGTAGCCACTGACCCTCCAATAGAGGAGGTCCTCCTGTCCTGGGGGCGAAAGGCAGTGGGTATAAGTCAAGGGCAGTTCCTAATGGACTTGCCACCCCTGTGCCGAACCGCAGGCTTACAAAGCATGGCTGAGAAAGCATGGGGAGGAGCAGCAGCTGCCAGCTGTGGGACTCACCAACCACCAGCTCTTCTTTGTGGGATTTGCCCAGGTATTGCCCTCCTGGATGGCCTGGGGTTTGCCCCTTCCCACTCCCTCCTGGGTGGGTCATTAGAAGTCTGGGGCTTGCAGGAAAGCAACTGGGAAATGGGCTCGAAGTTGCGTTGTGGAAGGTGAGCTGGGAAGGCAGAGGGCCCAGAGCCCAGATCCGGGCAGGGGCCCATGAGTGCATGTAAGGAGGCCTGAGGTGGGAGAATTCTTCAGGAGGCTTCTGCAGATCTCATAGGGCAGGGCTGCCCTGCTTGAGGGGCAAGGTTGGGGAGCAGGATTCATCCTCACCATGTTCCTGTGAGGTGGCTGTGGAAGAGAAACTAAAGCTCGGGGACAAAGTGGTTCATTCAGGGCTACCCAGCAATAAAGTAAGTGGCAGAGCATGGCTCAGGAAGGGTTTCCTCTAGGTACTTTGCACTGTAGCAGGTGGCTTCTGGGGGCTGTGCCTTTTCCCCTCAGACATGTCCATCCTGGCAATCTATTGTCCTAAAGGAATTTGGGAAAGAGGATGCATTCCCCTTCCTTGGTGCTAATAGGAGGAGGTGGGGGCCGAGATGCTGGCTGCGCCCCCTCCTCTGTCCCCAAGGCTTCCAGAGCTGAGGGGCTGGGGAAGTGGTGGTTTGTGTCCCTGGGATGGCTCTGCTGTAGCCGTGTCTGTGACCCAGCCCACACTAGACACCATATGTCCCGTGTCTGTCCTGGCCTGCAGGTGTGGTGCTCGGTCCGCACACCCGAGAGCTCTCACGAGGGGCTGGTGACCGACCCCCATAGTCCTGCCCGCTTCCGTGTGTTGGGCACTCTCTCCAACTCCCGTGACTTCCTGCGGCACTTCGGCTGCCCTGTCGGCTCCCCCATGAACCCAGGGCAGCTCTGTGAGGTGTGGTAGACCTGGGTCGGGGGAGAATGGCCAGCGATTGCCAGGGTCTGGGGCAGCTTGCCCAGCAAGACTGTCTGCTCCAGGGTTTGGAGAAGGCAAATGCCAGCTGGGCTGGGTCCAGCCCCTCTACACCACAGGTGACATGAATCCCAGTCCCTCCTCAACTAACACATTGTGCCTCTGCTTTGGGGGTGCCCCTGCCTCCAGCAGAGCCCCCACCATTCACTGTGACATCCTTCCCTGTCACCCTGTCTGGAGGAGGCCTGGCCTGGGGGCACCAGCTCTCCAGTGGAAGGAGTCCCCATGTTCTGATCTGGAGTTCACTCAGCTTGGGGGCTGCTGTGCCTGGCAAACTCTGACAGTGCTTCTCCCCAAATCTCACTCAGTGCACTCACTTAGAAGTGGACTCAGCTCCTTTTAGCCCCACCTTCACGGGCTGCCTCCTACCCTATGCTCCTCATGTTGCTGCTCTCAGTACTGCTGCCAATCCTCACCCATAGATCAGCGGAGCTCAGCTATTAGTGGGAATCTGAGGGCCTTTACAAGCCTTCCTGCTGCCTCCTGGTTTCCGTGGGCTCAGAGGGGAAGTGTGTACATGTTGGAGATGCTAGTTCCTATGTCTTGGGGCATAAGTCTTAGGGGGTGGCTTGATACTCCCTGGGTCAAGTAGGAAAGCAGACAGAGCAGGGAGAAAGAAGAGATTTTTACGGAGAAGCGGGTGGGGAGGGAGCGGTCTTGGCCCTGTAGGACCCTGTGCCAATAAATAGACACACATCCGTCAGCCTGTCTCTTCCTTCAATCCTATTTTTATTTATTCATTTACTCATTCCACCAGTGTTTATTAAGCACCTGCTACATGCCAGGCACTCTTCTAAGCATTCATTTGCTTACTCGCCAGACACAAAGGACTGAGATTTGAAGCCCCAAGAAGACAGGAAGAGAGGCAAGATGGAAGAACAGAATGAAATTGAGTCTGGCTGGGCAGAGTACATCCTCTGCTGTCCCATCACCAGCTGCTCTACAGCTGGAAGGATTTGCTGCCACCCTCCACTGGTGCTGCAGCCAGACTTGACACTGAGTCTGGCTAACTACAAGACCAGAGTCAGCTTGGAAGGTGGGTGGGTCTTACCCTGCAGTAGAGGAGAGGCCTGACCAAGGTAGCATACCATTCCCTGAAACTCAGAGCACCGTCTCTGCATGTGGTTGAGAAGACATGCATTTCCCCATGGCCTCAAAGGCTCAGAGCTCTTGAGAGCCACTCGTCTCGCCTATACACACTCAGGGAGGCCTACCAAGTGCCAGTCACAAACACTGCAGACATGTCTGCCACTCTTCAGGGGGAGGGAGGGTAAAGGAGCGTTTATTGAATACTGCTTATGTTCTAGACATCTCTTCTAGGTGGCGCATTTCTTTATTCATTTGCTATTTTATACATTCATGTTTATTTTTTAAGTGTATTTATTACCAATGATGTGCCAGGTGCTGGCAATGGATAAGCTAGTTCCTTCCCATAGGTGACTCTTCTGTTGACACTTTCGTCTTCATGACCTCATCTAATCCCCATAGAAACCATCTTTTATGAGCTCTAGTTTCTGTTTTACATATTTAACCCTAACCACTTCACTGCTTCACTGCAGAGACCTGAATTGAAATGGAAGTTCTGATAGCTATATGAGATTGAGCCTGTTCCTAAACCCCACAAGCCTCAGTTTCTTTATCTGTGAGATGAGGACCAGAGTAAAACAGAGGAAAGAGTCCAGTCTCAAATCTCTTTAACCAGTGCTCCCTTGTTGAGTTTGGAAGGGTAAGAGTGAGGCTTTGGCGGTGTTTGACTCGGGGGTCCCTGGGCAATAGCACTAGCATGTGTCCCAGAGTCTGTAGCCTGCCCCAGCAGTAGACTGTCCCCATAAAGAGCTGTGTGAGGGCCCCATCCTATCACTGGGAAGTACTGACAGCTAATCAAGAGAAGGAAGTAGCCGACTACTCAGAAAGGAACAAAGTGGCCTCAGAAACTCCAAGACCTAGGGAAAGAATGGCTTGAACCTCTGAGAGGCAACTTGATGGGGGGATGGCAACACGTACTGCAAAGAGGCGTGCCACCACAGCGGCAATCTTAGTTCTGGCTTCAGCTCTGCCACCCCTTAGCTGGCTCATCTCCTCTCCAGGTCTCAGTATCATTAGCAGCCTGCAAAGTAAGTAGGTTGGATGAGTTCAACTTTAATGTTTTAGGAAGTGAACTCATGGGCTTAGCACATTCCAAAACCCAAAGAAATGTTAAGAAATGACTTGTGAAGTTTGGGTGTTACACAGAAGATGAGAGTTACCATGGCAGAGAGTATGATGACCAAGGAGAGGGGCTTGGCAGCATAGAACCTTGCCCACCCCTTGACATCGGATTTCAGAGGCCAGTTAGGATGCCAACCAGCTGACCATTGTGATATTAAAATCCTGTATTTTCAAAAAGGTCAAAGTGTACACCCCTACTAATAATAATTATTAGCTCTTAGTTAGAGTCCCTATTTTGCTTAAATCCATGTGAAGCACTTTAAAAACGTCATCTCATTAAATTCCCACAACAACTTATAAGGAGGTTCTGTCATTGTCCCTTTTTACAAGTGGAGAAATTAAGGGAAAAGATTATATAACTTCCAGTGCCAGATAAAGATTGCATTACAGTCAGATTCAGAACTCAGATCCTCAGATTTGGAACTCGGATACTCTTAATCATCACCATTTAGTCTTCTGGTTATGACAGAATTTAGACTCGAACAGATGTGCCTTCTGGTAATTTCACTGTGCTTTCAAGTGAGACCATTACCAGCAGGTACATTTCCATGCTGCCTGGTTCCCCTGGGCCAAGCACATGCAGCAACCAGGCAGTTGCAGGAAAACTAAGCACATGTTGAGCTGAAATTAAGCCAAGTAGCAACTGTTTGTTGAACACTCTGCAGGTGCTTGGTTCAAGAGGCGAGGTGAACATCAGGTGACGTATGTAACCTTCACCTTTAGTAGTCTTGCTAAGCTGATGAATAGTATCTGCAATGTGTGCTGGTGTGGGAAGGTGGAAGGAGAATAAAGCATGGTGCTTCTGCGTGGACACATGAAAGCAGTTACTGGTAAGGTGCTTGGCCATACGCTATGGTGTGCAGTTGGGAGGTTTAACTACCTCCATGCAAAAAAAGGTATTGTAATTCCGCAATATAATTTCACACTTGGAAGTACTCTGGAAATATCAGGCTGAACAGAATGTAAGGATGATTTCAGTGGGCTTAGCATGACTCACAAATGGAGAATCCTGATAGTTTCCCAGTGCTCAGCTCTGGGCTCTGAAGAGAGTCCCTGATGGACTATTCTTATACACAAAGATGAACTGAAGATCCATACAAAGTCATTCATTCATTGAACAAATATTTAGCAAGAACTACCACAATCCAGGCCTTGTGTCAGGCACGAGAAACACACAGATGAGTAAGACACATTTCCTGAATTCCAAAAGCTGAGTATATCAAGCTAGATGGGAACACAGAGATTAAATAAATAACTGGAAGGGTAGAACAGGCAAAGTTCCCTAGGCAAGTGACATTAAGCTGGGGTGCAACAGATGGGAGAATTTGCTAGCTGAAAACAGGGAAAGCCATTCCACTCAGAGGGAACAGCTATGTTCAAAGACTGATTACCTTGAAAGGACAGAGCATATTCAGAAATGGTGAAATGTTTAGGATGATCAGAGGAAGTAGACAAAAAGGGCATAGTGAGAGGTAAAGAAGAGGAATTGTAACATAGATATGAAAAAAAGAATTTTAACATCAGCTGTCAGTCCTGGGAATTAATGGAAGGACTACAGCACCCGGCCATCCAACAAGAATATCACACAAAGTAGCAACCCAGTGGAAACAGTGCAATGCTGAGTCTTGCCAGGAACATCTCTGGTGTTAAGGTAAATATTTTTGGAAATAACTGGAAGTAACGCTTTGGACTGAATGGTTCTCAGAAAAAATAGAATAATCCATAAACTATAAGCTCTATAGTGCAGGCCATGCTTTTGGGGACAGCATGGCAGGCTTATGGGTGCAGTTTGAAGGAAGGTGGTGGGAGGTAGTAGGTGATGGAATAGCCTAATTGGAGAGCAATTTGGTCACAAAACTGGGAGCTTGGTCATGCGGTAGAAAGGAGAGTTTTCTGGGAGGGCAATTTGACGGAAATGAAGCTTAAGGCAGGATATCAATGTTATCACGGGGCCTTGAATTTGCATTTGGCCAAAGAGGTTTGAGGGCTTGAATGCTTGGAGATGGGGAGCAGGGGACAAAAATACTTACCTCAGCTCTGCAGATTGAGGAAGTTGAAAACGTGACAGCTGCCTCCTCTTGAGTTGCCAGGCACCTGGGCATCTAAAGCTAAGGACTTTGTATGCATTGTCTTATTTCATTTTCATAAGGATTAACAAGGGCGATACTTTATTACTCACATTTCACAGAGCAGAAATCAGGCTGAGAGGTTAGGAAGTTTGCCCACATATCACAACTGGTGAAGGTTATATTTTGGTTTTAAATACCAGGTCTGTCACTCTCCCATCCACCCCCAACTTTTTATTTTGAAATATCCCAAATCTACAAGAAAGTTGAAACACGGTGCAAAAAAGGGTCACCTACTTTTCCTCTGGAGTCACCAAACGGCTGTGCTTTAAGCCACAGCATCACCCTTTACAGTACCATTTCCTTCAAGGTACTGTTTGGGAACTGACTGGTATAAAATACAAACTGAGGGCCTCCCTGGTGGCACAAGGGGTTAAGCACAGCATTGTGAAGCTATCCACAGCCTCTGCAATAGGAGTTGGATCCCGATCCCCGGGGGAACTACCCGCATGGCACAGCAGACCTCTCCTGACTTGCCTGGTGCTCCCCTCAGTCTACCTCTTCTGCTCCCCTCTCTGTCTCTGGTGAATCCTCTCACCCTGCCCCCCTGCCCCGCACCTCTGGCCTATACCCCAGTTC
This sequence comes from Talpa occidentalis, assembly GCF_014898055.3. NCBI lineage: Eukaryota > Metazoa > Chordata > Mammalia > Eulipotyphla > Talpidae > Talpa > Talpa occidentalis. The sequence continues at coordinate 31,058,237 of NW_023604295.1, forward strand.
TTGTATGCATAAATCTTTAAAAAAATACAAACAGATCTAATACAAAGAAGTCATGGAAAAAGGGGAGATTAAAGGGAAAAAAAAAACTCCATTGTTGACTTAGGAAAGCATGACAATGTATAGACATCTTGAAGGCAGAAATAGAACAGGGAGAACAGCTATGGACTGCCCAGTTTCTGTCAGCTGACCATGAGTAGGGGAGTCATTGACAATGGAAATGGATGGTCATCCCCAGAATCCAACAATTAAGTGGAAAAAGAGCAACAAAGTTTGAAATGGAATTCAGACCTTTGCATTTATATCTATGCAGATATTTAGCCTACACTGATTTAACACTGGTTGAATGAAGTTATGCTAAGCGCTATTTTTAAAAAAACACTTGCATACTTTAATGCCTCAGAGTCCACAAAATAAGACTCTGGCTAAATGGTGTGTGTTCCCACCAGATGAAGTGGAGAAGAGTTATTTTTCACCTTCTAGATACATATTCATAGCCTCATTTTTCCCCTCCTAGATACATACATTGTCCAAACAGAAGAAGAAATGTGTAGGGGCTGCTTGAAACAGTCAAGAACTTGTATCAAGGTTAAAGCTGATTCCCGCTTAGGTATGATTTCCTCCTAAGATGGATACAATCCCATCAAACTCAAAAGGTTGCCAGAATATGTATCATTTAAAATCCGCCCTGGCCCTTTCTGGTGGTGCAAAGGGTTAAGAAGCAAACTGTGACGCTGTCTGCGGCCTCTGTAGCATGAGTTCACGCCCCAGCTGGCCAGGGAGCTACCCACATGGTGCAGCAAACCTCTCCTGACTTGCTCGCTGCTCCCCTCAGCAGTGTATTTCAGTCAGTCTGCCTGTTCTGTTCCCCACTCTGTCTCTGGTGAATCCTCTCACCCCCACACCTCTGGCCTGTACCCCAGCTCTTGTATGCATAAATAAATCAATCTTAAAAAAAATAAAATCAGCCCTGATATAAAGTGTCAGTCATCCCCTCCTTCCAAGTGATAACAAGGAGAGGACGACCAAGTCAGACTGAGGGCAAAGACCTTGTCTTGTTTTGCTTTTAGCTCCAGACTTTAGCATCGGAACATAGAATTTCATTTAATTGACTGATTTCTACTCCATCTGGCTCCGCAGGTGGAATTTGGACGGTAGGCTGATCCTCACCTTAATAGAGCACTCGCCAGCAGGAGTGATGTTATGAAGTTAATGTTCCACAGTGGTGTGCGGTTAGAATCAGATTACACACTTTACTCAGACGGTATTCAACGTTCCTGATTTCAAGAATCTTGTCTGTTCGTCCCATCACACGGCCAGCTGGCGTGTCGCCGTGGGTACTTCTTACACTGCTGTGAGGAAATCTATGGGCGGTATCTTGGCTCGCAGCCCACTAGTCTACGGAAGCGAGCGCAGGAAATCCCAAATCTCGCAGTGCAGTAGCGTTCAGAGAACTCCAGACCTGAGCCGGGAATTGACTGGTATAAAACACAGACCTGTGGCACCAGGGGTTAAGCACAGCACTGTGAAGCCATCCGCAGCCTCTGCGGCAGGAATTGCATCCCGACCCCCGGGGGAGCTACCCACGTGGCGCAGCAGACCTCTCGGGTCTCGCCTCCTGCCCCCTCAGCAGTGTATTTCAGTCAGTCTGAGACGGCGCGGGAGGCTGGGATTTGTAGTTTCGAGCGGCTTCCAGGGCGGGGTCCAGGCCCGGGGACTCCCTGGTCGCGGAGGAGGGTGGGTCGCCCCGCCGTTTCCGGTCGCGGGCGGGTGTCGCAGGGGGCGGGGCGCCCAGCCTGCGCGCGCGGCCTTCTGGGAAAGGGGGCGGTGCGAGCGTGCGCGCGCAGCCCACCGGCAGTGGCGGCCGAGATGGAGGAAGGCGGCCGCGACAAGGCGCCGGTGCAACCCCAGCAGCCCCCAGCCTCGGTCCCGGGCGGGGGAGACGAGAAATCGAGCGGCAAAGAGCGGCGGGAGCCCGGGGACAAGGACAAAGAGCAGGAGCTGGTGAGGCGCGACCCCGAGAGCCGGCGGCGGAGGCCGCGGGCTGAGTCACGGCGGCTCCACAGGCCTCGGGCCGGACTGCTAACTGCATAGCCGCGCCGGCGAGAGGGCAAATGGGGTGACCCTTGGGGCTTCTGGCTCCCACCTTTCTGCCCTTCGATTCTCCCTTCCCCGCGCTGTCACCTCCGCTGCCCCCACCAACTTTTGCCTACTGCGTCCCTAGGTGGACCCTGGCAGGACATTGTCACCCCCACTTTTAAGAGTCGCATTTAAGCCTGCCTTCCCACTGGGTCTCCCCTTTCCTGCTCTTGCTCTCCTTCCTTGTCCACATGGTCCCTCTTGAGGATGCAGGCTCACTCCCTACCTGTCACAGAGTGGGAGGAGGATGTGTGGGATTTTTTGTCTTGATGTGCTTATTCCCTCCAACCCTCCAGTCTGAGGAGGACAAACAACTTCAGGATGAACTGGAGATGCTCGTGGAACGACTGGGGGTGAGTCATGATGTTAACAGGAATGGATACATACTTGCTCTATACCATTTTGGGGCGCTATGTGAGGTATACAGGGAAAGAGGGACTGTATTTTAGAGTCAATGTTTTAAAAGGGAGAGTAACAAAAGATACTTGAAAGATTTTGTAGCTTCTCTGATGAAAAAGCTGTTATTGTACTCTTGTTGGGTCATTTGTCTTTGTATCAGGCAGTGTGCAGGGAATTGGGGAATCACAGCTGAATAAGCCACAGGTAGTTATTTCTTAGATGTTAGTTAAGTATCTCTATGATGACTTGAAGGATGTGACTTCTTTTTGTCTGAGCCTTAACATGTCCTGATCAGGAGAAAGACACATCTCTGTACCGACCAGCCCTGGAGGAACTGCGAAGGCAGATTCGTTCTTCTACAACGTCCATGACTTCAGTTCCCAAGCCTCTCAAATTTCTGCGTCCACACTATGGCAAACTGAAGGAAATCTATGAGAACATGGCCCCAGGAGAAAATAAGGTAAACTAATTCAGAAACTACTGGAGGCTTAGTTTAGGAATACCTTTTCATCTAGACCTTTAGGGGGTTCTTGATGAATCAGAGGAAACCCATTAGACCTGAGTTCTAAGCTTGTTGAACAGAGCTTGTCACAGTCAAAATACTCACATGAAAGCTAACAATAGGATCGAATTTTCAGAAGACACTGTTTCTGTCATTTGTGTTGAACCATGGGGCCTCATTATTGTGGTCTATTTTTAACTTGGGTCTAACATTAACTTTTCTCTTCCCTTTATATCTTGTGGGTATTCATTTGTTTTATCTCTAAAATATAGACTCAATTCAATCACTTCGCTACCTATTCCAGAAATCTTTGATTCTCACCTGTAGGTACTATTGCAGCAGCCTCCTAATTGTCCTTTTCCCTTTTGTCCTTGACCTCTTGTGCACAGCTTGTCTTTCACATTGCAGCTATTAAGATCTATCTTGGTTGAGTCTTTTGTGCTCAAAACCTTTTGATAGTTTATTATTTCAGTTGGTATAAAATTAAGAGTCTGTGATTATTCTCCTCTCTCCCCTTCACATATGTTGGTTTAAAAGGGGGATAGCAACACTTATCTTAGGTTGTCATGGGGTTTAGCTTAGGTAACATGTAAATTTCTAGTATAGCAACTGGTGTTTAGTTAACACTTAGCTTTGGGGTTAGTGACAGTGGTCTTGATTGCATAATGTCACACTACCCTCACCCTGGGTTTGACTTAATAGGACTGGTTTCTTTATAGCGTTTTGCTGCTGACATCATCTCTGTTTTGGCCATGACCATGAGTGGGGAGCGTGAGTGTCTCAAGTATCGGCTAGTGGGTTCCCAGGAGGAATTGGCATCGTGGGGTCATGAGTATGTCAGGTAAGGTCCTTTCTTCTTGGGCATCTGAAAGGGCTTCCGAAATAGAATTCTGAGTTCTCTCTTGGAGTATTGTCTGTCTTGCTGTACCACTATATTGAATTTCCCAGACACTGAATTCCTTGAACCATAGGGAAGTGTTTCCCATGAAGTTGTGCTCCCCTAAATGTCTGGGCCTATTTGTAGGCACCTGGCAGGAGAAGTGGCTAAGGAGTGGCAGGAGCTGGATGATGCAGAGAAGACACAGCGGGAGCCACTGCTGACCCTGGTAAAGGAGATTGTCCCCTACAACATGGCCCATAATGCTGAGCACGAGGCATGTGATCTACTCATGGAAATTGAGCAGGTGGATATGCTGGAGAAGGACATCGATGAGAATGCATATGCAAAGGTCTGCCTCTATCTCACCAGGTGAGTAAGCATGATAGGGAATATATATGAGGCCTACCTTCTTTTCTCTTCATTGTGACTGTTCTCTCAGTTAAGCTATTGATGCCTGTAAGCTTCTTGAGGTCAGATACATCATGTCTTCTTATCAGTTTCACCAGCTAGTGTACTGCTTGGTATATAGTATGCCAGTACTTCAATACTTATTTTGGGCAAGTGAATTAAGTGGACTAAGTGAATGTCTGGGATATTATAATTACGTTATTATTTTTACCTTTGTAGTTGTGTGAATTACGTGCCTGAACCTGAGAACTCTGCCCTACTGCGTTGTGCCTTGGGTGTGTTCCGAAAGTTCAGTCGCTTCCCTGAAGCTCTGAGATTGGCATTGATGCTCAATGACATGGAACTGGTAGAAGACATCTTCACTTCCTGCAAGGATGTGTATGTAGAAGATGAATTGGCAGAGGAAGACATAAGCTCATGGATGGGGTGTTTGCATGAAAAGCTGGGATTTGTAGTGTCTGGGGCTTTTCTGTGCCCTCAGCGAATGGAGGCTTAGCAGATGTCGTGGCTCTCTTTCACAGGGTAGTACAAAAACAGATGGCATTCATGCTCGGCCGGCATGGGGTGTTTCTTGAGCTGAGTGAAGATGTGGAGGAATATGAGGACCTGACAGAGATCATGTCCAATGTGCAGCTCAATAGCAACTTCTTGGCTTTAGCTCGGGAGGTAAGACTTTGCCATTAAAACTTCTTGGCTGTGATTCTACCTGGCATTTTCTTCCCTGACTATATTTCTCACTAAACTCTCCTTGGTTAGAGTTACCATTCAGTGGGATAGCAGAAGGGACAGCTAGGGGAGGAGGGGGTGAGCACTTGTGACCCTCTGACTTCTTCTCAGCTGGACATCATGGAGCCCAAGGTACCTGATGACATCTATAAAACCCATCTAGAGAACAACCGTGAGTAGCCATCTCTATGTATGTGAGGCTTGTAGAATTTTTAATTATGCCCCTTGTATTGGGAGTGATGGTTTGGCCCAACATTCTTATCCAATAGTCAGGATGTCCAGGTACCCTTTCTTCAGGTCACTTGGGTGCACAGATAGGGGATCCTAAGGGGCCAACTCAGAACCAGCCGCCATGCAGGGTTCCTTTTTTGCCCTACTCTATGCCCAACTTTCTTTCCTTTCTTCTTCTGCAGGGTTTGGGGGCAGTGGCTCTCAAGTGGACTCTGCCCGCATGAACCTGGCCTCCTCTTTTGTGAATGGCTTTGTGAATGCAGCCTTTGGCCAGGATAAGCTGCTGACTGATGATGGCAACAAATGGCTTTACAAGAATAAGGACCATGGTATAATTCTGTTCCTATCTTATTTTTGTGTTGCTTTAGTCAGTCTTGTTTTCCTACGTTCATAAGTTAGCTGACAAGGGGTCTGTGGTGCAGCTCGCTAGTGGGTTTGTCAGGGTAGAGCATTTAAGACTGATAGGTTTTTCCTTGGTTTAGGAATGTTGAGTGCAGCTGCATCCCTTGGCATGATTCTGCTGTGGGATGTGGATGGTGGCCTCACCCAGATTGACAAATACCTGTACTCATCTGAGGACTACATCAAGGTTGGTCTGGGCACAGTCCACCAATGGGAACATCCTACCTCCCAGAGGACCTCCCTTTCACTGTTTTTTTTAACTCCAGTTAAGTTGGGTGGTACAGTGAGTCTTATGTTGCATCCTTTGTGGTAAAGAAGATGGAGTAGCTTGCAAAAAAAATCTGTTCGCATTTTGTAGTCAGGAGCCCTCCTGGCCTGTGGCATCGTGAACTCAGGGGTCCGGAATGAGTGTGACCCAGCTCTGGCATTGCTCTCAGACTATGTTCTCCACAACAGCAACACTATGAGACTTGGTTCCATCTTTGGGTAAGGCTTCTTAGTTCTCATAGTAGTTCCTAGCCTGTATGCTCTATGAAAACAGGAAGTGGGCCCCTTTAACCTAGAACTACCGCTATACCCTGTTGAGTATTTGGCTTTTGGTGACTGTTGGAAGGACAAATGCATAACCAATTCTCTTCTTGTCCCTTCCATGTCCTGTCTTTGGGCGACTGTCTCGTCTGGCATTTAGACTAGGACTGGCCTATGCTGGCTCCAATCGCGAAGATGTTTTAACACTGCTGCTGCCTGTGATGGGAGATTCCAAGTCTAGTATGGAGGTGAGTAGAGGCTGTTGATTGCTTTGGGGAGAAGCCTTGTATCCTTCTACTCTTTGTGATAACGTAAAAAGAGTCGGGGAGGTATCATTTCCATGAAATCTCTTGGAATTGGGATTCTGTGTTTCAGGTGGTCTTGAGACTAGAGAGCTAATATTTTGGTATTAAGTTCCAGCCCTTGGGATCCATGAAAAAGTACCCAAACTAGAGTAGGGAATAACTTAGCCCAGTTTGGGCTAGGTGATTCTCAATCAGTATTTCAGTCATTAGCCAATCTTAATTTTTTTTTTACTTATGCAGAGTTTTAGTGATGAATAAATATAATTTGGTGGACAAAAGTATGTTTAGTTAGAAAGATGTTAGTTCAAATCCTGCAACCTCTGCTTGTAAGCTATGTGATCTTAGATACATAGCTCATCTCTGTTTTTCTTTTTTTGGATAGGAGGGATGAAAAATAAAAGATTTATTTACAAAGACAGATAGAGCGAGAGAGAGAAAGAAATTTATTGGTCAACATGTGGTCAAATACCATCCATCCTGTTAACAAGTGGTACTAGGATGATGGTCAGGTTCACAGAAGCAAGAAGAGCATAACTCTCTCTCTTTATGCTTCATTTTTCTCATCAATAAGTGAAGACTAATGCAGAACCTATTGTTTGGGATTGTGAGGATTAAACATTTATAGTCTGTAAAGTGGCTTAGTGACTGACATCTAGTAAGCATTTGGTGAAATGGTCGCTGCTCTTGTTGTGACCTGCTGTCAGAAAGGGAACATTACCTAGGTTAGAGTATCTTACAGTGGACTTGAGAATTGACTATTTAGAATGAAGATAGGTTAATAAGTCTTTTGACAACTGACTATGTATAGTACTGATTTTCTTATTTCTAGGTGGCAGGTGTGACAGCTCTAGCCTGTGGAATGATAGCAGTGGGATCCTGCAATGGAGATGTCACTTCCACTATTCTTCAGACGATCATGGAGAAGTCAGAGACTGAGCTCAAGGATACTTATGCGCGTTGGCTTCCTCTTGGACTGGGCCTCAATCACCTGGGTGAGGGAATGGCTGCCCATTTGGGTAGAAGACTGGCAGTAACTGGATACAAAAGAGGGTTTATGTGTCAGACTATTGGATGGAAGCAAGTATCCTCTGACCCCTTGGATTTGTCCTGTAGGGAAGGGTGAAGCCATTGAGGCAATCCTGGCTGCACTGGAAGTTGTGTCAGAACCATTCCGCAGTTTTGCCAACACACTGGTGGATGTGTGTGCCTATGCAGGTCTGTGTCCTTTTCATTTTGTGCTTCCCCAGGGACTGTGCACATCTCTCTTGGTGACCTTTATGTAGATGTTTCTCCTTTCTCATCTGATCTTTGTTAGAGTCATTTGCTTTTCCTGTTTCTAAAGGAAGCTTTCTTTTGGTGCCTTCTCATTCTGTCCTTTTTTACTCTTACACCCTGCCCCCAGGCTCTGGGAATGTACTGAAGGTTCAGCAACTGCTCCACATTTGTAGTGAACACTTTGACTCCAAGGAAAAGGAGGAAGACAAAGACAAGAAAGAAAAGAAGGACAAGGACAAGAAGGAAGCCCCTGCTGACATGGGAGCACATCAGGTTCTGTGGGCAGCTGTGCACTCTCTGAGTGAGGACCTGAGAAAAGATAGCCATGCAGGAGAGCAGGGCTTTCTTTTAGTGTCCCTTTGGGTATTGCCTTGTGTTGAAATAGCATGAGACTGGGTGCATTCCATTGCATAGCTTTTTCTTCTTAGAACTTGAGTCAAGGGTGAGCTTTTTTGTTTTCTGAGCTCACTGGATTCTGCTGCTTGTTCATTGCAGGGAGTGGCTGTGCTGGGGATTGCCCTTATTGCAATGGGAGAGGAGATAGGTGCGGAGATGGCACTACGCACCTTTGGCCATCTGGTGAGTATCATGCGAAGTGTGGAACGTGCTGGTTTTGATGCCTGGAGTTCTCCCAGTGGAGACTTTCCAAATGGGTTTTCTTGATGGACATGTGATCTTTTTGGTGTGCTGTGTGTTCCCTTTCTATAGCAGTTGAGTCAGACCCCTCTTATCCATCAGTCTGTTTCTATAACCGAAATTATTTGTGCTGCTTTTTGTGATAATTTTTTTTTTTTTTTTTTTTTACCAGCTGAGATATGGGGAGCCTACACTCCGACGGGCTGTGCCTTTAGCACTGGCTCTGATCTCTGTTTCAAATCCACGACTCAACATCCTCGATACCTTAAGCAAATTCTCTCATGATGCTGACCCAGAAGTTTCCTACAACTCCATCTTTGCCATGGGCATGGTGGGCAGTGGTGAGTGTTGGTCAGTAAAAGGTCTCAAGCAGCTTGGAAGAAGGTTTGAGGTCCCTTTTATAAACCTCTGTAATGCTTAATATTTCTAGGTACCAATAATGCTCGCCTGGCTGCGATGCTGCGCCAGTTAGCCCAGTACCATGCCAAGGATCCCAACAATCTTTTCATGGTGCGCTTGGCACAGGTAAAGAACAGAACCCTTCTCCATAGAATATGTCAAGGGAAATATCTGTGGTGATGGAGGGGAGACATTGAGTGCCATGAAGGGGACCTTGAGTTCAACCAGGAGGGAGGATGTGAGCAAGTTGAGGGATTTCTACGTGCCCAGGTTAGGAGATGTCTTTTCAGATGGGACTCTACCTTCACTTTTATGTTTTTTCTAGGGCCTGACACATTTAGGGAAGGGCACACTTACCCTCTGCCCATACCATAGCGACCGGCAGCTTATGAGTCAAGTGGCTGTGGCTGGGCTGCTTACTGTGCTTGTCTCTTTCCTGGATGTCCGCAACAGTGAGTTTCTGTCAGAAATCTTACATGGAGACACATGGTCCCTGTCTCCACCCTTACCAGAGCCACCTTGGTAATTTAAGAGCATGCCTCTGAGTTAATTCTGTACCATTCTGTGTTCTTGAGGTTTCTTGGGAATGGGCTGGGCTTCACAAGACTTCTGTCTCCCACACTTTTGAACTGGTACAAAGAGCCTTTCTTTTGAGGTTGAAAATCTGAGTCCTATTTCTGCTCCTGAATTACTGGGAAAAAGTGATTATCAAGCCTGAGGGCTGTGGGCATGGTCAGGAGAGGCATTCCTGCTTTGTGGTATGGTACATGAGGAGAGAAGTATGGGTTTGACCCAGGGGATCAGAGTCAGGACTAGAGTGGGATACCAAGGTTCTATTGCTCTGATGACGCTAACTATGTATGTCCTGTGTTCTTTCAGTCATCCTAGGCAAATCACACTATGTATTATATGGTTTGGTGGCTGCCATGCAGCCCCGCATGCTGGTTACATTCGATGAGGAACTGCGGCCCTTGCCAGTGTCTGTCCGTGTGGGCCAGGTGAGAAATTGAAGAGCGGGGAGGGCTCAGGCTGTACTCTATAACTTGGAGAGTGCATATATATCTGCTTCTCTGGAACTGGAATGGGCACTGGGTTATGCTGCTACACTCCCATCCAGAGTTCCTTCATCTCAGTTTTCTCACCCTACAGGCGGTGGATGTGGTGGGCCAGGCCGGCAAGCCTAAGACCATCACAGGGTTTCAGACACACACAACGCCAGTGCTGTTGGCTCACGGGGAGCGGGCAGAATTGGCCACTGAGGAGTTTCTTCCTGTCACTCCCATTTTGGAAGGTTTTGTTATCCTTCGAAAGAACCCCAACTATGACCTCTAAAGGGCTCTGAACTGCAGCTGGTATGTCGGGTGGGGGGGGGGCCGTGCTTCCAGCTGCCAGGGGTAGACACTGCTCCAGATCTTTGGGGAAATTGTTACCTCTTATTCTTTTGTTACTGAGTAAGAAAATTGTTGTTCAATAAAGACCTTTATCCCCGAGGTCCCTCTGTGTCTCTTTTCTAGGGTATTGGGGCTGGAGCCTAGAGTGGGTAGGTAATGGATGGGAGAGGAACTAGTAAGAATTTTGAGTCAAGGCTAGCAGAGTCTGCCCTGAATGGAAAGAAATAAGCCCCTTATCTTTCTCCCCTCCTTCCTAATCTTAAAACAGTGGTTCATGTTTTGGGACATGAATCCTTTAAAGCTACAGATGTAATGGATTTTCTTTCTGAGAGATGCATATATACACAAGTTTTTGTACAAACTCTTAAAAATAACCTTCCATTCATATGTTGAGATGCCCTGTGGATCCTATACACGCATACACCCTACCCTACCTCCACCCTGTTAGTGCACACACACTTCAAGTTCATTACTCCCTGACTTTGGGCCGATCCCTGCTCTAAGAGGCAGGAGAGTCAGCACCACTTTCTAACTGGACTTCTGTGCTGCTGAATGAAAGCGACATCTTAACCTCCTCTGACCATCTGTCCCTCTTGGGAGGCTGCTATTTGTGAGATTGGATCATGTTAATGTCTACTTCTGGGTTCTCTTTGTAGAAGGGTGCGAGAAAGCTTGACCTACCTTCCTCAGTATAGCAATGAGAGAAGGATGGCTTACTTCCTGGAATGTAATCACGGCATCTGCAATACCCCTTCCTGCTGGAACTGGTATGGCTATAGCTACACTGCCAATTAGGGCCTGGACCTCCATGGATACAGTGGGGAACATGTAGCCCCGCCAGATAATCATAGCTAACACTTATCCAACACTTAGCTGGCTTAACTTCTGAAGTGACTGGCACTTTATAGATCTTCTATACATGTTGGAAGACTTGTACATCTAAGACCTCACAACATCTTTGAGAGGAGATGTTATTCCTGCATTCTGGTGAAGAATATAAAGTTTGGAGAGATTCAGTAACTTACCCAAGGTCATATAGTAATGGTGGAGATTGGAATCTAAGTGAATCTGATTGTAAAGACCATGGCCTTAGTCACTATATTAGTCTGTCTCTAGCCTTGGAGCCCTGTGAAACCCTCCGATAGTCCAAAGTCTTGGAAAAGTGGCAACTTTGGAATGAGAATCTCGTTATCTTTCTTATCATTTGGCAGGCTATGTAAAACCTGTATAAAAAATGGAAGCACTTGGGAGTCAGCAGACCTGTGAAACCCCTTTAATAGGACCCCTTATGGATTTGAGTAAATCAATGTGTCTGATGAGACTCTGTTAACACCTGTGTAACAGGGAGGTAATTGTTTTACCTTATTTCCAGTGGTGTTGATGTTAAAATAAGTAATGTGTAAACTGTAATGTGTAAACAACATTAAAGGATAATTCTCTCCCAAAGCAATGATGCTTTAGAGTAAAATTTTCATAGTGACTCAACCTTTCACATTTGGCCATTCAGCCTTTCACTGCATTGAACCAAATTCTAGATTCTGAGGATACGAAGATAGGAGAAAAATCCTTTCTTCAAAAAGCTTATGTGATAGGAAAGAAAATAACATATATTGTGCTCATAACTGGAGTATGAACAGGCTATCCCAGTGTCATTGACATAGAACCTAAATGCCTGGGTAAGTGGGAGGATTTTGAGGAAATGGAGGAACATGAAGTTTGTTCAGTGGAAAAGACTATTACCAAAAGCAGGAAAATAGCTATTTTCAGAAACCATGGCAGTTTTGTTTTGGTGAAGTGTATAGGTCCACGAAGAAGTGTGATAGGAAACACAGACTAGAGATAGGGTCAGATCAGATTTAGAGATAGGCTCAGATCAGATTTATTTATTTTTAAAAAAATTTATGCGTAGAAGTGGGGTATAGGCCAAAGGTGCTGGGGGTGGTGGTAAGAGGAGATGGAGTGGGGAGTGAAACAGGCAGATCTGCTGAAATACACTGCTAAAGGGAGCAGCAGGCGAGACAGGAGAGGTCTGCTGCACCATATGTGGGTTATCTCCCTGGCTGGGGATCAAACTCAGGCTGCAGCGGTGCTAGCTCTATTTACCCCCTGGCCACCAGGGAGACCCTCAAATCAGGTTTAGAAGAGTTTTATTCTGAGAATTTGATAGGGCTACCCTCTTGGGACCCCTTTCTGCTCAGAGAGCTTTTCTGGCTTTCTTATCGGAAAATAAATTTCTTACTTTTGTGGCTAAAAAAAAAAAAGTTGACAGTACCTCTCAATGCAACCAATGAATGAGAGGACAGCGACATGAACAGCTATTCGGTAGTGAAAGCTTGCCCTGGAAGACTGGAGGCCAGGGGAAGGAATTGAATGCCTAAACTAGGGCAGTGAAAATGAGATGGGAAAAGGCAGAAGAAAGATTTTTTTAAAGATAAAATCAGTAGTACTTCATTTTGATACAAATACCACTAGAATTGGTGTCTGATTAGATGTAGTATGTAGATAGGAAGGAATGTAAGGTGGATCCTAGATTTTCAGGTTGGGCACTATTATTGAAAAAGAATACATAAGCAACAATATGTTTGGTGTTGAGGTGGAAGACTTAGTGTTGAGTAGGGAGAGCTGACAAATTCCTATCTTGGCATTCATATGTGGGGTGATTAGGTGGAGATGTCTTTAAGTACCTTGCTCTGACTGGAGTTCAAGGTGGTTTCTGAGTTAGGAACAGATAGGCCTGTAGGCAGTAATTGATTTTTACTTACTCATCTGCTAAGGGAGAAAGGAATGAAGAGAGTAGAAAAGGGAGTCATACGTGATAGTCATAGCATGTCCCAGAAAACAAACTAGATCTCCATTTTCATTCCCAATCTGGCCCCTTTACGTTGCTCTCCTTTCTTTGGATTTTCAGCTTCCAGTACACAACGGGAATAAAAGTACCCCTCTATGTTGTAGGAAATGGTGAAATTTAAGTGAGATCATGCAGGCCCTATCTATTAAGGAAATATCTTCTTAACTTCTGAGATTGTGTGTGTACACACGGAGGGAACCTGGGTGGGGAGAGCCTTTGCTAATTACCCAAACACTGTCTTAAGCACTTTCACTTAACTCTTTAGTCCTCACATTCCAACAGAGTGGGTGTTATTGTGAAAGAAAGCACCGTGGTTAAACACTCAGAGGAGTCAGACTGCTAGGTTTCAGATCTTCCCATTTTACAACAGATAGTAAGTAGATTGGTAACTGGTATACAGCCAGGCTGTAAGTACCAAAGTTTCGATTAAAGCTCCGGCTGATTCTGAATACCTGGATTTACTCTGAGACAGCCCCTTGCGGTGTCCAAAATATTTTAGCCGCAGGACAGGGGTTTTGGAATTGCTTCCTCCCATCATTATTCTAGACTTTCCATGATTGATTTTGGTCCCTCCCTGCTGGTAGTGACTGATCTTTGTAAAAGACAAATCTACTTATATGCATTCCCTTGTTAGAATGTATCGATTTTCTTTTTCTTTTTTTTTAAGGATTTATTTATTTATGGATACAAGAACTGAGGTACAGGCCAGAGGTGTGGGGAGTGAGAGGATTCACCAGAGACAGAGTGGGGAACAGAACAGGCAGAATGACTGAAATACACTGCTGAGGGGAGCAGCGGGCGAGTCAGGAGAGGCCTGCTGCGCCATGAGGGTAGCTCCCTGGCCAGCCGGGGGATCGAACTCGTGCTGCGGATAGCTTCATAGGTTGCATCTCAACCCCTTGTGCCACCAGGGAGGCCCAGAATGTATCAATTTTCTAAGCGTAGCATTCAGTTTTCAGTGATCAACTTTATTTTCAAAGGCTGCTTAATTCTTACTTCTTTGCGTATGTGCATCACGCAAAGTAACTCCTGAGCGCGCAGTCCGCACTGGGCCTAGCACTTACTATGCACTCAATAAATGCTTGCTCGAAGCATGAATGAACTAAAGAACCACGGAACAGAGACGCAGAGGGGGGTCGGCCTGGGAGTTCCAAAGTTCGGGAGGGGACACGGGGGCGGGCAGAGGCGGTCACATGACGAGGCGGGGCAAATCCCATGTGCTCCGCGGCGCCCGGCGCGGCTCCGCCCTCTGCGCCGGTCACGTGGGGGCGCTGGCTGCGCCTGCGGAGAAGCGGTGGCCGCCGAGCGGGATCTGTGCGGGGAGCCGGAAATGGTTGTGGACTACGTCTGTGCGGCTGCGTGGGGCTCGGCCGCGCGGACTGAAGGAGACTGAAGGTAAAGCCGCCATGTCCGGGCCCGACCCGGCCCCCCCACCCCCTCCCCCGCATCCGCCGCCATCCGGGCCGGGACCGGCCACCCTGCGCCGCCGCCCCGGCGCCCCGGCCCCACTGCCCAAGCCCGGGCCCGGGCCCTCTGGGGCCCGATCCCCGGCCCACGTGTGCCCGGCCTGGCCCGGCCCGGCCGCCGGGTGGGGGTGGGGGAGCGCGGGGTGGGGAGAGGAGGTCCCCGCGGGCTCGGAGGGCGCCGGGTTCGCCGGCTGCGAAGTGCCACCTTGGCCCGGCCCGAGGAGGCCCCGCGGGCTCCGGCACCGTGGCCCCGACCCGCCGCCCCCTCCCCCCGTTGCGGCCCGGCCGCCGGGAAGTGACACGTTGTTCTTTGGCACTGGCCGGCGCTGCGCAGGGAGGGCGCAGGGGAGGGAGCGGCGGCGGCGGGCAGGGAGGAGCCCCCGGCCCCGCCCGCCCGCCGGGCAGACCCTCTAGCTTGAAGCCGGCTCCTTTGCGGCCTCCGCCCGCCTGGCCTTTTGCTGCCCGACTCCCGCCCTTCCTGGCCTCCTCTCTTGGGCGGCGGCGGGCCTCGCGTCTGGCCCCGCGCGGTGCCTCCGCAGCCACTCGCGGCAGGCGTGTCTCGTGTGCCCCTAGGCCAGGCCCCGAACCCGGTGTCCCCGGGTGGGGGGTGGGGACACCACGGCCGGAGCTGCTAGCTCCGTTTGTGATCCGGGAGCCTGGTGCCAGCGAGACCTGGAATTTCCGGTCTGGTTGGTCTTGGGCCCCGCGGAGCCAGGTTGATACCCCTCACCTCCCAACCCCAGGCCCTCGGATGCCCAGAACCTGTAGGCCGCACCGTGGACTTATTCTTAATCGAGGGGGTGAGTGAAGGGACTGTTCTCAGCAGGTCAGGGGGGTGGCTGGAGGTGATGCGGGTTTGACAATGTGCTGGGGACAGAAGCTGCATCCTTGCTCCTTTACCCGCTTAGGCCTCTGGGGCTCTAGGTGTGGGACCCAACCCTTGCTTCGTCCCCTCCCCCAATCCTGTTGCCTTAAGCTTGGATCCCTTCCCCTTTCCGAGCTCCACTCTTTCCCAACAGGTGCTGGGGGGACCCTGATGTGGCACCAAATGAAATGAACAAAGCTCCACAGCCCACAGGCCCCCCACCCGCCCCATCCCCTGGACTCCCACAGGTAATTAGGGAGGAATTAGCAGAGACTGGGGTGGGGGCGGGGGAGACCAGGCAGCCAGTCAGGAACAGGTTCCAACCTCTGGATTTTCCCACCCCCATCTGTGTCAGGGCAAAGTGCAGCTTCCTGCTGCCAAATTGAATCAGGGCCCCTAGGCTGTTCCCAGGGACTGTTATGGGGAGGGGGTATGCCAACTGCTGAGGCTTTGGCCACAGACCTGCTCCCCCTGCTTCATCAGCTTGGGTTTCTGCCCCACCCGGGTTTCCCCTCTTGCTGAACTCTGGTCTCCCCCCCTTCAGCCAGCGTTTCCCCCGGGGCAGACAGCGCCGGTGGTGTTCAATACGCCACAAGCGACCCAAATGAACACGCCTTCTCAGCCCCGCCAGGTGAGGGGCTGTGGGGAGGGGTGTAGGGGGCCTGGGTGGGAGCCATGGAAAGCTTAGGCCAGTTTGGGCCTAGAATGGAAACTGTCGCCCTGTACCTGGCCCCAATTTCCTGACAGTTGCTCTGTGTTCTTTCATGCTACTCCCTGCACTTTGCGCTGTTGATTACCTACTTATGGTGGCTAGCCCCTTGGGGGAGTTTGTAGCTGGTGGGGGGGCATTACTAGGGGGTCTTAGTGCTTTGGGAATTGGAGTCACCGCCTTTGGGCCCTGCTGTCAATTCCTGCTTTCCTGTTTCCTCCTTTCACTGGGAAGTTGCCATTGCTCCATTCTCCTTCCCTTCTTTTTCTTTTGACTATGGCAAGACAGACGCCTGCTGCTTCTTGCCTTTCTCTGTTCCCTGCATCCTTCTCACTAGATGGGAAACTTCTTGTCCTACTTCCTTCATTCTCTTCCCCACTTCCCGTCCTCCCCTGCTCCCCATCACCTTGGGGATAATTCTCTTCTTTCCTGTCCCATGTGCTCTCAGGGAGGATTCAGGTCTCTGCAGGTAATACTCCTTTACTAATCCTGGACCCTCTGTTGGTCTCACCCTTACTATCCTTGACCCTAGTCAGGGCCTAGGCACAGAGACCAGGGGTCCTCAGGGTGGGGACTTGTTTGCTGTCTAGGCCCTTGTTCTGAGACTGGCTGATGCATGTTAGGGGCTAAATCTTACAGAGCCATGTATCTGGGAACTGGGAGATTGTTGCATGTTAGTGGTTAGCTCCTTGGAACCTTAGGGTGGAGCAGTGCATGTTGGGGAGTGCGTTGCCTGAAAGGACCTTACTTAGGCATGATGTATCTGGGTGTTAGAAACCTCTGCAAAGGGGTAACTTGGTGGAGGTGACATGAGTATGCATGGCAGTGAAAGGTTAAACATATGCAGAGTGCGAAGTATATACCTGAGTTTAGAGGGCACGTGTGAGTACAAGATGCCATTTAACCATCTGTTGGGCAAGTGGGTCTTAAAAAGGCTGGTCCCTGTGCGCCAAAGTCCCAAGTACTCTTCTCAAGACTAGTGGCATTGTGGAGTGTCCTCTCCCATTCTGCTGTCTACTTCTTCCCCTTCCCAATGCCAAATTGCCTTCCTCCCTCCTGACAGCACTTCTACCCTAGCCGTGCCCAGCCCCCGAGCAGTGCAGCCTCCCGAGTGCAGAGTGCAGCCCCCGCCCGCCCTGGCCCAGCTGCCCATGTCTACCCTGCTGGATCCCAAGTAATGATGATCCCTTCCCAGATCTCCTACCCAGCCTCCCAGGGGGCCTACTACATCCCTGGACAGGTGAGGCTGGATACTTGGGGGCTGAAAGCCACAGAACCTATTGTACCCCAAACCTCACCTCCCCCACCCTGACCCTCCAGTCCCATCTCTTTTCCAGAGGTGGAACTTCTGGTCATTGCCCAGAGTTGGCTTGTCCTGTCTTGCCTTACATTCTCTTTGCAGTCTGATAAGGTACTCACAGTTCCCTCAATTCCTTTTCTCCCCTTCTCCTCCCTCCCCCTCCCCCCCCTCAACCAGGGGCGTTCCACATATGTTGTCCCGACACAGCAGTATCCTGTGCAACCAGGAGCCCCAAGTTTCTATCCGGGTGCAAGCCCTACAGAGTTTGGAACCTACGGTAAGCAGGGGAGGGAGTCAGGTGAGAAAGAGTTCCAGGGAGCATCTAAATTTATCAACTAATTCCTAAAACGTTTTCCAGTCTTGTCTCTTGGTCCAAAAAGTGATAGGGTTAGATGGTATGGGAATTGGTTGGTGCCTAATATGTATTTGGGGTGGGGTGGGGTGGGGGCAGGGAGAGGAGACTATTTTGTCCTGTTGGTGAGAGTTGAAGTCCTCCCGGTACCAAGTAATAGAGGATCAGGCTCCAGTTCAAGGTCCTGTTAGTAAACATTCCCTGCGACGGTCATTCCATGGTCGGGGGGAGCCCATGTAACATAGGTTTGGAAGTCTCTGTAGCTGTTTCTCATTTATATTCTAGGAAAGCATTAGTCTGTTCTTTATGGCAGTGGTTTCCAAAATTTTTTGATCATCAGGAAGAATTTTGAGTATGTACCTCTAATACACGTATGTTTTTGTTTGTTTCTACATCTGCATAATGTAGACAAATAACACACCTAAGTGGCTAGTCAAAAACAAGTGAAGATTATGGATGAGATTAAATAATGCATCCCATTTTGGAGACCATTGCTTTAAGGAATGCATTTTTCTTCATTCTGGGTCCAGCGTGTAGTGTCACTTTTTGTTTCCTTGCCCCCTTAGCAGAGGGCTGGAGATAGGACCTGGACTCAGGTTGAGTGGAACAGGGTTGGTAAATCTCTCTTTCTCCTTCCTAGCCAGAGACCTGATTCTGTTTCAGGTTAAGTAGTTGCTGCTTCCTCAGCGTCTGTATGGGTTGCTGGGAGAAGAGTGTGCATATAATGCCTTAGTTATGGGGTAGAAGAAATATGGGCATGAGGCCTGTAGCTTGTGTGTGGTGGGGAAGGAGTGCCTGTCTGCAAGGGGTGTGTGTGTGTCAGTGTGAGGAATTCTTGTAAATGCAATTCAGACTGGTTCCCCAGCTTTGACAGACACCTAATTCCCTTGGGGAGGAGGGTGGGGCAGGGCAAGGGACCGGCTGAGGGTGATGAGAGGTTCTGGAGTGGGAGGTGTTTGAGTAGGCATTTGTATATGGCTGGGCCCTGACGCTGCCACCATTCTTCCTTTCTGTGTGTCCCCTCACTCCTACCCCAAGCTGGCGCCTACTACCCAGCCCAGGGTGTGCAGCAGTTTCCCACTGGTGTGGCCCCCGCTCCCGTTTTGATGAACCAGCCACCCCAGATTGCTCCCAGGAGGGAGCGGAAGACGGTGAGTAGCAGCAAGGGACTGGGGCATCTGGGAAAGGGGAGAATCAAGGTCAGGCGCATTGTGGGTCAGGGAGCAGGAAGTTGAGGAAGCAGCTCTTCGGCTGACAGTGGGCAAAGAATGGAGATCTGTGAAGTACTCAGGTTCTTCGTGAGGTGCTGTGATTTCAGTGTAGAAGAAGCTCATTAGAAGACTGAAGTGGCTAGTGGGGAAATTCCCAAGAAATGTGGGCTCTGGGGGTCCATAAGATTCAAATTTGGTTTTCAGTTTCTGGTGGCTTGTCTTGGAAATGGTTTGTTTTCTGTGGCCCCACCCCCTCACCCCTCAGTCCTGGAAGCTCTTGAGGCCTCCGCCTCTGCTCAGTCCTCAAGCCCTGGGCGTGGTGCCCAGAATAGGGTGCCAGGGCTGGGGAAGCCGCTGAGTCACCCTGGCTCCACCCACTGGATCTGGGCCCTGCCCCCAGAGATCAGGCAGACTAGCCACAAGTGAGCCGGATGGGCGCTAGATAGGGGTCCTGGGCGCCAGGGTGTGCAGCCACTGACATGGGGACTACTGGCAGGGCAGGGATGAGGGAGGGAGGGGCATTGTGATGTACAAGCCTGCTCTGTGAGGTCAAGGGTCTCTTAGGGGTGGCGGCTAGGGCAGGGACTAAAGAGCAGCTGGATGGGTTGACAGTAGAACTCATGGGGTTTCTGGCACCCACCCCACCTGCTTCCCAGTGGGGGTGGGGGGGTTGGCCTGGAGTCTTAAGAGTGGGGCAGGGTGGAGAGGCGGGCTCCTGCTTCCCACTCATCCTGTAGCTTTCTTTCCCCAGATCCGAATTCGAGATCCAAACCAAGGAGGGAAGGATATCACGGAGGAGATCATGTCTGGGGCCCGTACCGCCTCTACACCCACCCCTCCCCAGGTAATGTTTGCATTTTTACGTGATGTCCTTCCTGGCTGGGATGACTGATCTGCCCTGGACTCCCAAGTCCCTTGTTCTTTCCTTTCAATAAGGGATTTATTTCTCTGCTTCCCTGGATTTCTAGGCAGTGCTTAAGTATAGAAACGGCTTTAAGTAAAGAAGGGTTGTGGGACTCTTCAGGGCAAACTTGGTAATCCTTTGTGTCCTGCAGACGGGAGGTGGTCTGGAGCCTCAAGCTAATGGGGAGACACCCCAGGTTGCTGTCGTTGTCCGGCCAGGTAAGTAGGCAGGTGGGGCAGTGCTTTAATGGGGAACAGGAATGTGACACTTTAAAATGCTGAGGCAGTGGCTTGAACTGGGTGCCAGAGAAAAATGACTTAGGTTTCCGATAATGGTATTTTGAGGGTGGATTGGATTTTGGGGTGAGAAGGGGGAAAGCTTAGGTTAGGAAAGATTATGTTTGGGGGTGCTAAGATGGGAATATATCTACCATGGTTGAGAGGAGGAAGAGCAGCAGCAGTGAAGACTTGCCTTTAATTACTCATTCTTCCTGTGTTGCAGATGACCGATCGCAGGGAGCAATCATTGGGGGCCGTCCAGGGCTGCCTGACCCAGAGCATAGCCCTTCAGAATCCCAGCCTTCATCGCCTTCTCCAACCCCATCACCACCCCCAATCTTGGAACCGGGATCTGAGCCGAATCTCACAATCCTCTCTGGGGACACTATGACAACGGGAATGATACCTGTAGAAGAATCAGCCCCCATGCCCCGTGAAACTGGGGAGCCATACTGTCTCTCTCCAGAACCCACTCCCCTCGCTGAACCCATACTGGAAGTAGAAGTGACACTTACCAAACCAATGCCAGATTCTGAGTTCTCTTCTAGTTCTCTCCAGGTTCCCACTCCTCTGGCACCTCAGAAGGTGGAAATTCTTCCTGAGCCTAATGGCACAGTCCCATCTGAGGATCTGGAACCAGAGGTGGAGTCGAGCCCAGAACTTGCCCCTCTCCCTCCCCCAGCTTGTCTCTCTGAATCCCCGGTGCCCATTGCTCCAACTGCCCAACCCGAGGAACTGCTCAACGGAGCCCCCTCGCCACCAGCTGTGGACTTAAGCCCAGTCAGTGAGCCAAAGGAGCAGGCCAAGGAAGATACGGCATCAGTGGCTCCTGCCACTGTCCTCTCTGCCACTCCAACTGTGGCTCCTCCAGCTACTTCCCCTACTCCAGAGGAGGAAATAGAGGAAGAGGAAGAAGGAGGAGGAGACTCAGGAGAGACTGAGGGTGAGAAGGAAGGAGAGGAACTGCTCTCCCCAGAGAGCACCCCTGTCCCAGCCCACCAGTCCCAAAATTTGGAGGCCGCAGCAGCCACCCAAGGTAAGGCAAGGCTGGATGGTGGAGGTGGGGCAGACTGGAGGGTATGGTTCGCTCTCCATGGATCTCCCATTTATGCCATTGGGTCTAGGTCAGAGAAGCCCCGTGATAGAAGCTGTGCACTAGGTTGAGGAATTTTTAAGTCGAGAGAGAGTGATACGAAGAGAATGTACTGCAGAGGCTGCTGCTTGTATTTTCCTAGGGGTAGGGGTACTCCTTAACTTATTCCCACTCCTTTTATTTCCCCGCTAAATAGTGGCAGTATCTGTGCCAAAGAGGAGACGGAAAATTAAGGAGCTCAACAAGAAGGAGACTGTTGGAGATCTTCTAGATGCCTTCAAGGAGGTAAGGGAGCAGATAGTAATGAGAGAGAGGGCAGACTTTGCGTATGAAGCAGTGGTCATATTGCAACCAAAACGGAACATCCTCTGGTTCCAGGTGACCCCCGGAATACCAGAGGTGGAAAATCAGCCGCCTCCTGTAGGCCCAGAGCCTGAAGGCAGCAGTGTGCTTCCAAGGCCTGAGGAGGCAGATGAGACCTGGGACTCAAAGGAAGACAAAATTCACAATGCCGAGAACATCCAGCCCGGGGAACAGAAGTATGAATATAAGTCAGGTATGCTGAAGGGACACTCAAAAAGAGTATATTATTGTCAGGATGCCAGAAGACAGCAGTATGAGTAGTTCACCCTGTCTTCCTTACAGATCAGTGGAAACCTCTAAACCTTGAGGAGAAAAAGCGCTATGACCGTGAATTCCTGCTTGGCTTTCAGTTCATTTTTGCCAGTATGCAGAAGCCAGAGGGATTGCCCCACATCACTGATGTGGTGTTGGATAAGGTTGGTAGGCTATAGTGGGAGGAGGGCACCTGGCTGGGGAGGAGTCTGAGGATAGTGATCAGTAGGCCTGTTTCTGATGCCTTCCTTATCCTCTTTGCAGGCCAATAAAACACCACTGCGACCACTGGATCCTACTAGGCTTTCAGGCATAAATTGTGGCCCAGACTTCACTCCATCCTTTGCCAACCTTGGCCGACCAGCCCTTGGCAGCCGTGGGCCCCCAAGGGGTGGGCCAGGTGGGGAGCTGCCCCGAGGGCCGGTGAGTGGGCAGATGGATAAGGGGGCATGATGGTGATGCCTTGGTCTCTCGTTGGGGGAGGGGAGAAGTCTGCCCTGGAGATGTGCGGTAGTGGTATGACAAGTTGTGCTCACTAGTCCTGTGTCCTCTTTGTCCTCACCGCTTGCTTAGCAGGCTGGTTTGGGAACCCGACGCTCTCAGCCCGGCCTCCGAAAGGAACCACGCAAGATCATTGCCACAGTGTTAATGACTGAAGATATAAAACTGAACAAAGCAGAGAAGGCCTGGAAACCCAGCAGCAAGCGGACGGCAGCTGATAAGGACAGAG
The DNA here is from genome assembly GCF_014898055.3 of Talpa occidentalis. Lineage (NCBI taxonomy): Eukaryota > Metazoa > Chordata > Mammalia > Eulipotyphla > Talpidae > Talpa > Talpa occidentalis. Next base: position 31,080,826 of record NW_023604295.1, read on the forward strand.
GGGAAGAGGATGCTGATGGCAGCAAAACCCAGGTATTGGCAAGTTCTGCTTTTGGTCTCCATCCTTTTCTCCAAGGCCAACTTTGTGTTCTTTGCTTCTGCCCACCCTTATTGGCATCTACTTAAGTCCCCATTGCCTGCCCTCTTCTGTTCCTGTTCCTCCCACTGGCCTCTTCTGAGAACTTTATTGGATCCTGTCTTCTCTGTCCCCGCTTCCCTCTAGGACCTGTTCCGCAGGGTGCGCTCCATCCTGAATAAGCTGACACCCCAGATGTTCCAGCAGCTGATGAAGCAGGTGACACAGCTGGCCATTGACACTGAGGAACGCCTCAAAGGGGTCATTGACCTCATCTTCGAGAAGGCCATTTCAGAGCCCAATTTCTCTGTGGCCTATGCCAACATGTGCCGTTGCCTCATGGCGGTTAGTTTGCACTGTTTTTTAAAAGTTGGGGGTCTAGCTTCTCACTATTCCTGAGACTCCTTAAGTCCAGCGTCTTGGTTCTCCTCCAGCCTGGTCTGTTGATGGTAGCTGGAGGGGGGAGGCAGAGCTGGGGTGGGTGTTATTCCTGGGTCAGATAGTTAAAGTTGCATGGAGGGTCTGCCCTGCCCTGAACTGGTCTGAGTATGATATTTTTCTCTGACGCACAGCTGAAGGTGCCCACTACAGAAAAGCCAACAGTGACTGTGAACTTCCGAAAACTGTTGTTGAATCGATGTCAGAAGGAGTTTGAAAAAGACAAAGATGATGATGAGGTTTTTGAGAAGAAGCAAAAAGAGATGGATGAAGCTGCCACGGTGAGAGAAAACCCACCAAACCCACTGCCCACTCAGATGCTGCTCAGCTGTAGAATTTGGGATCATAGAGGGTTGGAATAGACTTAGGGGTGTTCGGCCATTTCCTCTGCCTTAGGACAGGTATGTGTACTGCTAAGCGTAGAAGCCCAGAGAGCAGAGGAAGGAATTCAGCTGAATGCTGGGCATCTCTTTGACGTGATCTCTGTTCTGTGGCGGCAGGCAGAGGAGCGGGGGCGCCTGAAGGAGGAGCTCGAGGAGGCTCGGGACATAGCCCGGCGGCGCTCTTTGGGGAACATCAAGTTTATCGGGGAGCTGTTCAAGCTGAAGATGTTGACCGAGGCCATAATGCACGACTGCGTGGTTAAGCTACTTAAGAACCATGATGAAGAGTCCCTTGAATGCCTTTGCCGTCTGCTCACCACCATTGGCAAAGACCTGGACTTCGAGAAAGCCAAGGTAGGGCCCTGGGCTGGGGGCGGGAGCTGGCTGAGGTGTGTGGAGTTGCTGTTTGCCTACAAACAACTTGCCGGACTGTGGGGTGTTGTGCCTGGACCATTGAGCCACAATGTGGAGCTGGGGGCCTGAGGAGGGGCAGAGACATACAGCTGGAGGTAAAGTATTGGAAATTACTGATTTGAAGCCTTTGCTTCTTTGTAGCCCCGAATGGATCAATATTTCCAGCAGATGGAGAAAATCATTAAGGAAAAGAAGACTTCATCCCGAATTCGCTTTATGCTGCAAGATGTGCTAGATCTGCGACGGGTATGTGTTGCCTTCTTCCTGCTTCTAGTCTGCTGTCTCTGATCCCCAACCCCCTGCTTCCTGACACTGCCTGTCTGGCCGACACAAGTGCCTTACGACTGGCCTCCTGTCCTCACAGAGTAATTGGGTTCCACGCCGAGGTGACCAGGGTCCCAAGACCATTGACCAGATCCACAAGGAGGCTGAGATGGAAGAGCATCGAGAACACATTAAAGTGCAGCAACTCATGGCCAAGGGCAGCGACAAGCGTCGGGGTGGCCTTCCAGGCCCACCCATCAGTGAGTTTGAGGCTGAGATTAAGAAGGGGCCGGTGTGAGGGATTGTGCTTTTCCACTGATGACCTCTTTGTTAGTGCCACGTGTCTGGGCCACTGAGACCTGGTGATGGAACTGAGGATCTGAGGAAGGAAGACTCGGGGCTGCCCAGAGGGATAGGGCTGTGGAAACTTACTCACAATTCCAATGTGTTCTCCTTTTGTCCCAGACCGTGGCCTTCCACTTGTGGATGATGGTGGTTGGAACACAGTTCCCATCAGCAAGGGCAGCCGTCCTATTGACACCTCACGACTCACCAAGATCACAAAGGTAAGGGTATGTGTATTGGTGGGGGTGATGGTAGTGATGGGAAGGTGAAGGGGGCTCAAACAGCATAGATTTGAGTCATAGTTCCCTCACTTGTTGGGGTTGACAGCTGAATTTTCTGGTAGACTAACTGGTTAGATTGCTAGACATGGGACTTCTAACTCTGGGGGGAAGGGAGGGGGTATATTCAGATTGGTTTGGGCCAGTGGTCAGCAAACTTACATGCTCACCAGATCGGACCCATTTTCACGAGCTAAGAATGTTTATTAACGTTTTTAATAATTGATGAAAATCAAAGAGTGAATGATATGAAGTTAAACTTTAGTGTCCATGATATTTAACTGCAGCCATTCTCTTTAAGTGTACTGTCTGACTGCTTTTGTGTTACAGTGACTGAGCTGAGTAGTTGAAATAGAAATGGTGGCCTGCAAGCTTAAGATACTGTCTGATCCTTTACAGGAAAAGTTTGCTCAGTCTCTGGTCTGGGTCATTTGTTACTGTGTAGCTGTGTGTGATGGTGCTGACTGGGGGCTTTGGCCAATAAGACCCCTCCCTGCCTCTTCCTTTCCTCCCTCAGCCTGGATCCATTGATTCAAACAACCAGCTCTTTGCACCTGGAGGGCGAATGAGCTGGGGCAAGGGCAGCAGTGGAGGCTCAGCAGCCAAGCCCTCAGACGCAGGTATGGAGGTCTCTGTAAACAGTGGATGGTTATTAATCAGTGCTCTTGAGGGCAGAGCCTTTCTTGTCTACGTGTAAGTTTTCAGTAAAGAGTGGTTAGGTATATGAGAGGTGTGGGTTAGATGTGTCAGCTTATAGGACATGTGTACTTCATTCAGATTAGGGAATTAACTAGGTTAATGCTGGAACTAGGAGCAAGTGTCCTGAACTGGCAAGTAGATGATAGGATATAAGAAAGTAAGAAGAATAATTTGCTTTTTATTTTGTCAGCATCTGAAGCTGCTCGCCCAGCTACTAGTACCGTGAATCGCTTCTCAGCCCTCCAGCAAACAGTACCTACAGAAAGCACAGATAACAGACGTGTGGTACAGAGGTGAGTTTTCCTGGGTGTCTTTGTTCTTTATCCTGAGGGTACTGTGATTGAGTTTCCACTGTTGGACTCCTCATACCTGTAATGCCCAGGGCCCTTGACTGAGATTGGGGCATATTCCTGATGCCAGAAACCAGACCTGACAGTTGGTCAGTGTGTTGGATAGTTCCACCAGAGCAACCTGGGGCACCATAGGTGAGTGACAGTATACCTGTCTCTTGCAGGAGTAGCTTGAGCCGGGAACGAGGTGAAAAGGCTGGGGACCGGGGAGACCGCCTAGACCGGAGTGAAAGGGGAGGTGACCGTGGGGACCGACTTGATCGTGCACGGACACCTGCCACCAAGCGGAGCTTTAGCAAGGAAGTAGAAGAGCGGAGTAGAGAGCGGCCCTCCCAGCCTGAGGGGCTGCGGAAGGCAGCAAGCCTCACGGAGGATCGGGACCGTGGGCGGGATGCTGGTGAGGGACAGGGAAAGGAAGGGTGTGGGGTGGTTTGGGGCTCACCAGATTCTAGACAGTCTTAAGAGCTCCAGATCGTGTTTGCTGGGAAGACGTGGGCTGAAGAGACTTCTATTTTTTTCTCCCCTCAGTGAAACGAGAAGCTACCTTGCCCCCAGTGAGCCCCACAAAGGCCACACTGTCTGAGGAGGAAATGGAGAAGAAATCCAAGGCTATCATTGAGGAATATCTCCATCTCAATGACATGAAAGTAAGTAGGGGTTGAGGGGCTTGCCTGAGTGATGGCAGAGTGGGCAGGGAGATACCCATGCTGATAGGTTGGTTGGGTCTGTGCAGGTGACAGCTCTCCCTCTTTTACTGTGCGCCCCCTGCAGGAGGCAGTGCAGTGTGTGCAGGAGTTGGCCTCACCCTCCTTGCTCTTCATCTTTGTGCGGCATGGTATCGGTTCCACCCTGGAGCGCACCGCCACTGCTCGTGAGCACATGGGACGACTGCTGCACCAATTGCTCTGTGCTGGGCACCTCTCTCTTGCCCAGTACTACCGAGGGTATGACTGGGCTTCTGTGAACCTTCCCCTTTCATGTACCCACAAATTTCTTTTGTGGTATCCACGGAGTATATAGGCTTCTCAGCCGTGCTGGTCACTAACTTTTGGCAAAAATGGGGATGAACCATCTAAGGACAAGAAGTTGGCCTTATATTGGGATTAATTGCCCCATGTTTAAGAAATGTTCTTAAGAAGGAACCACAGCTGATCCTTTAGCTGTGCTATTTTGCCCCAGAAGGAGTGGAGGGCCTGGCTGGTTTTTCCCAGTATGTCCTGACTTTGAGTTCTCTTTGCAAGGCTGTATGATATCCTGGAAATCGTTGAAGAAATGGAAATTGACATACCCCACGTGTGGCTCTACCTAGCAGAACTAATAACACCCATTCTGCAGGAGGGTGGGGTGCCCATGGGGGAACTGTTCAGGTAAGACTCCTTTGGTGAAAATCGGGGGAGGTAAAGACAGGGTGAAGGCAGGGAGGAAGAGAAAGAGGTATGTATGGCTGGTTAGATGCTTGGATTTGGGAGGGGATGGAGTGGTGTTCTGAGGGGCTGTAGAGGCTATCAACTGAATTTCTTCTCCCCTATTCTTTTAGAGAGATTACAAAACCTTTGAAACCCCTGGGCAAAGCTGCTTCCCTGTTGCTAGAGATCTTGGGACTCCTATGCAAAAGCTTGGTGAGTGAGCGTTTCAGGGGTAATGTGTTCAGGACTGCTCTTCATACCATGTGGTTGTGGCTGCTTGTGGTGAACTCTGAAACCTTATGGTCTCTGGAGGCATGGGGTGATGGTATTACTTTGCTGGTATGGGGGAGAGGAAATGTTGAGGCTGTCCTGGCAGTATCCCTCAGACCATGAAGAGAACTCTAGGAAAATGGGAATCTTAAGATTCTAGACCTGTACTTGATTGATTGATCCACTCACTTTTTAAAAAAATATATAACTTTCTGGTTATTTATTTATTTGTATGTGTGTAGAAGAATTGGGGTGTAGGCCAGAGGTACAGGGGATGAGATGATTCATCAGGGACAGAGTAGGGAGCAGAACAGGCAGATATACTGAAATATACTGCTAAGGGGAGCATTGCATAAGATAGGAGACGTCTGCTGCGCCATATGTGGGATCGAATTCAGGCCATAGTGGTGATAGCACTGAGACTTAGCCCCTAGGCCACCAGGAAGGCCCTGATCCATTCATTCTTTCACCTATCAGTGTTTAAACATCCCATGCTAGCTACTGGGAATATAGTGGTAAATGAAACAGTTAGGAAGCAAGTAGAAAGAGGAAAAAAGTGAGATAACAGCAAAATAAAAACAAAAATCGAAAGTATGAAAGTAGATGAAATGTAGTCCCATAAGTATCTTGAGGTTGCAAATATGTCTAATGGTAATGTTTATGACAGAAAGCTTTCCTGGAAGGACACTATACCTGTTTTCGTAAAAATGGAACGTTCCAGGAAGGGCACTAAAGCTCTTTTTGTAAAAGTTGAGCTGGTGATTAGCCAGGTGTAAAGGTGAAAAGATGAGGAAAGCAAACTGGGCATGGTACTCAGTGGTAGTGAGAGGTTGGTAGGTACAATTTCAAAAGAGGTCAGCTCTTTAGAACCTAGAGGATGACACTTCAAAATAAAAGGAATTGTTCTTCCAGTGTCAGGTTAAATTTTTTCAGCAGAAATGTGTGCTGGGATAATTTGTTTAAAAACAAAACATTGGGCCTCCCCGCGTGGCACAAGGGGTTAAGTGTCAGTACTGTGAAGCCATCTGAAATTACTGCAACACAAGTTCGAGCCCCAGCCAGAGTGCTAACCCACAAGGCATAGTAGACCTCTCCTGTCTCTCCTGTTGCTCCCCTCAGCAACTCAGTCTCTTCAACTTATAGATGCCAGGGTATTTCAGTCAGTCCACCTATTTTTTTTTTTTTTTTAAAGATTTATTTATTTATTTATACAAGCACTGGGTACAGTCAGAAGCGCGGGAGGGTGAGAGAATTCACCAGAGCCAGAGCGGAGAGCAGAGCAGGCAGAAGGACCGAGGTACACTGCTGAGGGGAGCAGCAGGCGGCAGGAGAGGTCTGCGCGCCATGTGGGACCCTCCTCTGGTGGCCGGGGGGAGCAGCTGGGGATCGAACTGGTGCTGCAGAGGCTGTGGGCAGCCTTGCAACCCAGCGCTCAACCACTGCGCCACCTGGGAGGCCCCAGTCCACCTATTTCTGTTTCTGGCTTTGTCTCTGGTGAATCCTCTCTCTCACACACACACCCTCCACTGCACGTCTGGCCTGTACCCCAGTTCTTGTATGCATAAATAAATAAATTTTTTTTTTTTTAAGCAAAACAAAAAACATTGAACTATGTTTGTGTTCCATCACATTTTAGATGCCGTAGCTTAGAGGATATTTTATATACTTCTAAGGAAGGAGAAATTTATGGCAATCTTTTTGAGACACAACATCAACTGTGAGACGACACCTCAGTTTGAGTGTGTTAAAATGTGACCAAATAGGCATCTTTAAAATTGGCAAACTGATTTAAAAATTTGCAAACCATTATTATAATAATAGTTGTAGTGGATTGTCATTGTGAATATCTGTTATAAAGAGTGATGTCTTCAGTGTCTCTTAAAGAAAGTGGACTCAGTTTGCTCTTTATGTGTGGATTTCTGGTTTGTGTTTAGGGTGGCGTGGGCAGTGTTTATCTTTCTGAAATTTTCTGGACTGGAGAGCCAGTTATGTATACTAGTTAGGATTTGTGCTCTCCCATAGCATTTGATATTGTTCCTAAAACAAAGGTGTTTTAGGAAGAGAAATGATAAGAGTATAAGACTAGGATTGAGATATTTGGATTTGGTTGTTTATTTTTTGTGGCCTGGTGATTTAAGAATCCTGCAAAAGCTAGTGGATGTCTTTCCTAGAGACTCTAAGATTGTTCCCTGTAGCGTTTTTTTTATTTCTCCCCCACCCCCTACCCATGCCAAATCTCATAGCACCATGGTAGATTTGAGTTTGAGTGGTTGACTGAGGTCTGGAGGGACCGCGCCTGTTAGATATCTCTATGGCATCCTGAGCCCTTAGCAGGCGCCTAGTAGGCATTCAGTAAATACTTACTGGATGACTTTTATGGAGCTCTTAGACTTTCTGTGAGAGAGAGGGTTGCTGATTTGGTCTTACGTTTTCCAGGGTCCCAAAAAAGTGGGGATGCTGTGGCGAGAGGCTGGACTTGGCTGGAAGGAATTTCTACCTGAAGGCCAGGATGTTGGTGCATTCATTGCTGATCAGGTTTGCAGCTGGGTTAGGTTAATTCTAGCATTTGGGGCTGGCCAGTCTTCTTTCTCTTTCCTTATCTCACTCATGTGGTGCCCTTAACTCTTGACTCTGGGTCTTTTTACTTGAAGAAGGTGGATTATACCCTGGGAGAGGAGTCAGAAGCCCCTGGCCAGAGGTTGCTGTCCTCTGAGGAGCTGAGCAGGCAGCTGGAGAAGCTGCTGAAGGAGGGCAGCAGTGATCAGCGGATATTGGATTGGATAGAGGTATGTTTCTCCTGCTCGTTGGGCGGGAAGGATAAAGGAGATCAAGTTCTTGATACGGGGGCAGAGGGTGGGTAAGACGGCAAGAGTGGAGACTTCTGGGCACAATTCAGAACTTTCCATTTATTTCTCCTCTATAGGCCAACTTGAGTGAGCAGCAGGTAGCATCCAACACATTCGTTCGAGTCCTCATGACAACTGTCTGCAATTCTGCAATTATCTGTAAGAGGAGCCAAGGAGATGGTGCGGGGCAAGGGTGGGCCTGACACATAAATGGAGGGAGTGATATTTGGGTCTTTGCCTTCTACTTCTGAATCAGGCTGAGGGTGTATTACTCCATTTATCCCTGTTTTTTTTCCTTTATAGTTGAGACTCCCCTTCGAGTGGATGTTTCGGTGCTGAAAGCGCGAGCGAAACTGCTACAGAAATACCTGTGTGATGAGCAGAAGGAGCTGCAGGCGCTCTATGCCCTCCAGGCCCTTGTAGTGACCTTAGAACAGCCTGCCAGTAAGAGCCAGGCTGCAGGGATGGGGCTAGGGTGGAGGAACTGCCAGATAGTAGGGGACAGTCGCACAAGGGTGTCAACCCAGAAAGGTGGGTGGTTATTGGAGAGCCAAATGCCTCCCTCCCTGTGTGCATTTCCTTGCCTACAAATGGAAGGAGTTAGATTCAGCCTTGATAACTCCCTGTTTTGTGTCTTTCCAACTTATAGATGCCGGGAGTGCAGAGGTGATCAATACTGACATTTTACAAGTATCACATTTGACCTGGCACAGGGCTGAAATGGTCTTTCTATGCTTCCTTTAATTCTCACATATTGTTTAGAGTAGCTGGTTTTACCCCCTTTTGTGAGACTGGGACTTAGGTTAACTAGCCTAAGGTATTCCATCCAGCAAATTAGGTACAGGTTAGGATACTGGGATATTAGCAGTGAATACGTCAAGCACAGTTGCCATGGTGGTGTGGAGTTAGTAACTGAGAGATGATGAGTGTTGGAAGATAGCTCCTGCAGGCTGCTCTCTGGGGGTGTACACCTAGTTTGAGGGTAATAAGTGGGAATTAACTAAATGACAAGTGAGAGAGGAGAGCACTTGAAACTGTAAAGGAAGGCCCTGGGCTATCAAGAACTCGATACAAGGTTAAAACTGTTGAAGGAAGTGCAGAGTGAGAGAGCACAGCCACCCCAGGGTATGTGAGGCAAGATGGGGCTAGAAAGTCCTGCAGGGCTGCATAAGCCATGGGTAGAGTTTTGAGCTTGAGTCTGAGGGCAGGAAAAGGTCTTTGTGGTATTTTAAGCAAGGAGTAAAAATATATTTTTAGTTTTTAGATCATCCTGGCCTTTAGAATAGTGGTTTGGAAAGGGGTGAATTTGAATGTGAGAAGATCAGTAGATCATGAGGGTGTTGGTAGTGGGCTCAGCCTTGCTGTTAGCAATGGAGAATGGGAGAGGGTAGGCAGATCGAAGATACACATTGGCCTGGAGAGGGGGTGATGAGAAATCAGAAGGTCATATATGACTTCCAGGATGTTTTTGGCAGGTGGGGTGACGCTGTGCTACCATTAGATGGGCAGTAAGGGACACTGGATCAAATTGAGTTTGGTTGCATTGAGTATTGCAGTCTCTAGGTGGCATTGATCAGAAATGTCAGGTCGATAACTAGGTATCAGAATTCATGTATGGAGGTCAGGGCTGTGGAGACTGATCTGTGAGTTGCTGGCACTAGTACCAGTTGATACGTTATTGCTCTAGGGAGAGTGATGAAGGTGCAGGACCCCCATGTAAGGGCCATAGGAAGCAGGATTCTATGAGCAAAGAGGGCTGAGTGACTCTAGGTGTGAAGAAATAGTTATTCTAGACTCTACTTGAGAGTTCCATAGGAGCAGACCCCAAAATTAAGGGCCATTTGAGTATAAAAACCCGGAGGCTACCCTAGCAGAAACAGTATTTGGAGCAGCAGAGTGGCAGAATCTGTCCTGGAAAGGACTAATATTCTGCTGAGACAGGAATAAAAGAAAACAAGTATAGACCAAAAATCTTTGAGTTCAGTTAATCTCTGTTGAAAGACAAAAATCTTTTGTTTGACTGAAACATTAGTGGTTGTAAAGGAGACCTTTTGTGTTTAGATGGGAGAAACTTGGGCTTGAAATTACAGAGCAGAATGGGTAATTGATTGTATGAAGTCCCCAGGGTGGATGTGCCTGGGATTTGGACTGTAAGTTTGGGGACAAATGACCATGTGCTGCCATTGCTGCAGGATGGCTCCATAGGCGGCAAATGTGGATTTGAAGTTGTGCGTGTCCTGAGAAACATTCTGGCTTATAGCTTCTCAGAGATGGCTCAGTCAGTCAAAAGTTTTCATCCAGCCTTGAACTCCTTCATCCTATGCTTTGTTCATTTCTTAATTCAGAAGAAATGTATTCACTGCTTTTGCTTTCTTTTGTTTTTAGGAATGTAAAGTTGGAAAGACTGAGAGTCCAGGGTGGGGAATGGGATAGGCTGTGTTCAGGGGTGATAAGACAAGTGGAAGACTCACTAGTAGTAGCCAGGGGTGGGTGAGAGAGAAGGTCAGCCAGGGGCAGAATGGAATCTTGGAATAATTATAGGTAGATGATAAGAAAAAGGATGTTCCTGGCGAAGGGTGTAGCACACATAAAAGTGTCAAGGCAGGAGAAGGTAGGTATGTTTAGGAGATGTGTGGAAAGTAAGGAATTTAGAGTTTATGAGGCTCTGTAATGGGGGTCAGTGAATATTCTGATTTACTCTTGACCTTTGTTGTGATACATCTGAAACTTGTATGACTCCCCAAATTCATCAGTACCAATTCTGCTTATAGCTTTGCTCATTAAATGTATCATGAGTGGAGAAATTTGAAGCTGCTGAGGTGAGGCCAGGTGACTTAGTCCTGCACTCAAGACTCTTACTATCATCAAATTAGCATTTTGTTAGAGACCTAGGAAAGATAGACGCAGGTGTCAGGATGGCAGGTCAGGGCCTTGTTTCGGCAGTGGAGCGGGGATGGGTGACTAGGTAACCTGCCTCTAACTATGTGCTGTCTGCTTATAGACCTGCTTCGGACATTCTTTGATGCTCTGTACGACGAGGACGTGGTGAAGGAGGATGCCTTCTATAGCTGGGAGAGTAGCAAGGACCCCGCTGAGCAGCAGGGCAAGGGTGTGGCCCTTAAATCAGTCACAGCCTTCTTCAAGTGGCTTCGTGAGGCAGAGGAGGAGGAATCTGACCACAACTGAGGGCGGGTGGGGCCGGGGACATGGAGCCCCATGGACACTCGGATGGCCCGGCCAGCTGCCCGGACTGCAGGGTGGGGCGGCAGCAGCTGTGGCAGTGGGTGCCTGTAGTGCGATGTGTCTGAGCTAATAAAGTGGCTGAAGAGGCAGGATGGCTTGGGGCTGCCTGGGGCCCCCCTCCAGGATGCTGCCAGGTGTCCCTCTCCTTCCCCTGGGGCACAGAGATATATTATATATAAAGTCTTGAAATTTGGTGTGTCTTGGGGGGGGCACCACCGCCTGCCCCTGGGGTCCTTTTTTATTTTCTGAAAATCACTCATGGGACTGCCGTCCTCGCTGCTGGGGGCATATGCCCCAGCCCCTGCACCACCCCTGCTGCTGCCTGGGCAGGGGGAAGGGGGGGGCACGGTGCCTGTAATTATTAAACATGAATTCAATTAAGCACATCGCCTCTATGCTTTATGGCTTGTTCCTGTGGAGAAGGGGTACGGATAGGCGGGCAGTCTGTTCAGAGCAGGCCCTGTGGCACCCTATAACCTGGCACCCCTCTGGCCTCTTCCCCTGTCCATGATTGTGCGTGCTGCAGAGTTAGCCTTCCTGGAGGAAGCGGGCGGAGCGGGGCGCCCTGTTGGTTAGGGGAGAAGGGAGGCAAGTGGCTGTGGAATACTTACTAGAAGGCTTCCCGACCTGGCCCTACCGCCCGACTGCCGTGGCCGGAGGAGGTGTCATCCGTCCAGCGAGGGGCTGCTCACCGGCAGGGGCCCGCCCCTGAGCAGCTGACCGGCACCCCGGGCCCGGCGGGGTCCCAGCGGTCTAGCCCCGGCCTTCGGCGTCGCTGGGCGGTAGCGCCAGGGAGGTGACGAGGCCCCGCTCCGGCTTCGGCCCCAGGTTGTCCCGATGTGCCTTGACGTCGGCTTCGCCCCGCCCGCGGCGGGTGGTGACGCCGGTGGCCACGCCCTCGCGTTGACGTCACCGGCCCGGTTCCCTCTCCGGGGAGCGGCGGCGGACGCGCGGCTCCCACCCCCTCCCCTCTCGCGGGCTCTCCCCTCCCGGGTGGCGGCCGCGGCCCTACCCTCTGCGAGACGATGGCCCGGGCCCCGAGCGCGGGCTGACGTGCCCGGCCATGGGCTGTATCGGCTCTCGGAGCCCGGCGGGTCAGGGTAAGGCGGAGGCCGGGCGCGGGCTGGGGAGGCGGGCTGCGGTGGCCCGGTGTGCGGACCGCGGGCGGCTCGGGGCCTTGAGGAAGGGGCCGGTGTCGGGAGAGGGAGGAGCCTGTGTCGGGGAGGCGGGCCAGGCTGGAGGAGGGAGAGGCGTGAGCGGGGAGGGGGCGAAGCCGACTCAGGTTCGCTTCCAGGGCCTGCCTGATTGTGGGGTTTGCAGGGTGCACTCTCGGTCTTTCCGCCTGGATTCCCACCGCTGAGGGTTGCAGGAGGCGCCCAGCTTGGGGAGGGGCTCGCCAACCCTCGCCGGCCCGCGGCGACTGCCGGCCCATACTCATGCCCGTCAGCCTCCCCTCCTCTCCCCCTGTCCTGGGAGTGGGCCCCGTGCTGGGAACCTACCTCTCCTAGCTATGTCCCAGCCCCTTAAAGGAGATAACCTGCGAAGGCTGGCCATGCACCCCACCACGGAATTTTTTGCCTAAAACAACCCCCTTTAGACTCAGCTGGTTGACGAAGGGAACAGCCCCCCATCTGGAGCACCTGTGAGCACCTGATTATTACCTCTCACCTCTTACAACTGTTTCAGCTCTCTCCCTGAACTCACAGCAAAAACAAAAGTGACCCTACCAGTGTAAGGGAGAAAGGAGCCCAGAAGGAGGCCATCAGGGCATGCTCCCCACAAGGGCGGACCCCTGCTTGGGCCTTGGTTCCCATGGATGGTGGTGCATGCTGGGATCTGGCCTTGGTCCTGTGCATCTGAGGGTTGGCTGGCTGACTTGACTTTACTTCATTGTCATGAATTTTTCCAAGCCTAAGGCCAGGCAGGGACTTGTGACATTAATGGCTGGGTTTGGAATAGTTCCTGGGCTTTCAGGGCAGGTGGTCAGTCACACAGGCCTTAGTGTGGTTTGTGTGTGAGGTTCTTTGGAGCTAAAGACTCTAGCTGAGATTTGTACTTTCCTTTGGTTCCCATGAGGAATTCTGGGATTTGTAGTTCTAAATTAACATCATGGCTTTTGAAGCTGAGAAGCAGTAGGCTCCTCTGAGCCCTCTGGCCCTGCTAAGGCTTGGAGTTCAGCAAGTCAGTCATTCCCCTCCTATAGTCAGGGGGGAGATTGGCTGATCTCAGGACTGGCCTCATGAGCCCTGATTAGGTACTAACTAGAGGCCAGGGATGGCCTGTAACCTTGTGTCTTCCTTCTGGTTGGTAGCATTTCTGGGGACCACCAGCTGGCTGAGGCTCAGGGACAGAGACGGCTGCTCCAGTTAAAGGTCAGTTGTGGTGTACATTGCCTGTTGGCACTGTCTAGGGGATGGGCCTTGGCTTCCTGAGCTCCAGAGAGCTCGGCTGGGCCTCTGGCACTCCCACCTCCTCAAAGCCATGAGGCAAGAATGTTCTCCTTATGTGACTAGGCACAGGTTCCAAGTGGGGAGGGGACTGGCTCAGCATCCGGAGCCAAAATAGGAATAGAACTGGGAGCTGAGCCTGGAGCCGTTCTGGGCTTTTGGTTCTCCGCATCAACACAGCCAAGGATGCCTATGATTTCTGTGCTGGGCAAAATGTTTCTGTGGCAGCGTGAAGGGCCTGGAGGACGATGGACTTGTCAGACAAGTCGCAGAGGTGAGACCAGGGACCGTAGATGTGATCTGGGAGGTGATGGGAAGCTGAGGAATAGGGTGCTCAGGTGCAAGAGGAAAATTACTCTGGCTTAGCTATTGGGAATCAGGCTGAAACAGGAACAGCCAGATAGGGGCTGGACAAGTGCCTTAGGGGGCTGGGGCGAAGGTCAGAAAAAATCATGGGTTTGTCAGAAAAGAAAGAGTATAGCTGCGTACCAGCTGAAACGGTGTGAGGAAAGAACGAAGAGTAGCAAGGCAGCAAAGCCTACAGAGGGTCCGTGGTGGTGGCGCTGGGGAGGACAGTGATGGTGGGTGACTATGCCATGGACTTTTCAAGAGGCATGGTTAGGCTGAGAAACCAGAGAAGCCAGCATTTATCAAAGTTTAGGTTTTACCCTAGGGTTTTGATGGCAGAATATATTCAGAGGTGGAAGGTGGCCAGTGGACTGCCCCCAAACCACCCCAGGGTCCTGAAGGTCAGGGCTGTGGGATGGGGGCTTTCAGAGTTGTGGGGAGCACCAGGTGTTTGCTGATATTCGGGAGTTGGGGGGTGGAGGGCGGTGAGGAGAAATGATAGGCAATAATGGAAGAAAATGGGGATTTTGGCATAAGTGGGAGCCCAGCTGAACAGCCTTTCCCCACCCCTCAGTGACCTCGGACCCTGCGTGGGCTGTGGAGTGGATCGAGCTTCCCCGGGGCCTCTCTCTGTCTTCTTTGGGATCTACTCGGACCCTCCGAGGCTGGAGCCGGTCCTCCCGACCTTCCTCCGTGGACAGCCAGGACTTGCCCGAGGTGCTGGGCCCCCGGTATTGGTAGAGGGAACGGGGACGGCATCCACTCGAAGGGGATCTGTATTCCCCGCCCCCGCCTTGCCAGCCTGCTTCTGGCTCAGCGGAGGCGCTATCCGGCCAGCAGGGCCGCAAGGCCGCCCCCGCGCCGGTCTGCTCTGCTCGGCGCGGTGCCAGCGGGCGGGCTTGCTCGCGCCTTTGGCACTGACGTCAGCGCATCCCGGTCTGTATCCCGGGAGACCCTGTTGCATGGTGATGGGTTGCCAGGGAGACATACACCTTTTCTCTGGGCCTGGGCCGCAGCTGCGCGGAGCGCCAGCGTGGATGGCGGCGGCCGGGGGGAGTAAGAGGGGGGAGAGCCAGCGAGCTAGGAAACACCCAGCAGGTGCTCCTCCCCCCAGGCCTGGCCGGAAGCTCCCGGCGCCACCCTGGGGGTCCTGTGAGCCAGGTACTGAAAGGGAGGGATAAAGGGTGGGTTAAACGGCAGGTGGAGCCCCTCGCGTGAGGGGTAGACGTGTGATGGAGGAGAGCTAGGCCGCCCTGGGGAGGGGGTGTGTGCCTCACATTTCATTCTTTCGCTGAGGGAAACATTTGCAGGGGCTTGCCAAGGAACACTCAGCCAAGTGAGGGGGGAGACAGGACCCCAAGTGAAATAGATTCAGGCCTTGCCAGCCTGAGATCCCTCAGGGGAAATGCAATGGCCGTGCTGGGGCGGGGAAAGGGATATGGAAAACAAAAATCTGGGGAAAAAACATTATTAGGGGGTGGCACTTGAGACAGGCTTTAAATGGCAGGGAACAATTTGTCAGGCAAGGGCGGCTTTCTTAGCCTAAGGGGAGCTGGAAGGTTCCTTTGCCTGGAGGCAGGAGGGTTGCTTGCCTACACGGAAGGTGGAGAAGTAGGGTTTTACTGGCCACGGGATGTCTGTGGGAGCTTCAGAGAGATTAGGAAGGGGGCAGGATGGATTCCTTCAGTGCCCAACTGTGAAGCTTGTGCTTCATCGGAGAATGGAGAAGCCCAGAAAATAGTTTCAATAGGACATGTTATGACCAGTTGCACTCCAGGAAAATTATTTGTTTACATTTGTACCTTACCCCATTCATTCAGCCTATGTCTGTTTTTTTTTTTTTTTTTTTTTTTTTATGCTTTATTTATTTGTTTGCTGGTTTGTTTGTTTGTTTTGTTTATACATGCACTGGGTACAGTCAGAAGCGCGGGAGGGCGAGAGAATTCACCAGAGCCAGAGTGGGGAGCAGAGCAGGCAGAAGGACCGAAGTACACTGCTGAGGGGAGCAGCGGGCGGCAGGAGAGGTCTGCGCGCCATGTGGGACCCTCCTCTGGTGGCCGGGGAGCAGCCGGGGATCGAACCGGCGCTGCAGAGGCCGCGCGCAGCTTCGCAACCCAGCGCTCAACCGCTGCGCCACCGGGGAGGCCCAGCCTATGTCTGTTTGAGCGATTACTCTGCCCCTGTACTTTGTTAAACACCGGAGTGCAGTGTTCAGTTCAGAGACTGAGCTAAAGACCAAAAATGTGGATTCGAAGTAGGCCATAATTACCCACACGGGGTACATTGATGGAAGCCAGTGGTTGGCTACAGGCTGCAGAGGGGAAACCAGTAGGGTGGCCAGGAAGATTCCACTGAGGGAGTCATAATTCAGCCAAGACCCTAAGGGTGAGAAAGAGCCAGCCGGTCATGGGAAGTGGAGAGGGAACATTGACAGCATCCTAGACTGAGAAAGGTTCATGGAATTGGAGGTGCTTTGGTCACTGCCACTTGTGCTGGTGCTTGGCCAGTGGCATTGAGGGCTTGAAGAAGGGCAGTGAAAGCAGAAAGGGTGAGTGTGGTCTTAGAGGCAGCTTGGAGATGGGATCATTCGGTCTTGATAGATATGGACAGCAACGCTTAGGGAGGAGTTGAAGGTAATGCTGAGATTTGGAGTCAGGTTGGGTGGGAGAACGGTGGATGATGCAGAGAAAGGGAGTCAGGAAGTAGGGTCGGATATGGGGAGAAGGCACTGAGTTTGGTTTTGGTCATGCTGAGTTCATAGCCTTGATCGACTTTTGGAACAGCTGGAGTGTGGATCTGAAGACTGAGAGGAGACGGGTGAAGGAGAGGGTCAGGAGGAAGTCCGTGACGCTGTACCCATCTTTCTTCTTCTCTCTTCTCAATGGCCCTACTCCTTGGTTCTTTACTTCCTGCCCTGCCTCCTTGCTCTCTGGGAGCTGAGAGAGTGGAGCGTTAGTTGCAGTTCTCCTCCTTTGGGCCTGCCCGAGTCTCCATTGCTTCTGGGGAAGACATAGTTTGCCGGTCCTGGCTTCTCACTCTCTTAACATATCCCAGAAGCCACCGTGACACATGCACTCCCTGGGCATTTCTTCCCAGTTCCTGTCTCCCCCTTGATGCCTTGGGTGGGGCGTGAGCATGTAGGAGGACACTGCTGTCAGAGGGGCACTGACCCTCTGATACTAATTCTCCAAGGTGAATGTTGGAGACACAGTCGCGATGCTGCCCAAGTCCCGGAGAGCCCTAACTATCCAGGAGATTGCTGCTCTGGCCAGATCCTCCCTGCATGGTATGCACACCCCCCGGCCCCCATGCCTCTGCCGCTCTGTCCTTTTCCTTTTGCACATACCCATGGGGACTGGATCCTGTGAGCTCTTGCTGGGATTTCTCTTTTGCTCAGATGAATCCCTGCTACCTCCTCCTCCCACCCAAAGGCACATATGGACCCTAACTACCATCAGCCTCCCACTTTCCTCCCAAATGCTCCTTGTGCTGTACCCTTATCAGGCTTCCTCGCTCTGCCTACCTCCAGGTATTTCCCAGGTGGTAAAGGACCACGTGACTAAGCCCACCGCCATGGCCCAGGGCCGAGTGGCTCACCTGATTGAGTGGAAAGGCTGGAGCAAGCCGAGTGACTCGCCTACTGCCCTGGAATCAGCCTTTTCCTCCTATTCAGACCTCAGCGAGGGCGAACAAGAGGCTCGCTTTGCAGCAGGTGGGTGACAGAGGGGTCAGCCATACATTTGTCACAGGGCTGTTCTCTGTCATCTTCTCAGTTGTGAGGTGGGAATTGGAGTCTCTCTACACCCCTGCTCTCCCCTCTCTTGTCTCCAGGACGAGCCCTACTCTTAGCTCACCTTCTCTGCTAATCCACTGTGTCCTCCCTGACAGGAGTTGCCGAGCAATTTGCCATTGCAGAAGCCAAGCTCCGGGCATGGTCTTCGGTGGATGGTGAGGACTCCACTGATGAATCCTATGATGAGGACTTTGTTGGAACTGACTCAGGTGAGGGGACATCCCATGTTGGTGCTGCCAGCTGGGGTGGAACTGTCCCGTAGTCCTCATGATTCAGAGCTCAGCCTTTGGAAAGGGAGATCCAGAATGTCCTCAGTCTTTGGCACGGGGAAGAAGAGAGGCAGACTCTGACATCCCTCGGCATTCCAAGGGCCGAAGGCTATCCATGATCATGGGTAGGGAATCAGCAGTTGGAAATTGGAACTAGATTAGTTCCTTTCCCAAGATGCTGAGCCTTTTCTCTCTGTGCAATTGGGTCTTGCAGCCTGTTTCTCTGTGCCATGCCTTTCCCTCCCCAGGCAGCCTTCTGGCTGTGGCAGGACAGAGCCGCAGTGCAGCAGCACAGCACCTCACAGGGCTGTGGCCCCAGGCAAACAGGAAGGCGTGCTGGGCCTGGATCGCCCACAGGGCTGAGCTGGCTCCAGCTCAGCATCCTTGCATTCCAGCCAAGACCTGGTGGTGGGCCTCTCTCTGGGCCAGTGCTTGCAGATGTTCCCGGCCCTTCTTTCATCTTCCATTCCCTACCCCACGTGGCTGACTTTCTCTGTAGCTCCTGGGCTCCAGCCTCACAGGCTGTCATCCCCACCCACCCACCTCGTAGCCTTTGAAGATCGCCTCTGCTGGCCCCCACCTCTCCAGCTAATTAACAAGTTCTCTAAGGTGGGCCTTGCATTAGAGCAGATTGGAGATTGCTGCTGTGGTCCAAAAGGGACTGAACTGGATGCCAGAGGCCAAGACAGAGCCCTGAACCACAAGCGGTTTTCGTTTGATTGAGTTCCAGGCCTGCTTTGACCCCTAGTATAATGATAATAACTAACATTTATCTAAGGCCACTACTTGCCTATGTGGAATCTTTATGCAAATTAGGAAAAAGTCACCCCTTTCTCTGGCAGGCCCAGCTCTGTGCTAGGGCATGCTGCTTAGTCAGCCCTCACTCACTGCCTTGGGACAGCCTCCCCTTGTGCAGCAAAAAACCTATGCAACTGTGGGCAGTACCCCTTCATTTACTGCTTCCTTACTGTGTGCCAGAGTGTTGTTTTCTCAACACTCAACAACCCCATAAAGTAGTTATATTAAAATCCCTGGTTTAGGGGCCTCCTTGGTGGCTTACGGGTTAAGTCAGCACTATTACCACGATGGCCAGAGTTTGATCCCCAGCCAGGGAGCTACCCACATGGCACTGCAGACCTCTCCTGTCTTGCCCGCTTTTCCCCTCAGCAGTGTATTTCAGTCAATCTGCCTGCTCTGCTCCCCACTCTGTCTCTGGTGAATCCCCATACCTCTGGCCAGCAAACACCCCCATACCTCTGGCCTGCACCCCAGTTCTTGTATGCATAAATAAATAAGTCTTAAAAAAAAAAAAAGGTAGGGCCTCTCTGGTGGCACAAGGGGTTAATCACCACACTTTGAAGCAATCTGCAGCCTCTGCAGCATGAGTTCCATCCCCGGCCGGCCAGGGAGCAGCCCACATGGCGAAGCAGACCTCTCCTGTCTCTCCCACTACTCTCCTCACCAGTGTGTTTCAGTCTGCCTGTTCTACTCCCCACTCTGTCTCTGGTGAATCCTCTCCCTTGCCGGATCTCTGGCCTGTACCCCAGCTCTTGTGTGCATGGATAAATACATCTTTTAAAAAAAAAAGGTAAACCAGGGATTTTTTTTTAAACTTTTTTTCCAAATATTTTATTTATTTTTGCATAGAAGAACTGGGGTGTAGGGCAGAGGTGCTGGGGTGAGAAGATTTACCAGAGGCAGAGTGGGGAATAGAACAGGTAAACTGAAATACACTGCTGAGGGGAGTAGCGGGTGAGACAGGAGAGGTCTGCTGTGCCATGTGGGTTGCTCCCTGGCTTGGGATGGGACTCGTGCTGCAGAGGCTGCGGATAGCTTCATAGCGCTGACACTTAGCCCCTTGCACCACCAGGGAGGCCCCTGGTTTACCCTTAAGGCAGCTAAGACATTGAGAGACTGTGACTTGCCCAAAGTTAGCCACTTCCTACCCCCACCCCCAGCGCTATGCAGGGAGAAGTTGGCCAACTGAAATGTGCTAGCAGCATGGTCTTCTTTTCTGTCTCCCTACAGACTTGGCTGCGCAGCTGCCCCTGGGGACCCACCTCCAGGACCTCTTCACCGGCCACCGATTCTCCCGGCCTGTACGCCAGGGCTCCGTGGAGCCTGAGAGCGACTGCTCGCAGACCGTGTCCCCAGAGACCCTGTGCTCTAGTCTGTGCAGCCTGGAGGATGGTTTGCTGGGCTCCCCGGCCCGGCTGGCCTCCCAGCTGCTGGGCGAAGAGCTGCTTCTTGCCAAACTGCCCCCCAGCCGGGAAAGTGCCTTCCGTAGCCTGGGCCCATTGGAGACCCAGGACTCGCTCTACAACTCGCCCCTCACGGAGTCCTGCCTTTCCCCTGCCGAGGAGGAGACAGCCCCCTGCAAGGACTGCCAGCCGCTCTGCCTGCCACCAGTGGGCAGCTGGGAACGGCAGCAGCAAGCCTCTGACGTAGCTTCTTCTGGGGTGGTGTCCTTAGATGAGGATGAGGCAGAGCCGGAGGAACAGTGACCCAAATTATGCCTGGTGGCGGCATGCGTCCCCTGGCTGCTGCTGGGGGCAGAGCCTCCGTGCCCAAATGCAGGTGGGAGGCTCCCAGCAGAGCTCCAAAGCCTCGAGGGCTCCTGGGAGCACTCACTCCTCCGTTGTGTTTTGCATGAAAGTGTTTGGAGAGGAGGCAGGGGCAAGGCTGGGGGCGCATGTCCTGCCCCCACTCCTGGGGTTTGCCGGGGGTTGCCCGGGGCCCCTGGGGCATGGCCACAGCTGTGGCAGACAGTGATGTTCATGTTCTTGAATCAAAAACACCACATACACGTCCTCCTCGGATGATGTGAGCCCCTAAGGGGGTGGTTGTGACTGGGCTGTGTGGGGTAGAGGGAGAGGGAGCTCGGCCTCCCCCTCCTGTCTCCCCATGCCTCTCTCCTCTGCTTCTCTCCTCACCTCCCAGTCCATGTGCTGTGCTTGATAGCATCACCTCCACCCCAGAGTGGGGGTGGCTCTTACCCTCCTGGAGCCTACGGATTGAGCCGTCCCCCAAGGGCCCCTTGCCCAGCTGGGCTTGTGCTGTGCTTCACCTCTCCATCGTCTCTAAATCTTCTTCTTTTTCCTAAAGAAAGGGGTTTTGGTCTGTTCTTTCAGTTGGATCTTCTCTGGGAGACACTGGAATGATGAAAGCATGTGTCCTCCACCCTTTTCCTGGCCCTGCTGGTGGAGTCTGGAGTGAGCCCCCTGTAGGAGGTATTGGCAGGGTCCTGCGGGCTCACAGACCCACTTCACCCCGAGTGCTAATTATGGCGGAGGTGGAAGAAGGGACGGCTCTGGTTGCTAAAGCTGGGGCTTGATGTTGTTCCAGAGAGGGCCACAAGGGGGCCACACGGGCATTGTCTGTCGATGCCTGAGTCGGGGCAGGAATTGTGCCAATGAGTGACAGTCATGGGGGAGTCTCTCTCCTTGGGGCAGAAGGAGTGGTAGTGCCTTTCTTGGCTGAATGGAAAAACCAGAGCTACAGTACTGGGGGCCTCTGCCCCAGCCAGGTTGTTGGTGAGCAAGCAGCGGAGGCCTCTGCAGATCTGGGTTTCTCCAGACAGCTGGAGTTTTAGGGCTGTGGGGGGTGTGGGTGGCTGCAGGTTTTGGAGCCTTGTGGGCTTTGACAGGTAAGAGGGACCAAGGTAAGAACAAGAGCTGATGGGCACAGACATTCTATATATCAGTGGCTCATTAGGTGTTTATTTTGTTCTATTTAAGAATTTGTTTTATTAAATTAATATAAAAATCTTTGTAAATCTCTATATACATCTGGTCATTGGAGGTTCCAGTATAAACCCATCTTAGTTCGCTCCCTTTGCGCTTCAAAGAGGGAGCGGAGGTCAAGACCCCACCCCCATCTTGCTGGGCAGTGCTGATCTGCCCAAGGACGGAATGCTTGCTGCAGCTGGGCTCTGGGTCAGGTTCCAGGTAGGATAAACTGGGAGAAGCTGGCACCCCAGGTTTGGAAGAAGGGCCGGGGCACCAGCCTTCGGCTTTAGCTGTCTCCTGCTTTCCCAAGGCAGAAGGCAGATGTGAGCAGCAGAGTCTAGGCTGACAGTCATGGTCACGGCTATCTCAGGCTGCCCATTGAGGGGTTCACTGGCACTTGTCATCGCTGTCAGAAGGGCTGCCCTCCCGAGGGAGGCCATGGCGGGAGCGGGGCCCCCAGAGTGCATGCACCTCGGTGGTCTCTGTGTCACTGCTGCTGGTAGCACTGTCACGGAAGCTGGCAAGAGGTGGTCGGACTTTCACGCCCTGTGCTGTGACCGAGCCCTCGATAGCCTTCCGGAGCTGGAGAGAACAGGTCAGAGGTGTGGGCTGGGAGGTTCCTTAGACTCCTCCCCAGCACTTCCCCCAGGGGAGCTGGACGTAAGCCTCCATGCCTTTTTGGAAGTGGCTCAGTGGCCCTACCATCTCACCTCTTTTAGGGTGACAATTCCAATGAGTCTGCCAATACTGGTGACATAAGCATGGTCCACTCCCAGCAGTGAGAAGATGGTGTGAGTCTGCAGGGTGGGGAGAAAACACGGGCTGAATGCGCGAAGGGGCAGTTCTAAATTACAGGTCAGAATGGCTCGTGACAAGGTGGGTTTGGGGTATAGATGAGGTGCCACAGATGGCAGGGGAAGGGCACAGGGCCATGAGAGGGAAAAGAATAATGAGAATGTTTCTGTCATCAGGCCCCTGGTCTAGTGCTGGGACTCTAGCCTCCCCACCTCCACCTGCTCCTCTCTGTAGGTGGTCTGAATGAACAGCTGCCTAGCTGGTGTGGTGATATGCAGTTGCTTCCTAAACAGTATGAAATGTATTCCCTTCTGAAAGTTCTCCTCCTGCACTTAATTGGGCTACAACTTATTGATTCCTCAGGCCTGCAAGGATATTTTGCATTCTAATCTTTTATGTTCTTATCGCTTCCAGTCCTTGGTGCTTTTGTTAGTCCATTTCTCAAAGGCTTTTTCTCTTCCTCTGATTTTTAAGTTTGTAACAAACACATACTTTGTTCTTTTTCATTTTAATTTAATTAGACACCAGGGAGCCCTTTTGAGGCCTGTACTTCTTGGACTTTGGAACAGTGAATTGACAGGGAGAGGGACGATGTGGCCTTCCGAAAGAATACTGGGATTGAGGCCAGAAAATATGGGCTCTGGGACTGACTGCTGCACTTCCTGGGGCAAGAGACCTCCTTACTGCCTCAGTTTTCCTGTGTATTAAAATGGTTAAATCCAAAGGCTTTTGGGTCAGCCCATCTTGGATTCCAGGCCTGGTTCTGCTACTTACTAGCTCTGTGATCTTGGGCCACTTGCTTAACCTTTCTGAATGTCCTCTCTAAAAAACATCACAGGATTAAATTAAACACGAGGAGATTAGCACAGTGCCTGGCACATGGGTGGCAATTAAAAAAGTGAGCATTATCGCCATGATGGGATGTTTGAGGGATAAGTGAGGTGATCATTATTGATAAGTTTGAGAGGTCTTGGAAAGAAAGGCTTTAAAGTAAGAGCCCAGCGTACTATTTTCACGCATTTCTCCTTGCAACTGCACTGCAGTTCCCTACTCACTTTCATCTGCTTACAGATTCCTTTAGTACATTTGTTTGTCCCCTGTCCTGGTCTCAGCCTCTGCTTGTTTGTGCTAGGCTGGCTCTTAGGCACAGCTTGTATCTAAACTAGCTGCTCAAGCTGCTCATTTCTGGGGAGGCCCCCCTGCCTCCCAAGCAGTTCTCCAGAGAGCCCCAGCTCTCCTTTAGTGTCAGCCTCATCCACGACCAACCTGTCTGCACTCTCAAGTTTCCTCATTTCTGCAGGCCGGTTTGTCCTCCTGCTGAGCTATCTCCTCCCTGTGTCCCTACTAGTTTTCCTTTGGCCTACATTAAGTCAGACTTTCTGGGGTCTGATATTCCAAGCTCCCCGCTGGGTTTTTCTCATCTTTGTTTATCTCTCCTTGGCAGTGTCCCGCCCCTACTTGAATATTTGCTGGCTTGTTTATTAGATTTTCTTATCCCGCCTATTTCTCACCCAGTATTTTCAGTGTGGGTGTATCAGCCTTGTTGGTTGCTGGCAGCCTCCCGCCTAGCTATGACCCTAGCAGGGCCTTCTGGCTTCCACCCAGTTAGAGCCCTGTCTTTGTTGCTGCTTAGGTCCAGAGTTCCCTGGGGGCAAGGCTGAACAGAGGAAAAATGATGCCTGGCTCTACCGTAGAGCAGGAAGAAGGGAAAGGGCCCCGGTGCCCAGCCTCCCACCGTTTAGATCGATGTGTCTGAAAAACATTCAGCACAGAGCCCGCTCACTGTTGTTCCTTTTTCCCTTGCTGGCCTGAGTCCAAACTTGTGGGAGGACCAAGATCCCCACCCTGTACTTC
Organism: Talpa occidentalis; assembly: GCF_014898055.3. Classification (NCBI taxonomy): domain Eukaryota; kingdom Metazoa; phylum Chordata; class Mammalia; order Eulipotyphla; family Talpidae; genus Talpa; species Talpa occidentalis. The sequence continues at coordinate 31,105,071 of NW_023604295.1, forward strand.
CATGTGTCAGGCCAGCCTAGGTCACTGGCCCTACCTTGTGCAAGGAGGTCCGTTCCACCAGCTGGAAGGGTGCAGGGTCAATTTTGCAGTCACTGAAGTTAACAGGCTCATCTAGTTGCTGCTCCTCCCACTCCAGAATCTAAAGGAACAAGAGTAGAAGGTTAATAGGGAAAAGATGCTGATCGTTGTCCTCACCTCCCTGAAAACCGGCCTGCCCTTTTCCTACTCCACGGTCCCTCCCGTGAGGACAGCTGCCAAGATGATGACCGAACACACCCAGGGAAAAATAGGGTTCAGAGTCCAGTCACACCTCACCTCCTCAGGGGTCATCTCGCCTTCCAGGTCTGAGTCGCTCTAGGAGGGAAGGAGAGAGGTTGGCAGTTAGGGACCGGGGGTGGGTGGGCATATTCCTTTGGCTTGGCTCCGTGGGGAGTTGACCCAGCCTAGACCCTGGCCCTCCCTGACTGGCTCCTGAACTGCAGGAAGGAAGGGATGACTTACCGCCAGGGAGATGCGGACCCGCTTCAGCTTGCGCTTTTCACAGGATTCCGACTTCAACTTTGTTAGAACCAAACCGGAGAGAAGAGGAGTGGACGTTATAGGGAGGAGGGAGGTGAGGGCAAGTGGCAGAGGCCAGGAGGAAAGATGTGCTGCGCGGAGAGAGCTGCTATCTAGGAGGAGAGGGGCAGGGAGGATGGAGGCGCACGGCGGGGCGAGTAGAGAGGTGTCCCCATGTCAGAGAGAGGGCTGGAAAGAAAGGCCAGAAAGGCTCCAACCACTCACCTCTGAAGCTTCTGGAGGAGGACTGCCACAGAAGAGGCTCCGGAGGGCGATGCCCGCCTGCTCCATGTTCCCTGTGTTCCCAAACACAAGCCCCAGGGACAACGTCATCTTTAGAGAACAGGGAGAGGTGACAAGGGCGAAGGGAGAGGCGTCCCGGGCAGCTCCTTAAGTGGGATGTGCTCCAGCAGAAAGGCCGGGCAGGCACCCTGGCGCTTCTGAGCTGGGCTCGGGCTCTGTGGGGAGATGTAGGGGAGACACAAGCAGCAGCTGGGTTCACCTGCAGGACTGTCCCCATGGTTCATGGCGTTGCTGGGAGCCCTCTTGAGAGCAGGCTTCAGGGGCTTGTGAGTCTCCCCGCGGGGTGCAGGGAAGTCGGAGTCCTCGGTCTTCACCTGCTCAGTTAACAAGGGGCCAGTGAAGCTGTGGTCCCAGACCACATCTATGTCACCCTCTCAATCAGTCTACACAACGGCATTTAGGACGTCTGTGTGGCTGTCTCCCTCACCTGGAAGCGGACGGAAGTCTCAGGACTGGGGGGACTTTCCTGATCAGATGGTGGAGAGGTCTGGGCTGCTCGACGCTCCTGCATGTACTGCCGCCGACGCGCTGGGCTCAACTGGGCCCCCAGCAGTGCCACCACCTGTGAGCGCTCGATGGAGCCCAGGAGGATCATGGACTCTGGAGAGCAGGTGGGGGGACTCAGGAGCTGGGAGTGAGGCCCTCCATTCACCACCAACACCTGGATCTTCTCTCACACACCTCCCACCCCCAAATGGGGCCTTAGACACAGACCACACACTGAAGGGAAAACCCTGACTGGCAAATGATGGGCCATTCTCTCTGGAATCAAGGAGACTGCTCCTGAGCTCTCATCCCCTCCCCGTTTCTGAACAGCAATGCTGGGAGATGCCCCTGGCACCTGGGCTCCCTCCTGGTCTCACCAGTGGACTCTACGAGGGCCAACATGCGGCCCTTAGTCCTGTGCAGTGCCAACCGCAGGTCCCGGTAGGTGCAGCTGAGGGCCACGTGTGGTACGTCCCGCACCATGATGTCTTCCACTCGTACCCGGTACTGCCTGGGGCCAGAGAGAGGCACTTGGCTTGGGGTCATTATGGGGAGGGTAGCCCAGATCACTTCTATCCCAGGGTCATAAGGAAATCTCCAGAGCCCGTGAGACAAGGGCTAAGGGAAGAGGTACTCCCCACCCTTCATTCTGACCCTCAGGGTGTGGACAAGAAGGAAGCAGTGAGGTCTTCTAGCTGCATTGGCTCAGGACTTTGTTAGAAGTCGGTATGAGGGGGTCCTGGGATGTCTCCCACCCTTCCCCCGCACCCCCTTAGTGCCCAGTCCTGCATACTGGTGGCGGCCCCAGCCAAGCTCAGGCAGATAGGGCAACTTCTTGATTCGGATGATGCTGTCATAGAGTGAGGGCTGCAGACTCTGGGCAACAGCGTTGGCCAGGATGACGGCGATCATGACGGGCAGGATGTGAGCAATCTGGCCAGTCAGCTCGAACACGATCACAGCAGTGGACACTGTGTGTGTAACTGCTCCAGCCAGAGCAGCCGCCCCTGGGAACAGCCATCCTCAGTTTCTTTAGGATGCCCAGGTCCCAGATGACCCTCTCCACCCTGGACGATCCTATGGGGGCCCTCAGGACTGCCCAGTCAGTTATGGAGGTTGGCCTTGTGCATCTGAGGGAAGCCTGGTTTCTGTCAGCAGGGGGCACCAGAGCTTCAGACCCTGTGGCCCGGCCAGGGGTTTTCCAAGTCAAATGGGGGCTTGGAGCACTCACCTACCACTGCGTAGCCCCCAGGCACAATCCGGTAGGTGCTGCTGTCTGTGTGAATCCCATCTGGGAACCAGGCAGCCATGCTTTCACCCACTAGACGCCCAAATGCTGCTCCTTCAGGGAGGGGGGTGGGAAGAGAAACAGGTAGTGGAGAGGGAGGGTGGGGGCACTAGGAAGAGAGAGGGTCAGAGGGTGGGGGAGGGGCCAGTGGGTCATTAAGTACAGGGGACACTCAGGTGGGGTTGGGGGTTGGGGCTGGGGCTGGACCAAAACCCTTTCCCAGGCAGAGAGGAGACGGTCGGTGGGTGGGAAGAATGCAGGTTGGGAGAACAGGCAGCTGAGGACTCACCAATGACAAAGACAGGCATGAAGGCCCCGCAAGGCACTGGGATGGTGGTGGCTAGTGCAGACATCCAGAACTGCAGGTAGGAAGGGGTTCGAACAGGTAGAGGCACTACCTGGCCCCAGCAGCCCCCAGCTCTATCCCAGGAGCCTACCTTGCTTATTAGTGGGGTACAAACTTCACAACTATTCCAGAATTCCCTTGAGGTAATGGGAAGGGGCAGGACCCCAGAACCATGTGGCTTGGGTTCAGATCCTCACTCTGCCATCTAGCTGTGTGACTTTGAGCCAGTTATTAAGTCTCTGTGTATCTGCATTTTCCATATTTAAGTAATACTACCTTTCTCATGGCATTGTGAGCTTAAAGGAACTTTCTGTATAGAAAGTGCTTAAACAGTGCCTGGCACATTGTTCCCTATGTAAGTAGTTACTGTACGTGCGTAAGGAGCCCACCTTCATGAGAATGAAGATGACCAGGGTGAGGAAGACATTGGCATGCGGTGGGCTCCAAGCCTGTGAAGTTCCAGGAGGCTCGAGGTCCTCCACCAGGCCCTGACGGACCCAAGTCCGGTTGTCGAAGAGGGTGACCAGTGTCTCCTTCTGTGAGAGCTAAAGGTGAACAAGGTGCCTCAGGCTGGGGAACAGACAGGACGAAGGGGAGGGTCCCATAGGGAAGCAGGAGAGAAGGGGATCTCACAGTCATGCTGGGGCTTTTGGCTTTGGAAGGGATGCATCCCAAGGGAAAACTCAAGTTCTTGTTCTGCGTGGGGTACCTGTCCAGCCATGAACTGTCCAAAGCCAGGGGGGAAGGTCAGAGTGGAGATGAGCAGGGTCACGAGAGCAGGGAAGAGCAGGCGTCTAGAGGATGGAGATTTCACAGCATCAAACATGGGTGGTGCACCTACTAGCGACAGGTAGATGCCCTCACATATCTCAGGGCTCAGTCACAGCAAAGTCATGGCTCTTACATGAAAGCACACAGTTCTGAGGGAAGGTTCATGATACCACGGCCCGGAGGGTGATGGCAGCCAGGGTTATGAGCCCAAATGCCCTTTCTGTTGACTCCATGCCCCAGCCTGATCTTGGACACCTCTGAGCTGTGACTCCTCCCCTTGCCCTTAGAAGCCCCGGCTGAAGGGCACATTGTGTGAGGGTGTGAAGTTTCTGCCTCTGTCTGTTTCTCTGTGGTGACATAGAGTGAAGGTCAGTGTTGGGGGAAGCTGGGGTCACTCATAAAGTTGACCAAAGGTGGCATAGGGAGCAGGTTCAGTTGGCTGCTCTTTCCCTGAAGGACGTCAGTCCCAACAGAAGTCACGTCTCAGACCTCCCCACTCCCAGACCTCAGGGTCACAACTGAGAGAGTTGTGCTTTGGAGATTAAAAAAAAAAACAACAACAAAACTCTTGCCCATCTCCAAGCTTTGCCGGAGGCAAACTATGGGGAGCAATACTATTAGGGCCAGGTCGAGGGCCTAAGAAAGCCTTAGTCTTTAATTCAAAAGCCCCCTGCCACTGACTAAAAATTCAAAAGTGCTAATTTTCAGGTAATTCACATAAAAGCCAGAATGTTCACTCAGCCTGGAAAACATCATTGACTGGTTTTCTTAAGTAAAAGACTGCCTTTCTGGCTGCGCCCCTGCGGGCCTTCTCACCTGTTGCCAGCCCCTCCCACTCCAGTGTGACTCTCACACAATCTAAAGTGGCCTCAAGAGGAGCCTGGAACCAACTCACTTTTTCATGAGGAAGCGGTTGATGGTTTTCTGTTTTCGCATCACCTGGACAATCTTCCGGTTCAGGTAGACAAAGAGCGCGCCCCCAAAGCCACTAGCAATACTGGAGAAGGAAGAAGCACCGGGGTAAAAGGGAATCTTCCCTCGTTTACCTCCTCCGCTGGGACATACCCAGCCCCCTCAGCTCCTCACCCGATGACAGCAAAGGCAGGCAGCTCCTGGAGGTCGAAGGGGAAGTCAAGCCGGAATCGGGTTTTGAAGAGAGCCGTAATGGTCTCTGGAGGGAAGGCAGAGGAGCAGAGGGAGGCAGATCCAGCCTCACGGGGGCCTGACCTGAGCCCTCTTGGGGGCGCCCTTTATCCCTCAGGCCCCCCTCACCTTCATCACGGTTCCAGACTGCCAAGACCCGGAAGATGAAGGCACTGAAGGTAGCAGCAAAGAAGCCCCGCCAGTAGTTCCGCACAGCAAAGAAGGTAGAGGTGACCTCGATGCTGAACAGGACACCTGCCAGGGACAGGGAAATTACCTCTTGAGGCCTGGGTGTGGCCAAAGGATTCAGACTCAAAGGAGAGCAGCATAGGAGGGGAGGCCAAGGGCAGGGCTGGGGGACTGGACACACTGCCCACCTCCAATAGGTGCTGCGAAACAGCAGCCCACTCCCACGGCACAGGCAGCGGCCAGCATCTCTGTGTTTCGGGATTCATTCTGGCGAGAGAAGGGAAGAGGGCGTCGGTCCTGGGCTCAGCAGCCCGTCTCACCACTCTCTTTTCCCTCGGGTTTCCCCTTACCTCATAGATGCCCCCAAAGAGAGAGAGAAACTTGCTGAGCAGGGCAGCACACATGCTTGCGATATGCACAAAGGGGCCCTGCATGGTAGGAGCAGGTGGTGAGGGGGCACATCCTTAACCTGGCGCCTTTCTCCCCTGGGAGGGGTCCCTTCATTCCTCAACCTGGGGTTACCTCTTTGCCAAGGGGCATCCCGCTGCCCAGGGCACAGGTCAGTCCGATGACCTTAGCTACAAAGGTCTTGAGGGTGAGGTATTCCTTTAGCACCACTCCCCGCAAGATGGTCTTCATCTCGGGGATGCCAGACCCTGGGAGGGGTATGGCCCCAGGAGAGTCAGTTGATGTGCCAGTTTCAGGGGCCCCATCTCTGCTCTCCCCTGCTCTCCTATAGTACCAACAGCCTGAGGAGCCAAGATCTGTGTGAATCCAGCTGAGAACGTGATGAGGACGACTGGGTAGGTGACCCAAGCCAGGTACTGGAGCAAGAGGCTGGTGTTCAAGCCCCGCGACATCCACTGCTGAGCTGTGGGGAGACAATGTGCTGCTCGACCCCTGAGAGACACGCCAGTCCCCACGTGGCCTCTGGGACAGACTGATATGACAGTCTGTCCCAGGGGATATTGCACAAAGCACGGCACAAGGGGTAGGGAGGGGGGCCCAGAGGGCATTCACAGGGACAAAGGTCACTGCAGGTAAGAGGGTCAGTTGGAGAGGGGAGGCAGGAACTTGTGACCTGGAGAAGTGGCAGTGATTATGCCTGAAGACAGGACAAGCCCAGGCTAGCCGTGGAAGTGGAAGTGGCTCAAAGTGTCTTTGAGCAAGTGAGGCACGGAGGAAGCAGGTGGATCTTCCCAGCCCTCCCTCTACGGGCTCTTGTCCTCACCCTGCAAACAGGCAGCGATGGCATAGTCCATGGCCCAGCTGACCAGAGCCATGAGGAGCCCCAGCAGGACCAGGAAGATCCAGTCTTCACCAACTCTGGACACGAGGAACTTATGGCAGCGTACGGAGCAGACTGGGAGCAGGGAAGGGAAGAATGGAGAGGCTGGTACCAAAGTGCTCCTGCCCTGTCCCCGCCCCCTCCAAGGCAGCTCAGTGTCCTCTGTCCCCCTCAGCACAGCATAACCAGGTCTCCTGCCCCAACCCAGGGCTCACTGCGGCATGGGGCACAACGGCTCTGTCCATATTCCAGAAGCTCTGGGGGAGTCCGAGGGGAAGGTGGACCCCTCCAGGTCTCAGGCCCTCCCAGCCGGATCCGAGCAGCTTCCTCTTTGGCAAAGGCCCCAAGGTCCTGAGTATACCGGCCATACATCTGAGCAATAGGGAAGATGGGGGGATTAGCAGACGTGGGGATGGAGGGAGGATTCCCACTGCCTCAATCACCCTTCTCCCAGCCCCACATTATATGCCCCCTCTTGATTTGGGGTATGGGAACAATGCACACTGCAGACTGTGGGGGCTGTCCTGGCTGGAGTGACGGGGCAGCCAAGGTATAGGGACACAGCTCTGGGGATGGCAGAATAATCGGTCCTCTTCTTAAAGGCCTGGGGCGGGGGCACTGAAGAAGAGTGGGAGGGTAGGCCCCAGAAGAAGAAAAGATGGAAAACCTAAGGCACGGTCTGCAAGTGGGAGGAAGGAAGGTCACAGAAAAGGGATGGTCAAGGGCATATGGATAACAATGAGAGCCTCACGGAGCTGGGGGCAGCTGAGTTGGGCCTAGGAGCAGGCGGGGGCCCCAATCCTTATCACGTTCCTGCTGGGCCTCTGGCCTGTGCCCAACTTAGCTGCACCCCTCCCACCCATCCTAATCCCCTTGTCCCCATTCTCTACCCTCAGCCCCCACCAGCCTGCCAGGCCAGCAGGGAGTGGAAAGTTTCTCTAGGTGGGTGGAGAGTACTTGGTGGCCTCAGCCCTACTGGAGCTACCCTGAGTCCAGTGGTGGGTTGGGGATGGCAGACGCTGATGGCTGGACTGTGACTGCGGATGCTGGGGTGATGGGACTGGAAAGTCGCGAGCCAGGGCTAGACCTGCCAAGCTGGGCGTGTATTGGGGGGCGGGGAGGAGTAGATTCCGGCTGCCACCCGCAGAGCTTCAGGACACAAAGGGCTCCTGTTGGGACTGGGGTGGAGAGGGGGAGAGGCCGGGAAAGATAGAGACAGAGAGAGAATGATAGGGAATAAGGGAAGGAAGGAAAGGGGGAGAGAAGAGACAGGGGGAAAGAGAGGCAGGCGGATGGGGCCGAGAGGAGAAAAAGATGAGAGAGGAGGAAGGGGAGAGAAAAAGAGAAAGACAGTAGAGTATGAAGAGGCTGACAGTGTAGGCGGGGGAGGTGAGCGCGGGAGAGAGAGACAAAGGGATGGGAAGGAGAAGGGGTTGAGGCTGGAGCACTGAGTGGGGGGGGGAGAGAGCCTGACCCTGAGAACTCCTTCCAGAGATAGAGACCTGGCAAAGGCAATGGAGCTGGGGTTGGTGCAACAGATGTTGTTTTAGAGGCGAAGGGCCTGCTGCCTTGACCAATGCCCCATCCTCAGCTGGTGCAGACTGATGGACACCTGCCACCTGATTCCAAGACTTACACCTCCACCCTGGCTCCACCCTTAGCCTTGCCACCTCTCTCTGTGATCACGTTTCACTCGGTCACTCTCTCTCATAACTGGGCACCTCCCAGCCACAGTTCTAGCCCAGGCCCCCTTCTCCTAGAGAGGCTTCCTCCCAGCCTCCTTCCTGGGCAAATTCCAGCCCAAGCTGGTAAAAAGGAGTCACAGGACCCACTCCTTTCCCTAGAGTTTGGGTCCCCCAACCCAATGATACAAGGAGCAAAAGCTTCTCAAACACGGAGTTACAGTAGTGGCCATGAGTCAGCTCAGAGCCCCAGGACCCCTGATTCTAATGAGGCCAAGGGCCACCCCGGGACCCTGAGTTATCATGGACAAAGGCTTCAATTCCAATGTCCATTCCTGCTTGACCCTGTCCCCAAAGCTCCCGACCCCCAGTGGGGCAGGCCACCCTCCCCCCAGGGAATCCATGAGAGGTTCCTGCCAATGCTGGGTTGCCAGCCCCCAGGAGTAGGGGCTGGGGCTGGGTTGGGGTCTGGTCAGCTTTCTACACACTTGAGTTTCTCTGCCTCGCACAGGGCCATGCACGCACTGCGGACACAGGGAAAGTCTCACATGATGGAGATAGTGTAGGCAGAAAAAGTTCAAGGGTGTGCGCATGCCGGAGACGGTAGTGGGGTGTTGGAACGGGGTGCAGGTGGTGAGAGGGAGGAGCAAAGAATACGTGAGTGGGGGCGACACCTACGACGAGCACCCGGTGTCCTTGTCCTCAACGGGCCTCCAGCCTCAGCCCAAAACCTGTGTGCAGCTCTCCACCCCCTGGCCCTCCGGGCTCTCGGGCTCTCGGCCGTCAGTTTCCCCATCTCAGGGGGCTGGGCCGGCTGAGGCTGGCCCCAGCTCGCGGAGGGGTGGCCGGCAGCAGCGGTCCGGGGCGCTCCCCGCCGGGCTCAGCTCGGCTTCACTTACCAGGGTCTGCTCGTACTGCAGCGCCCGCGGCTCCATCCCTTCCTCCGCCGCCGCGGCCCCCGCGGCCGCCATCTCGGCTCCCCGCCCGCTGGCCTCCCGCTGCAGCTGGGGCTCCGGCCCGGACTCGGCTCCCGGCCGGCGGCGCCCGCGCCTGCACCCGTCGGGTCCCCTCCGCCCGGGCGGCCGAGCGCGAGTGCGGCGGGCCCCGGGCGGGTGCCGCTGGCGCAGCCTGCCGCTCGCGTCCCCTCCTCGGCGGGCGGGCCGAGGGCGGTGCCCTCAGAGCTGCTCCGCCCGCCGGCCGGTCCGCGGGGGCCGGCTCAGGCCGGCCGGGGTCGCCACGGGGCCGCGTCCCCGACTCCGGGGCGGCGGCAGGGGGCGCTGGGGGCGCGCGAGCCCGCGCCCCATCTCCCGGTGGCGGGGGGCTGAGGAGGGCGCCCGCGGCCAGGGCGGGGGCGGGGCCGTGGGCACGTGTAGGGGCCGGGCCGGGTCTGCGGCGCCCGGGAGGGGCGGGAGGCGCGGGGCTCCGCGGGGCCTGGGGGCTGGGGGCTGCAGAGCGGTCTCGGTCAGGCCCTTCGGGCCCTTCATCTCTCTGGAAGGCGCCCTTCTGCTTCCTCGGAGCGAGCAGCTCGGGCGGGCCTGGCGAGGGCCCTCTGCCCCGTCGGGGGTGAGAAGCAAAGCTGCGGGGCTCGAGGAGGACGCCAGGCCCAGAGGGAGGGGGCTGGGGGGATGCTCGGAACTGAGGCCCGCGGTCTCTCCCTCGCTCCCGATCTCTTTCCCTCCCGGGAGGCGCTCCTCTGCCCGTCCCTCCCCCACCTCCCCGGGACTCCTGGAGCCGCCCGGCCGGCGGGGTGTGCGGGCTAGGAGGAGGGGAGGAGCGGGAAGGGGTGAGGCCCCAGGGAAGGGAGATCTAGGTGCCTGGGAGGCCGCTCCTGGGAGGCGGGCGTGGGGGGACAGAGGTCGCTTCTCCTTGGCAAGGCCTAAGGAGAAACCCGAGTAGCTGCTGACGTCTCACCGCCTTGGGGGAACCGCCTGCTGGCGCTCTGCGTTCTCTATCAGGGTCCTGAAAGGGACAGACCTGGGGGTGGGGTGACACGGGGTGGACGGGCAGTGTCTGAGATAGTGTGTGGGGAGAGGCAGTGCCCGGGAAACAGGCTGTGCGTGGGTGGAGGCAGTACCAGGATGAAGGGACATGTGGGAGGCAGAGGCAGTGCCCAGGGGAGGGGGCAGTGCCCAGGAAGGGGGCAGCTCGAGAATAGTCAGCACCCGAGAAGGGCAATGGGAGGGAACAGCTGGTATCCATGGGAGAGGATAGTGCCAGGATGAAGGGGCACAGAGATCAGTGTCCAGAGGAAGATGCCAGGGGCAGCATGATGAGGTTAACGCCAGACTGCAAGGGTGGTGTGGAGCTGGAGAGCGGGCCGTTGCAGGAGGGCAGTGGTGGGGAGGGTGCAGTACCAGGGGAAGGGACAGTGCAGGCTTCCCTCTTCCCCATAGTGACATCATGGCAAATTCCCAAACTGGACGGATCTGGCTCGGGTGTCATCAGCAGGGCCGAGCTGGCCCGGGCCGGCCTGGGGGACCTTGGTGCCAGTTGAGGAGCTGGGCACTGCGCCCTGCCGGGCTATTGCGCTGGGGGCGGGGTTCTGCTCCGCCCGCCCTCGGCACGGACTGTGCCCTCGGCGGGCATGCGGACCTGCTGGGTAGGGCTAGGGCCGGGCTTCTCTGGGCCAAGGATCAAGGTCTCTGGCTGGGGTAGGCTCCCCAGCTTTCCAGTCTCGGGGACCTGGACTCTGAAGAGGGCGCAGTGGAGTCTGCAGTGAGAAACCGCGCCATCTCGGCCGGAGGTGGGAATCTGTCGTGTCCCCGCCCCAGGGCGGAGTGAGCTGGCCCGAGGCCCGCCCCCACGGCGACGCCTCGCGGAAGCGGCCTTTCGGGGCGGAAGTCAAGGAGCCCCGAGAGCTGGGCGGCGGAAATGGCCGTGCTGCCTGTCTGTGCGCATGCGTGATCCTGTACCTTCGCCGCCGCGCTGCAGGCGCCGTGTGTTTTACCTTCCCGTCTCCCTTTCTCCACGCGGGCGGGTGCGCGTACCCCGAGTTGTGGTCGCGCGCTCGGCCTTTCTGCTACCCGCTTGCCCTCTCACCATGGCGGGCATCCTGTTTGAGGATATTTTTGATGTGAAAGACATTGACCCGGAGGGCAAGAAGTTTGACCGAGGTAAGTAAGGTATGTAGGGGCGGCTTGGGGGACGAGGCTAACCTTCTCCTTCGGGACACGCCCCTGGGCCCCCAGTCCACCCAGCTCACGTGGCCTTCCCTACCGTCCCTGATGTAGGGACCGCCCTCCTGGGCATTTGATAGCGAAGAAAACTGAGGCTGCGGGCTTTCTCTGACTTCACATGAGCTGTGCCCGGGGCCTGGGTGGCCTGTTGTCATGGTTCTGGTAAGCTCCTGGCATCTTTCCGTTACCCACCCTGTGCGGACGCTGCACTGTGCACTCACATAGTATATGTTTATTCCTCCCAGAGTCTCCACGAGGTAGATAGTGTCTTACTCATTTTGCACCGAGAGGTTAGGTAACTTAACCCAGGATTGCAAAGCGAGTAATACTACTTCACAGCCTCTCTCTCTATATATTTATTATTTTTTTTAAAGGAGATTGATTTATTTATGCACACAAGAACTGGGGTACAGGCCAGAGGTGTGGAGGGTGAGAGGACCCACCAGAGACAGAGTGGGGAGCAGAACAGGCAGACTGACTGAAGTACACTGCTGAGGGGAGCAGTGGGCAAGTCAGGAGAGGTCTGCTGCGCCATGTGGGTTGCTCCCTGGCCAGTCGGGATCGAACTCGCGCTGCAGAGGATGCGATAGCTTCGTAGGTTGTGTCTTAACTCCTTGCGCCACCAGGGAGGCCCCCACAGACTATATTCTTGTATTGCCCTCCAAATATTTGACTTTTGTTAAGTCCTTCCTAAGGGTCAACTAGTTTGTATATATCTTTTTATTCTGTCATTGATCAGTTGTTTCTCCTTTGCCTGGAGGCTGATTTCAGTTTCTTCCAGTTAAACACCAATTCTTAAATGTCCCGATAATCCCCTCTGCACAGTTCCTGGCACAGAAAGATGAAGTCTTTGGATGAAATGAATAAGTTGCCCAAAGTCACACTTTTAACAATATTTTCCTGCAGTTCACATATTTCTTCCTCTCCCCCCAACCATCCTTTATACTCCTTTGGCTCTTTTCCTGCCCCACTTCCTCTTAACCTCAGAAACTTCACTTCATTTATTAGTGTTTGCTAGTTTTTATAAATATTTTGCTCTGTCCAGTAATTAGTTATGTAAATGTTTAATAAGGTCTTACTTGTTTTACTATGCAAAAATTCCCGCCAGCTCCTTCCCTTTTGTGGTAGGTGGCAACATTTTATCTTTCCTTATGACTGACTGGTATATATACCAAATCTTCTTAATCCTCTATTAGTGAGCACTTATGTTGTTTCCATGTCCTAACTAGTATGTAAATAGTGCTGCAATAAATATTGTTAAACATAATTTTTTGTGTTGATGGTTTCATGTCTTTCAGTGGGATTGCTGGGTCATATAAGATTTACATTTTTAGGGTTTTTTTTTTTAAGGGAAATCCACATTACTTTTCTAAATGACTACAGCGGTATACATTATCCAGCCTTCAGTGTAATAGTGTTCCTCTTCACATTCTCTCCCACACTTGCTGGGGGTATTTTAAATATGTGCCATTCTTATTGTGGTTTTGATGTGCATTTCCTTTATTAAAAGCAATGATGAACATATTTCCATGTGTCTTTTGTGCTTCTGGATATGCTGCCCATTTATTAACTTTTTTGATAAATTATATAAATTTAAAAACTATATCTTGGATAGGAAATACTGGTTGGTCATGTAATGTGTAAATATTTTCTCTCATTATTTGGAGCATATTTTTAATCTCCTTAGTTTGTTTCTTAATTACCTAGGTAGTCCTTGGATTTTTTTTTTTTTTTTGGTGGGACCCTTGCCTGCGGCAGGGGAATGAACCGCCGCTGCAGAGGCTGCCCGGCAGCCCAGTGCTCAACCGCTGCACCACCAGGGGAGGCCCAGTCCTTGGATCTTTTATTATTTGCTATCAGAGACCTTTGATTCTTTTCTGGGGATTCTTTTTGCTTGCCATAGTTTTTCTTCCTTTTCCTTCATGCATATCTAGTTCTGATTGAACCTGAACTTATTTGAGAGCAGATGAGAGGCCAGTGGATGCAGACTGGGTTAAATTGTGTGTTTTATTGCATATAATCCTCTAAGGTGGGGTTTGTAGGGTCTCTGTTGGGCCTGGTGATCAGCTCTGCCACTTTGATTCCTCCAGTGTCTCGACTGCATTGTGAAAGTGAGTCTTTCAAGATGGACCTCATTTTAGATGTGAACATTCAGATATACCCTGTAGACTTGGGTAAGTATTGAACACAGAAACAGCAGGATACTTTTTTCATTTCAGCTGTTCTTTACCCTCAGATATTGCTGTTATTTTCAGGTGACAAGTTCCGGCTGGTCATAGCCAGTACCTTGTATGAAGATGGTACCCTGGATGATGGTGAATACAACCCCACAGATGACAGGCCCTCCAGGTAAAGGAACACGGAAGTGATACTTGAAGTACATCTGAGGACTAAGTAGATAAGTGGTATAGAAAGAAAATTAATTAGTAGAATAAATGAGCTATCAGCATACTCTGAGTAACTTAAGGAAATATCTGCACTTAAGAATTCAAACAGCCATGTCTTTGTCCAGTGCAGTGATTGCATGCCTGGGAGCTGCAGTTTTTGATGGCTGAGGAAATGACCACTGAGTGATCTAGGCTGTGAGCCTTATGTCTTAGGAGGGATTTGGTGTGATGGAAAGGCTTTGGAGCCCAGAGAATTCAAATCTTAGGCTTACCACTTATTTGTTGAATAATGTTAACCTCTTTTGGCCTCATTTTCCTCACCAATAAAACAGAGATGATTATCTACTCCTAGCTCACAGAGTTGCTTGAGGACTAAATGATACCAAATTTGGAAAGTGTCTTTTAATATGTAGGCATATAGTTACCAACATTATAGCAGTTACCATTTTTTTAAAAAGGGCCTTTTATTATTAACTGCTTTTAAGAATAACTTTGCCACTGTTGTTCCATAGGGCTGATCAGTTTGAGTATGTAATGTATGGGAAAGTGTACAGGATTGAGGGAGACGAAACTTCTACTGAAGCGGCAACACGTCTGTAAGTTCCATTGTTTTGTGAGAACCCTTTCCTTCCCTTCTTATTTCCCTATTCTGAGAATTTGGGCCAGGCTCTGAAAATTTCGTCTGTACTCATGCTTCCCATGTTAAGTTCCTCTCCCCAAGCATGTCACATCTAGGAGTAACCCAGAGAGAAACTGTTCTAGGAATAGTTTCAATCTGAAATATAGTCTACTCCCTTTGCCGGGACCTTGGAGGCCAGTGGTCCAAATGAGAAACTGGTAATCTCGCTGTGGAAAGTGCAAAGGAAGATTGCTCCCCCATGAACCAAATGCAGCATTAAGTGATTAAACTGCTAGGCTTTTTGGTTTTGTTTATTTGTGTGTGTATTTTTTGCTCCTCTGCAACCTAATCCCTGGTTCTTTGGTTTCCCTGCTCAACTATTTTTTCCTTTTCTTTAAAATCTTATTAAAACAGTATGTGCCCTTTGTGAGAAATTTGAAAAATAGAGATGTGAAGAAGGAAAAAATTCACCTATAATTTCATATCCAGAGGAAACTTTTACATAAACATTTTTGAATATTCTAGGCTTTTTCTTGTGTGCTTTTTCCTTTGAGATCATGTTTGTTATGTTTTCTTCTGTTTGCCTAATGTTATGTAAAACATGTTTCTGCATGTTAGTTTAGAGCTTTTCCTAAGCACGTTAATAGCTGCATGACATTCCCGTACATGGAATCTGCATTCATTTGACCATTTCCCTTATGCTGGGCATGTTGTATTTTCCACTTTTGCTGATATAAAGAACACTGCCTAACACATATCTATGCATTTGTCTTGGTCAGAATTTTGGTTCCTAATGACAAAATGCCAGAAGGGTGCCTCTTTATTATGGCAAGGTGGAGAGCTGCTGAGTGGCAGCTGCTGCACCCCAAAGCTTAGACTCATGGGATTGGGCCTTCTGTTTCAGATCTGCCTATGTGTCCTATGGGGGCCTGCTCATGAGGCTGCAGGGTGATGCCAACAACCTGCACGGATTTGAAGTAGATTCCAGAGTTTATCTGCTGATGAAGAAACTGGCCTTCTGAACCACCCAGGAAGCCAACCTTGCTACTTAGTCTCTCAGGCCTTGGACAGTCACACAAGCCTGAGCAGTATTTGCTGTTGTTCATCTGTTCACTGTAGGTACATCTTGAGGTCACCTGCACTCCGTGGGGAACTAACTTGCCTGTGAAAGACATAGACCTGTGGAGGCCTTAAAAGGAATCAGAAGTTGTTTTGTGTATATGATTTTTTTTTTAAATTAAACTCTACTTTTTCAGACTCTTCTTCTCCTTTAATATTTTTTTAATTTAAAGGTTTTTTTTTTTTTTCCAATTTACCTACAGTGTATTATATTTCTGACCCACAGCTAGGTGATAGACATGTCAGTGTAGGCTCTATCTTTGCCTTTTGGTATCTGAATTCAGTATTATCTCATTCTCCTGGCTGACTATTCCCAACACTTATCCTCCAATGATTTTCTGTCCGGGAGAGAAAAATGTTGGCTCCTGAGGGCACCCTAGGCCCGGAAGATACCACCCATCTGGCATAGAATTTTGAATTGGCAAGGAGCCCTGCTCATGTCCTTCCAATACTTTCATTCTCTCAGGAAGTCAAATCACGCTGAGTTGAATGAGTCACTTGCATAGCCTGGAAATGTTCATCATTTTTATGAAAGCTTTGGGTGGAGGCTTTTAGACATAGGCATGAGATATGACTATGAGGAGAACTGGAAGAGTGTTTGGGTGGTTATGGGAGCAGGTGGAGGAGCTAGCTCTCGATTCTACATTCTAGTGGTGATCTAGAGGGGAGGGTAAGTGGTGGTTATTACCAGTGACACTGAACAGGGAACTGCTGCAGAGACCAGTGAAGTGGACAGGGCAGCAATATCAATGAGTTTGGCAGTCCAGTGGCAGTGCCCAGGACAATGCAGCAGCCTGACTGCAGTCACTAGCTTAAAAATGGAGGAAGAACACAGTTGAGGGAATAGTAATGCTTACAAGAGCTCCAGTATTGGAGCTGGCTCTTTAGCCCTGAACTTTGAGGTCTCTGAGGAGTTATATGGGACTCTAGTTTCCCCTGGGAAATTCAAGGTAATGATCCAGAAAGATTGTGACTGTGTGCTAAGCAGTTGTCTCTTTGATCTGGTTTTGCCTTGGGAGTTGGGCCTCCTGCTGGGCTGCCTGGGGTATTTCCTTCCCCATCATTTTCAGGTCTTTACATGAGGTGTTAGAAATGGTATTTAGGGAAATGGGTTGAAAATGGAGAGCCTCTGCAGGGGCGAGGAAAAGGTGTTTCTTTTGCCTTACAGTGAAGAGGGGTGGGGGGAGGGAAAGGCAAATAGGAGGTACAGTGGGGGGTTAGGATGTTATAGAGTCAAGTTTGGGGGGTGGGGCAGAGGACAGGTAAGGGTTGGAGAAAGATGCATTTAGGTTATATTAATTACCAGGGATAG
Source organism: Talpa occidentalis (assembly GCF_014898055.3). Classification (NCBI taxonomy): domain Eukaryota; kingdom Metazoa; phylum Chordata; class Mammalia; order Eulipotyphla; family Talpidae; genus Talpa; species Talpa occidentalis. The sequence continues at coordinate 31,121,738 of NW_023604295.1, forward strand.
TTTGTGGTGTAGCCTTCAGACTGGCCTAGCTGATTTGGAGTGACAGAAGAAAGAGAACTGGCCTATAGTTGGTTAAAGATAGAGTGTTCTGGTTCTAACAGTTTTGTGTTTTTAGGATATAGGGAAGAAGTAGAATCAGACAGTGATTTGGGAATGGGTTAGTTCTTCAACAGGTGCAGATTAGTGCACACTGAAAAAGCTCAGGAATTGTTCACAGTTGCCGTGGAGAAAGTCAAATGCCAATTTTGGCTGTCTGGAACTTGCTGGCTACATCTTACAGTTTTGTCATCCTTGACTTTCATCTGTGCTAAAAACCGGTCCCTTTGGCATATCTTGTCATGAACGCTCTTTTGTGTCCCATAAAGTTTCATTTGATCATTAGATTTAACCTTCAGTGTTTCAGTAATTTCCACTTACCATTCCTTTGACTACATGCTGGAATTTGTAGTGTGGATGAACTGGTTTTCTCCCTTGCAGAAATTGACACCATCCAAGATTTGAATAACCCTTTTGAGCATTGTGCACTTGGTGGTTCCTTCTCCATGGCAACTGTTCTGTTCGTGGTGGGAGAGAGGACACCTGGAGATGTCTGAATTGGGACCCCCACCAGGAAATTTGACTTTCTACTTAGAACTTTCACTGTTGATATATTTACTTCCTAGGGACTTGGAACTTCTCCCTGAAAAGTAGAATCCTGAATGATGTATTGGACATTGTACCCCACTGGGGAGAATACAGGCTGTAGACTAATGTCAGCCTAGGGTGTTGCTTTCCTGCTTACAGACTGTGAAACCACTGGAAACTCCTGGCTCTTCTGCCTACATGGTGGCCTTTTCTCTCCTTTTTGGGGTGGGGGATGGAGAAAGAGAAGCTTCCTTAGTTTTCCTACTGGGGCCTTCAGAGGTAGCACTGACCTTTGCAAGGGAATTTTTGTTTTGGGCAATAAAAACATCTTCCTTAAGCACCAAGAGGGTATTTACTTGCAAAGCTCCATAAGCCTGTCTTCTTTTCTACACGTCCTCCAGCAGAATTTATGGTGGTTATATGGGGTCACTTTTTGGGTACTATTGAATACCTTTACTTCTGGGAACTGGGAAATGAGCCTTCAACCTAGTACTTGACTTGTGCTTGTCTCTCCTGCTGAGTGAGCCCTAGGGGACTCTTGCCACTTCCTGCACTTCCCCCTGACCTCCACAGGGGGGAGGCAGGAACCCATGCTTGGTGAAGCTTCCTGCTGAGCTGCAGAAGCCCCTGCTATTTGCTCAGCTGTCACATCCAAGACTTGTCTTGACTGAACTGTCTGCACAGCTTTATCTGGGGTGTGAGGCTCTCTTAGGCTTCCTGTTAGCTTTCTTTTTTTTTTTTTTTTTAAGGGGTGGTAGGGGTGGAGAGTGTGTGTAGGTGGAAACTATTCACCCCCCCACCCACTCCCCCCAGAAGAAAATTTTTCCCTTGCTTTCTTTGGATTATATTTCTTTGGGTTCTCTCATTATATGTATAAGTTCAGGTTTGACTACTGTGTAGGGACAGCGTTCCTGAAAGACAACTTCTCATTAACTTCTGAAGAGTGGGGCCTCCCTGGTGGTGCAGGGGTTAAAGACAGCGCTATCAAGCTATTGCCAGCCACTGCAGCAAGAGTTTGATCCCCAGCAGGCCAGGGAGCAACCCACATGGCACAGCAGATCTCTCCTGCCTCGGCCGCTGTTCCCCTCAGCAGTGTGTTTCAGTTGATCTACCTGTTCTGCTCCCCACTCTCTCTGGTGAAATTTCTCACCCCCCCACATCTCTGGCTTATACCCCAGTTCTTGTATGCATAAATAAATCTTCAAAAAAAAAAAAACAAATTTCTTAGGAGTAAGGAGCTCCTGAAAAAAGGAGATCAAAGTCCCATTGAAAATGATAGTAAAAAAGGGTCTCCCTGGTGATGCAGCGGTTGAGCGCTGGGCTGCGAAGCTGCCTGCAGCCTCTTACAGCTCTGGTTCAATCCCCTGCCTCCAGCGAGGGTCCCACATGGAGCGCAGACCTCTCCTGCCGCCCGCTGCTCCTCCCCTCAGCAGTGTATTTTGTCAGTCTGCCTGTTCTGATTCCCCACTCTGTCTCTGGTGAATTCTCTCACCCTCCTGTGCTTCTGACTGTGCCCAGTGCTTGTATAAATAAATAAATAAATGAAAGAATAGTTTAAAAAAATTTAAAAAAATAAAAAGAAAATGATAGTAAAAAGACAACCTTAACTTCTGAACAAAAAACCAAACTCCTCTCTGATACAAGGTTAGTCTCTATCTCTATTCAGAGACCAGGCCGGTGTAGGCCTCTGCAGGGTTATTTTATGAAAAAGAGCATGTAGAAAGTTAGTAAGTTGTATATTTATGCCGAGAATAGACCAAAGATAACTAGCTGCTCTGGTGAATATTATTGATAGTTTAAAAAAATAGCTTCTGAAGTTTTATAATATATAGTGAAAAATGATCCCTTTTTCTGTCCTGGGTATCCCTCCTTGCCAGGACTTGGGGTTCAGGTGAAAGCAGGAAACCTGGTATAGCTGCAGTTGCTTCTCAGGGCTCCACATAAGGGAATTATACATGGGAGACAATGTGGATATCGGCAGTACACGAATACCTCACTCTTCCTGAGACAGATTCTGGACGTGAGGGTGGGCTGTAGTTAGAAGAGGACTGGCAGTGTTGGGCACAGTAGCAGAGGGGTCATGAAGTGGTTGGAGCTGGCCCATGGGGGTGGGCAAGGTGGGTGAAGGAGAGAAAAGTGTATATAGTCCAGTAGGAGGATGGGTTGGAGAAGAATAATATCCAGGCTGGAAGTTAGGTGTTGGGGAGCCTGTGTCCAAAGTTCCTCGAGGAATGTTCACGAGTCCTAGGGCCCTGGGAGATGGTCCAGGAAAGAGTCCATGAGTTCCATTCAAGGGTCCGTGTGTCCTGTTCAGGTGTCCAGAGATTTGGTCTAGAGACCTGAAGGTTTGGTTCAGTAGACCAGGAATCCTGGCTCTGAATCCCTGCAGCCTCTTCAGAAACCCAGGGCCAGTAGTTCTGGCTAAGACACTGGAATTTGTCTCCAGCAATCCAGAAGTCCTGTTTGGGAGCTTGTTCGATGTGAGGAACAGAGAGGTACCGCTTGGGACATCTGTGGTGGGTAGGGTCCGCTTGGCACAGAGAGTGGGTCCTACTACAAGCAGCAGGAAACGCACTTTTCCTCGCAGCAGTTGTTGGAAGCTCAGGAAGAGGGCACTGGGATCCTTGTGAGCTGTGGTCCTGCCCTGTGGAGGAAGCTAAGGGCAGAGGATGGGCCTGAGGCTAGAGCCCTGGGCCATCTATGCCTCTCTTGATTGCATGGGAAAGGTAGGGTACCAATACCCAGGTTTTATGGCTGAGAGGCAGCACTTCGTGGTAAGTCAGATCTTCCACCCTCAAGATTCCTAGAATTTCCCTTTCTTCCCTCTGCTCTTCTAAGGGACTGAGCCAGAAACGGACAATTTCTATAGTTCCCTTGACTGGGGATTTACCTGGGTTCCAATGAGACCTTGCAGGGCACCAAGGAGGAGGCGGACCTGTCCAGAAAGCTGTCCCAGGAGGGATGAGAGGCAAGTGGGCCCCACTTGTTCCCGTGCTGCCATTACTCCCTCCAGCAGAAGGGCTGCTGCTCCTAGGACATCCTGTGCCTTGGTCTGCTCCTGGGAAAGAAATGGAAGAAAGAAGTGGACTACTTCAAAGGGCATGCTCATAGCGGGTGGGGAGCCTCTAGGAGTAGCCAGCAGAATGAATCATAGGAGCTGGGAATTGGACAGGACCAAGGTCCCACCCTGCACAGGAATTCCTTCACAGTCTCCCAACAATTGGTCATCAGCTTCTGCTTGAACAACTCAAGTGTCCAGTAACCCGGCCTGATCTTACACTGCATTTCAATCAGAAAAGTTCTTTCTTTTTGTCTTACACTGTGCTGGCATCTACTGTATTAAAGCTTTTACCTCTTGGTTATTGTGCTGTAAATCTCTTTCCACTACATAACCTTAGGATCATTTATTTTTAAAAACTTAATGAAGAGATGGGCCTCCCTGGTGGTGCAAGGGGTTAAGATGCAACCTATGAAGCTGTCCACAGCCACTGCAGCACAAGTTCGATCCCCGGCCAGGGAAATACCCACATGGCGCAGCAGACCTCTCCTGACTTGCCTGCTGCTCCCCTCAGCAGTGTATTTCAGTCGTTCTGCCTGTTCTGTTCCCCACTCTGTCTCTGGTGAATCCTCTCACCCCCCACACCTCTGGCCTGTACCCCAGTTTTTGTATGCAAAATAAATAAATCTTTCAAATAAACTTTATATAGAAGTGAGAACATCATAAAGATCATAAAGACAAAGGGAAGATGCCTTCTGATAAATGACAGCTGGATCAACAAGGGATGCCCTGGAACTGCCCTTCCTTCTGTGTGCCATCCCCCTGGAAGATCTGAGAGAAGAAAGGGGATCTAGAGGGTAAAAGACTTAACCTTCCAAGGAGTGCTTTCGAGTTGCAAACTAAAGTACTTGCTAAGCACAAGCCTAACTTCTCTCCCAGCTAATCAGACAGGCGCTTCTTTTAAAAAAAAAAAAAGAAAAGAAAAAGGGGTGTAGGCCAGATGTGCAGGGGAGAGGATTCACCAGAGACAGAGTAGGGAGCAGCATAGGAAGATCCACTGAAATACACTGCTAAGGGGAGCATCGGGCAAGTCAGGAGAGGCCTGCTGCACCATGTGGGCTAGCTCCCTGGCCAGGATCAGATGGAACTATTGATAGCTTGATAGCGCTCAGACTTTAACTTCTGCGCTACCAGGGAGGCTCCCCCCCTTTTTTTTTAACCATTCTTCATATAACATGTTTTCTAACCTCTCACTGGGCTGCCTCCTCCATCTAGATATATGCTAATTTAACACAGTCCCTCTGAATAACATAGCAAGTTTACAGAAGGATGTCTAGTACTCAGCCCAGTACTTTTAAGTGCAGTCACTCAGAATCAAGGAATATATAGGAATATTCCACAATGTGGATCCCAAACATCTGAAGCCACCTAAAATCACTGAATCAGGACCTCCCTGGTGGTGCAAGGGGTTAAGTCGCAGCACTATGAGGCTATTTGCAGTCACTGCAACATGAGTTTGATCGCTGGCCAGGGAACTGACCCACATGGTGCAGCAGACCTCTCCTGTCTCGCACACTGCCCCCTTCAGCAGCGTATTTCAGTCATTCCGCCTTTTCTGTTTCCTACTCTGTCTCTGGCAAATTCTCTCACCCCCCTGCACCTCTGGCCTGTACCCCAGTTCTTGTATGTATAAACAAATAAATCTTTAAAAAAAAATCACTCAATCACTAGTTTTTAAAATAGCTGCTCCAAAACAAAACAAAACAAGAACTTTTTTCCTACCATCCTACATCAATAATATTACATGGTAAGGTTGGGGTCAACTTAACCCTTCCAGATCTTCTTCTCAGTAACTTTTAGGGCTAGAAGTTTGAGGGAAGTAGGGACATCATGACCTGAAGCTAGAATAGGACTTAATCACTTTACACATGTAGAATTTGTTATGTCTCTCTGTTAAATTTCATCTTTCTTTTGATCTAGTGTTTCAGCAATTTGAATCTTAATCTGTCTTTTGTTATTTTAGCTCTGCTTCCCAGCTTTGTGTCATCTGTGGATAACAGATCAGTGTTACTTCACTAATCTAAGAAGTCTAAATGGGCATAGTTCAAAGGAATGGCTACAAGAGACTTCTATTCAGCTTTTCATGGTATTCAGCTTTTAATCTATTTAACATACTGGCATGACAAACTACCATCTTGTCCAGAGGATAAATCATCATAGTAGAATATAGATTGTGTTAGGGTGGCCTAGTTGAAGGTGTGATTTTTTTGGGGAATTCAGAACTTTGAAGAATCCATAGGAAGCATTAGGATACAGAAGAACACAGGACTTAAGGAAATCCAGGGAAGGGATGGCTTTCTTACCGTCTGGGTTTTCCATTCTCCCAAGCTAAAGTCCACAGCAGGCAGCAGGACAGGTGTAGACAAGGGGTTAACATCGGGGCACTGGCTCTGTTGAAAATATTGGGGGGTGGAGGGAGCTGAAATAGAGAGGTCTGGTGGCCCAACGGCCAGAATAGATTCCATAAGTAGTATATTCAGACCAGAGCTTCGAAAAGAGGACTTGACTGCAAATCATCATCTTTGTCAAGGAGCAGTAATCAGGAAGTAGTGGTCTTACTAAAGTCACTATTTATTGGAAGAATAGTGATCGCATCAGTGAGCGAGGAAGTAATGGGAGTGAGGGTATCTTACCAGTTAAATGGAGAGAGGGGAGAGTGCTTGGGGATTCTCACCAGTCTGCCATGAAGAGCATGGGAGTCACGAAGCATTTTATTTAGGAGTCGGGGGTCACAGACGGGAGGAGCCGGGCTGGACAGAGTTAGTCTTGCAGTTAGGAGAAGCATAACCACGAGGAGCAATTCTTAGATGAGGAGAGGTGAAGTCGAAAGGGGTGGATAAGGAAGAAATCATTGTTGGGTGGGGGTCCAGGAAACCCTGTTTAGGACCCAGACCTGAAATCTAGGAATCTGCCCTCAGACACCTTATTCCTGGGAGATTGGGTTTCCCCAGCCCTCCCCAGAAGCATATCTCTTTCCTTTCCCCTTTACCAGTTATGATTTGTCCCTGGGTCCCTCAAGTGTCTTACCAGTCAGCTCCATTCTGGCTCGGCTGTCTGTCTGGAGTGGCTCCCTGAATGGGGCCTCTCCCCTGAATCCTTCCTGGGGCCATGGAGGCGGCTTGGGCTCTTATACCTCTGGGCAGAGTAGGGTGGGGCACAGGTGGGCCAAGTGTCTGGAATCTATCCTGAGGAGGGTCTGGAATCTATCCTGAAAATGACAAGAATGAGGAACATTTAATCAAGTTTTAAGAAAAAGATTCTGCCTGGGGGAAAAGATGCTGGGAGGGCTTGAGATGCTGACCAGCCTAGAACTACTAAAGCTCTGACTATTGAACTCTCTTCTCTGTCAGAGTTCCTTGTCGAATGACAGGGGTCTTCCTGCCCTCTGTTGGGAGCAGCAGGACAGGATATGTGCACACACGTCTTGACTGTCCTCAGAGTTTGAACAACCTTGCTTGTTTGGGTGGAGAACATTTGGGATGGGAACAAAGAATGGAAGTATTATGACACAAGCCCGGGGAAGAGAGTAGAAAACAGGATACAGGACCAGGATGAGCAAACATGTATAATGTATTATTAAGGGGTAGCCTAGGGAATGGGGTTGAGGTGGGGATTTGGGCAAAAATGAAACTGGACTAGTAAGAGGTCGATGATTAAAAGGTTAAGAGAAGGTGGTGTCAGAGAAGCTAACCTTCCATTTCTTTTTTACACCCCAACACCCCAACCTTCCTCCCCACCAATAAAGCCTCTTGGAGTTTTCTTTTGCATTCCAAGTTCTGAAATACCTGATTATCCAAAGCAAAGAGATGGGCTAGTAGTACTGACACTTCCTTTCTGAGGCAAGTTGGCCAGGATGAACACCTGCTGAGTCAGGTGATGACCATTTTACAAGGCTGAGCGCACCTTAGACACCCACCATGTCTGTCCCGTAGCCTGCATGCACCCTTTCCCCTGCCCCCTCTGCAGGCCCTTCCGGTTCCTTCCCAGGGCCCCCCACATGGTTTCCTCCTTCTTTCACAAGTTGTGCAAAGAAGCCTGCACCTGATTCAATATTGGGATTTCCTGTAGGTCTGTCAACATGCTCGGGCCCTCCTCCCATTACCCTCTCCTTGGGCTCTGGTTTGCCTGACCCAGCTTCTTCCCACCGCCCCAGGATTCAGAACTTTACCATAACCGATAACCGAGGAATGACTGGGTAAAATGGGGACTGGGGCTGTGTCCATCTTGGTGCTGTGTTCCCCAAGCCCTAAATGCACCTCTTTTCTTATTCTCTCCCTGGGTTAATGGCCCTTTTCTTTAGGGTCAGCCCGGACTGTGCTGTATTCCACCAAATCTGATCAGTCCCACAGAACCCAGCACCCCACCCCCTACCCCTGCTCTGTCCTGCTCCTCCCATTCTGGGAAGGCTACACTCTTCTCGACAAAGGTCAGTGCCTGTAGGTTCCAGTTTGCCTGCCCCTCCCCCAGCTGAGAGCCCAATTCCTCTTTGCTGTCCTTCCTACCCTCGCTTAACTCCAAAGACTGCTGGCCACTCACCAGGCAGAGAAGGGTTCCAGGACCTAGGTGCAGAGCAGGCGGCACTCTGGGGAGCGGATGGGTAGGAAGACATGTGGCGTTGGGGCATAGCCCCTCCACGCAGTGGGGTCACAAGCCTGCCCAGGCCACTTCTGCCCAATCAGAGAGCAGGGAGCCACCAGACACTGGCGAGGGCCCCCGGAAGTGACGCCTTCTCCTCCCACCCTCGCTGGACCTGGAGCCCCTGTCTGGACCATGGTCCACTAGCAAAGCCCAGCTCCACCACCCCCATACACCACAGGGAAGTTTTGAATAGAAGGATCCGTCTTTTCCTAGGAGATGGGAAATCTGGGACCTGCTTGGGGGTAGGAGATGGGAGGGGAGCCGAGGTTTGTTTCCAGGAGGAATCTGGCAGGACATTTTTGTCCCAGGAGAAGAGGCACAGAGTCTAGTTTTAGATTGGTAGGTTTTCCAGTTCCCGATTGTCCAAATTTCTTTTCCCTAGATAGCACACCTGCGCTGAAATCCAGCAGGACTCTTGCTTTCCTGCTTTTCTTGCCTATAGCTCCCTAGAGGGTCCGGTCTTAGTCCCCTTTCCAAGTGGTTATTACCTGTCTTAAAGAATGACACTGTCAGGGCTCAGCGTTATGGGGAAAGGGTTTGGACAGTTTAAGAGAACTGTGAGGTGAAGGGTGTGTGTGCTGAGCTCAGGTGCTCCTCTGCTGGGGTCCACTGGCCCAGACAGCTAGGCCCACTTATCTCTGTGCCTGTGCCCTCCTCTGCGTGCCCATTCTTTCTCCTTCTTCTGTATCCCACCATTACATGTGACAAGAGGAATAACCAGGCCCATGTGTCCCTCTCTTAGGAAAGACAGCTGCTGAACCTCCCCCGCAAATACCTCCCGGCCCCCCTCTTCCTTTGGCCCTGCTTGGCTCTAGTTCTTTTGCTTTCCCCTCAACCCCAGTCTCCCCACAGTCTCTGTCCTCAGGGGCCTCCTGGCCTGACCTTGCTCCCATCAAACCCCTCCTCCCCCCAGTTCTTCCTCAGGCTCTCTCCTGCTCCTCCTCCCAAGGATGGGGCTGTCTGCTTAGGAGTATGGCCTAGATCCCGGAATTCTCCAGTTCAGCCAGACGAGATGCCTCCCAAGATTAGGAAGGAGGGTGCTGGGGTGGTTGGGAGGCTGGTGGGCCTGTGGGGGTGGGAGGGGACAGGGAGGCAGTCATGACCGGGAAGCTAAGACAAAGGAGGTTGGGGGTGGAGAGGCTGAGGGTCCCCTGGGTGGAGGAGAGCACAAGAAGGCATGTCAGACTGGACACAGTGATGGTTGGCTGGGCCTGGAGACAGGTAACAGCAGGGAGGGAAACATGTCACCAAACAGAAATGGGACACCGCCTGTTGCTGGCTAGGTCTCTCTCCTTGGGGGAACAGGAGAGTGAGGCCAGACCTCTAAAGAAGAGGTGGGGACTCTGCTGGGCAGTGAGAGTGGGTGGTGTGGAGTTTGAGAGGTGCCGCGGGCCCAGAGTCAGGGGAGATGGGTTGACAGGCCTTCCCCGAACGTTGTCATCCTTAAGGACAAGTCTTCACCCTTCCGGCAGGAAGGCCCAGCCTCTGCCCCTCCCTGGCCTGGGGCTCCAGTCCCGGGGCGTCCACGCACCTCCGGGTCCAGCCGCCCAGGGGCGGCCAGCAGCGGGGGGCTGCAGACCAGCCTCTCCTCCCTGCTTCGCGCCCCCTGGTCCCTCCCCTCCCCCTAGACCCCCCTTCCCCGCCGGGCCCCTCCCTTCCCCCCTGCCCCTCCCTCCCCTCCCCCACGAGCGATCCGGGCCGCGGCGGCTGGGCCGGACCCCCCGGGCTCAGCCCGGCCCCTAGCCGAGCGGCCGCCGCCGCCCCGTTTGCTGAGGAGGAGGCCCCCGGCCGGGGCGCCGGGCGCAGGGCATAAAACGGGCCCGAGCCGGCGCCCGGGGCACGAGAGCCGCGCACGGCCCGGGTCAGCGCCCGCCGGCTCGCGCTCCCCCGGCCGCCCCTGCCGCCCCGCCCGGCCCGGCCCGGCCCGGCCCGGCGCCGACTCCGCGGCCGCCCGGCGAGCCCCTCGCCGCACTGCCCCGGCCCCGGCCCCGGCCCCCGCCCGCCGCGCCGCCCCGGCCCGGCCCGCCTCCCGCCGGCCCGCTCCCGGCGGCGCCCGCCTCCCGCCGCGCGCCCGCCTCCCCAGCTGTCCCGTCCGCGTCATGCCGAGCCGCCCGGCCCCGCCGGCCCCGCGGCTGCTCCTCGGGCTGCTGCTGCTCGGCTCCCGGCCGGCCCGCGGCGCCGGCCCCGAGCCCCCCGCGCTGCCCATCCGGCCCGAGAAGGAGCCGCTGCCCGTTCGGGGAGCGGCAGGTAGGTGGGCGCGCTGGGGCCGGCGCCGCGGGGAGCCCGACGCGGGCGGAGTCCGCGCCGGCCGGAGGGGGCGCCGGGCGCAGGTGGCTGGGCTCGCGGGCCGCCCGGGGGGTGGGCGGGGGCCGCCGGCGCGGGTGCCCGGGAACCCCAGGCCCGGCCGGCGGCGCCCTGGGCGGGCACCCGGCGGAGCAGGACAGCGGCCGTCAGCCAAGCCCGTCCCCGCAGGCTGCTCCTTCGGCGGGAAGGTCTATGCCTTGGACGAGACGTGGCACCCGGACCTGGGGGAGCCCTTCGGGGTGATGCGCTGCGTGCTCTGCGCTTGCGAGGCGGTGAGTGGACCCCGCCGCCCTGGCCCCGACCCCCGCGGGCTGGGGCGCGCTGGGATCGTGAGACCGAAGCGTGGCTCCCAGCTGCGAGGAGAAGGAAGCGTCTGCAGATATTTGGGGTATTTTTCTGGCGCCCCCTTCAAGTCTCAGGTGTTGGCTATAATTGAGCACCTACTGTGTGCCAGGCTCTATGCCAATTCCATTTCTTCTGTTTCTCACTGAACTCCTGTTAGAACTTGCTAGATTGTTAGCCCCCCTCTTCCAGATAGGGAACCTGAAGCCCAGAGTGGCTAAATAACTTGGCTGGGGTCATGCAGCTTGCAAGTAGCAGAACTGTCTGACTCTGTCTTGGTCTCGTGATTCTTGCTCCCGTGCCCTTGGGTCCTCCCCTATCCATTGTGGTACCCCCCCATCCATTGGGTCCCGTGCCCTTGGGTCCCGTGCCCTTGTTCCCGTGCCCTTGGGTCCCCTCCCATCCATTGTGGTGCCCCCCCCACCCAGTGGGTCCCCCCCCCCATTGACTTCTTCCCCTCCCTCTGTTTTCTGGTCTTCTTGAGTAGCCTCAGTGGGGTCGCCGAGCCAGGGGCCCAGGCAGGGTCAGCTGCAAGAACATCAAACCTGAGTGCCCAACCCTGACCTGTGCGCAGCCGCGCCAGCTGCCTGGACACTGCTGCCAGACCTGTCCCCAGGGTAAGGCTTGCTCCTGCATCCTTGGTCCTGAGCCATGCTGATAGGGCAGGTGGAGGGCCGACTAGTCCTCCCAGTGCCCAACTGAAGCCTTTGTCCCCATCCTCCCTGCGCAGAGCCCAGCGGTTCAGAGAGGCAGCCGACAGGCCTGGCCTTCGAGTATCCCCGGGATCCTGAGCACCGCAGCTACAGCGACCGTGGGGAGCCAGGAGCTGAGGATCGTGTGCGTGGAGAGGGCCATACCGGTAGGCTGGGGTCAGGGGTGGGGTGAGGAAGGAAGGGTTGGGATTGTAGTTGGGACTGGGCGGCTGCTGCACACGATGCTACTAGGGACTCTTCCTCCCCTCCCAGACTTCGTGGCGCTGCTGACTGGGCCGAGGTCGCAGGCCGTGGCTCGGGCCAGAGTGTCGCTACTGCGCTCCAGCCTCCGTTTCTCCATCTCCTACCGGCAGTGAGAAAGGGGAAGGAGAAACCAGGGGTCAGATGGGGGCGGGGGAGGGAGAATTGGGAGAGGTTGGAGGAGCTGTTCTAGCCCAGGCTCAGAGTTCGGCTTCACTGGACCTCTTATTCCCAGGCTGGACCGTCCCGCTCGGATCCGCTTCTCAGACTCCAGTGGCAGCATCCTGTTTGAACACCCTGCTGCCCCCACCCAGGATGGCCTGGTGAGACGATGACATTTATGAGTGCTTATCCAGTCTGGGCACAGTGCTGACAGTGTGCTCCGCACTGCCTCCATTGGTCCTCACAGCAGTGCAGTGGGAGGAAGGCATTGACATTATCATGGCCATTTTACAGATGAGGGAACTGAGGCTCAGTAGCAGCTGTGATTTGCTCAAGGTCCCACAGCTAGTAAGTGGTGGAGCCAGGATTTGGCCCCAGGCATCTGGTTTCAGGGCCCCTTCTTTAGCTTTCGAGGAGGGCCTGGGGGCTCCTTCCCATATTCCTTCCTCACCAGAGCTGGGCTTCTCAGGGCCTGTCCCGCTTACTGTCTGAGTAGGGCCTTCTTGTCTCTCTGCTCCAGGTCTGTGGGGTGTGGCGGGCAGTGCCTCGGTTGTCTCTGCGGCTCCTTAGGGCAGAACAGCTGTATGTGGCACTCGTGACACCCTCTCACCCTTCGGGGGAGGTCTGGGGGCCTCTCCTCCGGCACCGGGCCCTGGCTGCAGGTGAGGGGAGCAAAGGGCCCCTGGATGTGAAATTCTGAGTCTTCTTTATCCCTAGGAAAAGAGTGGGCGGAGGAGAGGACTTTATGATGAACTCTTATGATCTTCCCTCCCTCCAGAGACCTTCAGTGCCATCTTGACCCTAGAAGGCTCCCCCCAGCAGGGTATAGGTGGCATCACCCTTCTCACTCTCAGTGACACAGAGGACTCCTTGCATTTTTTGCTACTCTTCCGTGGGCTGCTGGAATCTAGGAATGGGGGTAAGTGGATGAGGCAAGAGCCTGTGAGAGAGTTGGGAGAACATCTAGCTCTCAGAGTGTCCACACGTGTGACCATTGCAGGGCCAGCCCAGGTTCCCTTGCGGCTCCAGATTCTGCACCAAGGGCAGGTGTTGCGAGAGCTCCAGGCCAATGCCTCAGCTCAGGTGAGTGAGGATCTGGCTCTTGCTGTTACCATCTCTAGTCTCTCGCTGCTGCCCACCGTACCCTGCTCTGTCCCCAGGAGCAGGGCTTTGCTGAGGTGCTGCCCAATCTGACAGCCCAGGAGATGAACTGGTTGGTGCTGGGGGAGCTGCAGATGGCCCTGGAGAGGGCAGGTGGGCCAGGGCCACGTATCAGTGGACACATTGCTGCCAGACAGAGCTGTGATGGTGAGTCTGGGTGGGGCCTGGCAACTGGGCACACAACTGAGAGGCCAGACAAGCACAGGGAGGGGCCAGGGTATGAATGGGAAGGATCCTGGGGACTGAGGAGATGAACAACCATAAGGCTAACCTGCCACTATCTGTCTTGCCCCACTGCAGTCCTGCAAAGTGTCCTTTGTGGGGCCGAGGCCCTGAACCCAGTTCAGACGGGTGCAGCCGGCTCAGCCAGCCTTATACTGCTAGGAAATGGCTCCCTGATCTACCAGGTAAGAGTCAGGGCTGCAGGAGCTGGGGGGGCAGCAGGGCAGCTGGACAGGGCGGGAGTCGACCTTCAGTGGTTCAAGCTTCAGGCCATCCCTGCCATTCCAATTTGTCCTCCAACCCTGCCCACCAGGTGCAAGTGGTAGGTACAGGCAGTGAGGTGGTGGCCATAACACTGGAGACGAAGCCTCAGAGAAGGAACCAGCGTTCTGTCCTGTGCCACATGGCTGGACTCCAGCCTGGAGGACGCATGGTGAGTGCTTCAGGTAGACATGAACCCCAGGACCCCAGAACTACAAGGTGGGGGCTGTGGGAAGCCAGGTGGGAAGAACAGTGATCATGCATTTGCTCAGGGGTGTTCTTATTGACGTGTTGATTCACTGGACACATATTTAGTGAGGTTTAGGCTAGGGTCTGGAGTGCAAAGAAAATCAGCTGTGAGCCCTGTTCTCAGTAAGTGCATGTTGGATGGCAGGATTTAGACACCAGTGTGGCAGGTCATGTAATTGGACCATGTTACAGGTGATAGCATGTGACAGCACCGAGCTACTCATTGTGCCTTCTCTGGTTGCTTACTTATATTATTTTTGGCCCTCAGAGTACCCATTTTATAGATGAGGAAGTGAAGGATCAGAGAGATTAAGTAACTCCTCCAGGCTGTTACATAGGTAGGCAGTGACAGAAGGGACTTGAACGTGGGCCTGCAAGGTTCTTATCCAGTGTTACCTGTGTGTAGAAGTGTGAATGCGTGGTGGGGGTGTGTGAAATGTGGAAAGGCTTCAGAGTCTTGGACTTGTGTGAAAGCTGAGGAGGGGTGCAGCAGGGATCTGGTGGGGTACAGTTAAAGCTTACCCTTCTCTGCCCCCCAGGCTGTGGGTGTCTGCCCTGGGCTGGGTGCCCGAGGGGCTCATATGCTGCTGCAGAATGAGCTGTTTCTCAACGTGGGCACCAAGGACTTACCAGACGGCGAGCTGCGAGGGCATGTGGCCGCCCTGCCCTACAGTGGGCACAATGCCCGCCATGATAGTGAGTGCCTCAGGGTGCCTGCCCTTCGTGTCCTCTAACCTGTCACTCAAGCATGTGAGGGATGGTGCCAGAGAGCCAGATCCTGGCATGTCTTTGTCTGTGCCCGGGTTCCAGGTTGGCATCTGGAGACGTTGGGGATGTAGCCGGTAACCCTGCTGGGAGAAGTGTTGTCATGGGGCAGGGGTCTGAAACTCGCTGCTCCTAGGCCTCGGGACATTGCCTGCCAGCTCATAGACTCCTTGTTGGGGGAGATGGGGAATTCTGGGATTGAGCAGCTGCTCCAAGCCATCATCTCATCTGTCACCTCTTCTCTGTTGGACCCAGTGCTACCTGTGCCCCTGGCAGGAGCCCTGGTGTTACCCCCTGTGCAGAGCCAGGCAGCAGGTCATGCCTGGCTCTCCTTGGACACTCACTGTCACCTGCACTATGAAGTGCTGCTGGCTGGGCTTGGTGGCTCAGAACAGGGCACCGTCACTGCCCACCTCCTTGGGCCTCCTGGGATGCCAGGACCCCGGCGGCTACTGAAGGGATTCTATGGCTCAGAGGTGAGGACGCAATGTGGGGTGCGGCTTGGAAAATATCTGTTTTTTAGCATGAAGGGCTCTGTGGGTCTGTGGAGAGGGAAGCTGGGAGCAGGCAGCCTGGTGTGGCAGAACTGGCTTGGACTCAGGACTCAGACAGACCTGGGTGTGAATCTCACTCAGCCTTTTGTTATCCATTCTCTTTCTTGAATCCTCCTTTGGTGGGACCCCTTGGATAGCATGTAATGTCCCGGACTATTGAGGGGTAGGTGGAATGAAGTGGGGTGGGTTGCCATGGACTTGTGGTCACATAGACCTGGCTTCTGGGCTCCCCACCATTGCTAATGGCTTCGTGACCCGGGAGCCATTAAACTTCCCTGGGTCTTAGTTTCCCCCTCTGTGAAATGAGTAGGCTCGGTCTTAGGCTGCCTTGTTCCCATCTCACATCCTATCTAATCACAGGCCCAGGGTGTGGTGAAGGACCTGGAACCTGAGCTTCTACGGCACCTGGCAAAGGGTACTGCCTCTCTGCTGATCGCCACCAAAGGGAGCCCCCAAGGGGAGCTGCGAGGGCAGGTAGGCAGGTAGTGTGGGCCAATGGGGATGGTTCAGAGTTTGGTGGCACTGTGTTCCCTTGTTCTAGTTCCTTGCTCTCTCTGACTCCTGAGGTGGTAGTACCAAACTCCCTGACTGGTTGGGAGGATGTAGTCAGACAAAGTTCAATATGGAGCTGGCAGCTAACACCTCTGTCCCTGGCAGTGGGATGATTGCTGTTACTAGTAGTATCCTCTTGGGGTGCAGGGATGATCAGGAGCCCAACGTGTGTGTCTCAGGTTATCTGGTCGCTGATGGAGACTCAAGGGGGAGCCTGGATGCTCCCTCACCCACCTTTCTTCCCAGGTGCACATTGCCAACCAATGCCAGGTGGGCGGCCTACGCCTGCCAGCAGCGGGGGCTGAGGGGGTGCCAGGGGCTCGCGATGCGGTGGCAGCCGCATTGCCCGCACTGCCTGCTGTATTAGGCCCGGACAGCCCTGTGCCCGCCAAACCCAGCGGCCCTGGGAGGCCCCGAGACCCCAACACCTGTTTCTTCGAGGGACAGCAGCGCCCCCATGGGGCTCATTGGGCACCTAACTATGACCCACTGTGCTCCCTCTGCACCTGCCAGGTAGGAGGCCCTGGATGGGTGCACTGGGAGCTGGGGTTTGGGCCAGGGTGCCTGGGAATCCCAGTCCACACCGTTCTCACCTCTCCCTGCAGAGACGCACAGTGATTTGTGACCCTGTGGTGTGCCCTCCGCCCAGCTGCCCAAGCCCTGTGCAGGTTCCTGACCAATGCTGCCCTGTGTGCCCAGGTGAGTGCCCTGAGTGTCTGCTGGTGGGAGAGGAGGCTCTAGGGAGGGAAGGAGGAGGATGACCCTTTGCTTTCATTTTACCTTTGACTCTGTAGAGAAACATGATGTCAGAGACCTGCCGGGGCTGCCAAGGAGCAGGGATCCTGGAGAGGGTGAGCTGGAAGTGTGTGTGCAGGGTTGGGGAATGCAGGGGAGTGTTGGGTGGTTCCAGAAGTGAGGCAGAAAGGTGAGAGTGTGTATGGGGGGGTCGGGAGGGGGCACAGGTTTCAAGTGGCACCTGATAGGCTTTGTTAGAGTTTTTGGCCCAGGAATGGGTCCTGGGGTTTGACTAGCGTGGGGTTGGCCTGAGCTTCAAGCCTTGGTTGTGGGCCCAGCTAGTGAGTTCAGTACTAATGGCAGCTGGGCACTGTCCCCCACCAGGCTGCTATTTTGATGGTGACCGGAGCTGGCGGGCAGCGGGTACCCGGTGGCACCCCGTCGTGCCCCCATTTGGCTTAATTAAGTGTGCTGTCTGCACCTGCAAGGTATGGCTGCCCAATCTTCTCTGGTGCCATAACCCAGCCGGGTCTGCAGAGATGGGGAGGGGGCTTCCAGGAGAGGAACACCCATCCTTGGTGAGGAGAACTCAAAGATGAAAGTAATTTGAGAAAAGTCCTTTGGGCTTTGCCAGTTGGCTTCCTGTAGGAGAGGGCAGGGGTTGACTTGGGCATGATTTCTAGCCCTGCCAGCTAACTCATGCCCTGTAACCTTGGGCACTTTCTGTACCTTCCCGAGTCTCACTTTCCTCTGTGATAAGCAGATATGATAGCACCTACCTGGCAGGGTTACAATGAGGATTTGAGTTAGGGTATATAAAGCACCAGCCCAGGGCTTCTGAGCAAGAGGCCATGCATCTATTACATTTGAGGTATGGGAAAGAAGAGGGAGAAAGCAGGAGGCTTATGTGCTCCCCTCCTTCCTGACACCCCTCACTCAATGGATCCCTACAGGGGGGCACGGGAGAGGTGCACTGTGAGAAGGTACAGTGTCCCCGGCTGGCCTGTGCCCAGCCTGTCCGCGCCAACCCCACTGACTGCTGCAAACAGTGTCCAGGTGAGGGGGGTGGGCACTGAGGCCTCTTGGGGCAGATAAGGTCCTTTACTTCTTTGTCCTGGGTGAGGGTGGATGGAAGGGACTTCTCAGATAATTCAGCATTTATTGAGCACTGCTTTGTGCCTAGCCTGGGGCCAGGGCTCTAAATGGAAAGACTGTGCATGTATTATGGGCTTTGTTGGGTTCCAATTCCTGCCCCATCCATCCATCCATCCATCCATCCATCCATCCATCCATCATCCATCATCCATCCATCCATCATCCATCCATCCATCCATCCATCCATCCATCCGAATCCAAATTTATTACCTACTAATTGCCAGAAGCTGCTAGGTGCTGGAGATTCAAAGGCAAATAAAACCTGGTGGCTCTCACAGAGCTCACTTCTACTGACCGCGGTCTCCTTCCCTCCCTCCTTCCTTCCCTTCCAACAGTGGGGTCAGGGGCCAGACCTCAGCTGGGGGATCCCATGCAGGCCGATGGGCCGAGGGGCTGCCGTTTTGCGGGTCAGTGGTTCCCAGAGAGCCAGAGCTGGCACCCCTCTGTGCCCCCCTTTGGGGAGATGAGCTGTATCACCTGCAGATGTGGGGTAAGTGGGGAATGGGGATTTGTGTGCGGTGGTCATTAGGGGTTGAGTCTGGAGTGGGAAGGCCTTCCCAGAGAGGGCAGGCTCCCTGAAGTAGCTGAAGGCCTCTTGCCCCAGCACCACTGGGGATCCTCAGAATCTGCTCTGTCCCGCACCAGGCAGGGGTGCCCCACTGTGAGCGGGATGACTGTTCTCTGCCTCTGTCCTGCGCCCCAGGGAAGGAGAATCGCTGCTGCTCTCACTGTACACCCCGGCGGCGTAAGTGGGCAGGGCCAGCTCCTGTGGACTGTGGGATGAGCCTGGGAGGGGAGGGGCATCTGATTGTGCCCGGATCAAGGCCATCCGCTTCATAATGGCCATTCCATTCCAACCCCGCAGCAGCTTGGTGCACTTGTTATTTTTTTTAAAGATGTATTTATTTATGCATACAAGAACTTGGGTACAGGCCAGAGGTCTGGGGGGGTGAGAGAATTCACCAGAGGCAGAGCGGGGAACAGAACTGACTGACAGAAATACACTGCTGAGGGGAGCAGCGGGCGAGACAGGAGAGGTCTGCTGCGCCATATGGGTTGCTCCCTGGCCAGAGATCGAACTCGTGCTGCAGTGGCTGCGGACAGCTTCATAGGTTGCGTCTTAACCCCTCGTGCCACCAGGAAGGCTCTGCACTTGTTATCGATTTCCTTTTCTTTATAAATGGATTCCCGAAACTCAGAAGAATTAGGCGACTAAACGGAGGTTGCACAGCTGGTATGTGCTGACTTGCTAAGAAAACTCTGACCTTTCTGGGACCAGAACAAAGTCATTCTGCTCCGCCCTCCATGCCACCCCATTTCCCTTTCCTTCTCCAAAGTCCACGCCCTTCTCTCTCCAGCAGTCCCAGAGACCAGGACAGTTCCAGAGCTGGAGAAAGAAGCTGAAGGCTCCTAGGGAGCAGCCTGAAGGCCACATGACCAAGAGGATCGGATCTGGGTCGGGGGAAGGAATGGCACTGAGGACCTGCGTTTTCCTGTGGGAAATCCAGTGCCTTTGTCTCCTCTTCTCTCTCCCACACTACCTCTGGGAACCACAACTCCACAAGGGGGAGGGGCAGCCAGGGCAGACCAAGGCCATGTCCACTCCAGCTCCTGCCCTGTCACCCTCTGGCCTCTGCCTTGGAAGCCCAACCTCTTCCCTTTTGTACATAATGTCACTGGCTTGTTGGGATTTTTAATTTATCTTCACTCAGCACCAAGGGTTCCCCCACTCCACTCCTGCTGCCCCTGAGCTGAGCAGAGTCATTATTGGAGATTTTTGTATTTATTAAAACATTTTTTTTCAGTCTTTGGACTAAAGGTTGTCTCTGTGGCCAGGGATCTGAGTGGGCCTGAGAGGAGGAGGGGAGAGAGAGGAACTCTGTCTCCAGGGGCCACTGTCTGACTCCCGGGGGGAGAGAGAGGAGACCTCGGAGGGGTCAGGCTAAACAGCAATTGACTGGCATGCCTGGATTCCACAGAGGGACTTGGCACTGCCTTAAGATGGACTAGAGCCGCAGCGCTCAGGCAGCCCAAAGCAGGATTGTGACTCAAGTTCAGTTTCCACTGGCCCACCGAGCTGGCATTTTCACTGACCCCATATTTGAAGTTCCAAAGAGAGAAACAAAAGTCTCCCTAATCTCTTCCTTCTTTGTCTGAAGTGAGGCAAACACTCTCCTGTTACTCCTCTTTCATGGAAGCTAAGTGGGGCAAACTGGATCACAGTGGATTGGAATCAGCCCTGGTCCAGTTCTTGACTGAGCTTGTCTTGAGAGAAAGTGAGGTACAGAATAAACTACGATGCCTCGCCCCATTCTCCCATTAATGCCATCAGCAACTGGACATTTTTTAAAAAGATTTATTTATTTATGCATACAAGAGGTGGGTTTAGGCCAGAGGTGCGGGGGATGAGAGGATTCACCAGAGACAGAGTGGGGAACAGAACAGGCAGACTGACTGAAATACACTGCTGAGGGGAGCAGCAGGCGAAACAGGAGAGGTCTGCTGTGCCATGTGGTCCAGCTCCTTGGCCAGGGATTGAACTACTGCAGTAGCTGCGGATAGCTTCATAGTGCTGACGCTTAACCCCTTGCGCCACCAGGGAGGCCCATTTTCACAGACCTCCCAAGCTTGAGGGAAAGGAGTCTCAGGATAGAGAGCTCACAAGTTGATGTATTTGCAGATCTAGCGCATATAAATGATGTGGGATGAATGAGGTCTGGTAGGATACAGGCAAAGGGCAATCATAACCTTATTTAGGGTTAGGCATGACTTGTGTGCTGAAAAAAACCCATAGAAGCATGAGTTCCAGTTCTGCTGTCAACTAGCTGAGTTATACAACCTCTCTCATTCCTTTCTGTAAAGCAGATAGGTCCCTCATAGATTCCATCAGTGTTGGTGTCATGCAGCTCCGGCCCGGCACGCACTCGTCGGAAAGGGGCTTGAGTGAGCCGAGGTAGCATTTCTAGAACTGGTTTGTAACTGAAGACAGGGAGAAATCTGGAGAGAAGCGTGACAATGGGCTTCAAGTGCCTTGAGTGTGAGAGCCCGCTGAAGCCCAAGGGGGACTGGGGAGGCCACGCTGGGGATAAAGGAGTGAGGAGGGTGGGATAGTGGGACTCTATGCAGAGCCCTGCTGGATCATGAGGGTCAGAGAAGAAAAAGAGCAGGTGGGAAACCAAGTACACCTCTCCACATCTGGTGTCAGGGAGGCTTTGGCCCAAAACTGGAGGGACTGGCAGAAGTGACCTTCCTGGTGGGGAGTTTGCCGGCGAGAAGGGTTGAGAAGGGAAACTGATCTTTAGATTTAACGTGATGTGCATGAGACTGGAGGGAGGGTAGAGGCAGTTGGCACCCACCGTGTGGTGTGGTGGGCTCCAGGAGGCACGGCTTACCCTGAGAGCTGTCACTGCAGGCATGTTCCAGAGCAGGGCTCCTTGGAAGTCAGCTGAGCCAGTGGATGCAGGCAGAGTACTATTCTCCTGAGACAAATGTCCTTTCTCACCCCAGCCTCAGTTCCAACCAATGCCAGCCAGTCCACAGGCCCCACTGGAGCCCCAGGGATGGCGACGAGGGGTCCAGTCCTGTCTCAGCCTCACACAGCGTGGAAGCCCTGGCCTGTGGAGGCCTCAAGAGGGCACCCCATGCATTCCTCTTTAGGCAGCTGCATAACCTCAGAAAGCCTTTCTAAAAAACAAAAGCAAACCAAAAAAACCCTAAAACAACAACAAAGCCTGAGAGAGAGTATTTTTAGTGTCTCACAACAGTTGCTGGTGGAATTTCATACTCCATCTCTGAGCCTGAGGTGTGTCAGGTCTTCTACTTTGCAGGGGACTTCCCTGGGCCCTTGAGCTACTCCAGCAGAAAGAGATGGAAGGGAATACACAGGGGCCCTGTTTGGCTGGAGGAGAAATGTGGTGGTTCCAATGTAAGGATCAGTTTTGCAAACTCCTTTACATACAGTTCTTCACTTTGCACTTTCTACTTGTGTACCTTTTGTGTTCTGTAGCAGCCCCCCCTTGCCCATCTTTTATATGCCAAGTTCAGAATTTGCTGTTCAGGGATGAACAGCTACAGGAGTTATCACTTGGTGGCGCTGCTGGCAGCCCCAGTGCACCTTGGGCAAGTCGTCAGAGCAGCATCTCCGCAGGTATTTGAATAATTTAAGGCAATGAGTTAAGAAGGATACTTTTCGAATCCTGGCCTTAGGCCAGTGAAGGTGCTTCTGGGTAGAAGGGTCTAGGGACCCGGGGCAAGTGCAGTGGCACAGGCACTTGCAGGGGGTGGGAAGTCCAGGGCCCTTGCTCTATTTCCAGGTCAGCTATTCAACTTCTAGAAAAGTTTGCAAAGAATTGGGTGGCTTTTAAAAAAATTTCCAGAAGAACTGATTTAATGCATGTCACCCTTAGTCTTTTATTAAAAAAGTGGTAATTAGGAAGGCAAAGGTGTGACACTTCTGACCTTGGAGCTGGAGGACACAGAAAAGTGACAGAAAGGGGGCTTCTTCTAAAAGCCTAATGTTGGGACAAGGGGAGCTCACCGCGCTGGAAGGGGCACATTTTAACTCATTGGATTTTTGGTAGTCAGAGAGTGTGTAAAGGAAAAAACAGAACATGGTTGGAATACAGGAAATACATGGTTAAAGGTGACCGAAAGGGAGGAATTTGAGGGCCTTGTATGATAATTATGGGGTGCTGACAGGGAGCCACCCCTTCTAACAGTGTTTGGCTTTGATTCCAGTTTTTGTGTACAAAGGGGTGGTCAGAATTACTTTTGCTTATCATCCCCCGTTAGGAAGAAAGAATTCCAAGCCCTGGATCACCACTATTAACAATCACTGAGCATGTTTCTGAGTTTTAGCAGCTGAGGCCTCCCTGGGTCCTCCCCTGCAGCGCCTCTCCCCACCGAGCAGTAGCTGTGATGTCTGTGCTCGGTCCAGTGGAGGGTTTGTATGGTCACCTCTGGGGCTGGAGCACATGTAAATCTGTACCTGGAAAGCAGGAGATTGCATTTAAGGGAAATCTGGCCCTTTGTTTCTAAGATGGTGATGGTGGTAGAGGGGAGGCAAAGAAACAATTTTTAAAAATCCTCACCAACTCAAAGAATTTGGTAGATTGAATCGGTGGTTTGATTTTCAGCAAGTCAACTAGAGTCCAGCAGTGGAGTCTCAGCACCTCACTGAGGGGGATTGGGTGGGCTTGGAGGTTGTCCTGTCTGCAGGTGGGTGGCAGAGGCTGGTCTGTGGGGCTGTCTCCCCATGGGCCAGAGCTCCTTCTGTCCCTAGGAGGAGTAATTCACAGTAGCTTCTTGACCCTTGGCTCTTGACTGAGACAATCCCCTTGGTCTGGCTCTTGACTGAGACATCAGGTTTTTCTTCTTCTTTTGAAGTTACCCGAGTCCCTATCCTACTGCAGGGACAGACTCCTCACTCCATTTGTGCAGTGGACAAGAGGGGGCCCAGTGGAGGTAGCAGGAGTCAGTGAAAGGGAAGGGTCCTGACAAGTGCCCCATTAAGTCCTTTTCCAGGCAGGGGCTGGAGAGGCTGCTTTGGGGCACCAGGAAGACAGCTGTGCCAGAGGCAGGTTATTCTAGTCCAGAAGCTGGTGGACCTTATGAGCCTGGTGTGTCTGGGAAAGTAGGACACAAGACTGTACTGTGGCCATGTCTGTCAGTTTCTATACTCATGGCAGGGAGAGCCTGGTGCATGGCCCATTGTTGCTGCTGCCCCCCATCCTGGCAGCCCTGGTGCTTGCCATTGAGGCCCTCACTGTGAGGGGAGATGAGGGATGTGCATGCTTGTGCCCTGTTAGGCACTTTTGGGGAGTATTGGTGTGTATCTGCATACGTGTACACACATACCTGAAATATGTTATGTGAGAGTGTGGATTATTCATACTGCACTTTTACAATCTGTAGAGTTTTCAATTTCAACAATTACTGTTTCATTCTTCCTGATGTGAATCTAAAAACAGCAACGAGGGCCTCCCCAGTGGCGCAGCGGTTGAGGGCTGGGCTGGGAAGTTGCCCGCAGCCTCTGCAGCACCGGTTTGATCCCCGGCCGCCCGGCTAGGGTCCCACATGGTGCCCAGACCTCTCCTGCCGCCCGCTGCTCCCCTCAGCAGTGTATTTCGTCAGTCTGCCTGTTCTGTTCCCCGCTATGGCTCTGGTGAATTCTCTCACCCACCCGCACTTCTGACTGTAGCCAGTGCTTGTATAAATAAATAAATAAATCTTAGAAAAAAAATAAAAACAGCAACGAACTTGTTTTTTATGTATTTTAAAATTTTTGTCTATGTATATTTTTTAAAGATTTATTTATTTATACATATAAGAACTGAGGTGTAGGCCAGAGGTGCAGGGGGTGATAGGATTCACCAGTGACAGAGTGGGGAGCAGAACAGGTGGATTGACTGAAACACACTGCTGAGGGGAGCAGTGTGCGCGACAGGGGAGGTCAGCTGTGCCATGTGTGTAGCTCTCTGGCCGGCAGGCCGGGAATCGAACTCTTCTGGGAATTGAACTCATGCTGCAGTGGCTGCTGATAGCTTCATGGTGCTGCAACTTAACCCCTTGCACCACCAGGAAAGCCTCCTGAACTTGTTTTTTAAAACCCAAACCTTCTGTAGTCCTTTCTGCCTTCTAAGTGGGTAAAGGTAGAGACACATTTTGATCAGGAAGGAGAGTGGGGGTGGGCTGTAGTAAGCAACAAGACAAGAGGCCACAGAGAAAAAAAGCCAAAGATAAATGTCCCAAGGAGGAATAGTTAAAGGCCTTTAACTATGTACTGTTTATCTTACGAGTAATCAGTTTAATCACTTTAAAAACCTACTAATTGCATGCAAAATGTCCAGAATGATTGCTTGGGAATAATTTCTTCCTCACCCCTGTGCCCTGCATCCAGTTCTGCTCCGCAAAGAACAAGGATATCTAAGATTTGAGTGTAGATTGTTTGCATTATTGTGATACAGACTAGGTTTTCAAAGTTTAATATGCATATGATTTGGCTGGGAGACTTGTTTAAATGCAGATTCCAAACCAGAAGTTCTCCGATGAGACCTGAGATTCTGCATTACTGAGAAGTTCCCAAGCAATGCTGATGGTTCTGTGAGTTGCAGGGATGAGATTGTCCATCACTCCATATTTCCAGCAAGACTGCCATACCACCCATGCCACATGTAAGTTTATTCACTCAACTAAACTAATATTTCCTAAGCATCTTTTTTTTTTTTTTTTTTGCCAGGCACTATTCTAGGTGCTGGGGACTCCACAGTGAGTCAAACTGCCCAAACCCTCTGCCTGGGTAGAATTTAAAACCTATTGGGGAAGAGAACTAATAAATACAATAGATAAGTCTCTTATATAGCATGGCAGAAGAAGATGTACTCTAGGAAAAATAGAGAATGAGAAGGGGAACTGGGAGCCCCAGGGAAGAGGATGTAGGTATAATTTTAATAAAGATGGTCACAGAGTGCTCTGGGTAGGTGGCATTTGAATAAAGACATGAAGGAGGGGAGGGAGAGAACTTTAGGCACATGTAATGATTTGTAAGAAATTATGAATGGGGTTCACGTTCCTTGACAGGAGAGAAGAGAAGAGATACCTGCTGTGGTTGTGAGATACTTGCAAAATCCATCTGTCAGTAGACACCAGAGCTCAGAGGGGATTCTCAGAAAGAGTCTTTTGGGATATTAGGGAGAGAGCAGGATCACTGCATGAACAAAGGATGAGGTTTTGTTTTGTAGTTATGTTTTTTGAGGTAAGTGGATTACAGCACTGTACATGTCTTAGGGGTATGGGTTCGTGCCTCTGCAAATGTATCTCACCACTCCAAGCCCACCACCAATAATCTTCCACCGTAGTCTGTTGGACCCCTTCCCCACCCTATACTCCCCTTGTGGTAGCCACCATCCTCTAGTCAGATTTCTTTTTTTTTTTTTAAGATTTATTTATTTATGCATACAAGAACTGGGGTACGGGCCAGAGATGCAGGGGGCAGGGGTGAGAGGATTCATCAGAGACAAAGCAGGGAGCAGAACAGGCAGACTGAGGAAATAACACTGCTGAGGGGAGCAGCGGGTGAGACAGGAGAGTACTGCTTCACTGTATGTGTTTCTCTCTGGCTGGCAGGGGATTGAACTCGTGCTGCAGAGGCTGCAGTTTGCTTCATAGTGTGGTGCTTAACCCCTTGCGCCACCAGGGAGGCCCCTGTAGTCAGATTTCTAAGGTTTGTTCTTTCGCTTTTTTTTTGGTAAGATTTATTTATTTATGCATACAAGAACTAGGCTGTGAGCCAGAGGTGGTGGTGGGGGTGGTGGTGGCGGTGAGAGGATTCACCAGACAAAGTGGGGAGCAGAATAGGCAGATCTACTGAAATACACTGCTGAGGGGAGCAGCGGGCAAGACAGGAGAGGTCTGCTGCACCATGTGGGTGGCTCCCTGGCAGGCTGGGGATCACATGCACGGTGTTGGCTGCAGTGGCTGGCAGTAGCTTGATAGCGCTGTCTTTAACCCCTGCGCCACCAGGGAGGCCTGCCCTTTTTTTTTTTTTTTCAATGTTTAGAGGCGGAGGTGTTGATTCACTTAATTGTATTAAATCTTTTCTTTGAGCACTTGAATCATGTACTATATAAAAATGCAATGTGACTGGAGTCAGAGTTGAAGAAACACCTACAACCCACATAATCAGGCACGCACATGAATGTGTCACTTGTGCCTGCATGACTTTGTTTACAAGATACAACCCACCCAGGCATTTGGGAGTCTGGAAAAAGAGGAATGAGGGAGGACGGTCTGTTCAGGATGGGGAAGGGATCTTAGTGTAAAATCTCTACGAAGGAAGAGGTTGCAATTTAAGCACATACTTTGTGGTGGGAAATGTTAAGAGGCCCAAATGCCACATGAAATGTAAAGAGGTTGGCAGACACGGCAGTCTGTACTTTGAAAATCTCACTTCATGTCACCTAACGAAGAATTCAGCAGAAAACACAATGGGCTTCTGGAAACTCTGAGCAAAGGGGCTGATGAAAAAGAAGGGAAGCAAAGGAATGGTGGTCGTGTAAGGGGAGGTACCTACCTGGTATACTCATCCTGGAAGGGCAGACTCCAGATGTTGGGGAACAAAGGTGCTTCATCCCTCCCTCTCTCTCCTCCCCCACCACGGCTCTAGCAGCTGGAACCAGACAAGTCCCAGCCTGTCTTCCCAGGAAAATGGGGAGTCCATCTGGGGTGAGCTCCCCCTCAGTACCCCAGGTCCCAGGAGCTCTAAATTACATTGGCTTTCAGGACTTATTCCCCTCTCCACTTGACAAAAACATTACTGCACCTGCTGGCTTATGCCTGAAATTCCTTCAGTAGACAGTTGTCTTTTCACAACTTGCATAAGGGAGTTTTAAAATGCTAACCACTGGGTAAGATATGAGGTCATCTGCTAAAGCATAATCTACCAGGCGACAAGTGTAAATGATTATTGTCAGATCCTGTCTTTTTATATTATTATTTTCGACAATGGAAGAATTAGAAAAAATGGAAGAGGATGAGTGACTGAAGGGTGAGGAGGCAGGGCCTGGGGACCTCGGAGCCAGCCTTGCAGGGACACTGTCTGGGGCGGGGCTCTTTCCCTTCGACAGCTGGTGAAGAATAGTTGCTGTGTGAGGAGGAATTTCTGACCTGCACATCTGTGCGCTCCTCAGCTTAGCGGGAACTCAGCCACTCAGACATATGATTCACATCAACTGTGTTTTTCATGAGTTTTAGAAGCTTTTCTTTTTTTCTTTCTTCTTTTTTTTTTTTTTTAAAGCAACGCTGATGTCATTATGAAAGAACTTTCTCTCAGGTTCCAACTGAGGTATCATGTAAGTTCCAACTGAAGTACCAGTGGACGTGGCACCAGGAACAATCCTCAGAAGTAGCTTTTTAGCTTCCCTCCCCCTCCTCCAGAGATAGAGGAAGGAGGGGACTTTCTGACAGGGATAAAGGAAATCATTTTTTTTTTTTTAATCATAAATGTAATGATTCTTCATTGGAAAAGTTTTGGTAAATAGAAAAGTATAAAATGAAAACAATTAATATTAATTACTTAATACAACTAAAATGCCAATTCAGAAATAATCCACTCACTTTTGATTTTTTTCACTTAATCTTTTTTCTGACCATTATATACCATGATTTATTTGGATTTTATTTCTAACAAACCATCTTTTTCAATTATAAAACTAATGTTTGCCTGAAGTAGAAAATGCAGTTAAGGAAAAAAATCCAGAAAAACCCTTCATAGAGAGTGCAGGTTTTTGAAGTGTTTTCTTTCTTCAGCAGGTTTTGTTGTTTGTCCTGTGTTTATAGGTTCATATCCTGCTTTTCTTCACTTGATCCTACTATTGCACATCTCATGAGCCTTTGCCATGGATTGACAGAGCTTTAAGAAAGACAATGCCGTGTTTTCCCACATCTGGGTGAAGCCAGACCCAGAGGCCAAGCTGAAACCCCACAGCCTGAGCATCATCTTGGTATATAGACTTGTCAGGTCTGGCCTGGGATGAGGAGGGCATGAGGACACCTACAATGGAATCAGGGGGAGCCATGAGTGAGCTGGAAAGTGGCAGCCAGAGGGAGTCAGAGATGCACTGCTGGGGAGGGGGAGCATTCCCCTGAGGTGGGTCAAAAACCGCTCTGAAGCTGGACTCGCTCTCTCCACATAGCTGTGGTTACCTTAATAGTTTGCAATGTGTGTATTCATTTTGGTTGCCAAGACTCAGCTGAGTGTATTTGGGCTCAATAGATGACATTTTGTGAGGAAAAAGGAGGCAGCTGGGGAGGGCGGTAGCTGGGGAGGCAGCTGAGGAGTAAGAAAAACCTGCTTTGTTAGTGACCTTTTGATCACTTGACCTCCATTGCCTCAGTTTACTTACCTTTGAAAATGTTCCTAAAATAGAATGAGTCTTACACTAGTA
The DNA here is from genome assembly GCF_014898055.3 of Talpa occidentalis. NCBI lineage: Eukaryota > Metazoa > Chordata > Mammalia > Eulipotyphla > Talpidae > Talpa > Talpa occidentalis. The sequence continues at coordinate 31,150,416 of NW_023604295.1, forward strand.
TGGTTTAGTAAAATGGTTTGGATCCAAGGAAGGCCTGACCGTTTTTGGCTGTGTGACCTTGGACAAGCCATCTGACCTATCTGAGCCCTTGCTTCCTACAAAATGGTGATGATAGCAACTATCTTCTTAATTATTATAATAACCATAGCAAAGTTATGTAAGGTGTTTGGAATATAGTTGGCACTCAGTGACAACATGGTAGTTGGATCTGATGGATGTGAGAATCATGAGGGAGTTACAAAGTGCCGTGCGTACCCATGTGTAGGGTAAGGTAAAAGTATCAGGTTTTTCTGCCCTCCTGCCATTAGGATAGATGACGGTCCCGAATGCATGCCTGATGGCGGGCACCTGGAATAGGGTGTGGGCATAGGTAGATGGGATTCACCTGGGCTAAGACTGGGCTTTTAAGGGCGGCGTCACGGGGACGCAGTAGAAGCAGAGACGAGAAGCAGTAGAAGCATAAAGAACCACGAGAGAAACAGAGAGAAGGCCAGAGAGCCCATATAGAGTGAAGACTTGCTGGGGGCTGGGAGCCTGCCAGCCTCCCGGCCCCCCAGCACCCCTGCCTGCTGTGTACCAGGTAAATCCCAATAAAAGCCTGAAAAGCCACCAAGGGCTCCAGGATTCTTCTCCTTTACCCAGTCTGCTGGATCAGAAAACCTGCACTGCGCCCCTTCCTGCCCCGACATTGGCGTAAGTCAGCAAGATGATCCATGCGGATGGGTATGGAGCCCTCCGAAGACCTCAGGAGTAGCAAACTGAGCCTGTGACAGTGCTGGAGGCACCATGGCAGTACAGAAGGTGGACAAGGTCCGGGAGCTATGGGCTGAGACCTCGCCTGGAGGAGGAGACGCTGAGAGGACCAGCCAATGACCCCCAAGGCAGCAAGAATCGTTGGAGAGGGCTACGATTTGGAGCTCGCCAGTGCTGATGGCAGGGAGAGGCCAATGGACTTGGACTAATGGACTTGGACTGACAATCTCGCCAGAAGGTGGAGGAACCTTGGCAGGTTGTTATATTTTGGGGACCCTGAGGGTGGATGGTATTCTTTAAAATAAGATTGAGAAACCCTGAGGGGCCGTTAAGCAGCTAAGTATGCTGAAGACCACTGAGTCTCTTAAAATCACCTGTGGGTGATGCCCTGCTCAATGTTGAGTGAGGGTGAGGAGCTGAGGAACCCGTCGTTGGGGACGGGTGGGGAATGTGGCTTGGGGTGGAGCCCAAGCCAAAGAGGGGACCCAAGAGAGGCCGCATGTGGAGCTTGTATCCACGGATCCCTGACCCATGTGCTTGTGCAGTGGGTTGGCCTGAGTGCAGGGGTCTGCGTGTCGCATGGGTGGCGATGAAAGCCGAGTGTTGGAGCGACTGCAGACAGAAACCTGAGGGTTGGCGATTACCCCCAACAGAATAGAATTGCCAATCCCAGAGTGAATGCATCCTGGGGGTGGATGCGGTGTGTGGCTTGTGGCCGAGACCACAGCCAGAGAAGGCCAGGAAGCCTGACAGCTCCTGGTGTGTGATGGTAGATGCCGTGAGTGGTTCCCCTCCCTCGTATGAGCAGTGCCTTTGGCAGCAGAAGTGGTGGATCATCTGCTGGTGCCAATAACTGTCTTGCACTAGGTTGGTGCCCTGCCTGGACTTGTGTTCTGTTCTATTTTATGTATTCAGTTATATTCTATGTACTTTCATGGGCCGTAGCTGCAGTGTTCATATTCGCCAAGAGAAACGTGTGTATAACTTGTATAGACTATCTGGCAGAAAACCCTGAGGGGGTGGATTGTAGGGTAAGGTAAAAGTATCAGGCTTTTCTGCCCTCCCGCCATTAGGATAGATGACGGAACCCTGCGGTCCTGAATGCATGCATGATGGCAGGCACCTGGAGTAGGGTGTGGGCATAGGTAGATGGGATTCACCTGGGCTAAGACTGGGCTTTTAAGGGCGATGTCACAGGGATGCCAGTAAAAGCAGAGAAGAAGCTGAGAAGAGAAGTAGAGAGAGAAGTAGAAGCATAAAGAACCACGAGAGAAGCAGAGAGAAGGCTGGAGAGCCCAGATAGAGTGAAGACTTGCTGGGGACTGGGAGGCCTGCCAGCCTCCTGGCCAGCTCTGGGAGTGACTTTGGGTTTCCAGGTCGTCGGATCTGGTAGGACGCATTAAAGCCTATTGAAGCCCTGAGGTACATTTTCCTTATTTCCTTTCTCTTGTAAATAAACCTTTACCTGGTGTGCTGTATCAGAAAAAGTCCTGCTCAGTGCACATTCCTGCCACTATACCCGTTTAAAGGAAGGTTGTTTTGGGGTAGAGGAACTACATACTCTGGGCTTCATCATGTGATAGCACAAAAATTACTACTGTGGGCTTGACCACAGCCTTTTTACTGTCAGAGAATCCTCCATGGCTAGTCTAATCTCCACTCTTCTTTCTCAGCCCCGGGAGGAAGCATGCTTTCTTCCTGGGAATGAAGCTAAATCAAGTTCCCTAATCAAGGGGTGAGAGGCAGGGTACAGCGGGGAAGGCTCTAGGACTGGAGAGGTGGGTGCAGAGAAGTGGAGTTACTGGAACTCTCATACATTGCTGGTGTGAATGAAAAAGTGGTACAGTCACTTTGGAAAACAATTTGGTAGTTTCTTAGAAAGTTAAACGCATGCCATGCAATCCAGCAGTTTCATTCCGACTTATTTACCTGGTGAGATGAAATGAAAATTGTTTCCACAGAACCCTATATAGGGTGAATGAAGGTGGTCAGACTTTTACGCCGCTGGCCTCTGTGGCTATCACCTGTGGCCTTGAATGCAGAAGTTGGCTTGGGAGCATGGTTGTGGAGCACACATGCCTGATGGCAGACACCTGGAGTATGGTGTGGGCATGAAGAAGTGGGCACACCTGAGCCTGTAGGCTGAGGCTATATGGGCAGCATCACACAGAGAATGGCTACGGCAAGAAAGAGAACACGGGACAATGCCCAAGGAGAAAGAGTAAAGATTTGACAGGGGCAGGAAGGCCTGCCAGTCTCCTGGCCCCCATGGCTTCCCTGCCTTGCCAACCTGTGGGCTTGCGCCACGGCAATTGATGAAGAAAGAGCATTAAAGCCTGAAAAAGCCACTGAGGGCTCTGGACTCTCTTTACCTGTATCCCGAATCAATAGAGAACCTGCCCCATGCCTTGCTGGCACTACACCCTATATGTGGATATTTATGGAAACTTTATTAATAACTGGGAACAACCCAGATGATTTCATCAAGGGAAGTGATGGCAATCAGTGGTCTGTATCATTCGGCAGAACGCCACTATTCAGCAATAAAGGGTAATGGCCTGTTAATAAACACAGCAGTGTGGATGAATCTCACATTCATTACACTCAGTGACAGAAGCCAGACTGAAAAGGTTACATACTGTATGCTCTATTCAGATGGCATTCTAGAAAAGGCAAAACTATTTGCACAGTGGTTTTGAGGGACTGGGATTGGGACAGAGGTTGACTACATAGGAGCATAGGGAATATTTCTGGGGTGGTGGAATGATTGTTTGTTGATTGTGGCAGTGTTTACATGACCGTGTGAGTTTGTCAAGAACTCTTAGAACCAATTACTCAAAGGGGTGAATTTTCATTGTATGTAAATTATACATTAATGCAAATTGGGGGGAAAATGGTAGTGCAGTGACCGCTTGTCATTTTGAGGCTGCCAATCAAATTTCTGGATCCTTTTAACCCCTAAATCATTTATAGAGGTCTCCATTCAGTGAGGTCTGGATGAAAAGCAGGCCTCCTGTCCACTGTATAAACCAAAGGGACCACTTGTCCCTCTCTCTGGGAAAGCTGTGTGTGGGTGGGTGAGTTGGGCTCAACCAATTGGAAACTCTCTTCTGGGATTTAGATTCCTAAGACTATATGACCAAAGGTTTTAGGATGGAGGCATGTGAATCAACAACCGTGATCAGATGTTCCTGGGCCAAGACCTGGCATTGTTACTGCTTGTGAAAGTTTCCTTCTCCTTTAAACTGCCAATTCTGTTTTTGCTTACAATGGCTACAGCTGATTTCTGTCATTTGCAACTCAAGAAACTTGATGATACAAATTGGATAAGGGCAGGTAGAAAGAAGGAAGAAAATAGAAGTAAAGATTGGGAAAGAGGAATGAGAAGATAATGAGGCAGGCAGATAGAGCCAAGTAATGAATCCAGGGCAAACCAAGTTAGGTAGATTTGTCACTGGTACAAGGGGGTGGGGGTAGGTGGTATGTGTGTGTGTGTGTGTGTGTGTGTGTGATTTGGTCCTGATACTGCTATACTGTTGCATTGCCAGCAATGTAATCTGGCTCCCCCATTGTTGTGCTTTGTGGGTTTGTTATGGCTGCTAATATGCTCATTTTGTTCTTCCCCATCTGGGGTACAGATACAATGAATAACAACAGCTATTGTCTGCTGTGTGGCATGCATTCTTAATTTTATCCACAACATCCTGGGGTAGTACTAATGTTCCTACCTTATGGAAAAAGATGCTGAGGTTTAGGAGATCAGGCAAGGCATACAAAGTGTGTGGCTGTGTGGGGATTCAAATGCAGGTCTGACTTAGGAGACAGGATTCCAGGGATCATTACAGTTTTCAGGGAGGGGACAAGCAGTCCAAGCGTCTGCAGACTCAGGTCCCTTTGAGGAAGGTTTCAAAGGGCCTCATCCAGTTCACTGCATTCTCTAGTAACAAGTCTTCTGTATTTTATTCTATATCTTTAGGAGGCACAGAGGTGTAGGGGAGTAGTTCTGACCTGGGAGCTTTTATAAAACACAATATCTGTCTCCTAGACCAGAGTCTGGGGGTGGGCTTCTGGTAGCAACAGTTTACAAAATTTCCCAAGGGGCTTCTGACATAGGGGGGCCAAAGGGACAAAGGCAGGCCCCAGAGGCATGGTCAGGAGGTGTGGTGGCCTCTCCGTGGTGCAGAGCTCTCCCCCAGGGAAGCCAGCCTGGGAAGGTGCAAGCTTGGGGTAAGAGCAATGGTGGTATCTGTTATCTGTGCCCATGAGCAGATGGCTTGAGGGTGGAACTGTAACAGGGTGGTCCCCAGGAAAGGGGGAGGTTCCCTGCCCCACCCAAGGGAGGGTGGAGCTGAGCAGGAAGAGGAGAAGCAGCAGAAGAGACTAAGGAAGGAAGCAGGATGGAGCCAGGAGACCTGGAGGAGGCGCGTGGAGCCTAGAGACACGTGAAGAAACTGTGCTTGTCTTTTGGTCGTGGACTGGGTAACACAGATGTGGGTGAGACCCATGGGGAGGTGACCATTGCAGCTTTTATTTTGATGTTGATTTTGCTCTTTTCCTTCCGGCCTTGTCTGGTAGTTTCTGACCCTTTTCTGTGGGTCCCCACTGGAAGATGCTTTAGACTTGTGGCAGGCTGTGGGGCCTTGCTCTGGGCCGATCCCGTATGGATGGACTTTTACCCACGAGGGGACGGGTAACTTTGGGTGCTTCATTTAGAAACTAGACTCTTTGACTTACCTGTATTGTTTCCTAATTGTATTAAAGTTCCTTCCCATTAAAGTCTCCTATGTTTTGTGTTGATGCGGCGGATGGCAGAACCCATTTAGAATAGGCAGGTTTGCGGGGTTTGGGCTGCCCCTCTCCCTGTTCTATAACAGATTCAGAGGGTTGTGGCACTTCCCACGGAAGTGTCCTAAACCCCACACACTTGGGGGTTCTGTATAATGTTACTGGTTTCTCTGCAGGGTGCTGGGTCCATCGCCATTACCTGCCAAAAGGTAGGGCCAAAGCCTTTCCCTTTACTGTGTTTCTCTAGGCATCTGGTGAAGGATGAGAATGGAAGGCAGGAGGGGGCAGGACATCTCATTTAAGCTGGAGCAGCTCCTTGAAGAACGTGCTTGTCAAAAGGGTGCTCGACTTTCTGAGGCTGGAGCCAGGAGTCTGTGTGGAGCCAGGCATTGGTCCCGCTGCTCTGAGGGCAGTGCGCTTTTGGACTGCTTGCCGTGCTTGCCCAGCCCTGATCCCTGCTTCTAGTGCCCTTGAGGGCTCATCCCAGTTTGCCTCAACCCCAGATACCCACAGACATGGAGGCGGGTGGCCATCGGCCTTTGACCGAGTCCTTCACTCATGGTTGGCACGAGGTCCAAGCAGTGTCAGAATCTTGTGTAGGTGGAGCTGTGGACAGGAATTCTCATTTTCCTGGCATTTCCGAAGGCATTTCCACCTATGATGGGCAAGAAGAAGGTCCAGGTAGAGTCCAGAGGTGGAGGGAGGGGCAAAGCTGTGGCACACGGGTGCAGGCGAGCCGGGCACCAAGCACTCTTACTTCGTGGTTGGTGAGTTAGAGATACCCCTTTTGTTTGCGCTGGTTTGATCTGAGTTTCTGTCAGTCGTTTCTGAACAGCACCTGGCCAATACCACTGATCTTGGCTCATTTGCTGTCACTCCCTCTTTGGATCCATGCCTTTCCAAGTACAGGATGGGCTCTGTTACCTGGATTCATAGATGCTCAGTCCCAGCCATGCTCATAGGCTTCCTGGCTGTGTTTGAACCCCAAAGCCCTGAAGAGGGAATGTGGCCAGAGGATGAAGTCACGCAGGAAAATTGTGGCTTCCTGGGACCCACCTCTGGGGGCGTGTGGGCATGTAGGTGGGCCGAGGAATTTGCAGACAGAGAGGACCATTGTGAGCCAGGGAGGCAGCCTAGAGCAGTTTCCTAAAGGCCAATGTGTGCTTGTGGAATGGGTACATTTTTGTGTGGGCAGCAGTGGTACTGCGTCATTGATAACTTGTCTCTCCCTGCAGATGCCTGGACCTGTCTTCACTGGGCCTCTCTTCCTCTGGGCCCTTTTGCTCCTTTCTTGGTCTCCCCCTCCCCAACCTCCACTCCAGTCAAGGCTCTGCTCTGTTGAGACTCTGCATTTTGGGATCTTATCATCTAGTAAGAGAGATCTGACATGTGCATAAAGTCCCCACGACACTGAGCAGGGATGCTGAAGACATGTGAGACCAGCAGAGACCCAGGGACAGGTGAATGTGCCTCTGAGACAGAGAGGACCTCACAGAGGAAGTGGCATTTGAGCTGAACCCTGAGCTTTAGACTTTATAAGTGGAAGGAAGGACCCAGGGTCCTGGAGTGGGAAATTGCAAGGCGAGAGTGGGTCCATTGAGGTTGGAGAAGGAATATGGGTGATAAGATTGGACAAGCAGGCAAGAGCAGCTTGGGGGTCATTCACATCTGCACTAGAAGAGCCAGTGGTCTCCAGAGCTCAGGGCTGAGGTGAACTGTCTCATCGGGTGGTACTGCCTTAGATGTGAGCAAGCAGGGCCTGCCCCGGGATGGGTCTCAGAGGGCCCAGGACTTTTGGGTGCCTTTCTTGGAATGTTCTAAAGCCATCTTGGATGTCTGGAATGGGATGGACTCTCAGTGCCAGCTAGGTTGCATGCCCTGAGTCAGGGACCCCTGAGCCTGGACTGGGGCTGTACGGTCTCCAGGAGTCTATTTCTCAAATTTTTAATGTCCCCCTCTGATGATCTAGACCTTATCCAGTTGCCCTCCTGGCTGAGCCTGGACCAGAGCCCATGTGGGTTCCTGGCCCTATTACTTTCCTCTGAAGAGTTCTCTGAGTCTGCTCCTGGGGTGGGTGAACCAGATATCCTGAGGAGCTCTGGAGCACAGACCAGGGGCATTGTGCTGGGGTTCACTCCTGGGCCCTACTTCATGCAACAGCCTGGAGTGCTTTTCCAGTCATTGCTCCTTCTGGCCAGCATGGTAATTTTGGGTGGAATCCTATGTGTTTGAGTCACTCTAGGTCACAGGCCAGATTCAAGGTCCTGGGCTACTGTTGGTCAACCACCAAGTCTTGGGCTTGACTATGTGTCCATGATCTGGCTCTTGACCAGCCCTATTCCAACTACAGCACTGTCTCAGGTCTGCAGAGCCCAAGGCCGGGGGTGGCAGCAAGTGGTCCCTGCTATGACTATAGGGCCTCAGCTGATCGCCTCTGAGGCCTCGTGCCAACCTGTGAGGCAGTTCTCTGGGGGTGCCCACATGTCCTCTGAGGGCTTTCAGACCACAGTAGGTGGTCCACAGTAGGGGCCCTTTTCCATGTGCCCTTACTTCTGTGACAATTACAGTCAGCATGAAGGAGACTTCTTTTCACTTTGGCCTAACCTTTCTGTGGTATGGAAGGCAGGGGTATGGTCTGCAGGGAGAGACCCTTCCTGGGGATTCAGTGATTATGGCCTAAAGAGTTCTGAGGGCTCATGTTTGGAAGGTGTGTCATTCTATGCTGACTCTCTAAAATCCACAATGGTAAATTTGACATAACCCCCAAATAAACAATTGTCCCCCTTTTCTTTTGCATACTCTGGGTGAGTATGCATTCATGATCATTATAGAGGATCCACCCTTACAATCTTTGAGAGAGTCTCCAGAGGCTAGCTCTTGTGGCTCCACCGCGGGTGATGCTGTGTCACGTGTGCTGAAGGAATGGATATTCAATAAAGGGCCTCAGGGAGCTGCAGGGACAGGGAGGTCTATATTGCTTCAATACAAACGGCTTCTTAAGGGCCCTGGTATTGGGCGTAATAACAGCCATGCTATCTCCTCCGTCAGCGACATTCATGATGTTAGCCAGCAACCATAGCTTGGGCCGTGAGCAACCTGAGAAGGTGCTTCCTGGGCTGGACAGAAAGAAGACAGGCCTGTGCACTGCGAAGTGTCATGGGCACTGACAGGACAATCATCGAATAGTAAGTGTCTCTTTGATCCATTGGCATAGTTGCCGTGGGCCTGGGAATTTTGGGTGTACATTGTAAAATTAAATTGCAGAGGTGACAGAGGTGCCTAAAGAAATATTTGCCCAGGTTTGCATACCTTAGGGTCCTTTCTTGGGTACTTGAGACCCCTACCTCTTATCCCTGGGGTATAAGACTATACCCTGGCCCTGGGGAAATGGTCACAGTCCTCCTCTGAGACCCGAGTCCCAGCACTCATGCTTGTGGGGGACAAGAGTAGACATGGGAGCAGGAGTTAGCTGTGCAATGGTGTGAGAGGCCCCGAGTAGGGAGGACAAGTTTGGGAATCAGGAGGAAGAGATTACGGAGAGAAAGCATGTGGGTCAGTCTTTTGTGGGGTGAACAGGAGCTAGGGCATCACTGGGGCTCCTTCCATCCCTGACCTCCTCTGGGGTTACCAGGTCTAACCATTTAGCAAAATGATAGGCATCACAGCAGGATGAATTGGGCCAGGTCATTTCACGCAGAGTGTGGGTATCAGAATCTCTAGGGTTTTATTCTTGGGATGGTCAGTTATTGCAGTTGATGCCTCTCGTGTTCTGGCTGGGAGCTGGAGGCTGGCTGCCAGTGTTGGGGAGCAGTAGGGGAAAGAGGTTGTGAATGGTGCATGTCTTGGCACGTAGCATGCATGCCTGTCTTCATTGGTGCCTGTCTCGGCATGGTGCCCTGCTCTCACTGTGTTGGGGGTGCCAGTTCAGAGACTCTCAATTTTATCCTCTCAGAAGAGGAGAAAACACTGAGTATAGGAATGGGAGGGGGACCAATCTTCAACCCTCCGGTTTTTGGATCTACCTTCATCAGCACCCTTTGCACTTCTCCACTTTTACAGGGACCGTACTATCAATTCCTGAGCCATCTGGTTATTCTGGGGTATAATTAGGATTTTTTTCTTTTCTTGCCGTACAGCTCAGGGAAGAGCTTTCTTGGTTTCCTTTGTCTAGTTCTTCTCCAGCTTCTAAAATGTTGTTAATGATATCGTTCTTATTCTCTTTTTCACTATAGATTTTTTAATCTCAAAAAAGAAGAAAGGAATTAATATTAATATTAATATTCTGTTCAGAATATTTCCACGTTTCCCCATTGGCAGTGAGATGAAAAATAAAAATCTTATTCATGGTGTTGTATTAGGATCTGCTACAAATCAGAGTTTACCTCTCTCTAGACCAGGCTATCTTGGATTCTATTAACTCTATTCTATTAATTTTAATGAAATAGCAATTTCAGTATACCTAGAGACAGAGTCAAAGTTCACTTTTGTTTCCTAATAAATGCCAATGCTAAAATAGTACTTACTGTCACCTGTATTACTCTCAGTCCTTTCTCTCTGAGTGGTTCAAAGCTGTAGGCTGTGGTTAGGGCTCAGTGATGGGGTTTGTATGTGTGTTCACACCTGTGGCCCTCAGCCCTGAGCTGCTGCGGGAATTTCCGGTTTATGTTGCAGGCTAAGAGAAGACAGACTCCTTTTTTGTATTCTTTCTGGGACATAAATTGCAGCTGGTAGTAGAATTTGTTCAGCTTCTCTGACTACTAAGTCATATTGGACCACACAAATGCTTAGCTGAGGTAATCCTATGAGACCTACACCAAAAGAACAGAATTTTCCCTTGGTGGATTAGGGAGACATCCGACCACAGAGTAGGTGGGCAGGATCACCTCAAATGTGGGGGGATTGGCATTTATTTTCTCCCCTAGTAATAGCAGTAAGGAATCATCATAAACAAGTGGAGTTCCCTTTGGTCAGCCTTCCTCAAAAAGAGAATATACTGATGTATTTATTATCGTATAAAAATGCCATCATGGTGTAAAACAAAGGTACTTCATTGAAAAATAAATAAATAAAAGACACAATCTGTCTGGTTTTGAATCCCAGCTCCACTATGTGTGAGCCGTGCAAGTTGATAACCTCCTCTGTACCTTAATTTCCTCATCTATCCATGGGGTGGACGATCATAATTGTATCTACCCCAGAGAGTTGTGTGAGAATTAAATGAGTTACTATACCTAAATCAATTAGAATAGTGCCAAGTACAGGTAAGCACTATGAAAATATTATTGGATAAATATTAGCTATTGTTATAAATATAAAAAATTACCATCATGAAAGACTGCATTAGGACTATGGGGATTTTGCTAAGAATCTCTCACAATGCCTATTGTCTCTCTCTTCTACACTGGTGGGGTTGGCGTACTCACTGGTCTTCAAACAATCAGTCATATTCCCACCTCAAAGCCTTGCATTGGCTGTTCTGTCCACCTGGAATGTTCTTCCCCTACATCTTCATGAGATGTAGTGGACCTGCTCCTTATTTCATTGTTTTCACTCAGATCCTACCTGCTGTCATCACTGATGATGCCCTCCACCCAAAGACCACCAGGAACCACCTGCGGTGGAGCAAGTTGGGTTTATTGCTTGTGCAGTGAAGGAGAATACACGTTGTAGGGATATGAGAGTTTTTCAGTATGGGAGTATCAGAAAGGACTTACAGATTTGGGTTTGTTTTTGTCTAGATTCATTACAGCCACAGAGTGGCCTTGTCTGATGTTGATGTTCTGTGATATTGTTTATATTTGACAGGAGGACGCCTAGCCTATTTATGAGTGCCAGGCCAAGATCTGGATATCAAGGACTGCTTTTCACTGTATCGTCACTGAATCCCCAGTGCATAGAACAGAAACTGGAGGAAAGGGAGGCAGGTGTTGAATGAAAACCTGTTGAACAAATCGATGAAGTTTGTTTTTGGCAAATTCATACTTCACATTGAAGGAAGGACCCAGCCAGAGGGGCCTTTTCTGGTACACCATCTCTGATGCTCGACCCCACCTGACACTGTGAGGTGCAGCTCTCTCTCAAGCAGTTATCGTAGGGTCACACTATGAGGTCTCCCCGCTCTGCTGTGAATGACTGGAGGCCAGGCATCACCTCTTTTCCCTTAGAATCCCAGTGCCAAGCACAGAGCAACTACTTAACTTACTGCCTGATCAGCTGAACACCTAGCTTGACTAGGCTTGACTTTGGCCTCTGGCTGAGTCTCCAGAATTCTGTGTGTTCTCTGAGAATATGGTCTATGGGTCGGGTCGTGGGTGAGAAATAGTTAAGCAGGAGACACCAGGGGAGCAGCAACCAGAAGGTATGTTTGTAAATTTGTGATTCTCAGGGACAGATTTAGGCTAGTGGACTTTGCCCACCAGGTGGGGTCTGTGCAGTGTGATCATATCTGGGCTTGCCTCCTCCTCAAACTGCCCCCACCCCTGCTTCCCAAGGCCCGGAGAAGACTGATGGAAGTCTTCAGGTCCCAGTAATGGGATAAGAAGGGGCTATAAAAGCTCGGGCACCTCGAAAACAGGGACCCCATTTAGGGAAGCAGGAGTTATCTGATTTTCTGCTTCTGTTCTTGAAATAACCCATTAAAGTTTGTACAGTGTTATTTTATAGATGAAGAAACAGAGACACAAGTTAAGGAAAATGCCCAGTGACACACAGCTAGTGAGTGGCAGAGGAGGGATTCAGACCTAGGTCTGTCTAATCCCCAAATCCAGGTTCTGTACCCCAGTTGAGTGTACCCTCCCACGGTCCTTTGTGTGGCCTTGATAGGAAGTGTAGGTGTGGACATTTGAGTTAAGGAGTCCATTCAAAGGGCTCGCTGGACCAAGAGTTAATGGCCTGATGTTCAGAAGTAGCTGCCTTCACATAACAGACCTGAATAGAGTGAGCTACATTCTCCACTTCAGGGGACAATAGAGAGAATTCCATCCTCTGGCCTGTGTGAGTGAGATCTTTGGGCTGCCTGTGCCATCTCCAAAGGATCCAGGTCTGCCAGAATTAGCTGTATGTGGAAAATCTCAACTCCTGTGGGCATTTTCTTGGCTGCGAGCGCTGCAGTGCTCGTGACCACTAGGGGGAGGCACACCTCTGTCCCTCTTCAGCGGCTACCACAGGGTCAGGGCCACCCCTACTGTGATCCTCAGCCCCAGTTCTGCCCTGAGGTTAGAGTTGTAGATGCTGGTTAGGCCTCATCTTCATCCTGTGGCCTCCCATTCAATGAACAATGGGCAGAGAGTGTGTGTGGGGTGGATGTGTGTGTGGCTCAGGAACACGTGGTGTCTACCTCCTTTATCGTGAAGAGGAAACATGTTCTGTCAGAACCACTGGCCCTCAGCTAGTATTTATAGCAAAACTCAAGTATGAAAACCCAGTGAATTTTTATTAAATGACCTCACATCTTTTACATTTAATAAAGGGAAACAGATATCTCTATAGGTATGGAAACCACAGAATTCAGCTCTCAACTTCCAGCTAGTATGGTACAGTGAGTTCATGCTGTGGTCTCCTTCCTCTGTTCCAAACACATAGCAATAACAAATAAACTAGAAAAAAAGGATAAACAAAAATAAGGAGTTGGGCCTCAAACCAAGATGCATATTTATGTGTACCAGAAGCAGATCAAGAAATGCAAAGTGTAAGTGGAACCGAGAGCCTGGTGGTCTCAGGTTCCACAAGCAGCAATATCTGCCAGAGGCATTGCTCCTGGTAGGGAGATAAAGTGCTCCTTCCAAGTCTGGGGACAATAGCCAGTCTCCTTGAAGCCAGGGAAGGAGTAAGGCTCCCTCTGCTTGTGAAAAGAGGAAGGAAAGACAGCCAGCAGTCCACATATAGCCCAGGGCTTGAAATGTGGGAAGATGATGCAGACTCTTGATTAGGAGCTGAGCCAAGCACCCTCTGGCTTCATGCCTGGATCTGGGATATCCTCATACCACAATAGAATGGGAGCCCTAAAATGCTATCACAAGATCTGGTTCTCAAATGAGTCTGGGGTCCCAACTCAGGACAATTAGAGACAGAGTGAAAAATAGATGTAAAATAAAAATGAAAAATCCCCCAACTCATCATGGGGTTGTAAACCAAAGTATATGTAAACCAAAATACTTAATAAGAACAGTCAACAGAATTAACATTTGGAATATGAAATCATCCAGATTAATTTTGTGAAAGTCATATATAGAATTAAAAGTCATGTTTAGGATGCTCAAAATGCAAATGAAGGCTTAACATCTATTGGAAATGAACAGGAAATGAACACAGGCAGATAGAAATGAAATGAGAACAAGTAGATATAAAAAGAGTCTGTTAGAAATCTTGGCAATGAAGGCATTGATCGTTAAAATACACAACTGAATAAACTGGAGACAGAATAGAAAGAGAATTAGAAGACATAAATATAAACACTAATACAGTACACAGAGACAAGTATCAAGAAAAGCAAGAGCAGTTATTAAATATGAAGGATAACTTACATGAAAGACTGTATCTCATAGTTTCAGAAGAAGAAATGAATGGAATCATGATGAAGAAAGATATGAGGAAGTAGTAGCAAAGATATTTCTTGGGGGAAATTGCAGAGCATCAAAGGCAAAGAGAGAAAGAACTTATAATATACTAGAGAAAAATACAGGTTACTTACAAAGGCACTTCTGGCCTCAGCAAAAACTGAGGCCAGAGCTGATGGAGTAGTATCTTCAAAGTCAACTGGACCTTTATTCCCAGCTCACTTATAGTTAAAATTAAACACAAAAAGGGCATTTCGATACATACATAGTATAGAACCTCGTTGAAAGTACTATTATAGGATGTACTTCAAGAAGAAAATGAACCCAGAAAGAAAGGGAAGGATACAAGAAACAACATTAAGCACAGAAACTGATAAAAATAAGTTGCTAAATCTAAATGAGTGTGATAAACAAAAACTTTAAACTCTCATTTTAAAGATACATATATACATTCAAAAATTGTGAACGATATTTTAGCCATTTCTGTTTACAACAGAAACTCTGGGAATTCAGAGTTAACATCCTTGATGGTCAGCTTCTAGACACATCAGAAAAAGTTTCAAGCTCATCTTCCACATTGTTCTGCTGTGCTGTATCCAAACAGATCCAGTTGCTGTCTAGTTTTACGTGGATTCTTTTGCTGGCAATTTTACTTGGGAGTCCAAGTCCTCTAGGACAGGGTCATCCAAATGCTCTCAGAGTGTGGCTCCTGGGAAGCTTTTGCTTTTTTTTTTTTTTTTTTTTTTTGGTGTAATTTTTTGAGTTGACTTAAGAAAAATTCACTCAGCACTGAAGACCACATGTTTCCTGCTGAACTTCTCCAGTTCCAAATGGTCAGATTTGGATTTTCAGGAAAGATTTCAGTTGAGGGAAGGGAATGAAGATTATAATAGCTTTCTGACTTCACCAACTTCAATTTCCTTGGTAGCTGTTATGTTTAGCTCCCATTGTGGGATCCCATGGTCTGAGTTCATCTTCAGCTTGAGAAGATCCTGGAGAAGCTGAACTTGAACTCCTCTAGTTACTTGCCATTGGGCCTCAGGGTCTTCATGCTAGAATTGAACATGGCATTTTCCTTGTTGAGTGCTGGTCTGGGAATATCTTTTATACACACACACATACACACAGTTTAAAGTTACTAAATTCTCTAAGATTTATGTTGTAGCTAGCCTCCAGGACAACAGCCACCTTCCTCGCTATGCCCTTAGGCTATGTGCTCCCACATTGAGTAGATCTGTGTAGCCAATAGGCTATTGCAGAACAAAATGATATGTGACATCTAAAGTTAAATGATGAAAGGCATTGCAGCTTCAACCTGGTTTTCTCTAGGTGTACTCACTGTGGGGGACAGCAATTGTGTGTGTGTGGGGGGGACAGCAACTATCATGTGGTCATGTGGCCCTAAGAAGAGGTCTGTGTGGTGAGGACTTGAGTTCTCATGCTAAAGACTAGGACTGATGGCCAGTTTTGTTAGTGGATCACTTTGGAAGTGGATCCTCCAGCCTCCGTCAAGCTTTCAGATGATTACAGTACTGGCCACAATCTTGACAACAGTCTTACAAAAGGTTCTGAACCAGACCCATCTAGCTAAATCGCTCCCCAATTTCTGACTCATAGAAAAGTATGTGAGATAACAAATGTTTGGTTATTTTAAGCCTATTAGCTTTGGCTTGTTGTGCAATAGATAACAAATATATTTGATAATTAAATATTATAGCCACATCTTCCATTTTACCCCATCCCAGCTCCTAACCCCTAAAGGCAAATCCTTTCAATTCTCTTTAGCTAGTATTTTGTTATTTTGGTATTTGCTTCTAAGTTTCTATTTTTGTTCATATTTTTCTTATTTTTTCATTTTAGACATTATATGTTTATTTCCAATTATGGAAGATGATACTTTTCTCCAAATTTCCTGCCCCTTTCCTTTCAAGGTTAGTACATCATACTTTTCAGTTATTCAGTGCTCATATTAGTATTATAATAGTAATACTGTTTATAACTCAACTTTGTACTATAATTACATTTTCTTTTTGATTACATTTCCTTTCTTGTATAACTTTTTGTATTCCCCATCTTTTTGTTTATGTACATTTCCCTTTCTATGATTGACTCATCTCTTGTCAATATGTCTGAATGTGTCAGGTAATCTGTTAATTTCATCTTTTCTTGGGGACATCTCCTCTGAAGCCCTCTGTCCTCCTATTCCTGTCTAACCTCGTGTATCTGGGCATGGGGACATCCACTCTCTCTCTCTCCAGGGATTCCCTTTACCTGCAACCTGCATCTTGAGTCTTCCTTTTCCTTGGTTTATTCCCTCACTTTGGTGGAGGACATGTTCCAGTGGCTTCCTGAGTAAGGGTGTATAAGACCTAGGCACATTTTACAAGAGTTTTCACCTTGAAAATATCTATTCCACTATCATACTTGAGTGATGATTTGACTGTATTTGTAATTCTGGGTCAGAAATATTATAATTTCCTCTCAGAATACAAAGACACTGCTCCATTATCTTTTAGCTTCCAGTGTTCAGAAGTCCATTGCTATTTTGATTCCAGATCCTACAGATGAGACCCTTTTTCTGCTGGAAATATTTTGGACTTTTTTTTTTCATTCCTCCTATTTTGATAATTAATGATTTTATGCCCTGGTGGGGTCTTTTAAAAATTGACTGTCTTGAGAATGTGGAGTCTCTCTTATTCTAGAAACTTAAGTTCTTTCTTTCTAGAATTTTTTCTTGAGTTTTTTCTTTGATATTTTCTTCTATCTATGTTTTCTCCTTGCAGATTTACTATTACTTGGATTTGGACATTCTGATTATTTTTAATCTTAGTTTTTATCTTTTACTTTCTCTTCTTTCTCTCTCTGTTTTACTTTCAGAGAGATTCTTTGGCTTTATTTCAAAACCTCTTTCTAAATCTTTTATTTGTTTGCTAATATTTTTACTATTTCTACATATCTCTCCTATGATATTATAGATTTTAATTACTTTTCCTGTTCCTGATTGTCTTTATTTCCTCAGAATCATTTTTTATTAATTTTTTTTTCTTTTCACACAGGACACTCCAGTGTTGGGTGGTCCTTGTTTGTTAATATTTAGGATAAAACACTAAAAAGCTGACTGGAAGCTTGGTGTGTGTTGGTGGGGTTTGTCCTAGGTGGGCTTCACTGTGGGATTGTCTGTTTTTACATTTTCCCACGGGTGCACAAATGTCAATATATGGAAGTCTTTTTTCTAGTCTTGGTCAGATCTCCCAGTGAGGTCTCTTCTAATCAATTGACTGTGACTGTCAGCATGCCTGCCATCTTCTGGAGCCCAGTGGGACAGGCCTTCTCAACAGGTTTTAAGCCAATCATTCTTTTGTCCTACCCACATCCCTACTCTCAGAGATACCCCATCTTCCTAGTTTCTATGACTTTCTAGGACTGTGCATACTGTAGCATTTTGCTCCCATGCTTTATACTTTATAAAGTATAAATGGTTGGCTTTGGTGTCAGCTTTTTGTGGTATATTGGGTCTGTTATTGCTTAACCATCTGCTTTTCAGCTTCTAGAACTTGTTGGTGTCCTTTTGTTGCCTATTATTTGTGGTTCTATGCTTTTAAGCATGGTTTTAGACAGTTCTTAAATAGAGATTTGGGAAGGAGTTAGGTAACTAGAAATCTAACTTTTTTTTTTTTTGCTGAGCAATATGTAAAACTAAAACCCTAGACTTCCACTGTTCAAATTGGTAGCTACAGCTACTGAGTAATTGAAATGTGGATAGTCCAAAATGAAATGTATTATATACCTACTATGCAATACAGTCTGGGTTTCTGAGACTTAGTGTGGACCAAAGAATGTAAAATATCTCATTAGCATTTTAAAGTATTATTATTATTAAAATGAAAATATTTTAAGTATATTGGGTTTAATAAAAATATTACTAATATTACCTTCACCTTTTTTACTACATAAAATGTGACTACTAGAAAATATAAAATCACATACACAGGTTTTTTTTTGGTTAGGACAACATGGTTTGGGATGACAAAAGATTGAGGATTTGTTTAATGATCAGGTAAAGTATAATATATCTTTGATGTATAGAAAGAAGAGGAAAATGAAATAATTTTAGATTTGTTAGAATAAATTATGATTAGATATAGAAGATTTAAGCATAAGCTAAAGAATTAAAGTATAATAATAGCTTCCAAGCCAACAGAGGGAAAATAAAGTAATGCATTAAAAACTTTATCCATCATGCAGGAAACAGTTTTTTTTCAAAGAGAAAATGTTATTAAACAGAAGCAAAATAAAATGACATCAATAAATTAAAATATTTAGATAAGCACTCTATGTAAATAGATCAAGTTGGCCAATTAAATGCAGAAATGATCAGAATGGATAAATGCACATAAACTAAACATATGCTGTTTATAAGATACACATCTAAAATAGAACCAAACATAGATGGTGAAGATAAATATGATGAGCAAACATATACTGTGCAAATACTATTCAAAAGAAAGCTGGTATAGCCATGAAAATATCAGACAAAAACCAAGGCAAAGAATTTTAATAAATAGGGAAGGAATAAAAGGACATTGTATAATAATAAAAGAAAAAATATACCAAACAGGTGTGACAGCCATGAACCTCTATGCTCTTAATAGTACAACAAAACAGATAGGATTACAAAAAGATTAGAACAAATCCCATAGCAGGAGATTTTAACGTCTCAATCAGACACTGATAAATCTGGTAGGCAAAGAAATAGTAAGTTTATTGATTATTTTCACCACAAAATATTAAGCTTAGACTAACATGCTCAACAAATTCAGAACATATATATTTTCAAGTTTCACTATTATGAATACTAACTGTATACCAGGTGAAAGAGAATGTCAGTCAGCATCATGCAAACTGTATTTTCTGACCACAAAGCAAGTAAATTAGAAACTAACAATAAAATAACACCAAAACTCCCACAGATTTAGAAGTCGCTCCTAAATTAATGAGTAGAAATGATATCACATGGAAATTATGACATATTTAGAACCAACTGAAAGCAAAAATACTGTATTTCAAAACTTTTAGGATGCAGCAAAAACAATTCTAATTTTAAATGCATTTATTACAAGCAAGATGTTTAAAAATAATTAAGCTCTCACTATAAGGAGCTAAAAAATGTTTAACAGAGTAAATCCAAGGAAACTGGGGGGAGGAGGATAATAAAAAGAATGAAAGCTAGTGAAACAGAAAACAAAGAAACAAAAACCAAAAACAGTTCATTGAAAAAGAAAACTAACAAATCCTTAATTTGCTTACTTTACTTCATCAAGGAAAAGATATGCATAATTAGAAATGGCATAGAGGGCCTCCCCGGTGAGCGCTGGGTTGCGAAGCTGCCCGCAGCCTCTGCAGCTCCGGTTCGATCCTCGGCTGCTCCCCGGCCACCGGAGGAGGGTCCCACATGGCGCGCAGACCTCTCCTGCCGCCCGCTGCTCCCCTCAGCAGTGTACTTCGGTCCTTCTGCCTGCTCTGCTCCCCGCTCTGGCTCTGGTGAATTCTCTCACCCGCCCGCGCTTCTGACTGTACCCAGTGCATGTATAAATAAATCTTAAAAAAAAAAAAAAATGCAGACTAAAAAAAAAAAAAAAAGAAATGGAGTAGAAATAAAAAAAAAAAAATGGTGGGCCTCCCCGGTGGCGCAGCGGTTGAGCGCTGGGTTGTGAAGCTGCCCGCAGCCTCTGCAGCGCCGGTTCGATCCCTGGCTGCTCCCCGGCCACCCAAGGAGGGTCCCGCATGGCGCGCAGACCTCTCCTGCCGCCCGCTGCTCCCCTCAGCAGTGTGCTTCGGTCCCTCTGCCTGCTCTGCTCCCTTCTCTGGCTCTGGTGAATTCTCTCACCCTCCCGCGCTTCTGACTGTACCCAGTGCTTGTATGAATAAATAAATAAAAAGATCTTTAAAAAAAAAAAAAAATGGTAAGAGAAAAATAGAACAACTTCAAGTCAACAAAATTGAAAACAGAGGAAATGGATATTTTCCTTAAAAATAATGAATAATCAAACTTAACTAAAGAAGAAATTGGTTCTAATTAACCAATAATAATTGTATAAATAATCAAACGTGTCCATCAAAAGACATGAGTTTCGTAGGAAAGTTTTTTTTAATATTAATTTTTAAAATTTTTTTTACATCATTGTTTATTTTTAAATAATATTTGCATCTCCGCCCCGCTCAGGTGTAGTCCCCATAGAGTTTCCTTCACCAGTGCACCCGTGCACCATCACCTCAGTCCCCTGTGCTCCTCCCTCCATCCGTCTGATCCCTCTCCCGCCTCCTCCCCAATTATAAATGTCTCTGATTTATAATTGTCCATTTTTGCTTTGTTGTGTTTTGCACAGTTTTATTTTTTTACACTAATGTCTTATTTGGTTCCCCTATATTCCTGCCATAAGTGAAACCATCCAATATTTTTCTTTTTCCTTTTGGCTTATTTCACTGAACATAATTCCTTCTAGTTCCATCCACATTGCTGCGAATGGCGTGAGTTTCTTTTTTGATTGCTGAATAATATTCCATTGTGTATATGTGCCACATCTTCTTGATCCAGTCATATATTTTTGGGCATTTGAGTTGTTTCCAGGTTTTACCTATTATAAATAGTGCTGCAATAAACATAGGGGTACAGATGGTCTTTGGAATCAATGTTTTTGTGTCCTTTGGGTAGATCCCTAGGAGTGGAATTGCTGGGTCATATGGTAGCTCCATTTTTAGTAGACTGAGGAACCTCCAGACAGCTAGGAAAGCTTTTTTTTTTTTTAAATGAGCTGTCAAAGAACTGCTTCTGAGCATTTTACCAGGAAATTAATTTTTTTGATTTGTAATAGTATATATTTTCTGAACTGAATTAATGATTTTCACATTACCAATAACTAAAGTAAAGAGCGCCTGACTTGATGTTTTGTCAATATAAAACTTTGCCTTATCTCCAGTTTGGACTAGAACTTTGGCAAATCTAAGCAGAAAGTCATTTCTTTATTTTTGTCAGAATAAAGTTTTATTTATTTATGCTTACAAAAGCTGGGGTACAAGCCAGAGATGCGGGGTGGGGGGGCTGTGAGAGGACTCACCAGAGACAGAGTGGGGAACAGAACAGGCAGACTGACTGAAACACACTGCTGAGGGGAGCAGCGGGAGAGACGGGAGAGGTCTGCTTGCCATGTGGTTTGCTTCCTGGCTGGCCAGGGATCGAACTCGTGCTGCAGAGGGTGCGGATTGCTTCATAGTGCTGTAATAGGGTCAGTTCAAGTAAAAAAAAAATTATAAACCAATCTCACTGACAGCTATTCTCTAAGATGTCCCCCAATGACCCTCATCTCCTATATTCACATCTTTATATTGTGTACTCTCCCACACCAAATCATAGTTGTCTTTATGTCCAGTAGGATATGGCAGAAGTGAGAATGTATTCCTTTGGAGACGAGTTCATAAAAGACCCTTCTGAAGCTTCTCTGCCTTATGCTTTCTGATAGCTTCCTCTGGAAGAAGCCTGTTTTCATGTCATGAACATACTTAAGCATCCTTATAAAGATGTTCACATGGTAATGAAATGAATCTTTGGACAATAACCAGAACCAATTTGCCAATCATGTGAGGAAATTTTCTGAGAAGTGGAACTTCTAGTCATAGCTGAGCCTTTAGATGAGTGCAGCACTGGCCACCATCTTGACCTCATGAGAGACATAAACCCTCAGTTAAATTGTTCCCATATCCCTGACCCATAGAAACTGAGAGATAATAGATTTTTAATGCTGTTTTAATCTGCTACTTTGGCATAATTGTTAATAGCAATAGAGAACTGATATGCTCTACTTGTATAAGTCATCAATAAAATGCTAGCAAAATAAAGTAAGTTGTGTATTAATCAGACCATAAGAATGTTTATCATGGGAAAGTCACATTTATTAAAGTGATTCACCATATTAAAAACTAAAGGGGAAAATATGTGATCATCTCAAGAGATATAGATGAAGTATTTGATATAATTTTATATCCATTTATGATAAAATTTACCAAATTGGGATTAGAAGGAAACTTTTTAAGAATGATAAAAGTTGTCCACCAATAATCAACAGCAAACCTACTCACATGGCATAATTTCAGGAGCATTAACAAAACTGAAGAGGTGCCTTGATGGTAGGGGTTGTATGGTAACACACATCTGAGGATGTGTGAACCTATCCCCCTATATAATGTAGTGTGCCATAAACCAAGTTACCTCAATAAAGGAAAAAACCCAACTAAACAGTAAGGCAAAGATGCCTGTTCTCAACACGTCTCCATACTGGAGAACCAAACCTATGCAACAACACAAGAAAAAAAAAAAAGGTATAAGAATGGGAGAGAAGAAATACAAGTGTTCTCTTTTGTAGACTATAATTTCTATAGAGATAATTCAAAAGAATCTACAGCTCCTGTTAGAAGGATTAAAGGATTTCAGTGATATTGCTGGACATGTCAACATAGACATGTTACTAGTCTTGCTATTCCTCAAGCAACACCATTAAGGAAATATAATGAGAAAAGCAAACATCTCACTCATACTGGCAAGAAAAAGGATGAGGTATTCAGAGATGAATCTAACACAAGATAGGAGAATTTTTATGGAGAAAATGACAAAACATTGTGGGAAAAAAGAAGACCTGAAAATAAACGAAGAGACAAGTGTTCCTAAATCAGAAGACTCAATACCCTAAGTGTGCCAATTTCTCCCAAATGATCCAGAAATTCAATTAAATTTTAATCAAAACCCAATGAAGTTTTTTTTAGTGGATCTTGACAAAATGATCTTAAAATTCATATGGGAGAACAAGATTAGATAATTTTGGAAAAGAACACGAGGAGGTGGGATTGAAGGAAGACTTAACTTACAAGATAACAAGACTTAGTGGTATTATAAAGGAATTGTAATTAGAGAGTGGGGTGGTGGTAAAGAACAGAGAGCCCAGGAAGAGACCCACGCACATATGGAAAATACATACAAGAACTGGCATTTTAAATCAGTGGGGGATAGAAGTTACTTTTAAAAATAAGTGATGCTTGGAAAATTGGTTATCCATGTGGAAAAACATCAAGTTAGGTTCCTAGTTCCCCATTACAAAATACATAACTAAAAGCTGATTTTAAAGCTTTTAGAAAAAATATGGAGAGATCTTTATGACCTTTAGGCAGGTAGTAATTTCTTAAATGGAACAAAAAATAAGTCATTAAAGAATGAGTGACATTTTACCTGTTTTAGGTAACAACTTCTATTCAAAAAAAGACCTCTGCCATAAACTTGAGAAGACTCAGATTAATGGAAGGTATTTACCAGCCAGAGAATTGAGAAAGCATCAATATTAACAATTTGTAAAGAAATCCTACAGGGGTCTCCCCTGGTGGTGCAGCAGTTGAGCGCTGGGCTGCAAAGCTGCCCACAGCCTCTGCAGCACCGGTTCGATCCCCGGCCACCGGCAAGGGTCCCACATGGCATGCAGACCTCTCCTGCAGCGCCCCCTGCTCCACTCAGCAGTGTGTTTCGTCAGTCTGTTCTATTCCCTGCTCTGGCTCTGGTGAGTTCTCTCACCCTCCCGTGCTTCTGACTATACCCAGTGCTTGTATAAATAAATAAATCTTAAAAAAAATATACGGAAAAAAAAAGAAATCCTGCAAATGAAATAGGAGACAAGTAATATAATAGAAAATATATACAGAGTATGAAAAAATTATTGAGATAACTAAATCCAACTCACTGATGAGTGAAGAAATAAAAAATTAAAATACATGATAAACAATTTCATACACATCGGATTAGTAACAATTAAAATGGGATATTTCTAACTATTTACAAAGATGTAGAGTAGATGAATAGAAACTTTCGTAGGTTGCTGGTGGGGAAAACATTGGTACAATCACTTTGAAAAGCAATCTGGCTGTATCTGATAAACTTCATCTATGCATGTCCTTCAACTCTGCAATTAACTTCCAGAGAGAACCGCACGTGTGCAAAACGATACACTATAAGACGTATAAGAATTCATTACAACTTTGCTTATACTGGGGAAAAACTGGAAATCATCTACATAGCCTTCAAGAGAATGAATAAACAGAATGCTACAGAGCCATGAAAATGCCATAAGTATATATAGACATGAACAAAGCTCAAAAACATAATGTTGAGAAATAAATCACTTTGTAAAATCACATAGAGCAGAGCACATTTTACACAAAGTTTGAAAACATCCAAATCTACGTAATTGTCAGTTCAGATAAAATGGTTCCCGAGCCCTTGTGTGTGCATATTTCACAACACTGGGTTTCTTGGTGTCCTCTCCCAGGAAATCTTGAGCTTCCACGGGGCATTGTTGTTTTTCCTCCTTATATTCTTAGGACCTAGTATAGTGTAGAAGTTCAACTTGTGCTTGTTGATTGACTGACTGAATGAATGGAGAAGAGGGGGATGCAAAAAGATGAAGGAAACTAGGAGGAAACTAGATAGAGAGATTGAGACAATGCTTTCACTGCCTGCATCTGACATGGACTACTATGGAGGGAATTAGAAGAACTTGAGCTAGCATGCTGCCAGTAGATGGTCATCATGAAGTTCAACCTGCAGCAAAATGCCGTTTCAATGCCCTCTTACATGTATGCAGGAAGATCCTGTCATTCCCCCTCCAAGGAGTGTGGCAGAAATAAAGCATCTGCTCAATGCCCATCAACAAGCATGTTGCAGTCCACGTGGTTCAAGGACACTGCAAAGGTCAGCAAGTTGGCAAGGTAGTCCAGGTGTACGAAGAAATATGTCATCTAATTTGAGCGGGTGCAGCATGGGAAAGCTAAGGCCACAATTGTCGATGTGGGCACTCACCCGAGCAAGCTGGTTGTCACCAGCATTTACATTATATTAGGTGTTATAAGCAATCTAGAGATGATTTAAAGTATATGGGTGGATGTGTGCAGGTTATCTGCAAATACCACGCCATTTTATATGAGGAACTTGCACACTGAGAACTTTGCTGTTGAAGAGGGTGCTGAGACCAAACCTCCATGAATACTGAGGGATGACCATACTTTGCTCCTCTTTGCAGATGAAGAAACTGATGTACTGAGTAGCCAAAACAATGTCAGTCTTGTCATTTATTGAGTTCTTTTTACTTTTCAGGAGTTTGCAGCTGATGGCAACTCTAATGGATTAACAGATCAGTTTCACCAAGTAGTAGCAAGATCACAGTGAGAAGCAGTAAGAACAGGGGAAGAGAGTTTACCTTAGTCTTGAAGAGAAATGGATGGACAGGTGGATTTAGGGGAGGAGTGGGGAGAAGGCAGCAGGAATTTGAGGCAGTTTAGGCCATGGGCTTCGATTTGTTTTGCAAAGTAGAGAAGGAATGTGGTTATTGTGAAAAATGTGTAAAAATAATAGAAAATAAGGATATTTTAATTCCAGGTCCTTGCCATAATTACGTTTAACAGTTTGCTGTACTTCCTTCCAGAACTTTCTCTAAGAATATAAATATAGGCAAACATATATAATGGGGGAAGATATTCCTTCCTTCTGGAGAGAATAAGAGTCAAAATAAACAAACCCAAGAGAATGCAAACCCTCTAACTGTGGAGCTACTCTCAGAACAGTTCTCAGTGTAGAGGAATAGCTGATCTCTCTCTTGTCCTGACAAATCTCCCTATAGGTCTTGGCTCTGCAAGTGCTGCAAAACCCCTTCTTGAGTGTGGAGGTTTGAGGCACAGTGACTGGAGGAAGCTGGGGAATCCTCCACAACTTACTGAAAGTTTGCTGCAGGCTGCAGGGGTACATCCCTGCAGATGGTTTCCTTGGAGAAATGTTTCAGACCGAAGTATGAATTTAGCTTAACAGAATTTAGCTGTTATGAGTCCATTGCGTGTTAAAAAAACAAAAACAGTTTTTGTATGTGTTTGTGTTTTAAGGTAGATTGTCCTAGAATAAACAATTGTGTGAGTGTGTGTGTGAGTGTGTGTGAGTGTGTGTGAGTGTGTGTGATGTTTCTCTTCTTCATTGAAGAAGTGCCAGAAAACCACATTCTGGCCTTGGGGATGTAACCCCATCAGAAATTGGGGGTGGGATGGGGTGCCCCTTGTTGAAATCACCAAAGGGAGCATTTAACAGTAAGTGAGCAACTGTCTGGGAAAACAGTTTGGGGTATGATGCCTTCCTTTGTACCTGGAAGGTGTGGAAGACCAGGCAACAGGCCCGTGGCAGAGAACCTAGGAGAGATGGTGGCGAGTGACTCTGACCCTGGGAAGTGGAAAGGGATGGGTGCTGCCCTGACCCCACATCTCTGGGTCATACTGAGGATAAACGGGGAACTTCTTCGAAGTGTTGTGATTCCAGGACCCACAGCACTCCCTGGAGCCGAGCACCCAGCTGCACCTTTTCAACCTGTTCTCCAGAAGCACTTCATCAAGCAAGAACACTGCTTTTCATCAAGATAGGAGCCTGCTAGCCACAGTCTTCACTTAATAACAGGTTGGAAATATTTTTCTGTATCATTAAGTGCTCCATATGCTGTTGTTCCATGGTCACTCCACTGTGGTTGGATGTGGCTTGACTAAGTCCCTGTGTTGGAAATGCCCAGCATACCGGACCTTCTTGAAGACCAAACTAAGCCCATCTTGGGAGCTGGCCATTTTTTATCCTCCCCCTTTTACAAAGACCAGTTAAGTCAGTTCCTCCATCGCTCACCTCTCAACACCTTCCTGTGGGGCTCTGGACCACCCATTGAAGCCCCAGCATGCCTTGTTCCCAAGCTCACAGACTTGTTGAGAAAAGGAGGCCAACCACACTGAGAAAACACCGAGGCCAGGCATGGCCAGGATCCCAGCACAGACTCCCCGGCCTGCAGTTACAGTTTTGGCTGAGCTGAGCCCTTTCCTTACAGTGTTTGGCTTGGATGTTAGATGAGGTGAGTCAGTCCTCCTGGCATCCTCCTTCAACCTGAAAGTCACATCAAGATGAGTGGTTGCCAGATCAGTAGAATTATCAGTCTCTCCCACAACCCAAGTCCTCCCAACCTTCTTTCTGAAACTAGGTCCCAGAATGTGTCCTGGGTGCACGTAGCAGGGCCAAGTCACAGGAGCTGACCTATATCGGCTCTACAGAAGCCCAGAACCTGTTGTGATGACCTGGGACCTAAGTGAGAGAAGTAATTCCCTTTGGTCTCCAAATTCTACCCAGAGCATGCACCTCCCAGATGACACCAGGCAGAGCTGGTTGGAATCCCAGTTCATCACTGACTGGTTGAGTGACTTTGGCCCTGTCTCTTTGAATCCTTAGAGATGAGCGTTCCACATCTTGAACATGGAAAAGGTTATTTGTACTTATGAACAAAATGAAGCAATGCATATAAATGGAACAGGGCTTCAAAGCTAAGTTGTTCACCAGGCACCAATGTTTATCAGAGAATGAAAATCCAAAGGGACATTCCACCTTGTGGAATAGTCAAAAATCTGTAACAAAACTTTTGAATGCCGCCCCTCCCCTTGCCCATTTTGAACTCTGAAAAAATTGAGGTAGAGAAAACAGGAGAGTTTGTGAGGAAAACTTCTTTGAAGAAAGCAGTGCTGCTGAGTCCCACCGTGGGGACAGGATGAGTTCCTTCTCCATTACAGTAAAGCCAGTGTCTGTGTGTGAGTAAGCTGTTCTAAGGGCCTAATGAGTGACCCTAGGGCTGGGGTTGGGTGGCCTGGGCTCTGGTCCCACCCAGGAAACCTGGAAGATGAGAGAAGTCTCAGGATGTCAAGGCTTTGGTTGGGTAACTGCCACGATGGTGGGACCAGACTTCACTCCCAGAGTTTTTCCAGGGCACAGGAAGCATGCAGGTTTTTGAAGGGCAGATGTGAACCTCACAATAGAGAGTTTGTGAGGACTCCATGTCTCGAGTTCTGCATAAAGGGTCTCCAAAAGCCTGGAGCTAATGCCTCGGGGCTGAGGAAGGGGTCTCAGGGGACTACCTGAAAACTGGACTTGAGAGACAACCAAGTTCACAGAGAACTTCAGGGCAAAAGACCAAGTGGGGAACCAGTGGAGAGGGCATTAAAGCACTGTTTGAGAAAGAGGCACAATTTTACACCTTTCTGGAAGGAAAGTCTGAAGTCACCTTATTGCTATTGCTGATCCCTTCCCTGCCTGCTCCCACCCCACAGAGTGGCAGTAGTTGTAGCCATGGTAACTGGCTGGGGACAGCTGTGGAAAAAAAGAGAAGCCAACCTTCTACACTGTCCTCTCTGTGGACTTCCAGCTAGGCAGGTCCAGGCTGAGTGGGGAGAGAAGGATTTAAGGAAGAAGCAAATTTAGGGTTTTGAGGACTGCTTTGCATTACTTTTCTAATTCTGAGTTGAGACTGTGTTTGCAACCCACAGTGACCATAGACTCTATTCTAAAATGAACAGAAAAATCTGGGGCCTGCTGGAGTTGTTATCCAAGGCAGGGTTCAAAAGTGGGGAGGGCTCCCTCCCTAAATGCTGTTGGTGCAAGGAGCGAGCACACCAGCTAACTAGGGCCCTGCGCAGTGTTTCGCCACTGGGATACACACAACTGTCTCTCTTTCTCTCCCCTATTTACCTGATCGTGTCTGGTTCCCAGTGAGCTTTTGTGTGGACACCATTTTCCTCCAGCACATGCGTTATGCCTAAAACCTGCTGTCTGTCTGGATGTCAAGGCCAAATTCTCAGCAAAAATCACTTCTTCCTGGCGATTATCTTAAGCCTGATCTCCATAGAAGACAGATGACAATGACAGGCATCCTCTTGCTGAGGAAGAGAAGAGCATGAAGTATTTTCCCCATTTCTTAGAAAGAGTCCAGAGATGGGGCTGGCTGACTAACCTCTGCCATTTAGTTTTTGGGGGTGCCGGAGACATTGGCAGACGTGAGCTTGCTGCCCCACTGGTTGCACATCTGTAAAAAGGGTGGCTAATAATAACATGTATCTCTCAGAGTTAAGGGCATGAAATGAAATCATGTATTAGGTTGAAACTGTCAACATACAATTGGTTTTTACTATACAAAGTAAGAAATTTCAGATGGTTCATCCAAATGACTAAACAATGCTTTGTGAACTCCAAATTGTTAGTTTTTCTGTTAAACAAAACACTAACAACAAAATCCTTCCATCCATGCTCTCTAATGAATCTCCAGAATTCTGTTTGTAGGAACGTCTCATGGACGTGGTTATTTGTGAGGCAGACCACCAACCTACAGTTTAAGAACAGTGAATGCACAAGAGCACCTTTTTTATTTTTTTTTTCTGTTTTCTCCCTCTCTGTCCTGTCTCATTGCAAAACCCAGCACAAACAGCATGTCTCCCCACCTTCTCCCAGTTTCTAAAACCTTTCAATAATCATATTCTAAAGTTTCACTACAATGTGTCTAAATGGGCTCCATCTTGCTTAGAACTCAGTGTATCCTCTCAATTTTGAAATTTGAGAAAAAAATCATCCATTTTAAAACATGTGTCTTCCCTCAGACGGATCAATTCAGCCTTATAAAAATTGAAAACTTCTGTTTGAAAAAGAAAATATTATTAATACAATTGAGAAAAGGATTCAAGGAGACAGTATCTATAGTAAGTGGCAGGACACACTATAAATACAAAAATCTGTTGTATTTCTCTCTGCAAACAATGAATTAGAGGAAGGAGAAATTAAAAAAAAACTCATTTGCAATTGCACCCAAAAAAGACGAAATAACAGGGAGTAAACTTAACAAAGGAGGTGAAGTGCTTATATACACTGAAAACTGTAAGACACTGTCAAAAGAAATAAAAGACATAAGGAAATGGAAAAAAGAAATACTGTATTCTTGGAGTAGAAGTGTCAACACTGTTAAGATGGCCATATTGTCTAAAATGGAAACACTGTATGATTCAGCAACACCCCTCTTGGGAATTTACTCCCCAAATACGAAAACACTAATATGGAAGGACTTTGTGAACACCCATGTTCATATAGGCATTATTCACAATAGCCGAGACAGGGAATCCACCTAAACAGATGACTAGACAAAGAAATTGTGGAATGTATACTCAACAGGATTGATTATTTAAAAAAGTGCAGTAGTGCCTTTTGGGACAAAGTGGACGGTCTTGAGGAGCTAAGTAAAATAAGAGAGATGAGGATGGTTTCACCCATTTGTGAATGAATAAGCAAAGACAAAAAACTGGCAAAACACAACGAAAATAACTCTTAATCTTTCTTAAATATATTGTGGTTATGAGGATGGGCACAGAAGGGGGAGCGGTGGGGGAAGAGAGTATGATAGTGTGTTGGCATCTGCACTTGATGGGGGTGAGTGGAGCAAGTGCACATGTTGAGGTGTGAAGCTGTACTCCCCAAATGCCATCGTTACATGAATGAATGACAAATCAAAAAATTTGATTTGAAAAGGAGAGACAATTCACAGAATCCCAAATGTCCAATAGGCAATGAATAGGTGTTCAAATTTACTAGACACCAGGGCCATGCAGATAAAACTTACAAACATTTCTCACTCATCAGATGGCAAAATTAGAAAGTCTGAAAATATGAAGTACTGGTGAGGCTGAGAGAAAATGGGCACAGCCATCTGAGGAGTATTAATTTGAAGGGCAATTTGACAAATACTAGTGAAATTGCAAACACACATGTTCTGTCATCCTGCAGCCCTCCTTCTGCATGTATACTAAGGAAAAACTTCACCCTTGTATATAAGACACGTACCTGTACATTGCTTCATGATGGTAAGAATTTGGAACTATTGCATAAGCCCACATATAAAGTACTATATAAAAATGTGGTATAGACAGTAATACCGTGAAGTCTTTTTTTTTAAAATAAATTTTATTTTTATATTCCCCATACAATTGCAACCCCCTTATTTTGACCCCAATCCCTCCCCTCCCCGCCCCCCACTCCCCGTAGAGTATCTCTGGTTCATAGTTTTTTGTTGATTTTGATTTTCACTTTCTTATAGTTATTCATTTTCCTGGTCCCTTATTTAAGTTTTCTAGATTCCTGCTATGAGTGAGACCATCCGAATACCGTGAAATCTTGACAGCGGTCCAGAGAAATTACCTGAGCCCCTCTCTATAATTGGGGGACAATTAAAACTTATACTATGGAGTAAAAATAATGAGATGCAGAACCTTCTGTGCAGTGTGCTATTACTTAAGTAAAATTCGAAGCCACCTACAAAAAGCATCACATGTTATATCATGTATGTATGTCATGTGTATGATGGGCTAGGAACACACACACACATGTGATGGTGGTTGCTGCATTAAGGGAAAAGGAGAAGGGGGAATTGGATTTAGAAAGACCATCAGTTTTATTATTAGTTTTATTTCTTTGAAAAAATTATTTGAAGCACATCTGATAAAACATGTCAGTACTGATTGATGAAAATCCAGTATATATTATTTTCTGTTCTATTTTGAAGTTTTGACATTTCTTTAAAAATTTCCCCTCCTATTTTATTCTTCTGGAATACCTATTAGAGGAGTATTGGGACTTCAGAATCCACTGACCAAATCTCTTCAATATATTTATTCAGTTTTCTTCGCTCCTGCTGCATTCCAGAAGAATCCCTCAGCTCAATTTTCCAGCTCAGTAATTCTTATAAACTGTAATTATCCTGTAATCAGCTCATCTGCTTAATTTTTAATTTCTATTACTGTTATTTATTTTCAAGAGTTCCCATTGGGTTTTTTTTCCTCATCACAGCCTGTCTATTCTTATTTCTTGGATACTAGACCCTATTCTTCTGAGGATGTGGATTATATTTAAGTCCTGTTATGATTGCACTTTGCCTCTCTAAGATCTTTTGTTATTGTCTGTTCTACTTCTGCTGTGTTGACCTCACTCAAGTGTTTGTTGATTGTTGATTGTGCTCAGGCTTGTAGTTGAGAGGCTTGTGGGACTCTCCAGCATCTGTGTTAATTGCTTGGGGGAGGAATGAGATAATGGGGGGGGCGGCGGGCGGAGAGGACAAGCGGCTGGGAGCAAGGCATGGCGGAGGCTAGTCCTAGGGAAGCGGACGAAGCACTGTTTGGCATACATGGGACACTGCCATGGGGCTCAGACTCAAGCCCACAACCACGGCCTTGCCTGGAGGGAGATGCCCCAGTCACCTTGTAGGGTAAGTGATTTTCAGGCTTTTCTGTCCTCCCGCCATTAGGATTGATGATGGATCCTTGTGGTCCTGAATGCATGCCTGATGGCGGGCACCTGGAGTGGGGTGTGGGCATGCGTAAGTGGGTACACCTGGGCTAAGGCTGGGCTTATAAGGGCAGCGTCATGGGGACGCCAGGAGAACTACGAGAGGAGCAGAGAACAAGGCCACCAGGGAAGGCCGGGGAGCCCAGATAGAGTGAAGACTTGCTGGGGGCTGGGAGGCCCTCCAGAACCCCTGCCTGCCGTGTACCTGGTAAATCCCAATAAAAGCCTGATAAGCGCCACCAAGGGCTCTGGGACTCTCCTCAGTTACTCCGTCTGCTCCGGTCGTAGAGATCCTGCCCTGTGGCCATCCCGCTGTTACACACCTCTTCCTGGCTGGGTGTTTGTTATGTGGGAAACATTGGCTTCCAGAAACCGAACAGCTCTCCTCTTGGTTCTTGGTGGTTCTCCCTTTTTTTCCCTGTGGGTTTGGTTCCCAGGTCCTTTTCCCCCTGCGAACGGTGTTTTCTTACCCACATTTTGGATTATGGTTTCCTTCTTCAATCCAGTTCCAACATCTTTAGGAAGTCTCCACAGTTTCTGATCCACCAAGGGATCCTTCATAATTTTGAATTGCAAGTTTTTAAAAATTCTTTTATTTGTTAGCATTGCATCTTATTCATAGTCTACCATCTGTGACTTGCAAGCCTGAAGAGAGATCTTAGGGCTAGCCACAGGGATTGGCGAGTCATTTGAATAAAATAAATCTTGAAGCATGGGTGGGTGAAAGATATGCAGAGAGAGGGGAAAACCAGTCAAGGATGGGGTTCAGGAAGTTACTGGTCTTAAGAGGTTGGGTAAAGGGAGGAACAGAGGGGAAGGAGTGTCAGGCAGACTGCACCTGGAGAAAGGTAGAGGAGAGGAAGGTTGAAAACTACAGAGGTGACAGGATGAGCCCTGGGGGTATAAATAATAAATGAACTTTGATACCTACTTTCAATTATTTCTCTTTAAGCATTTGGTCCCATTTGAAGCTAGATGAGCCCAAAGAGAAATAAATGTACCTGGTCGTGCTGTTCTGTTCTAGCTTTTCTGATTTTCCCTGCTCCAGTGTCCTCAGTCTTGCCTCCAGCTTCCGTGGAGTCAGAATGAACCTTATGTCTCGGCCAGGTGCTTAAAATGACAAACGGAATTGAAGCATTTGCTCAGTGTTTAAAATTCAGGACAATTATCATGAACTAATTTTCATCTCTGCTAGGCAATGATTTATAATCTCTTTTGGGTCAAGGATTCTTCCAAAAATTAGATAAGGCAGGAGAGGGAAAGAGGACAGAAGCACACACAGGCTGGTGCACGGATGCAGCGGTGCTAACGCCCCTGCGCAGATGTGTGCAGTCCTGGACCTGGGGAGGGTTTTTCTCCTTTAGGTTGTTCTATTCAAAATGTGAGTGGCAGAGGCTGCTTTGTGTCCTCAAGAGAAATGCTGTGGAAAATAGAGTAGGGTCCTGTGGATGTTCTTTCTGTCCTAGACTTTTTGGCTATTTAGACTTTTTGGCTTTTTGGCTAATCCTGCCTATTATTTGAGAAAGTGGGGGCTGAATTTTGTAACCAGCAGCTGAACTCACCCTCACAGGTACAAAGGGTGAGTCAGCAGAGTGGATTTCCTTCCTCTCAGAGAGACAGGGAAAGGGGAGGGGAGATTTTTTTTTTTAATTAAAAAATTACTGTTTTCTTGAGATAATATTGGTTTATGACACTGTATATGATTCAGAGGTACTGGATATCACCCCTTCAGATGTGTTATCACACCATACCCACTGCCGAGGCCCTTATATCCTCCATCATAGTCCAGTGGGCACTGGAAGGGAGATTTTGTTTTTTTGTTTTTTTTTTTTTTAAAACTCTTTATTTTTTGTTTGTTTGTTTATACATGCACTGGGTACAGTCAGAAGCAATGGGAGGGTGAGAGAACTCACTAGAGCCAGAGCGGGGAGCAGAGCAGGCAGAAGGACCGAAGTACACTGCTGAGGGGAGCAGCGGGCGGCAGGAGAGGTCTGCGCGCCATGTGGGACCCTCCTCCGGTGGCCGGGGAGCAGCCGGGGATTGAACCGGCGCCGCAGAGGCCGCGGGCAGCTTCACAACCCAGCGCTCAACCACTGCGCCACCGGGGAGGCCCTGGAAGGGAGATTTTGGAAGGGAAGGGCCTGGAGAGTTGGGAGTGGTCCTGGGAGTGAAGGGTGTGCTGAACGTGGGGACTTGAGGAGGGGGAAAGTTTGGGCCACCCCTTGTACCCCTCCCTAGCCTACCCCCACACTCATCTGTGAAGCCCCTGCATCTCACGTGCCCCTCTCCTGGGATGCCGGCTGTCTGGGAACAGGGCAGCCACCGGACCTTCCCGGGACCACAGGCGCTGGAGAGTGCTCTCAGGCCTCCCAGGAGCCACATCTCAGCACACAGCAGATCCTCCAGCTTCTCCTCCTTTTCCAGTTTGACAGGATGACTCTGCCCCTAAGCCGCCCCTGACCTGCAGGGTGTGGCTCTGCTTTTGCAATACAGGAGCCAACCCAGAGGATCATGGCTGAAGAGGCGGTGAGGACCGAACTTTCCCTGTTGTCACAGCCATCGACTCTTCTGGCAGATGTCCACTGCTCTCCCGCTGCCTGCTTCTCTCCAGAGGTGAGGCTTCCCCATCCTGGGCACATCTATTCTGCGGCCTCCTGGCCCATGATCACTTCCCTAGAGTAAATCTTGGTGGCCTCCAAATCTTTAGTGGTTTCCCCAGAACCTAGTCCCTTTGTGTAGCATTTAAGACTCTGCATAGGGTTCTGGCCCTATTTTTCAACCCCAATCTCTGTGCACATCTGTATGGAGCCTTTATTAAGAACCAGGTTCTGTGATTGAAGATGTGAAGATGAGCTGAAAGTGCATGGCCTGGCACTGGGGTGCTGAACCCCATTGAAGCTCATGGTACCGTAGTTCCAGCATCATGGACTGCCC
Organism: Talpa occidentalis; assembly: GCF_014898055.3. Classification (NCBI taxonomy): domain Eukaryota; kingdom Metazoa; phylum Chordata; class Mammalia; order Eulipotyphla; family Talpidae; genus Talpa; species Talpa occidentalis. The sequence goes on from NW_023604295.1 coordinate 31,185,690, forward strand.
TGGAGCCACCTGGCCCAGAGAAGGGTGTGGACGGAGTCTGAAATGATCAAGACATATCTGCGGGAGGAGAAAGAAGTGGGGGAAGGCACCCTAGATAGGGGGACTGGCATGTGTAAAGGCGTAGAAAGAAGACAGGTGCTTTTGTCATCTAGACTAGGGAAGGAGGAGGTGGTGGGAGGGGAGAGGAAGACAGTGAAAGGCTCTGTAAGTAGGAGGTGATTGGGAGGGTGGCAGCACACCACACCAACATCCTGCCGAGTTGGCTCTGGGCTGCAGGGACGTGCTCTGGAAGGAATTCTGGGCCCAGGAGGCCACGGGGAGACCTGTGCTGTCTAGGCAGGCGGTGGCAAGGACTAGGTATGCATTGTCAGCAGTGGGAGAGCAAGGTTCCTAGCCCGCAGAAGGTGAGGGAGAGGGTGTGATTGACATTTCTATAAAGAACACCCAGTTAGGGGGTGGGGATCCCAGAAAATGGAGAGGAGAAACAGAGTGGGGATGCTGTTGGAACCTTGCCTTCTATATTCCAGGCTCCACAACCCCACCCCACATATTTCCAGCTCCCTCGATGGGTCACCCTTCTCTAAACACACTTGTTTTGTCAAGTCTTGGCTAATGGTATTCTTTCTGCTGAAATGCCCTCACCACCCACATTTCTCTACCTGGTAAACAATAATCATGGATCATAACATAAAAATAATTAGAACATCTTTCTGAGTCCCCACCACAAGTCAAGGGGTTGCCAGTTAGGGGTCATCCAGAAAATAAATGCAGGATTCAAACTCACTTCTCACTGAACCCCGACTTGGTCCTTGTAAAAGCTATGCTACAAGGAGCTACAAGTCTCAGCTCCTGTGAACATTTTACTTCAACCCATCCCTGCTACCTGCACTCAGCACCCCCACTCCCACATCTCCCACATCTCCCACCCCAAGTGGGATTTCCTAGCTGCCTCAGGACTTCCCCTGCTCTTTATTGATGACCATGGGCTCTGACCTCAGGCAGTTTCAGAATCGGGGAATACGAGGACCAGTTCCTACCAGTCCTTGGGAGCCAGGGCTCAAAAAGGCAATTTGCTTACTGACACAGTGAGAAAGTAGCAAGGCTTTGTAGGAGTGTGAGCAAAGATTGCCAAAGTTCTGGGCCATTTGGACCTTGGTCAAACAGGAACACAGACCCCGAGGGTGTCCCCAACAGCTCTAACTGGCCATATCCACCATTTTCAGATAAGCAAATCTTTCTTAGGGTTTAGTCAAACTCAAAGATTTTAGAAGGACAGCGTCTTGCTTACAAAATTCTCTACTGGTTGGGCCTCCCTGGTGGCTCAAGGGGTTAAGCAGCACGAGTTCACTACCTGGTCAGGGAGCTACCCACATGGTGTGGCAGACCTCTCCTGTCTTGCCTGCTGCTTCCCTCAGCAGTGTATTTCAGTCAGTCTGCCTGTTCTGCTCCCCACACCTCTGGCCTACACCCCAGCTCTTGTATGCATAAATAAATAAATCTTTGGGGAAAAAACCAACTGTCTACTGGACTGATTAGTTAGGAGTGGATCTAGGTGTGAGTGTGGGTCCAGAGACTACTCTGCCAGGACAAAGAAACAAGAAGCAGGAAAGGCAGGCCCAGAGGGCAGATGTGGGGGCAGAGAGGCTTTGGAGAAGGAGGGAAGGGCAGCGACTGTAGTGTCTACTCTGCTTTCTGTGGGTGCACAGTCAGGGCCTTGGGGCTTCCTGAGACAATGTTATCTTTTTTTGTTTGTTTTAACAGTCCAGAGCTCTTTAATTTTTTCCACACTATCATGCCATGCATTCATGGGGAACAGGTTCAAACAGCTCAGGCTGCTTCCATTGTTCTCACAAAGTCTGCTGCTCTGGGTGGAGCTGGCTGGTGCTTCCATTGAAACTTTCTCTTTGGCTTCCTTTTCTTCTTGTCATTTTCTTTCTTTTGTCTTTCAGGAAGTGATCTCCTTTCTTAGAGTGCTTAATATGCTCAATACAAACATTAATTCTCTTGGCAAGAACCTTGCCCTTGTCAGTTTACAACAATGCCAACTGCATGCAGGTAAAATAAAAATAGAAGCTTTCAGTTTTGCCATGGTAACAAGTGGTGGCGATTCTTCTTGAACAATGCCATCCCCTCGATGTCCACAGTGTCACCTTTCTTGCAGATCCGCATATTTGTGGCCAAAGGAACACCTCACTGTATTCTAAAAGGCCTAGAGAACATGTGGCAGGGCCTCTGCTCTTTCCTTTGTGTTGGTCATTGGCAACTTGCTGAAAGATGGTGGTTCCTTCAGAGAGGAAGCAAAGGTGTCTCTCTTGTAGGAACTTAGGGGGAATCTGGAGCTGCCCTAATCTCCGGGATAGAGGGAGTCAACTCTGACGCTGGGGACAGACAGCCCACCGTCCTCTGCCCTATTGGTCACTCCAGCTCCCTTTGCATGTCACACAAGGTGACTCACCTTCCTGAGTCTTGACTTCTGGGACATATTACTTGGATCGAGCTCTGAATTACACGTTGGGTGGAGAGACCAGGGTCATCCCAGACAGGTGGCACCCAGGCTAGGAGAGCAGGGGCCTGGGTGTCTAAAAGCCTTTCCCACAGTGAAGGGAAATAGTGGCCGCTGGTATTTTGTCTCTTAAAACTGACCATCATGGGATGATGTTTGTGAGGGAGAATTCAGAGTAAAAAGCAAGATTCAATAGTGTAACTATTCCCTGAGGTTAGCAATTGATACAGAAGGAGGGAAACGTACCACCACACCTGGGGGGGTTAGCCGAGGGTAGTACTATTGGAGATCTGTTTTCTCTCTACTTTTCCATATGTTTCAGATTTTCTACAACATTACTTTTTAAAGAAAAAAAATCTAAATTACAAAGAAGATCCTCATCTAAAAATGGGCAATGGATAATAGAAACATTGATGTGTAGCTAAAACACTGGAAGGAAAAAACTGAAAAGCTCTTTATGGACAGAATGTTCCCTGACTCTCTAATCTGAAATCCCTCCCCTCCTAAGCTCTTTGATGCCCCCTGCCCTGTTTATTCCTCTTCAGGGTATTTATTAGGGCCTAACTTATGCTTAGTGAATTGTCTCTTAACTGATATCCCCACTAACATGAAAGCAGCATGAGAATGAGGCCTCTGACAGGTCTGATGATGGTCGAAGCCCATTCCAGACCTGGCATTGAAAAGGCCCGCGCTCAAGATGTGTTTGTTGAATGAATAAATGAATGGTAAGCTGTGAACGATTTCCATTTTCTTCCTATTTCATTTCTGAATATGCAGCTATTTTCCCAGTGAACTTTTACTACTTTTGTGATCAGAAAAGAGAAAAGCAAGCATATTATTTTTTTCTTCCATGGAAATGGCACAATGGAGTGACATCTCAATTACAATCTTTGAAAATGAAGTTCATTGATGATGAAACTGGCATTCTGTTAAGTCTCAAAAATACGTGAGAATTCCACTGGCATGAGTCATGTCTGCGTGAGCTGGTGAGAGCACAGATGGGTGAGAAAGCCGCTAATTGTCCACGTGGCCACCAAAGATAACAGGCCCTACCTGCGTAAATTTGCCGCCCAGAAGGCTAGCTGGAAGCGTGTGCTCTGTGTGTCTCGCCCTCCTTCCCCATGTTTGCTAACAATGTTCCCGAAAATTAGCCTGAATTAGAGCTCTGGGGGTGGGGGAGTGGGTGCTGACAGAAAGAGAGGTGCTGGGTCTCTTCAGGGGGCTCCCTGCTTCTGTGGGAGGATGAGCTGGGGGCTGGTCTGATTCATCTGTTGAAGGCTCTGGGGGGAAGGCGGCAACTTTTGTCCTCTGACATCAGGAGCCTGCCCGCCTCAGGCCTTCCTGCTTGTGGAACCTTCCTTTGCTCTCAGCCAGCTCCCAGGGCCTGTTTTCTATGCATTCAACAATGCTTTCAACCCTCAACTCATCTTGTCTGCTATCTTGAAAAACTTCTCAGTGCTTCTTGAAGCTTTCCTGCAACAGTATTTCTGACCGCACAATCCATCATGGAACAGCAGCTGCACTAGTGGGGATTTCAGCCTGGATCCTTTCTCCATATCTATGACAAGCATCTCTTCCTTTTTCTCTGCCTCTCCAGACTCCAGATGCTGTGTTTATTCATCTTAGACAAGCAGGTTCATGCTGGGAAAAGCAGTAGACTCCCAATTATACCCAGGGAGACGCATTTCTATAGAGCTGGCTTCAGCTATACTTCATTTTATCTCTATGACGGGCCAGCTGACATCAACTATCATTTGCACCTCCTCTCCTTATTCTGGGAGAAGTCCAAATGCTTTCTGGAAATGTCTGTGAACTCCAAGGAGCTAACATTGTCAGGTTCCCTTTCAGGTCCTGAATCTTTGGAACTGAGGGGATCATTTACACCCCGTATTTCACAGCAACCTCTGCTCTCCTCTGCTCCTACCAGCCCAGGCCTGGCCCCTTCCTTTGTTTTCCTCTGGCGTCAATAATACAAAGCATTTTTGGAAGAATAGACTTTGTTTAAAAGGTTTTACATCACAACAAGATGAACAATGTTAGCATGAGTTCTTAGCTATCCCTGTTACTAGTTTTAAGGATGAAAGCATTATCAGTAACTTGCATCTATCTCTGTGCTCCAACCATAATCCATGTTAGCCACCCCACTCTGAAACTGCCTCTCCCCAGGCTCTGGCCTCTTCAGATACCTTGGTCCCTCTGTCCTTCTCTAAAGTCTGCTGCCACTCCTGCCATCCCTGCTCCCTTTCCTTCTTAGGGTTAGAGCAAATAAGGTCAGTTTTATTTTTATTTTATTTATTTAAAAGATTATTTATTTATACAAGCACTGGGTATGGTCAGAAGCACGGGAGGGTGAGAGAATTCACCAGAGCCAGAGCAGGGAACAAAACAGGCAGACCGACGAAATACACTGCTGAGGGGATCAGCGGGTGCAGCAGGAGAGGTCTGCGCGCCATGTGGGACCCTTGCCCGGTGGCCGGGGGTTGAACCGGCGCTGCAGAGGCTGCAGGCAGCTTCGCAGCCCAGTGCTCAACCGCTGCACCACCAGGGGAGGCCCAGTTTTATTTTTAAAATGTTCCCCACTCTCCTGCAATTAACATAGAAAACAAAACAACAGAGAAAAATAAAGGCATCTGTAGTCCTCATGATTATACAAATGTGGACAAGAATCTGTTAAGATCTCTCTTCTTTTTCTCTCTCTCTCGTGCTCAATATTCCAGCCTTGAGCAGCATTTCTCATCCCACAGAGACCTAACTGTGTGAGCCAGGCTCACTGCCATTGGTGGCCAATTTCCCAGCCCCTGTGGAGCCCCCATGTGCTTGCCTTGCCTGGGACTCGCAGTGTCTGTGAGGGAAGGGGTGTGGGTAGGACCTGGACTTTGCTTTCCACCCCAGGGTCTGCAATTGTGCAGCTTCTGAGCCTGGACTCTGCAGCTGCAGGCCCTGACAGCTCCAGGCTGGGCAGCCTGCCTGAGGCAGACCGCCTCTCCTGTCCTCTGAGGGCAGTGTCACCGCTAGCGCTGTCCTGGTCCCCTGGTGCCAGCAAGTCTCTGCCAGGAATTCTTGCTGCACTGGGACTCCAGGCTCTGGCCCATGCCATGAGGAGGCTCATTACCCTGACCAGGGATGGGAAGAGCTTCCCCCAGGTGGGCTGTCTTTATTTGGGTGAGGGGTGCTGGGCTCGAAAATGTAGTGTAGTTTGGAGGCCATGCCTTCAGTTCATCTGCATGACTTTCCCCCCTTGACAGATCTCCCAGGGGCCAGGATGACTCAGTGGGATTTTTTTTTTTTTAAAGATTTGTTTTATTTATACAAGAGCCGGGGTACAGTCCAGATGTGCGGGAGGGTGAGCGGATTCACCAGAGACAGAGTGGGGAGCAGAACAGGCAGACTGAAATACACTGCTGAGGGGAGCAGCGGGTGAGACAGGAGAGGTCTGCTTGCCATGTGGGTTGCTCCGAGGCCGGTGGGGATCAAACCGGCACTGCAGAGGATGCGGACAGCTTCACAGTGCTGCGCTCAACCACCTGCGCCACCAGGGAGGCCCTGAGAGGATGTTTTTGAGTGTCAGGTATCACAGACATGTACCAGCGCCACCTCAAACCTTTGGGGCTTGTCTCAGGCCTGACTTGCTCTACCAGTCTCTTCCACCATTATAGAAATTCTCTCTGAGGGGCCATATTACCTCTGTATATTTTAGCATTTGTCAGCCGTAACCTGCCCAGCCTACTCTTGGATGTCTGAAATGTCTGTAAATGTCTGAACCACAACCTTAATAAATTATATATATATGTATGTGTATGTTTATGTGAATATTTTTCAGTACTAGTATGCATGATTGTATATGAGTATAAATACACACACACACATATATTCACACACAAATATATTGCGAGAGTTCTCTAGAGGACCAGAGGACATACACGCATACATGCACATACACACGTCGGGGGACAGAGGAGAAAGCTAGGTCTGGTCACCTCAGGGCAGGAGGACCCAAGCATCAGGGACATCCCAATCCCACCCCCACTGCCCACTCCCAAACATGATAGGTGTTAACACGCACACATATATGTCACACACACATTTCTGCAAGGCCTGCAGCTGCAGAATCTGGATAATAGAAAATAACAAAAAACCTATTATTATAGTCAGAAGCTGCACAATTGCAGACCGTGTGGCTGAAAGCAAAGCAAAGTCCAGGCCCAGCCCACACTCCTTCCCTCACAGACACTACAAGACCTGGGCAAAGCAAGCACAAAGGGGCTGGATATGGGGGGGGGTATATACATACATATGCATATAGAGATTTATTATGAGGAATTGGCTCATGTGATTATGGAGATGAGGAATCCCAAGATCTGTCATCTGCAAGCTGGAGCCCAGGAGAGCTGGTGGCAGATCTCCAGTTCAAGTTTGAAGGCCTGAGAGCCAGAGCATCCCTGCTGTAAGTCCCAGTCTGAGGGCAGAAGACCAGTGTCGCAGCTTAGCAGTCCTGCTGAGAGTGAATATTTCCTTCCTCTTTTTGACATACTCAGGCCTTTGTGGATTGGGTGAGGCCCGCCTGCACTGGGGAGAACAACCAGCTTACTCAGTCTGCAGACTCAAATGCTAATCCTATCCAGAAACACCCTCATGGACAGAATAGTTTTAACTAAATATCTCTGCACCCTCAGCCCAGTCAAGTTGACACATAAAATTAACCAGTGCAAGTCTCCTTATCTTTCATGATACATAGATCCTTTTGTAGAGGAGATGTTGGTGTCTGTAAATATATCTGGGTTTTAGCTCTAGCCCAGTGAAAGCCCTCTACAAATACACATATAGGGGCCTTAAAATTATACAGTTGGGTTCATACTGGCCATACAATTTTTTTCATCTTTTTCTTTCTGAACTCATGAATTTCTCATGACTCATGACCTAATCAAATATGATTTTCATTTAAATTACAAATGACTTTTCATTAAAATGGGAAAGCGTATAATTTTCTGCTCTAAATAGAAAAACCTATTATTACACGTAAGATTGCAAGGAACACAAACATCCCGGGCACGCAATTACCTTTCTTACTAAACTCAATAACTGCTTAATTCTTCATGGTTTGCACCAAGCTGGAGGGATTGAATCATCCTTTCCATCTGACATTGAAGGAGCGCTCAATAGCTTTCTCAGTCTTTTATTAGATTTGTCAACACACACACACACACACATCTTGCCAACATTCTGTCAGCCCGGGGAAACCAATACAAACAATAAAAGCACTTACTGTGTGACTTGGCGTGGTTCTAAGTAGTCTACATACATATTAACTTGTTTAACCTTCATAACAACCCATTTGATACCCATTTCAGGGATGAGGAAGCCAAGCCCAGAGCTTGAGGTCACCTGAATTCTTCTCTCCTAATTCTAAGGAAAGTCTTTCCATACCTACCATTTGTGTTTTTCTGCATCTTTCCTGTCTGCTAGGAGAACAGAAAAGAGAAAGAACACAGTCACAAATATGGGCATAAACTAGGAGCTGTTTTTTCAGTCATAATCTGTTTTTCTCTGTCAACCTTTCCTTCTAGGAAATTCCTGAGCCCATTTCAGAAGTGACCCTGCATCACACCATGTCATCTGGTGTCTTCTGGTACAGGGACCTCTAGGGAACCCCAGAGGTTATGAACAAAACCTTGGCGGGCAGCTTGGGGTGACACCAAGGCACACCCTTCCAAAGGCTGGGCATAGTCTGGGGCATCTGGGAGAAGGCATGTGGGAAGATTCTGTGAGCCCTGCATGGGAAGGGTGGGTGGATGTTCAGCATGCGGTTGCAGTGACTTTAACGAGGGGAGAGCACTGGTCCCTGTAGGCTCTAAGGACCATGATGTTCAGGGTTGCTCCTCCTTCCCTGAGATGCTAGGACCTGTCTTTCTGCACTGTCCCGCCCTCTGTCCTGTTACAGGCTCTTGGTATGGGATTCCCTGTCTGTGAATCAGGTATCCCATAAACCTAGGGATGGTAGTGCTGGCTGAGACTTTATGGGCATGAAAGGCAAAACTATATCCAGAAAATCTGTCTACTCCTGTGAGAATGAAGAGCTGACCTTCTGGAAGGAACCCACTGAAGTCAACTTGCTGCCCTTTGGCTGGTTGTCCCACTCAGGGAACCATACTGGGGGCCATACTAGGCTTGGCACACAGCTCTCACTGGCAAGCTGGACATTCAGAGGAGGCAGCAGCTAGACTGTCCTTGTTTAGTGTAAATCCACTCTGCTGAGACCTTGCATGGCTGTTCTGCCATCGTCACTTTGCTCATGTGCCATCCTGCTGGCACTGGTGTGGTACTGACAAAACCTGCTTGGGACGTTTTATGTGCTTATGCCTCTTCCATGGCAGATGTTTCCTTGGACCACTCCTGGTTCCAAGTGCTGCAGGTTGGGCTCTCTAGAGTTTATAAGAGGATAACAACTGTGCGAGGAAAAGGGGAAAGAGCAGGATTGAAGAGGGACAGAGATTAGATGGCAATGAGAGCCCAAGGGGGCAGCTCCAGAGCAGACTAGCAAGAAGAGAAGTTGTGTATGCTGCCATCTTGTTCAGGTATTGGTTGGGGTCCACCCCAAGAATACTAGGGTGCTCCATGATGAAGTCAACAGCTGGAGTCTGTCCGCTAACCACACTCCTTGCAGCTGGACAACACATCTTGTTATTGTTTTTTTTTTTTTTTTTTGAACACATCCTTCCTTGAAGGAGGCTCTGCATGGTGCATCTTCTTCATTACCAGTGGCTCAGACTCTTGGATCACCCCGCAGGACCCCACTGGGACTAACAGAGGTGGTAGCTGAGGCCAAGGGGAGTATAGAATGAACAATAAAGGAGGGAGACAATGGAGTGAACAGGGTCTCCATTTCATCCCCATAACTTCCCTCTTGTAGGTTTCCCTGAAGGAAAAGAGGCCGTCAGAGCTGTGGGGAGTCAAGTCTCCACTTGTGTGTGGAGAAGTGGGTGTGCACTATGGCATAAGCTGAGGTGCACTGCCCACTTCTCCAGGAAGCTGCAAGGAGTAAGTGGGCTGACAGCCTTAGCGCCTGGGTCCGTGTTCAAGGGCAGTTTGGTTTTTGAGTTGATGTCATGCTCGTCTTGGAGTGACCCCAGGCCATGACCAAGCATGATGATGTTATAGGACCTGGCTGTTGCTGCCCAGTGAGAGACTCTTCTAGTGGGAAACTTTGAATGGCTTTGTCCAGAGCACCCGCAGGTTCCACAGGCCGCAACTTTCTGCATCAGGATGGATGTCCCTGCCCAATACTTTTTTCTTCCATTTCCTTTCACAGGCGTTACTCCCCAGTGAACGTCATGCTCTTTAGGCTCATGTCAGTCTCGCTTCTCAGAGAACTCCCCCTGCACAGCCTGTGGGGTGTACAGCCCTCTGAGGGCACCTGTCTACACAGGAGCGGCTTCTTATGCAATTGTGGTCTGAACAACTGACTAGCTCAATGCCCAGTTTCACCGTCGGGGCTGTGCTTTTACCTAAGGGAGGTGTTCTAGAATTTGTGTGTTCTCAGAATTCTAGGAAGTTCAGTGGCTTTCAGACTACTGGGTAGAAAAGAATTAAATAAGACATTCCATGCACTAGCAGCCAGAGGGTATGCTGGTGAGTCTGTGATTCCTGGGGACAGCGTTAGGCTGGAGGACTTTGGCCACCAAGTGGGGCCTCTGCAGTGGACTCCATGCGGGTCTGGCTCCCCCACCTCATTCCTCCCTGCTTCCCTGCAGATGAAGAGAGAGATTTCTGGATTATGTGCCAAGGGCTGGCATAAGCAGATGCCACAAGAGTTCAAGCACCTCCAAAACAGGAGCTGTGTTTCCGAGAGCAGCTGATAACATGGCAAGAATGACTGCAGGGGGTGTCAGAATGGCAGGGCAGAGACCCTGTGGTCTGGCCAATAAGAAGCCAGGGGTAGCAGCGGCTGCTGAAACTTGCTGTACTCAATCATTATGACTAAAAGCACTGGGAAAGGAGGGGTCATTTTATTAGAAGTCTTAAATTTTTTTTATTGAGGTATAATTGACATATAACACTATATTAGTTTCAGGTGTTTAACATAATGATTTCATACTTTTATTTTTATGAAATGATTACTATAATCCATCTCATTAACAATGTTGCCATATAGAAATTTTTTTCCTGTCAATGAAAACTTTTAAGATCTACTCTTAGCAACTTTCAAACATGCGATAGAGTATTATTATTTATTATATGACTTATTTATCATATTTTTTAAAGATTTATTTATTTATGCATGCAAGAGCTGGGGTGTAGGCCAGAGGTGTGGTGTGTTTGTGTGTGTGTGTGTGTGTATGTGTGAGAGAGAGAGAAAGTGAGAGAAAGAGGACTCACCAGAGGCAGAGAGGGGAGCAGAACAGGAGGACTGACTGAAATGCACTGCTGAGGGAAGCAGTGAGTGAGACTGGAGAGGACTGCTGCGCCATGGGGTTTAGCTCCCTGGCCAGGGATCAAACTCATGCTGTAGTGGCTGTGGATTGCTTCATAGTGCTGAGACTTAACCTCTTGCGCCACCAGGGAGGCCCTCGTTATTTATCACAGTGATCTTTATGTTCACGGACTGGGACTCCAGGAGGGAGAGAGCAGAAAATCAGACTGTCTCCCTGTCTCTCCAGGCAAAGCACAGACGTACATGAGAAGGACTAGGGTCATCTCCAAGAACCCACATCCCAGCCATTCATGTGAAGCTGCCATGTTTTTGTAGGTCAAAAACGGTGATGTGCTGGTGATTTTATTTGGTTCCACTTAATATCTACAGTTGAATTTAAGTTGATTATATATATATTCCCCCCGCCCCACCCCCGGCTAGGGATCTATGGCCCTAGCCTCCATGGCCACTGTTCCTGGAGCACCTCCTACAGGCCAGGTTTCAAACAACTCCTACCATGCCTTACTTGATTCTATTCTTGCAGCCACGCCGTTTATTTAATTGTTATTCTTACCTTTCAGAAGAAGAAAGAAAAGAAGAGTCAGGAAACATGTCTAGGGACAGAGGTTCGATGTAGACCTATAGCTGTATGACCTACACAGTCTTGTTCGTGACTGCTGAGCAGACTACCCTCCCAAAGTCCCCTGCATGCGCTCCCCAGGGGGTGAAGTGGGGTTGGGGATTGGACATTTGAATTAAATAACTCTGAACCCCGTGACCCTGGTGTGATCATCAGGGTCAGATATAAACTTTGTGTGTTCTGAGGCTTATACAGTTTGTGGGACCCTCTGTAGGAAAAATACTAAAAGTCCCTTAATTTTGAGATTTTGCATGGACATATGTACATGTGAACATTTTGCTAAGGCCTCCTGGCTGACCTTGGAGGGGCTTTGTGAAAAGTAGGGCGCTGAGCCAGGAAGTTGCCTTCATAGAGCAGGCCTGAGCAGGGGTTCTGGTCTTGCACCACAAACGGCAGTTCAGTTTTCATTGCAAGTTCCACCAAGGGCTCAGGGAGATTGTATAAATGACATTCCAGATTGCCTGTGCTTTTCCCTAACCAGACTCTGTGACTGCCTCTGCTTTTTCCTAACCAGACTTTGTAAAGGAGGTCAGGGTCGCTATAGGGCGGGGTGTGTGTGGAAAGTCTTAAGCGCCTTACTGACTTTTCCTTGGCTAGGAGCACGGCAGTTTTCACTTTTGGCCACTAGGGGGAGTGGCTCCTCCGGGAACTGTTCGTGGGGGCGCCTCACCCAAGTCCGCCCTGGGCTGCTCACCCTTCACTGTTACCCGCAGGCCGGGTTCTGCTGATGAGGCGGCGTCTGCCTCCTGTGGCCTCCTCTTTCAAGGAACAGCAGCAGTTGAAGGAACATAGGAATTCCACCTGGATTATACTAAGGGGGAAACTTTTCTCCCTTCCGGAGCCACCAACCCTTTAGAAAATTCCCCAAGACTAGAAGAATAGAAAATATAATTCATCTTTTTTTTTTTTTTTTTTTTTTTTTTAGAAAATATAATTCATCTTTAACTCAAGTTTAAGTAAGAATGGGGAGCATTAGGGCCTTCCCTGGTGGTGCAGCGGTTGAGCGCTGTGTTGCGAGGCTGCCCGCAGCCTCTAAGGCGCCAGTTCGATTCCCGGCGAGGGTCCCACAAAAAACAAAAAAACAAAAAAAAAACACAAAACAATGGGGAGCATTAAACTCTTACGAGGCACATCTGGACACTGCGCTGTAATTTGGAAAGGAAGCCTGCCCAGCTCCCTTGAGGGAGGTCCCTGTCTGGGTGTGCAGTGTCTCTCCTCACAGGTGGGACTCCTGCACGAGACTGGTCTTTGTTCCCTTGATACCCCCTGACCTAGCACACTAGGTCTCAGCTAGTGTTTTCGGGATCAAAAAGAACAGAGCAGGAAGGGGACAGAAAATGAGAGGGAAGGAAATGGTGCAGTGGAGAGAGACAGAGGCTAACTAAAGCTGCTTCAAAAGAGTGTCTATTCGTTCAGTGCTGTAGAAAGAAATAAGAGGGGATACAAAGATAAATATGGTGGTTTTCCTGCCCTAGGGTAAACCTTTTTTGTGGAAAAGAAATCTTTGTTTTTAACGATGCTATTGGGCAAAGCCTAAGGGCCCTTCTGCAGGGGAGGCCCAGCTTCCAGCTGCCCAGATCCCTCCACTCCCAGTGCCGATCTGTGGAGTAAAATTGTTCAGAACCCTGCTTTTGTGTAGGTGAAAGGTAAGTGTGTTTGCTTATATCTCTGGAATCTTTAACAATTTCTGTATCACTAGCATCTTGGACTTTGATGATGGTGTCAGTATGTCTTAGTGGAGTTATTTTTCTTCATTCCTCTGGGATCTTAGATGGAAGTCAAATGTTTTTCAGTTCTAAGACATTTTCTTGCTTGCTATTTCTAAAATATCCTACCCTTCCTCCCTGTAGGTTTCTGTTCCCAGTTTCTAGGACTACTGTTAATCAGATGTTGGCACCCTGGACTGATGCTCTGGAGTTCTCATTTCTCTGTTTCCATTTTGTTGTCTCTTAAATCTTTTTTTTGATCTACTGATCCTTCTATGGAATTTTTTTCAGCCATCATAGTATACATTTCTAAGAGTGTTCTCTTGTTTACCAAATTTTATTTTCCATTTTATGTTTGTAATAGCTTCCCAGATTTCCCTGAAGGTACTATGTTTCTAAGTTTTCTCTTGTTCCCTGAGTTATCCTTGCTTTCTCAAAGGTCATTTTTTCAGTTTCATTTTTCTCAGAACCTTTTTTTTTTTTTTAAAGATTTATTTATTTATTTATACAAGCACGGGGTACAGTCAGAAGCGCGGGAGGGTGAGAGAATTCACCAGAGCCAGAGCAGGGAACAGAACAGGCAAACTGACGAAACGCACTGCTGAGGGGAGCAGCGGGTGGCAGGAGAGGTCTGCGTGCCATGTGGGACCCTTGCTGGTGGCTGGGGATAGAACCAGAGCTGCAGAGGCTGCAGGCAGCTTCGCAGCCCAGTGCTCAACTGCTGCGCCCCCAGGGTAGGCCCTCAGAACTTTTTATTTAAAAAAATGTTCAAACTTGCTTATATGTTGAAGGAATACAGATGTTTCTCACAATGTTAACATACGGTGGAGCTATATCTGGATAAATCCACCGTAAATTGAAAATATTGTAAGTTGAAATGTATCTTAGACACCTGACCTCCCAAACACCACAGCTTAGTGAGCCTCCCTTAAATGTGCTCAGAACATCAGCTTACAGTTGGGCAGTTATGAGTTTCATCTTGAGTAATTACCTTCCTCCTTTTCTCACCAGAAGCAGCAGACATGGATGGGCATTTTGTAGACATGGTGGGATATGAAGATAAAACACAATATTAAAAATAAAACAAAAATGGGTGAATTGGTGGTGGGAATTTTACAGGGACTACACCTGAGAGAAAACATACATTGTACAAAAATGAAGAATGATGTAAAGTACATGTATATGTTTAAAAAACCAACAAAAATGCTTGGTGACATGTACACTGTAGGTTCTGGTTGTTTGCCCTCATCAGCAGTGTGACATGCTCCTGCTGCCCAGCACCCTGGCAAAGTATTGCTCTTTTCTGCCTTGCCCAGAAAAGATCAAATTCACAATTCTAAGTGTGCTTTCTACTGAACACATTTCACTTTTGCTCCAATGTAAAGTTGAAATTTTTTAAAGTTTGAACCATTCTAAGTTGGGACTATCTGTAGTGCAATGAAAGCTTATATATCCTTTCCCTAACCATTCATATTTTTTGTTACATTTGACTTCTTTTCTCTTTTTTGCTTTTTGCTGAATCATTTGAAAGTAATTGAAGTCATCATGACATTTTTCTCCTAAGTACTTCAGCATGCATTTCCTTTGAGAATAAGGATATTCTCCTACATGTACAAGCTCATTACCACACCCCAAACACTTGCCACTAATTCAATAATATTTTCCGATATTCAGTCTATATTTAAATTTGCCTCATTTGTGCCCAAACTTTTCTTTCATAGATTTTTTTTTTAAATCCAGGATCTAACAAGGAGTGATATATTACAAATTATTATGTTTCCTCTTTTTTTTTTTTTTTTTTAACTTAGAACTAAGTCCCCTCTTACCAATTTTCTCTGACACTTTTTCAGGGGCCTGACTTTGAATAGCTCTGGCTAGCCATCTTGGGAAATGTTATTCACTCTGATTAGATTGATCTGATTAGAACATTAAACAGGACTTTTTGTTGGTGAGTACACTCATTAGGTAATTATGTGTATGTAAGATTGCATTTCATTAGGAAGCATATTCTCATGATTGGACTGTGGAATCCTGGGCAGTAATATTACACAAGTAGCCTTGCGCTCGTCTCCAGGCATCATGGAGACACAGAACACTCACCTGTCAATGGTGATGTTGAGCTGGGTTACCCAGGTGTGGTAGGCTTTATCAGCCTGTTTCTCCCTTACAGTTCGCAAGCCATCTTTGGGGAGGAAAATTTAAGACCATGTAAATATCCTTACCAAATTTCCCTCCATTTCCTGAATCGGTCTTTGCTATGATGGTTGTGAAATGGTGATTTACAAACTTACCCACTCCTTTCTGGCTCTGCAAGATGCACCAGCATTTTCCATTTCCTAGTTCTGGGATCAGCTGCTTTTTCGGGGAGCTTTGATCCCCTTAGTGGTTGTCTTTGCTGTTGGATCATACTTTCACTGAATGAATTATAATTAAGAGATCAGTAGTTGTTTCCCCTTCAGTGTTTTAAAGATGTTCCACTTTTTCTGTTTGCATTATTTGTGATGAGAAGTCAATGCTTTATCATTGTTTTAATTTGACTTTTCTATTTATTTTTTAGCATTTGAATTTCTTGAATTTGTGGGGTAATATTTTTTCATTATATCTTAAAATATTTGAACTCTTTCAGGCATTTCTTCACATGTAATTTTTCCTGTGACAATGTCTCTCCTCCTGGGGCTTAATTATACATATGTTTGACTGCTTAATACTGGTCAACAGGTTACTAAGCCTCCTTTCTTTTTTCTTCTTTTTTTTTTTTTTCCTGTTACTCACTTTGCGTAGTTCTATTGTCTTATCTTCAAGTTCACTGATCCTTTTCTTCTGTGGTGTCTAATGTGCCTCTAAACCCATTCAGTAAATTTTTAATGTCTGGTATTATATTTTTCAGTTCTAGGATTTCCATTCGATCTTTTAAACAGTTTCCATTTATATACTGAATTTCTCCATCTGTTCTCTCTCCATGTTAAGTTTTCTCCCTTTCCCATATTAAGTTTATAATGGCTATTTCGGAGTTTGTGTTTGTTAATTCCAACATCTCTATCATGTCTGGATTTATTTCTGCTGTTTTTCTTCCCAATTTTGCATCACATTGATTGTCTAGTGATCTTTGATGGTAGGCTGTACATTGTATATGCTTCATTGTTAGATTTACATGGTTTCCTTTAAAGATTGTTGAGTTTTGTTTTAGTAGGCAGTCAATTAATTGTTGAATTACTTTGATTTTTTTTTTCTGTAAACTGCCAGAACTGGGCTAGAATATTCCTTAGTGTAGTATTAGAATAATTCTACTCCTAAGATATTATCTTTCTGAGGTATCAATTAAATTTCACATTATTCAGCCCCTCTTGCTGATTGGAACTTCTGTGTCTCCCAGCATTATGAGAACTCTGGGATCTTTGTGCAGCAGCTCCTAACTTGACTGTGAGACTTTGCATACTGTCATCTGTCTGTGCTCAGATGAATACTGGAAGATATGAGGTGACCCCATGCAGATTTCTGATGCTCCTGTTTTGTGCTGCCCTCTCCTTTTCCAGTACCCTGCTGCACAACTCTCAATTGCCTCAGCAGCCCTAAAATCTAATGTCTGCCTTGTCAGCAAGCTCACTGTTCTCTGCATGGGTTCTACCTTTTATGGTCCAGAGATTGTCTAGGAAGAAAGATATCATGAAGTTCACATGGGTAATTGTTCTCTTAGGGGATCACAGTTCTGTACTACCTAATGTCCTAATATCCAACATAAGTTTCTTCATACATTTTGTCTAGTTTTATATAGATATTTATGACAGCATGGCTGTGGTATTAGTTTTTCTGTCGTAGCCAGGATTGTTTGAAAAATTTAAATGCTAAATACAGTTTTTTTAAAAAGACACCACACTTTTTGAGCTTGTTATTTCTTCGTTTAGCTCTGATAAATTTTGGGAGGAAGTTGTCCAATTTACCCAAATTATAAACTATTGGTATAAAGTTATTTGCGATATTCTCTTAATATCTGTTACCATTTGTGGGATTTGTAAGGATTTCCCTCTTATTCCTTATCGCCTTTATGTGTTTTTCCCCTCATTTTCTCTCCGGCAGTCTTACTGGGGGCTTGCTAATCTTTTCACTAAACTAACACATGGCTTTGTTGATTTTCTCTCTTTTGCTATTTTTTTGATTTCTGCTCTTATTTTTAGTTTCTTTCTTACTTAGCTGTACTATTACTAGTTTTTGAGATGCAAATTTAGTTTAATGGTTGGTAGCCTTTCTTCATTCCTAATATATGCATTCCAGACTATACATTTATCTCTAAGCACTGTTATAGTTGCATTACACAAGTTTTGATATGTAATATCTTCATTATCATTCAGTTTGAAATCTTTGTAATTGCGGATGTAGTTCTACTTTGACCCATGGATTATTTAGATGAGTATTGTTTAATATCCAGGCAATTGGAAGTATTATATCTTTTTGTTATTCTTTGTTCTTTTAGCTTAATTCTACTATAATTAGAGAACATACCCTGATGATTTAAATCCTTTTTTTTTTTTTTTTTTTTATAGAGGCATGCTTTATTTATTTGTTTGCTGGTTTGTTTGTTTTTGTTTATACATGCACTGGGTACAGTCAGAAGCGCGGGAGGGCGAGAGAATTCACCAGAGCCAGAGCGGGGAGCAGAGCAGGCAGAAGGACCGAAGTACACTGCTGAGGGGAGCAGCGGCGGCAGGAGGGTCTGCGCGCCATGTGGGACCCTCCTCTGGTGGCGGGAGCAGCCGGGATCGAACCGGCGCCGCAGAGGCCGCGCGCAGCTTCGCAACCCAGCGCTCAACCGCTGCGCCACCGGGGAGGCCCGATTTAAATCCTTTGAAGTTTGCTGGAGCATTTGTTTTTAGGAACTAGTATGTGGTCAATTTTAGTAAATTTTACATGTGCATTTTGCAAATAATATGTATCCTGTCATTGTGGAGTATGGTGTTCTATATACATCATTTAGGTCAACTTGTAAATTGTATTGTTCAGATTTCTACATCCTTGTTGGTTTGTATCTGTGTGCATACACACACATATACACACACACACTTGCTCTATCAGAGCATTTAGGGAGATGTATTAGAATTTCTGTTTATGACTTTGAATTAGTCTTTTTCTTCATTTAGTTCTGCCAGGTTTTCTTATATATATTAAAGCTATGCTTTGGGTACACCCAGATTTAGTATAATGATATCTTTCTATTGGATTGTTCATTTTATTATTATTAAATAAGCTTCTCTATCTCAAGTAAGTTTTCATATCTTATATTTACTTTGTCTAATGTTTTACTGGAACTACCTTTGAGTTAGCATTTATGTGGAACATCTCTTTATTCTTTTACTTTTAGCCATCCGTGTCCTTATATGTAATGTGTGTCTGTTACAAGGAGTGTTTTTAAAAATAGAGTTTGACAATCTTAGTATCATACTGGCAATATTTAGTCCATTTATATTTAATGGTATTACAGATACAGTTGGGTTTCTAACTACCTTCTAGCTATGTGTATTTTATTTGACCCACCTATTTTATGTTCCTTTTTCCTTTCTTGGTTCTTTTGGATTAGTAAATATTTTCTATAATTCCTTTTTCCTTCTATTAAATTGTGAGTTGTATATCCTGGCACTATCACTTTTTTTTTCATGAGAAATTATCCCATAAGGTGACTTTATTTCTTTACTTTGTGTGTCACTTGGAAATTTTGCCAGGAGGCTTTTTTCCTTTACCTTTATAATAGTTTTATAGTAGATCATTCTGGTCAATTTTCCTATGTACATAGGTACAATTAAAAATGTAAGCTTGGGTTATTTTTATTTTCATAAGATCTTCTGATATAATTTTGGGGTCAAACACTTTGTTTTTTCAAAAGCTTATGGTAGTATAATTTTCACAGGATAAAATTTACCAATTTTAAAGCTATAATTTGATGTTTTAACAAATAATGTACAATTGTATTGTTATTGCTATAAACAATAATCTTAAATAGTAGTTCTACTCTTGCTGTATTTTTTAAGCAACTTCAATTATATGTATTTGAATCTTTTTACCTGTTCTCTGTAGTGATCACTTTTCTCTTCATTTCTTCCTCTTTTCTTGCTTCTGTTCTCTTGGCTATATTGTTTATTATATTTTCAATTGAAGTTGATTCTGTTGTCCTTTGGGCATCTTGTGATTTAATTGTTATTTCTTTTTTTTTACTTTCCAGTCTTTAAGTAATGCTTCCTCCTTTGAATGCTTTTCTCTTTATATAAGTCCAACTTTTCAGTACTGTTATTCCTAGTCCTTCTTCCTGGACTCTACTGCCAGCTTCCCTTTTCCATCCAAATCTTAATATGATTTCTGCTCTGGAGCCAGCTTTGCTGATATTATATATTTAATTTTCCTCTTATATAAATTTATAAAATCTTTACCTTATAAATTAAAGTTTATAGAATCTTTGTAGTTATGGTATAGTTATTGCTTATATGTGATTTGAGTAGCTTTCCTTGTTAATTTGTATGGATTTTGGAGATTGTATGAAGATATTTGGATATAGAAAACTGTCATTCCAGGAGAAATTAGTAGTGCCATTTTAAAAAACCTTGCTTTTTTTTAAATATTGAAAGTATTCCTCAAATTTCTAGTGATGCCCAATTGACTTCTCATATTTAAGAGAGTGGCACACAAAGGCTACTAGGACCCCAGTGTGTACATTGAGAGTGGGTGGGCTTTGCTTAAATGTGATTGTGTAAGAGCTGCCCATTCTGTTGGGGGACCCTCTAATGCCATAATGTACAATCCTTTCCTCTGGGCTCACTCATTTCTACAGGGAAGGAAATTCTGTTCTCCCTTAAAGTATGGGTGTCTATTTTTACCTAGAGAAAATGGGGGGTTGTTTATATTCTTCATAGACTTTCAATTAGCCACCTTGTTTTCAACCCTCCATATTACTCATCCCACATTACTTATACTGCACTGCTGTACCTGCATGTCAGAGTACTGAACTTCTCTGACATTCTGTAGGATTAAATAACTCTTATGTATCTTTCATTTGTGCCAATATTTTAATCCACAGCTTCCTTCACCCTATACTTTCATTGTCACTCTTCCTTCTGCTTCCTGTCTTCCAGAATTTTGTCAAAATCACATGTGTTGGTGATTCTTGTGTGATTGTAGGTTTATAAGTTTTTAATCCTTCACTTTAGTTTTAGTGAGGATGTGGGAGGGAATAGAATAAACAGATATTTAATCTACCACCTTAATTAGAAACCTCTTTCTTAGAGTGTTTTGAAGAAAGTAGGTCCCATTAGAGAGGAAAAGATGATGGTGATTCTATGGCTTGAGAGCCACCAGGAGCTGGATGTGATCCTGACCCATAATTTCTGGGCCTGGTGGTGGTCTGGTGTGATTGTGCCTGAGAACTGAAAGAGCTTCAGCCTACAGCTCACAGCAGAGCCCATATAGTAGCTGGAGCTGAAGACCCTATACCTGCCCTGGGTCTGAAATTTTACCTCCTATACATTGTTGAAAAATGTTTTTAACAAAATTGTAGTTATGTGTTATGTTGAACGTCTTCCCTTGTCATTTGATGTTTGTGCCACATAGTGTTTAAAGTTGCTTTCCACCCTGTCCTGAGAGATACCATAGCTCATTTACCAATCCCATATGTTGAATCCATCCACCAGACTGAGTTTCCTTTTACATATATATATATATATATATATATAGAGAGAGAGAGAGAGAGAGAGAGAGAGAGAGAGAGAGAGGCATGTTTTATTTATTTGTTTGTTTGTTTGTTTTGTTTATACATGCACTGGGTACAGTCAGAAGCGCGGGAGGGTGAGAGAATTCACCAGAGGCAGAGTGGGGAGCAGAGCAGGCAGAAGGACTGAAGTACACTGCTGAGGGGAGCAGCAGGCAGCAGGAGAGGTCTGCGCGCCATGTGGGATCCTCTTCGGGTGGCCGGGGAGCAGCTGGGGATCGAACCAGCGCCGCAGAGGCTGCGGGCAGCATCGCAACCCAGCGCTCAACTGCTGCGCCACCGGGGAGGCCTGGACTGAGTTTCCTTTGATCTAAAACCAAGCCTGAGCTTCATTCACCCTTGCTCCCTCAGAAATGGTTAGTTCCTTTGTGTGTGTTGTTCTAGCTTCTTCTCTTTCTTCCTGGACTACCTGTCAAAGCCCACCTATATGACCTTGGGCAGGTCATTATCTCTTTATCTGAACCTAAATGAGGGTAACAATGCCCTTTTTATGCCTTGTTGACTGTGGGGCTTAAAAGTGGTAATAAACATGAAGTTCTTAGTATTTCCAGACACAAACATACTTTTTCCCACTGACCTAGTAATTTTCCTGGCTCTTTTCCTATCTACCTATCTCTCCCTGGCTCTTAGAGCACAGATTAAGCTCATTGTCTAGCTGAATGCCAAGGTCATGCCTTTGTTACATGAAACTAGTACTCTTGCTTACTTCTTACTCAGAGTCTCATCTCCTGAGTGCCCATGTGGGCTCTTGGGCATGTACCATATTGCTGGGACTTCTCCACTTTTGTTTACTTCAGCTTCCTCTACCTCCTAACTCAAAGATTTGGAGATTATTTCCCTAATTTCCAAAATTTGGGCACTGAGTGTGAAAAAGGAACCAGTCTAAGTCACGCAACCTCAATAATCAGGATTTGAATCCTAGTTCTGCCTTTTATTACCTTTCTGAAGCCACTTAACATTTCCACACCTTAGTTTCATCTATAAAATATGATAGTAAGAAAAACACTTACTTAAAAAGGGTGTGAAGAGAAGATATATATGGATGATCAAAAAAGATTATACAACAGGTCATTGCAACTAACAGACAGTTATTTGAGAATATAAACAAAATAGATCAACTTCTAGCTAAGCTAAACAGATAAAAAAAGAAGAGAGAAAACATTAATAAACAGAATCATAAATGAAAGAGGGGAAATCACTACAGACAGCACAGAAATACAAAAGATCATGAGACTACTATGAATTACTATGTGCCAATAAATTAAAAAACCTTGAAGAAATGTATAAATTTCTAAACCAACATAATCTACCAACACAAATCCAGAAAGACAAAGATGAACTGAACAATCTGATCAAAAATACAGAAATTAAAACAGTAATAAAAATTATTCTGAAAAACAAAACTTCAGGACCAGGTGGCTCTACAAATGAATTCTATCAAACTTAAAGAAGAACTAATGTCCACCTTGCTCAAATTATTATTTTTTTAAAAAGATTTATTTATTTATTTATTTATTTATTTATTTATTTATACAAGCACTGGGTACAGTCAGAAGCGCGGGAGGGTGAGAGAATTCACCAAAGCCAGAGCGGGGAGCAGCGCAGGCAGAAGGACCAAAGTACACTGCTGAGGGAGCAACGGGTGGCAGGAGAGGTCTGCGCGCCAGGTGGGACCCTCACCCAATGGCTGGGGAGTAGCCGGAGATCGAACAGGCGCTGCAGAGGCTGCTGCAGCTTCGCAACCCAGCGCTCAAACGCTGCGCCACAGGGGAGGCCCTTGCTCAAATTATTTTTAAAAGTACAAGAAGGAATGCTTCCTAGTAATTTTTTTTTAAAGATTTATTTATGTATGTATACAAGAGCTAGGATGCAGGCCAGAGGTGTAGGGAGAGACAGAGTGGGGAGCTGAACAGGCAAGTCAACTGAAATACACTGCTGAGGGGAACAGCGGGTGAGACAGGAGAGGTCTGCTGCACCATATGGGTCACCTCCCTGGTCGGGGATAGAACTCGTGCTGCAGTGGCTGTGGACACCTTCATAGTGCTGCGACTTAATGTCTTGCACCACTAGGGAGGCCCCCTAGTAAATTTTATGATGCCAACATTACATTAATACTGGAACCAGACAAATACAGCACAAGAAAAGAAAATTATAGACCAATGTCCCTTATGAAGATCAACACGAAATTTTTCAACAAAATACTAGCAGGATTGAACTCAGTAAAGAATCACAAGAATTATACCCTATGATCGAGTGGATTCATCCCAGGATGTAAAGGTGGTTTAGTATATGTTCATAAATTAATGTAATATAGTATATTAAGAAAAGTAAAGATAAAAATCATAATAATGTCAATAGATGCAGAGAAGTCATTTGACAAGATTTAGCATACGTGGGAGCAGTCTAAATCTCCTTTCATGGACAAATGCATCAATAAGATGTGGTACATAAACATCATGGGTATTATACAGCCGAAAGAAAGGATGAAATGCAGTCATTTTCAACAAAATAGAGGGAACTTGAGGGAATTATGTCCAGCAAAATAAATCAGAATGATAAAAAAAAGGACATTCACATAACAATTTGACATAGTAAAGCACTTCCAAAACTAGTGGACATCAGCAAACATCCTGAGAACTCTGAGGTTAAGAGGGAGCCAGGAGGGAAAAGGATAAGGGACACAAGGCATTGTGCAAATCCTGAAAAAATAAGCAAATCAATAAATAAACTTGTTACTTTTGTGGTGGTAATATAGTGGGAATTGTTGTTGTAGATAAATACATATTACCTAGTGGGTTTTGAGGGATGTCGTTTGCTAGAAAATTCTTCAACTCTGCTCCCTTATAGTATTTCTCAGATTGAAACATTCTGAGGTTGATCAATTTTCAAAACCCATTCTCTTTATTCATTCATGGAATGAATACTTACTGAATATTCCAGACTCAGTTCTAAGTACTAGGCATGCATCAACAAAGAAAACAAAATCCATGTGCTGATGGGGCTTACATTCCAGTGCATATACATAAATCACATAATATGTTAGAAGTTGAGAGATATAAAAAATAGAATGACCCATGAGGTTGCCTGGGAAAAGACATTTCTGTGAAAAGGCCACAAGTTTTGCAAAGGTCTCTAGTGCTTGAGACACAGTGATGAGGTCTAAGTGGCTGAAACAACACGAGTGAGGGTGGGTAGTAGCAAGAAATGAAGTTGGAGGTAATGAAAGGGAAGATTATGAAGAGCTGAGCAGGCCACTAAAAAGACTTGGGTTTTTACTGTGCTGATGATTATTTACTTAACAAGAGAAACTATTCCTTAGCCTATGTACTCATGTCTTATTGCTCAAGAACATGGTCAGTGACAAACTTCTACAGAACTCAATCCAAAGAAATTATTTACATTCCAAATCACTTCCCACTCTGAAAGCCATCAGTCCTGTTCACTCCTCAAAGTCTTCCAAGGAGTTACACTTTCTGTGGAAATCTGTGCACACCTTCTCTTTTGGTTCAGCAAATTTAAAGAAAGCAGCAATTCTTTTTTTTTTTTTTTAATAATAAATTTTATTGTTATATTCCCCATACAATTGCAGCCCCCCATTCTGACCCCAATCCCTCCCCTCCCGCCCCCGCCCCCCAAAAAAGTGTCTCTGGTTCATAGTTTTTTGTTGATTTTGATTTTCACTTTCTTATAGTTATTCATTTTCCTGGTCCCTTATTTAAGTTTTCTAGATTCCTGCTATGAGTGAGACCATCCGGTATTTTTCTTTTTCTTTTTGGCTTATTTCGCTGAGCATGATCCCTTCCAGCGTCATCCATGTTGCTGCAAATTGCATGTGTTTATCTTTTTTGAATGCTGAGTAATATTCCATGGTATATATGTACCACATCTTCTTGATCCAGTCATCTATTTTTGGGCATTTGGGTTGTTTCCAAAGCTTAGCTATTGTAAACAGTGCTGCTATAAACATAGGGGTGCAGGTGTTCTTTGGAATTGATGTTTCTGTGTCCTTTGGGTAAATACCTAGGAGTGGAATTGCTGGATCATATGGAAGCTCTATGTTTAGTAGGTCCAGAAATCTCCACACAGCTTTCCACAGTGGTTGGACCAGTTTGCACTCCCACCAACAGTGCAGAAGAGTTCCTTTTTCTCCACACCCTCGCCAGCATTTGTTGTTGCTAGTGTTTTTAATATGTGCCATTCTCACTGGTGTAAGATGGTATCTCATGGTAGTTTTGATTTGCATTTCCCTGATGGCAAGTGATGTTGAACATTTTTTCATATGCCTGTTGGCCATTTGCATTTCCTCTTCAGAGAAGTTTCTTTTTAGCTCTTCTGCCCATTTTTTGACTGGATTATTTTCTTTGTTGTTGTTGAGTCTCATCAGCTCTTTGCAGATTTTTGTGATCAGTCCTTTATCATTAGTGTTGGGTGCAAAAATGTTCTCCCAGTTGGTGGGGTTTCTCTTTGTTTTTGTTATTGTCTCTTTTGCTGTGCAGAAGCTCTTTAATTTGATGTAGTCCCAGCTGTTTATCTTTGCCTTCACTATCACTGCTTTGGGTGATGTGTCTGTAAAGATGTCTTTGATGTGCAAATCATGTAGTGTTTCGCCTATATTTCCTTCTATATATTTTATGGTTTCAGGTCTTATGTCTAGTTCTTTAATCCATTTTGAGTTGATTTTTGTGTATGGTGTGAGGTAGTGGTCAAGCTTCATTCTTTTGCATGTAGCGACCCAGTTTTCCCAGCACCATTTATTGAACAAACTTTCTTTGCTCCAATGCATAGTCTTTGCTCCTTTGTCAAAGATTAGTTGACCATAAATCTGTGGTTTATTTCTGGATTTTCTATTCGATTCCATTGGTCTGTATGTCTGTTCTTGTTCCAATACCATGCAGTTTTGATGATTATGGCTTTGTAGTATAGTTTGAAGTCTGGGAGTGTGATGCCTCCATTCCCTTCTTTTTTTTTCAGGAGAGCTTTGGCTATTCGGGGTTTTTGGTGATTCCATATGAATTTCATCAATAATTGTTCTATTTCTTTGAAGAATGACATTGAAATTTTGATTGGAATAGCATTGAATCTGTATATTGCTTTTGGTAGAATGGCCATTTTAATAATGTTTATTCTTCCAATCCACGAGCAGGGGATGTCTCTCCATTTCTTTGTGTCTTCTTCTATTTCTTTTAACAGTGTTTTATAGTTTTCTTTGTATAGGTCCTTTACCTCTTTTGTTAGATTTATTCCAAATATTTGATTTTTTTTGTTTCAATAACAAAAGGGATGGTTTTTTTGATTTCTTCTTCTTCAGATTTATTGTTTGTGTATAGGAAGGCTACTGACTTTTGCGTGTTGATTTTGTATCCTGCCACTTTACTGAACTGATTGATGAGTTGAATTAGCTTTTCTGTGGAGTTTTTGGGGTTCTCTATGTATAATATCATATCGTCTGCAAATAGTGATAGTTTGACTTCTTCTTTTCCTATTTGGATTCCTTGGATGTCTTTCTCTTGTCTTATTGCCCTGGCTAGGACTTCCAGTATTATATTGAAAAGCAGTGGTGAGAGTGGACATCCTTGTCTTGTTCCAGATCTTAATGGAATTGCTTTCAGCTTTTCACCATTGAGAATGATACTGGCTGTTGGCTTGTCATAGATGGCCTTATGATGTTGAGGTATGTTCCTTGTATCCCAAGAATTTCAAGGGCTTTTATCATGAATGGGTGTTGCACTTTGTCGAAAGCTTTCTCAGCATCTATTGATATTATCATATGGTTTTTATATTTCTTTTTGTTGATGTGTTGGATAACGTTGATTGATTTTCGGATGTTAAACCATCCTTGTGCCCCTGGAATGAATCCTACTTGGTCGTGGTGAATTATCTTATGGATACATTGTTGGATTCTGATGGCTAAAATTTTATTGAGGATTTTTGCATCAGTGTTCATTAGGGAGATTGGCCTGTAGTTTTCCTTTTTTGTGTTGTCCTTGTTCGGTTTTGGTATTAGTGTAATGTTGGCTTCATAGAACGTGTTTGGTATTGTCCCTTCCTTCTCAATTTTTTGGAAGAGTTTGTGAAGGATAGGCACTAATTCGTCTCTGAATGTTTGGTAGAATTCATTTGTAAATCCATCAGGTCCTGGGCTTTTGTTTTTGGGGAGGTTTTTGATTACCATTTCAATTTCGCTGCTTGTAATTGGTCTGTTTAGGTGTTCTATTTCTTCTTTATCTAGCTTTGGGTGATTGTAGAGTTGTAGGAATTTGTCCATCTCCTCTAGATTGTTAAACTTGTTTCCATATAACTGTTCATAGTAGTTACTGATTATTCTTTTGATTTCTGCTGTGTCCGTTGTGATTTCTCCTCTTTCATTGATGATCCTGTTTATTTGTGCTTTCTCCCTTTTTTCCTTTGTGAGCCTGGCTAGGGGTTTGTCTATTTTATTGATTTTTTCAAAGAACCAGCTTTTGGTTTCATTGATCTTTTGGATTGTTTTTTTAGTTTCAATTTCATTTATTTCTGCTTTGGTTTTTATTATTTCTTTTCTTCTACTGGTTTTGGGGTTTTTTGTTGTTCTTTTTCTAGATCTTTGAGCTTCGAGATTAGGTTGTTTCTTTGAGTTCTTTCTTGTTTCTTGATGTGAGCTTCTATTGCTATATATTTTCCTCTTATTACTGCTTTTGCTGCATCCCATACATTTAGGATATTGGTGTCCTCCTTGTCGTTCAATTCAAAGAATTTTTTAATTTCTTCTTTGATCTCCTCATTAGTCCAGTGGTCTTCCAGTCGTGTGGTTTTTAATCTCCATGAGGTAGGAAAGTTCCTTGCCTTCTTTTTATGGTTTATTTCTAGTTTGATGCCTTCATGGTCAGAAAAGATGGTTGATATGATTTCAATCTTGGTGTATCTGTTGATGTTTGTCTTGTGCCCCAGTATGTGATCAATCCTGGAGAATGATCCGTGTGCGCTTGAGAAAAATGTGTACTCCGTTTTTTTGGGGTTTAGTGTTCTATAGATGTCTGTTAAGCCCAATTGCTCTAGGTCCTTATTTAGAGCTTTGGTTTCTTTACTTATTTTTTGTCTTGTTGATCTATCCATTGTTGATAGTGGTGTGTTGAAGTCTCCCACTACGTATGTGTTTTCTCTGATGTCTGTTTTCAGAGAGGACAACAGTTGTCTGATATATTTTGGTGCTCCTTCGTTTGGTGAGTATATGTTAATGAGTGTTATTTCTTCTTGAAGTATTGTCCCCTTGATCATAATGTAGTGACCATTGGGGTCTCTTTTTATCTTTTTGAGTTTGAAATCTGTTTTATCTGATATAAGTATAGCTGTTCCTGCTTTCTTTTTTGGTCCATTTGCTTGTAGGATTGTTTTCCATCCTTTAACTTTGAGCCTATTTTTATCTTTTGTAGCTAAATGTGTTTCCTGGAGACAGCAAAAGGTTGGGTTTTGTTTCTTAATCCAGGCTGCAACTCTGTGTCTTTTTATTGAAGAGTTTAGTCCATTTACATTTAGAGTTAATATTGATATGTTAACATCTGTATTTGCCATTGTGTTTGTCTTTCCTTTGATTTTGTTTATTTATTCTTTTAATAACTTTTTTTTTTTTTTGGCCTTCTTTCATTGTTATTCGTCCCTCTGAGGTTCTGGCTTTAGGACTCCTTGTAGTATTTTTTGGAGTGGGGGTTTAGTTGCAATGAAATTCCGGAGTTTCTGTTTGTCTGGGAAGGTCCATATTCTTTCTTCAAAGAGGAAGGAGAGCTTTGCGGGATAGAGTATTCTTGGTTGGCATCTGTTTTCTTGGAGTCTGTTGACTATGTCCCTCCACTCTCTCCTTGCCCGTAGTGTTTCTTCGGAGAAGTCTGATGTCAGCCTGATTGGCTTTCCTTTGAATGTTATCTGTTTCTTCCCTCTTGCCAGCTTCATTATTTTTTCCTTGTCCTGGATTCTAGGGAGCTTTACTATTATGTGTCTTGCTGTATTTTTTTTTTCGTCGTGGAAGTTTGGTGTTCTTCTTGCTTCTTGTATATCAATTTTCAGCTCCTTCTTCACATTTGGGAAGTTCTCTTCAATTATCTCTTTGAGTATTTTCTCTGTTCCTACTTCTCTCTCCTCTCCTTCTGGTATTCCTATAACTCTTATATTTCCTTTCCTCATGGAGTCAGATAGTTCCCGAAGTCTTTCTTCATTCTTTTTCCTTCGTACTTCTCTTTCCTTTTCTGTTTTGGTTCTTTTTATTTCTGTGTCTTCAAGAGCACTTATTCGTTCTTCCATTTCATCAATTCGAAAGCAGCAATTCTTAAGAATTACAAATACCCCAATAGCATGAAATCACAGACATCTGGCTGGAAGGTTCTGCATCTGAGCTGTTGCCAAAGCACAGGGTGCCGTGGAAACTATTCTACATAACACCCAAATTCGGTTTTTACTCTGAGTGATTTGAGTAATCACTAGGAGATTTTGAGCAGAGGAGTGATTTTCTTTGACTTTGTTTTGAAGGTTTCAGCTGGGGGGTGGGGGAGGGGAGGTGGGGGAGGGAAGTGACTGGATGGGGGAGGGGCAAGGATGAAAGTCAAAAGATCCATTAGGAAGCTGTTGTAAATAGTCCGGGTGAGAAATGATGGTGGTTTGTGTCAGGGTGGTTTGTGTACTAGTTTTAGTGATGAGATTTTGAATATATTCTGAATGTAGAGCAAAAGCAGAGTATTTTGAAAGATTACATTTGGGTATAGAAGAAAAAGAAGCATCAAGTCCATGATTTTTGTGTCTTCTCTAGCCCAGTGTTAGCAGCCACTGCCAAGGAAGTGTCTTCTCTTAGGGCAGAGACAGCTTTACTACTGAACACTTTAAGCATCGAAACTCTTATTTTTATCTCTTTGGATGGGGTATCTCTCAAATGTTTCCACACTCACCTGTTGAGTAAGGACTGCTAGCTGGTGGCCAAATTCTGCTCCCTCCTTCTTCTGTGATAATGGAACTTGGACACATAGCTGCCCAGGAACATTGTTTTCCCAGCTTCCTTGTCAGATGTTAGGTGTGGCCAGGCATCTTATCTGGGTTTCCTCCAAACCAAAACCAGATAAAAGCTTTACGTGGCAGTTTATTTGGGAATTTGAGCTCAGGGAATGAGTAAAGAATGGAGGGTGACCCAGGGAACAGAGGGTGTGTTTCTAAGATGCCCACTGCTTTGAGCTCAACTAGGGCTCTAAATAGAGGACTTTCTGATAAGCCTCATGATGCAGCTGCTTGGGGGATGAGAAAGTAAGGATTTATCTATTGACTTCTAGCCTGCATTGATATAAGCCTTAGATTCTAAGAATAACACCACAGGCCTTAACTAAGGCCTCTATAGTTTGGGCTGCATATGTAAGTGACAACAGCATCAGGGACAGAACTAGAGCTATGGAGCACCAGGCCAGGGCAAACACCGTCAGGTTGCAGAGGCTCATAGTTGGTTGAAATTGTGCAAAACTGTTTGCCAAAGAGGTGGCGGGAGTAAAAGATGTGGCTGAGAGGGTGCACAGGAGGGATCCTTGTATCACTCAGATCTGTTCTTATTGTTCATCAAGTCTAATCCACCACAGACTCCTCATCAGACGGTGGTCAGATACAGTCTCTGCAAGAATATGATACAAGAGTATTAGTAGAATAAGCAATGATTGCCTCTGGAGCAGCTGGTCCCAAAGCGAATATTGGTATTCATTATCTTCTCCAGTCACCTATATAGAGTCCCCTCTCTATCAGCCAGCACTTCAATTTGTATAGGTTGCTGGTGAGAAGACCTAGTTCTCATCCTGAGGGATCTGAGCCTGAGGGATCTGGGCCCTTGCTGGGCCGTGCTTGCTGTAAATCCCTGCACACCATTGTCACTGGGCATGGAGCCTCCGAGTTTCAGTCATCGACCCTCCCGCACCCATTTATCTAGCAACCCTAACTCTCCATGGCAACTAGAGTCAATTGTCACCCCCATTGCTGAAATCTTTGCTTGTGGGTCTACTGACATAAGATCGCTAAGGGTCTAGGTGGTAGTGTAGCTGTGGGAGCAATGTCTAATATAATAAAGCATAAAGCTAGAGTGCGGGCAGCACAGAGTGTGCAAGTGGGCCATTGGGAGTGATGGTGGCAGGGAGCCATCCCACCTCTTGTTTCCCGCACCCATGTCATCCAGCCATTGAGGAAAGAGCACTCTATACCACCCATCTTGGAGCATGCACCTAATCCCACAGGTGTTGTCCCCAAGCTGTTGCCTTAAATAAGACATGAACAGTGTCTCCAGTGTCCTACTAGGCTGTTCCAGATGCTGAAGAACACAAGAAGATCAGTAGGTCCTGTGATCCTATGTCCACTTCACATTTCCTTTGCCTTGTTCTGAAGTTATGCTGTGTGATAGATCATGCTAATAGATAAGGAATTTTTCCAGCTCAAAATGGTGGTACTGATGGAAGAATTATGGGCAGACAAGAAACCAAGGTGTGCTGCCCTCTGCGTGGCAAAGGACAGTCAAGTAGAAATCAGTGTTATGGTTTTGTGAACCTTGGAGGCTTGATTCAAGTTCTCTGTGTCATAAATTTGCTTGAAGGGCCTTCTCTTCAGGACTTTGGAGAAGATGAGCAGGGGATCTGTGGCCAGGATGTCAGGCTCACTCAACTGGTCAGAGCTACTGAAGGCTGCGTAGGCTGCATACTGCTCAGCTCCAGGGAGTGCCATCTGCCAAACTATGCCATGCATGGCACCACCTGAGGTTGTGCAGTACAGCGATCCTGTGCAAGGGCATCACACATCAGCTATTAGCTTAATCTGAGGGTGTAGAAAGGGTGTGGGTCTTAAAATTTGCCCTTGCCTTGAATCTCCCAGAAGTCCCGCAACTCCTGCTCACCCTGAAAGCCTCCAGATCTTCTTATTTCCTTAGCTTATTTCCTCCCTCCCTGAATCCGAGGAGTGGCGATTAATGCAGAGGTCTGGGTTTGCAGTATAGTCCATCTTACGTGGCTCATCAGTAGGCAGTAGATGGCACCAAATATGTGGGTGTGTGAGATGAAGTGTCATTATGGTTATAGTGACAACAAATAGCTCCAGGGGTTTTAGCAGCACCCTTCTGTTGAAGAGCTTATTTTATTTATTTTATTCTTACAACATCTCTGTGAAGTTAGAAAGATAAATAAGTGCATGCCTCCCACTTAGCCCCAGGAGAAGCTGAGCCCAGTGACATAAAGTGACTTTCTCAATTTTGTGGACTGAATGTTTGTGTCTCCTCCCCCACCAAATCCATATGTTGAAATCCTAACTCTCAAAGTGATGGGATCAGAAGATGGGGAAGTGATTAGTCATGAGGGTAGGGCCCTCATGAATGGGATTAATGCCCTGACAGGTTAAGACTCAAGAAATGGTTTCTCTCTCAGCCATGTGAGGGAACAATAGAAAAGAGGTAATCTGCAAACCAGGAAGAGAGCTTTCACCAAGAACCCAACCGTGCTGGTGCCCTGTCTCAGAATCCCAGCTTCCAGGATGTGAGAAACAAATGTTTGCTATTTAAGTCACCCAGTCCATGGTATTTTGGGATAGCAGCCTGAATGGTTAAGTCACCCAGGAGGGTCACACAACAGTTTGATAGCAGAGCCTTTTACCTCATTGCAATTATTCAGATAACTGCTACTTCTATTTGCCCCACCCACCCCCAAGTCCCACAAAGGGGAATGTATCAGTCAGGGTCCAATCCATAGATAGAAACCACACCATGGCTTGAGCAGGGAATATTTAACATAGAGAATTATTAACTGTGCTAGGGAAATGGGATGAAGAAAGATTGACTAGTAATTGGCAGAGAAAACTCCCATGAATACCGGAGTAGCTGATCTGGGGAGAAGCCATTACCCGTGATCCTGAGCTAGAGCAGCCAAGGAAGGCATAAATCTGCAAGAGGCATAAATCTGCAAAATCCTCTGCTGGACTCAGATCCAGGCCTCACTGAAGAAGGTGCAGCTCACGGGATGGTGAAGTCTGCTGAGGTGCTGTGCCAGTAGAGCTAGTGGGACCTAGTTCCTAAGAGCTGGGGTAGGGGGAGCTGTCCATGAAAGTGTCATGTGCTGCTGGGTGTTAGCAAAACTGCATGCAGCTGGCCCTGGCGCTGCTGACGTCTCATGCTGCAGCAAGTTGCCCAAAGAGCACACTGGAATCTGCAGGCTGACCCCTTCTTCCTCCAGACTCCTTCCAGTGCCTTCTCTACTGAGAAAGCTTAGCACTTGAGTAGTTGATAAAAGAGAAATATTTTCAGGTCCAGCTTCATTATCACAGAGCAATACACTTGGAGCTGAGAGACAATAACTTGATAACTGACACACGGGACTTAGAACCTAGAATCCCTTACTGGAGGATATTTTAATAACATTTGGTAGCTCTCAGCTCCTAATCAGTTTTCCAGAAAGGAAAACCTCTAGGCACAGGAAGGAGGAAAGGAGACCCAGGAATTCAGGAAGACAGAGCAGCAAAGTAAAGTACATGCCCACCCAGGAAATCCCCTGGGAGAACCCACAATAAATTTGTGTTTTGCTATTTTTTAATTGGGTTATAACTGACATGCAGTTAAGTGCACCACACTTAATTGTGGTACCTTTTGCATTGTGTAAACCCATGTGACCACACCTCTAGATCGAGTGACCATTCCTAGCATCCAGGAGTTCTCCCAGACAACACGACCTAGTCTTACTCCTACAATCATAGTTCATATTAATGGAATTACATAGTATCTACACTTTGGTGTTTCGTTTCTTTTGTTTATCATGGTCTCTTGGAGATTCTTGCATATTGTAAAGTGTAGTAAAAACTGAACAACAGTTAAGCAAAAAACAAAACAAAAATCAGCCATTATGCTTACCAGCCTGTTTCCTATAAAGACACATCTGGTTCTAACCATGTCTGCTTACTTGCTCTCCAGGATGTAGATTTGTGAATGTAGTTCCCGATATTCACTTGACTGGCTATGTGATGCTCTGTTGTGTGGTCCCAGCAAGCTCAGGGAAAGAAATAAGCCTTTTAACTTATAGGGACCTTCCAGTGTGCTGGTAGTGGTAGGAGTGGGGATGGCAAGGCATGCTTTGAGACATTTGTGTCACTGCTTGGTCTTGGAGTCTGGAATTGGCAAAATGGCAAAGGATGATCTTAGGGAGCAGATCCACAACTTAGCTAGAGCAAAATGGGCCACGTTTACAGTGGGGCTAGACTTGGGGCACACTGGAGGAATTAAGAGTCAAAGTCCAGCATCCCAGCTAAGGCCCTGGGGTTAAGTGGTTGTACTCAGAGGTAGACAGGACTTGTCCTTGAAAAACTCACTTTAGTGCCAAGAACTGCATGAAATAATAAGAAATATATATTGGTCTCTGCCCCCAGTTCCTGGCACAGAGCTCCTAAAACTCTTAAAAATTCCTAGGTGATAAGAACATTAAGGGTATCTCTTGTTCTAATATTTGCTTTAACCTTGACCTGACATAGAGTTGTTAGACCCTTATAATTCTTAAATAATAAGAGCACTGGAGCAACTTATATTTCTATTGAGGTGACTCCTATAGTGGCTTGGTCAGAAGCACAGGTAATAACCTCTCCTTGCACCTGGAGTCTGAACTGTATGTGGGGTGAAAGGCAGTCTTTTGGGACTGAGTCTTTAACTGATGGGACTTGATACTATCTCTGGGGAGCAGTGCCAGAACTGATTTAAATTAGTGGTCACTCAGTGGTGTGAGAGAATGTTTGGCACAGGGAATAATGTCCTCCACACATTTGTTGGCCAGAAGTAAACATGTATGGGAAGGTAAACGAGACACACTCAAGATAGAAAGACGTAGGGAAGAACTGGGTTTTTCCTTTACAACCTGCCAGGTCATGGGAATAAATAAAGTTTGAGACTTCAAATTAAAGGATAGGCTCAAGATACAAAACAAAACACCACCACTGAAATGGACAAAGATTAAGTCATCTGCAACTCAACTAATTCTTTTTTTTTTTTTTTTTTTAATAGAGGCATGTTTTATTTATTTATTTATTTGTTTGTTCATTTGTTTTGTTTATACATGCACTGGGTACAGTCAGAAGCGCGGGAGGGTGAGAGAATTCACCAGAGCCAGAGCGGGGAGCAGAACAGGCAGAAGGACCAAAGTACACTGCTGAGGGGAGCAGCGGGTGGCAGGAGAGGTCTGCGCACCATGTGGGACCCTCCTCCGGTGGCCGGGGAGCAGCCGGGAATCGAACCAGCGCCGCAGAGGCTGCGGGCAGCTTCGCAACCCAGCGCTCTACCGCTGCGCCACCGGGGAGGCCCTCAACTAATTCTTAAATGATATATTATTCATCAATAGAGACTCTTTATAAGAGATATCTAGGTTACAGTATGTCAGCATTAGGGTGCCTAGCTCTATATTTTGGCTTCACCACTTACTAGCTGTATGGTTTGGGGCAAGTTACTAAACCTCTCTGTGTCTATTTCATCATCTGTAAATTAGGATTAGTAATAGTGCCAGCATCAGAGGGTTGTTGTAAAATACTTAGAATGGAACCTGGCACATAACAGGTCTGGTAGCAGTAGATTTACTGTAGGATAAGGATACATTTTAATATGCTTGATATAATTAAGGTAGGGCCTCTAAACTAGGCCTAAGCCACATAAAGATCTTAAAACAACCATGATCATGTTTATGTGACTATATTTTGAAACAAATCAGGTATAACTGATTGTAAACCATAAATGTGTGATTGTATATTCATAAAAATTAATGACTCTCTGCAGAGTAATACTATTCCTGGGGGTATTGGGAAATTTGTATATATTTTTTACCTGGTCATTAAAATGGGACCAGACTGGTACAAGAAAAGACTTCTCCTGTGTCCCTCAGGACTATTAAATACAAGTGAAAAATCTGTTCCTAATGATCCAATTCTAGAATCTATCTAAATCTGAAATTATGTATATAAAATATCTGCTTATAATTATTTGGGCCCATAACCAATTCCATTTTACGAATGAACATTTAAGTGTTCTGGGTATGTATGTACTGAATTTCTTAGGAAGCAGCAGCTGGGTACATGAAGTAAAGATTGTACTGTTCTATTTAAAACTTTACTAAGAGCGCACTATTTTGGAAAGTTACTGGTGCCAATCATGCTTGTCTTACTGAAATCACCAAATCCATCTGCATTTCAGCTGTCATCTTCATTGTGATCCTTCATTCCCAAAGGAAAATAATGGTTTAATCGGTAAGACAAAATATCAAATATAAGAAAAAGGACAAGAGTCAGTAATATTCAGTTGAATATTGAAAATTTGGTTTGACATCTATCCACATATGAATAGTTGCCAACATACCAACTCTGAACTTATTTTTAAATAAACAGTGACCCCCTTCAAGATAAAGTGAAGATTTCCCAAAGAAACACATTTATGAAATCTCAGACTTCTGAGATTTAAGGGAAAAACTTGAAAACTAGAATTTTCACTTGTTAAGAAAATCTTTGTACAGAAGGCAAAGTTGTGGCTATTTGTTTGAAATAATACAAATGCTTGCAAAATAGGGCAAGCAATGTATTATAGAAAAAACTCAAAGAGTGAATAATAGGTTATTAGAATAATGATAGGAAAAAATCCAGCTGAAATGACTTTTTATCTCATTGAATTCTGATGATACTATCCTAAGAAAAATCAATGAGATGGTGAAAGCTATTGACTAGCCTCTGTGTAATGAGATCAGTCAAGCAAATTTTCATTAAGAGAGGATATGAATGCCCTGTGGGATATGGAAGCTCTCTCCTCACATGGATAAGGTTAAGGAATGAAAAAAGCCACAGTGTGAAAATTACTGACAATGGAGAAGAAGGTGTTGACACTGTTGGAAACCCTTAAAAATGATTTTATAGAAAAACAAATTCCCTTTTCCAATATCATTGACTGTGCTTCAGACTGAGCCTCAGTTATAATTTGTTGGCAACATAGGTTTGTAGGCCATTAAAAAAATTAGCACCAGATGTTTAGCACAATGCAAAGAAAGATATTTTGTGAAAACTGTATTATTTTATTTATTTTGGATTCCTTGCTGTTTTTCAGGATTTTCACTCTTACTAGAGTATGGTCCCAAGTGGTCCACTTTTGAAGCTTAACCTCTCTAAGACCTCTTGTATGCTCTTGTTTTACCATTCTGTCCAACCCAGCCTCTATTCCTTACCACCTCATGAAACAAAATAACCCCCGGCCACAATGATATAAATGGGGTGTAAACTCAATCATGTGAAAAGAGAGCACATTTTTGGAATGTTGTTAAACAGAACTATTTTCAGGGAAATCTATACTATCAAAAAAAAAAAAAAAAAGCACAAAGATAAGTGCAGCGAAGCATGTCCTACAGCATTGCCCATAGTCCATATAGCAACTGAGCAAGTCCCAATTCCTTTAAATCCAGCCTGTCTTCTGCACTCTCCCTGTACCCCCTAAACTGGGCACTGTTTGAAGCCTGCTATAGTCTTGCCTGGGATTCTTCTGCAAACATGACCATACACATTCAATAGAGCACTTTCCATGTAATCATGGAGATCCAAGCAAGCTGATATCCTCTCTCTTCATGTTTTTTTTTTTTCAAGTGTGTGTGTATGTGTGTGTGTGTGTGTGTGTGATGAACCATGCACATCCCAACATTATATTGTAATCATAGCACCTGTCCTATAGGGCAAGAATTATCCTCTTAGTTTGCCTCAGTCTAAGACTCGGGTTTGGGACCCCGGGCTGCTCAGAGACCAGGAGTGAATCCCATTTTATTAAAATATACATTATCTGGGCCTCCCCGGTGGCGCAGAGGTTGAGCGCTGGGTTGCCAAGCTGCCTGCAGCCTCCGCAGCGCAGGTTCAATCCCCGGCTGCTCCCCGGCCACCGGAGGAGGGTCCCACATGGTGCGCAGACCTCTCCTGCCGCCCGCTGCTCCCCTCAGCAGTGTACTTCGGTCCTTCTGCCTGCTCTGCTCCCCGCTCTGGCTCTGGTGAATTCTCTCACCCTCCCGTGCTTCTGACTGTACCCAGTGCATGTATAAACAAAGCAAACAAACAAACAAATAAATAAAAAAAAATATACATTATCTTAGGGTTTATTGTATATAGTCTTTAAGGCCTTTTGAACACTAGAATGCATGCCTTGGATAATTGCTGCAATTTCAGGACAGGAGACATGAGCTATCACTACCTTGTTCCATGTCACATGGAAGACATTTGTTTTTGTCACTGCTCTTATAAATAGGGTCAATGCTGTTATGAGAATCTTCTTCCTCATAGTTTCTTCTTTGACAGCATAGAATTTTAAAAACATGTTATTTTTGATTCCATTAAGTTTATTTCTTCTTTCTCTTATATACAAATTGAATTTGGTATGTTATTATATATCTTAAAACTGTTAACTAAACCTCTCTTTTCCATCCCTTTGTGTTTATATTCAATATTCTTATATTGAAACCCAAATTGAGTCATATGAGGAGGTGCAACCATCTGACTTGATTACATATCCTGGTATAGTTATGCTGGAGCATTTACATATGGAAACATATCCTTTTATCATTTTACCTCTTCTTTTTGTTTCAGTTAGACTATGAGAAAGAAAAGCAGTGCACAATGTCTAGGAGCTGGTCTTGCATTCAGAGAATACCAGAATGTGCCAGACAAGGCCACTCTGTGACCTTGATGGATCTAGATAAAAACAAGGGTACTCTGTAATCTTGTCTAAACACAGATAGAATGTGAACAGGGTCCAAACCACAGGAATGACTAACCATCTTCCCGTCTTGGCTAATACGATTGACTGCCACTCCTTTATAATGATAGCTTTAACCTCATTCTAGTCTGCCCTCCTTCTGGATAGCATTTATTAAAATACCCAACTGTAGAACTATTCCATTTCTTGAGAGCATCCAATCCAAGGCAAAACACCACTTCCATGAATCCTCCTGAAAGTTATCTAACACAAACCTAAATCCTGTAAGTCCTTTCAACCACATTTCCCAGAGTTCACATTCTTCCTTCTTGAAATGGGCAATAAATTTATTTGTTCAACTACAAGCATGTTCTTGAGGGTCATTGGCTGGGAGGCATCAACAGATATTATAGTGTTCTCTAGATATCTAATAACAGCTTTTGGCAAATATTATGTATGAAGATTATATTAAATATGAATTTCATTTCAAGATAATAAAGGGACTTTACAAAATATTTGTTATAAAAAGATGGTATTGAGTTTGGTGTGCTTTTAACTGCATATTAATTCTGTGTGTGAATGTAGCCTTACAGGGGAGAAAACTTAAATAGGCAGGTGGATCAAATTGCAAAGTTAAAATTGTCCTCAAACTATAGAACACACTATTCTGCTTTGCAGTCTAAGAAAAATGATGAACTATAGGCAGCTTACTGAATGGAAAAACGTGTTTGCAAATTATTTATCTTATAAAAGGTTAATACCCAAAGTTTCCAAAGAACTGCAACACAATAGCAAAAAGACAATCTGATGAAGAAATAGGCATGGGATCTGAACAAAATATTTTCCAAAGAATACTTATAGATGACCAACAGGTACATGAAAAGGCACGCAGTATCACTAATCAAAGAAATGCAAACCAAAAACCACAATGAGTTATCAGCTGACACCTGTTAGATTGGCTATTATCATAAAGATAAGAATAGCAAGTGTTGGTGAAGTTGTGAGTAACCTGGTGCAGGCGCTATGAAAAACAGTGTGGAGGTTCCGTAAAAATTGAAAATGAAGAGCCTCCCTGGTGGTGCGAGGGGTTAAGCACCGCACTATGAAGCCATCCACAGCCTCGGTAGCACGAGTTCCATCCCCGGCCCACCAGGGAGCTACCCACATGGCCCAGCAGACCTCTCCTGTCTTGCCTGCTGCTCCCCTCAGCAGTGTATTTCAGTCAGTCTGCCTGTTCTGTTCCCCACTCTGTCTCTGGTGAATCCTCTCACCCCCCACACCTCTGGCCTGGACCCCAGTTCTTGAGTGCATAACTAAATAAATCCTTAAAAAAATTGAAAATGAAATTATCATATGATCCAGCAATCTACTTCACTAAATACTGGGCATTTACCCAAAGGAAAATACAACAATAACATGAAAAGATAGCCTTTTCCCCATGTTTATAGCAGCATTATTTTCAATAGCCAAGGCATGGAAACAACCTACATGCCCACTGATAGATGAGTGGAAACAGGAAACATGGAGCACACAGACAGCATAATATAGTCAGCCTTAAAATGGAATGAAATATTGCCATTTGTGACCAGTGAATGGACCTTGGGGCATGATGCCTCCAAGTGATATATATGTTTTGCCCTCAGTGATGTGAGTCAGAGGAAGACAAATACTGTGTAATCTCAGTTATATGTAAAATTTAACAAACAAATTAAAAAAAAAAACACTGAGCTCATGGATATAAATAAGAGATTGATGGTGGGAGAGGGAGTGTGGAGGTGAAATGGGAGAAAGGGGTTAGAAGCACAAATTCACAGCTATAAAATAAATAAGCCATGGGGGCGTAATGCGCAGTACAGAGGTAAATAATACTGTGCTGTATATTTGAAAGTTACTAAGAGAATAGATCTGAGACACTTTTCTCACAATAAAAAGGAAGAAGGATAGAGATAACTAGCAAGGGTCTGCTTGGAGTCTGTCTTGTCTTCCGGAGATCTGGTTTTTATCCCATTTCTCATTGTTCCATGTCATTGTTCCCTGTTAACTGAACATAAGCAACACAAATGTGCAGGCATTGAGCCTTGTTATTCCCATTTAGGGTATTCAGTACCCCATCATTTGTCTTTCAAATGTGTCCTTTTATGTCCAGCTGTTGGTCACTACATCTGGCATCTCAACTATCTTGCTAGGAATTAACTATTTTTTTTAAAAAGATTTACTTACTTATACATACAAGAGCTGGGGTACAGACCAGAGTTGCAGGGGGTGAGAGGATTCACCAGAGACAGAGTGGGGAACAGAACAGGCAGATTGACTGAAATGCACTGCTGAGGGGAGCAGCGGGCAAGTCAGGAGAGGTCTGCTGCGCCATGTGGGTAGCTCCCTGGCCGGCTGGGGATTGAACTCGCACTGCAGAGGCTGTGGTTTGCTTCATAGTGCTGTGCTTAACCCCTTGCACCACCAGGGAGGCCCGGAATTAACTATTAATGCAGTGAAGGAAAGTGTTTTCATGTCCTCCTGAATGAAATGGAAGTTCTTCCTCCTTCCCCACCCTAGTGAGCTGCTAAAAGGGGGAATGGGCACTTAAGAAATTCTGAGAAGTGGGCCTCCCTGGTGGCACAGCGGTTGAGCGCTGGACTGTGTGAAGCTGCCCGCAGCCTCTGCAGCGCCGGTTCGATCCCCGGCTGCTCCCCGACCACCGGAGGAGGGTCCCACATGGCGCGCAGACCTCTCCTGCCGCCCGCTGCTCCCCTCAGCAGTGTACTTCGGTCCTTCTGCCTGCTCTGCTCCCCGCTCTGGCTCTGGTGAATTCTCTCACCCTCCGCGCTTCTGACTGTACCCAGTGCTTGTATAAACAAACAAATAAATAAGTCTTAAAAAAAATTGTAAAAAAAAAAAAAGAGAAATTCTGAGAAGCCCTAATGATTAAGATAAATGATGTTTTATGAATAAAAAAAATCACTACTTATGTAAGCATTCTGGTTCCCATCTGCCTAACTCTCCACGACCTCTCCATGCCCAGGCCTCTCCATGCCCAGGACCAGCATACTTTGCCACTTGCTGGTTTCCTTGGAGGGCAAGTTGTCCAAGAAAATTTTAAGTGTGTCAGAGGAGTTGGTTTAGACACTTAAAGCTTAAACATTAATATCATTAAATAAGGTTGTTTATTCTCTACCCAACCACCTCCCACTCTAGGTCTGCCAGCTCAGGAAGGTCATTTCATTCACTGATTTCTCCCAAGTGCTTAGAAGGCACTAAAGAAATACTGCTTTCCTGCACAAAAGATTGGATGAATCATCATTCTATTAGTGAGTCACCCATCTCCCTCTTCATCCCTCCAGACCAGGTGTGTGGACCTCTGAGCACCAAAGGCCAGCAGCCCTCGCCCAGTGTTGGAGAAGAAGGCACCACCACAGAGGCCCCTCCTTGGGCACTCCCGCAGAACGCGGGGCACTTCTTTCTTGTGCAGCCCCTGCCTCCTGAATCTGGTGCTTTGCCAAAAGTGGAGGACAGGGCCTCCCTGGTGGTGCAAGAGGTTAAGACACAACCTGTGAAGCTATCCGCAGCCACTGCAGCTTGAGTTCGATCCCCGCCAGGGAGCTACCCACATGGCACAGCAGACCTCTCCTGACTCGCCTGCTGCTCCCCTCAGCAGTGCATTTCAGTCAGTCTGTCTGTTCTGTTCCCCATTCTGTCTCTGGTGAATCCTCTCACTCCCCACATCTCTGGTCTGAACCCCAGTTTTTGTGTGCATAAATAAATAAATCTTTGGGGAAAAAAATGGAGGACAGAGGCGACCCACAGGGGCGGTTACACCATATGCTTGGTGCCCTCTGTCAGGTCACAAGGCAGGGCCTTGGGGAAAGGTAGGAATTGGAGCGGTGCATTGTAGTCAGTCAGCGGGGGAGGTGTGAGCACTGGGCTGGAGCTCCTCAGGGTGTGTCGTCCCTGGGAGTCCGGTTCCTGGGCCCAGGTGGGCCCTGGTGCTGAGAGACACGCACAGGGGTGTGGTGCCTTGACCCTGCGGCCATGCTCAGGCTGAGCCCCTTTGACAAGAGGGTGGCATTGGAATGCAGCGGGTACAGGGACAGCCCAGCAGAACTGCACTGGCTTCCTTGCATGCCTCGTAGGTTACCAGTTAGTTCTGTGCCTTTAAACATTTTTTTTTGGGGGGGGGTTTCTTATAGAAAGAAAAAATCCAGTGTATTAGCCGTATTCTTTCTTTGCACATGGTAAGACAATCAGAAGCATAAGGTAGGCGGGCAAAGCCCCCATGCCTGCCGCCCAGTCCCCAGCACCCAGGTTCTGTCCCAGGACACCAGGATGGCTTGATTTGTAAGACAGTGAAGTTGCCGCCATGTGGAGATTGCTTTTGGATCTTCTCCTGTCTCTGCAAAAAAGGTTGCCAGGGGAAGTTAAAGAACTGTTTTCT
This sequence comes from Talpa occidentalis, assembly GCF_014898055.3. NCBI lineage: Eukaryota > Metazoa > Chordata > Mammalia > Eulipotyphla > Talpidae > Talpa > Talpa occidentalis. Next base: position 31,228,820 of record NW_023604295.1, read on the forward strand.
GGAGCATGGATGAGGGTGGGTACACAGTGCAGGGAGAAGGAAGTTTCCCAGCTTGAGCGTGGGGGGTTAGGCTCCTCCTAGATTTGCAAAATTGAGGAGGAAGCAGCCTCTTTGTCAAGGTCACTGTTGGCTGCCAGGGGCCTGGAGCTCTGTACTAGCTTGAAAGCCAGAAAGTTGCCCAGAGCTGTAGGTGGCCTGGGAAAGGGAGAGGCGAGCTGGGAGAGGGAGGGAGGGAGGAAGGAGGTCAATAAGGCATCCACAGGGATACCTGGGTGAGTCTTTCTGGCCTGGAGGAAACTTGAAGTATGGATCATTATCCTTCCTCTGGCTCCTGTGTATCACAGGCTAGAGAGGAGAGAGGACATTTAATTTCAGTCTCCACCTGCTGTGCAGTAGGCAGTCACTAACCAGGACTAATGAACTACACAACATACAATCATAGAACGTGCTCAGTGTAGTCCTGGAAGTAATTTCCAGTCCCATCTTACCAAGATACTGATAAAATCCTTGACTGGGCATGATTTAGGAGGAAGTTCTTGTCCTAGGCAAGTTCTTTTTCTTCCTATTCTTTCATCATACAGTTTTACTTTATGACAGGTGTCAACTAGCTGCTGTTGATACAGCTTGGGCAACACTGTGGGGCAATGCAGGACCAGTTCCACTAGTCTTGGGAGAAGAAGTTCCCTCCCTATGTCCTGGGGGCCATCCACCTCTGCGAGGGGAGGGAGCTCAAGGAGGAACAGGAATAAGAAAGAAGGCTTTGTGGCTACTCCCTTTCTTAGAACAATATCAATATTTGGTTTCTGTGTTGCAAGTGCCTAATTCTCCTCCCACCTCCATGGCTACTCTTCTTGGTCTGCCCTAGAAGTTCCTCTCTTCTTTTCCCCAGTTACATGGGGTGCCCCTGAGAGTTCCGCTCCAAGCCGTTTTCCCTATACTCTCTCCCTGGGTGATCTCATCCATCCCAGTGGCTTTAATGACCAATTATGACTCACAAATCTCCCTCTCTAGCCATATGGTTCCCTTGAGCTGCAGACTTGTACATTCACCTGCGTTTAGAATAGTACCTGACGTTCTATTGCTCCATCCAGAATTCATGTCTTCTCCTTCAGCCCCTGGTTTTTAAGTTCTCACCAATTGTGTTTACTCTCTGGCTCAGCTGTCCAACTGTTGGCTTCTTCCCCTTTACCCTCCTGCCATGCTACTCTGGTCAGGAACCCTCTAAATCAGCCCTCCAGTGCAGGCTCTTTATTTCTCATCCAGCCCTATATCCTGCCAGTCTCCTGACCAGTCATCCTGCCTCCAGGTTTGCCTTTCTCCAGGCTTCACTCCATATCAACACCAAATGACCTTTCTAAAATGGAGATTTGATCATTACCATTGGCCTCAGGAAAAACACCAAAGTCTTTCATGCTGCCTGGAAGGTGGATGACCCTGGTCTGCCTTTCCACACCATTCCAGGTTTAAACACAAAGATCCAACTGTTCCACTGTCATCCACTTCCTTCAGTGCTTCTGCTTGACCTGGGGACTCTCCCTTGGGCTTTTCCCTTCCTCCAGAATATTTTCCCTGCTTCTCCTTCCCTGGCTATATTCATTCTTCAAGCCACTGTGGAGATAATCACTTTTCCTTGATCCCCAAGTCTGACTTAGCTGCTCCTCATCACAGACTGAATTTAGCTTGCTATTTATTTTTCATCTCCACTGAACTACCATCAGCTCAATGATTGGGACCCTGGACTCTGGACCTAACATAGAGTCACAGGGACTAGCATAGCATCTTGCATACAGTAGAGGTTCAATACATCTTGAGTAACTCCTTGAATGAATAAGTGAAAGAATTGAACATGTAGAAATAAATGCAGACCAACCAAAAGAAAACAAATACAGGATGTATATTTCAAAGCTTACTATAGCAAGGGAATCAGCCATCGTCATTTGCCTTCTTGGTAAATGCAGAGGAGGGGAAAGCTTCATAGCGGATCAAGGGTCTGATCAAGCTTCATAGCTGATCAAGAGGTCGTTGGTCTGGGGGAGCTGTAGGTACATTAACTCAAAGTGGGGCACCCCATGTGATGGTTAGGAATGTATATTTGTTTTTTTCTGGTTGGTCCTAAGTTGGAAACAGGACAAAAATTAAGGAAACTATTAGATACTATTCTGTTGTAGAGTCTCCCCCTAGACACAGACCTGAGTCTAAATCAAACTTAGAAAAAGCCTTTATTAGCCGGCCAGCGACTTTCCCTGCTGTAGGGAGCAGCCCCAGCAGGGGCTGATAAGGGTTTTTAAAGCCAAAAACCACACCTGGGAGTTTGTAGGTGCCATAGCAAGAGGGGGTACAGAAGCTAAACTCTGCTGTTACATACCGCACCCGGGAGTTTGCAGTTGCCACAGCAAGTGGAGTACAGAAGCCAAACTATGCTGTTACAAGCAGCGGAGCATTTCACCACATCCCATGTTTCAGGTACAAAGGACACATACATCTTATTTTTTTTTTTTAATGAATTTTTTTTTTAATAGAGGCATGTTTTATTTATTTATTTATTTATCTATTTATTTATTTATTTATTTTGTTTTGTTTGTTTATACATGCAGTGGGTACAGGCAGAAGCGCGGGAGGGCGAGAGAATTCACCAGAGCCAGAGTGGGGAGCAGAGCAGGCAGAAGGACCGAAGTACACTGCTGAGGGGAGCAGCGGGCGGCAGGAGAGGTCTGCGCGCCATGTGGGACCCTCCTCTGGTGGCCGGGGAGCAGCCGGGGATCGAACCGGCGCCGCAGAGGCCGCGGGCAGCTTAGCAACCCAGCACTCAACCGCTGTGCCACCGGGGAGGCCCCATACATCTTATTTTTGACAGGAACCCGGCCTCTGTTGTTTTGGCCTGGAATTTTCCCATAGCCCTAACTTGTCCTCCTGAGATAGCTCAAGCTTAGGCCTTGTGTGGTCTGCTGCATTTCACATTGCTCCCATCTCACATTTCAAGTCCTGTCCACTTTGGTCAGTTACTTGTGTGTGCTTCCTGGACTGAGTACTAGAATGGCTGTCTTCATGCAACTCTGACCTACAGATAGCAGGCTGGCCTCCTGGATTGGTTACCATAGGTAAGGGGCTGGGTTTCTGAACTATTACTACAGATTGTGCATCAGAATTTTATTTTATATATGGCCTGGCTTTGTCCATTGTATATTCAGTCTCTCAAACTAATATTTGTTGGGCATCAACTGTATACCATGCTCCGTATTAAGTGCTATATATGCAACACCTTATTTATTTCTCAGAATACCTACCTCTGTGGGGTAGGTATTGCTATTTCTGCTTAACTCTAATCACTTCCTCCTTCAACATTCATGCTATATATTTTTCCTGTCTTCTGACCCTCCTTGAAGGCTCAGCTTCTACCTCTTACCTCCACCCCAATCACTGACTGGAAAAATGGTAGACTCTCAGTTCTGGATTTTTTTTTTTTAATCCTCAGTGACCTAGACTTCCAAACCTCTTTGATAATCTATTCCATGCCTTAGTCACCAGGTGCATTGGGATCATCACCAGGGAAGGCCTCATCACTGATGTATAAGTTTTATCATACTTTCTGTGATTAAAATAATATCCTACCCTTTTCTCCCTCCCTGGCAATAACTAATTCTGGGAGAGGGCATTATGGTAGATTTCAAAAATTCTTTAAAATGCTTTTTTTTTTGTTTTTTTCTAAGATGTCTAAAATGTATAACATGGATAATTCAGCAACCTCCCCCCAACATTATTTCTTAGCCCTTAAAAATGTGTCACTTTCCTGCACGCTTATCACTCTCTGTCTCCTCCTAGAGGGGATGAGGAAGGGAAAAAGTCCATATAGCGTTCTATGTCTTGTCACGCTGCAATCAGAACTTATAATGATGAAGATTTTTAAAATGAAGTTACTATTATTATTTTGGAAGCTCTCCAAAAGTCATGACAAACACAGTTGATATAAATCATACTTAAATGACCATGTTCCGATAGGCTGAGCATGATGGTTAATTTTATGAGTCAGCTTGGCTAGGTTATTACAGTACCCAATTGTTTGATCAAATACCAGTCTCAATTTGACAGTGAAGTTATCTTCCAGATGTGATTAATATTTAAATTAACCACATTTAAATCAGATTACTTTCCATAATATGGGTGGGCCTCGTCCTATCAGTTGAAAGCCTTATGAGAAAAGACAGGTGCCCCAAGGAAGAAGGAATTCCAGATTGACCTCAGACCTAGGATGACAACATTAACCCTTCTTTGGGTCTCCAGCCTGCTGAACTGCCCTGTAGATTTTGGACTTGACAGCACTCAAAATCTCATGAACTAGTTCCTTAGAAACTCCATCAACCATCCATCCATCCATCCATCCATCCATCCATCCATCCATCCATCCATCCATCCATCCCCTACCTATCCACATCCATTGGGTTCTGTTTCTCTGATGAATGCTTACTGATATACAAAGGCAAGGGTCAGATAAATAGTACAAAAATTCCCCCATGCAGCACAAATGACAAACGGGATCCACCCCTGTAAATTACTTCCTATTCGACCTCATCTTCTACACCTCTAATTCCTCCTCGCTAAGTCAGGCTCAGCATCTGATAACACTCATTTACATTTGTTGACTAGGGGATTATATTTTGACAGGTGATTTCCAACAAGTATGTGATACGCTTGGCATTTTAAACTTCTTGTTTTTCCAAGTTGGAAAAGGAAGAGTCTTAACATTAAATAAAACATATTTCACTAATAGGCTGAGAACAGTTTTTATTGTAAGGCATCCTGAAAGTATATCTGTGTTATACCTTCAGGTGGGGGCAGAACCAGGTTTTGTGAAACCTAAAGCATATACAATTTGGAGGTCTCTCTTAAGGAAACAGAATACAGAATATCTTACTTCTGCAATTTTTCAGTGGACTGTGATCATATGAACACTTTGCTATGGGCCTTCCTGGGGCCTTGGAGGGGAGACAAAAAGTGAATCACCCTTAAACTTAAGTTTTATTCATTTTAGGGTAAATCTGTCTCTTCTTCTTCTTTGGGGTAGGGACAGAAAGAAGGAAGAGGCCTTTTTAAGGTTGATTCTTGTTTACTGGGAGGAAAGCCGGGGCCACTCTGCTTCCAGATATTAGAGGAAGACACACTGTTCTTCCTCTCCAGCTAGAGGCGCACTCTCCTCCAAGTCCTCCCTGTGTGAGTTGCCAGACTCCTGCCCCACTTGCATCCCTTCCCTTGCTCCCCTTCTCTCTCTCCCCCTCTCTTGTCCCCCATTTCTGGCCTGTTTTCCATGCTCTTGCACACTGTTTCTTTAGGGGTGCCTAGCGGTATTTGAAATGACTGTGCAGCCTGTCTTCTTGTCCATCCTGCAAGTGCAAACACCTCTACGCTTCTTGATGCTTTTCAGGCTCCGAGGGCGGCATTCCTGATGGCTGGGAGGTGCACAATTGTAGCTGCTTAGTGTGACTGGCCACTTTTCTCTATGGCCCTTTCTCCACATTGATGGCCAGTGTCTCTTCCTTTCTTCCTGCCTCTTCAGACTTTCAAATGCTGGACTTCTCCATCTTACACAAGCAGGTGCATGCTAGTCAAAACAGTGGCTTTCTAATTGTACCTACGAATAAATATTTTTATATAGTTTGTGTCCTTATATTTCACGGAGTGTATAAATTTACTAGCCTCCCCCTTTCCTCATTCTGGGAACTCAATGACTGACTGAAAATTCTTGCAAATTCCAGGATTGACATTCTCAGGTTTTTTTCTGAGCTCTGAGTTCCTGACTCTTCAGAACTCCTGAGATAAGTTACACTTTACATTTCATGATAGTTCTTTCTCTTCTGCTCCCACTGACTGAAATCTGGGCCTTTTCTTTGATCTTGCTTCAGAATCACTCACATACAACATGTAAATGCACACACACTGCAGACTGCAGACTTTGCTGAACGATTTGGAACAATGAAATTCTTTCATATCACAACAAAACCCAAATGACCTAAAATTATATTTGAAAATTATTTTAAAATATATTTTGAAATAACTTTTATTTTATTGAAATATACTTAAAAATACATCCGCAGGCTTGAACCACTGTTAAATTGATTTCCACCCCTTTCTCCTGATCCCTTGCTCACTCAGAAGGCAGGAGTGACCTCATTTTAGTTTAGATTAAAAAACAAGTCCTTCATCCTCCTACACTTACTGTGAAAAAACAAAACAAAACAGAGGGAAATGAAGAAAGCAGAAACCCTTACCATTATGCAAATGGACCTCCTTTGGTTTCCACATTTACACACAAGCACTAAGCTAGTCCTACCTCAGAGAGGACACTCCCATGGTCCCAGCACCCCTCCACCTCCCTCTGTTTCCTTATTTCATTTCTTCTTGGAGCCCAAAACTATCAGAGAAAAGCACTATTCCTCGCTTTTACTTTATGTAAGCCCAAGGCCGGGAGCCATCCTGAGTCATGAGAGAGGAAAGACAGAGACTTGGAGAGAACAGAGAGGCAGAAGTCATCCGGGGAGGTGGAAGGTTTATTTAGGAATAAGGAATAATGTAAAAGGAAATCCACATTGTAGCCCCAGGATATTACCAGGCTGTACATACAATGAGTACCCTCAAAGCTCTCATTATAAAAGGGACAGTACAAAGACAGATTCTGTACCTAGACGTCCCCATCCTGCAGCTTAGTCTCTTCCCTGAGTTTCTCAAGCTCCTCGTCCCTGTAGCCTGTAGGGCATGGCTGGTACTTGGCCTCCAGGGCCTCTGTCCAGGAAGAGCAGCGATGGTGCCAGAGGCTGCAGAGACCATAGACTGCAGCCAGCAGAGCAGCCCCCAAACCCAGATGCCAACAGAAGAAGGTGGAGAGGAAGGCCAGGTCGATGGGGTTTTCTGCTCGCCAGGGCTGCCCAGAGGGAGGAACATACATCAACACGCTGAGCTGCAATAACCAGTTGCTAAGCACCAGCCCCATCCAGCATTTCAGCACCCAGAGTGGGGGCTGGTCAGGCACCCAGACCTCAATGGTAAGCACCAGGCTAACCAGGATGGTGGGCACGATGAAGAAGGTGTGCACTCGAATCTCCATGAGGCTCTTGTTCTCAACGTGGCTCATCATCAGCAGTGCCAGCACCCAGAAGGCCAGGGCCTCAGCTGCTCGCTCCAGCTTTATATTCTGTCGTGCCTGAAAGGACTGGCTCACCGTGTCCACCACGCCACTGGCCAGGAAGAACATGTACATGGTGATATGCTGCCAGTTGTCCTTGAATACAAAAGGCCGCTGAGGGTCCTCCCAGTCTACTATCATCAACCGATTTGCTCCTGGGGGGTAGAACAACTCGAGGAGGATGCCAAGCAGGGTGGTGGTCACCTTTATCACTCCTTCCACAGGTATTAGCTGCCACCAACTGTGTCTTCGCTTCTCCCGTGGGGGCAGAGGAGGTTTGAGGAAACTCTGTCCCCGTAGCAGGGCCAAGGACATCAGCACTGAGTAGTAGAGTGAGAAAAGGAGAAAGAACACCCCTGGCATCACATGTCCCCCGAAGGTGCCCATGGTCTCGGGGTGTTTGTCAGGCCAACAGGGCGATAGCTGGCTGATGAGCAGCAACCTCACAGGGTTCTCCTCACAAGCAAGACGCTTTTGAGGTGTGGAGAAATCCTGATCAAGCCCCACCTCTGCCTCCCACACCCAGAAAGGCGTACCTCGCTGCTGGAAACATCTGAACCACTCCCTGGTTGGATCTTTTTCAAAGACGTGGCGTCTCACCTCCCTCTGTTCATTACTTAGATCTAAGGATAATAACTTTGCTAGGTTTTGGATTTGCTTGGGACCATCAACCCTTTCTTTCCTTTCTCCCTTTTGAAAGGGGAATGTCTCTCCCATCTCTGTCCCATGGCTGTATTTTTGAAGCACATATTTATCTGGTTTCACAAGTTCATAGTTGGAGAGGAGTTTTGTCTCAAGATGATTCAAACCTCATCTCACCCATACCTGATTTAGAATACTATTCAGACGAGACTAGATGTTAGATTTTAGAGTTGGTGCTAGAATGAGTGGAGATGGTTTGGGGTTGTTGGAATGGGACAAATATATTTTGCATATATTCATAAATTTTGGAGGACTGTGAGCAGAATGTTATGGATGGAATGTGTGTGTCCTCCTCAAATTCATAAGTTGAAGCCCTAACCCCCAATGTGAAGGTAATTGGAGGCAGCCTTTAGGAGGCAATTAGATTTAGATGAGGTCATGAGGGTGAGGCTCCGAGGATTAAAATCCTTATAAGATGATGATGAGAGACCAGAACTCTCTCTCTGCTATGTGAAGACAAAATGAAAGGGTAGTCATCTGTAAGCCTGGAAGTGGGTCTTCACCAGGAATGGAATCAATGGGAACCTTGATTTTGGACTTCTCCACCTCCAGAACTGGAGAAAATAAATATCTGCTGTTTATACCACTCAGTCTATGGAGTTTGCTACAGCAGTCCAAGCTGACTAATACAGTACATTGACTCATGGATTGTTTAAATGTGTTGCTTAATTTCCACAAATTTGTGAACTTGCCATCTGTTCTTCTGTTATTGATTTCTGACTTCATCCCATCATATTTGGAGAAGATCCATTGTATGATATAGATTTTTTAAAAATGTATTGATATTTGACTTATGATCTAATGGTGGTCTCTCTTGGAGAATGTCCCAATGGGCACTTGACAGCAGTGTGCATTCTGTTGTTGGGTAGAATGTCCATGTATGTTTCTTAGATCAGTTGATTTATTTGTTCAAGTCTTTTGTTTTTCTTTTTTTTTTTTTTTAAAACTTTTTTTTTTTATAGAGGCATGTTTTTATTTATTTATTTATTTGTTTGTTTGTTTGTTCATTTGTTTCGTTTATACATGCACTGGGTGTTTTTCTTACTTATCTTTTGTTTGGTCATTTTAAGTCAATACCGAGAAGGGTAGTGACAACTTCAACTATTATTGTAGAACTATTTCCCCCTTCAACTATGTCTTATTTTACTTAATATGTCTTGAAGGTTTGTTACTAGATGGGTAAATGTTTATTATTGCTCTATGTTTTTGCTGTATTGAATCATTTATTAAAATACAATGTTCTTTCTATTTTGTAAACTTCTTTGATAAAGTCTATTTTGTTTGGCACATAGTAATATTCCTCTCCCACTCTTTCAGTATGTGTGTGGAATATCTTTTTCCATCTTTCCAATGTATTTGTGTCTTTGGATCTAAAGTGAGTCTATTATAGACATCATATAGTTGGATCATTTTTATCCTTTCTGCCAGTCTCTGTTTTGTGATTGTATAATTTTAATCCAGTAATTTATTTAAAGAAATTACTAATAAGAAGGAACTGTCATTTTTCTATTTGCTATATGCCTTATAGTTGTTTTTGTATCCTATTCCTAGCACCACTGTCTTCTTTTGCATGTAGTTGAGTTATTGGAGCGAAATGTTTTAGTTCTCTTCTCTTTTCCTTTTGCATATATTTTATAGCTGTTTTCTTTGTGGTTACTATGGGAATTCATTTAGCATCCTAAAGTTACAACAATCTAATTTGAACTTATATCAATTTAACTTCAATAGTAGACATAAACTTGCTCATATTCAGTTCTGTCCCTATCCCCTTTCAATGACTGCTGTCACAAAAATCACATCTTTATGCATTGTGCATCTAAGTTATAACCATAGATCACTAATTATTTTTAATGCACTAGTCTCTTAAAATGTGTAGAAAACAAAATGTGGAGTTATGAACCAAAGTTATAACAACACTAGATTTTAGACTAATAGTTGTCTTTTTAAATGTATTAGTCTCTTAAATCATGTAAAAAACAGAGAGTGGAGTTGTAAATCAAAGTTACAGTAATGCTAGTTTTTGTAATTTCCCATTTTTTATATGACTTCATCTTGACCTGTGAATCCCTTAAGCGTTATCTTGCAAGGCAGATCTAATAGTAATGAACTCCCTCAGTTATTGTTTATCTGGGAATGTCTTAGATTTTCTCTTATTTTTTTAAAGAAGGTTTACCTTTATTTATTTATGTGCACAAGAACTGGGGTACAGGCCAGAGGTGCAGAAGGTAAGAGGATTCACCAGAGACAGAGTGGGGAGCAGAATAGGCAGACTGATTGAAATATACTGCTGAGGGGAGCAGCAGGTGAGACAGGAGAGGTCTGCTGCGCCCTGTGGGTAGCTCCCTGGCTGAGGATTGAACTCATGCCTCAGTGACTGGCAATAGCTTGATAGTGCTGAGACTTTTAACCCCTGCACCACCAGGGAGGCCCTTCTCTTACTTTTTTTTTTTTTTTTTTTTTTTTTTTTTTTTTTAAATATTAAATTTTATTTTTATATTCCCC